>NC_092775.1:52567658-53260158 GCF_047496795.1 Chiloscyllium punctatum
AGGAAGCGACTAAATATCAAAGGATGTCTGACTTGCAGACTACACTGTAACTACTACATAAAGAAGCTGGGGGATAGAGGTACCGAAGGTTCACTGTTAAGCAGGTGATGGAGACTGGACAACATTAGCAGATTGTAGGTCCTTTGGAGCGTGAATCTGGGCTACATTAATACAATTAAAGTGTCTCAGTTTCTCTTTGGTTTGTGGAAAGGTTTACTGTAATACAACTTTGTATAATCTGAATCCAAGTTTAAATAAGTATGGACTCAACAAGAATGTGCGGTTTCAGATATAAATTGGCAATTTAATTTTGATAACCACGCAGGAGCTGGGAGGTTATCTTGAGGCTACAGCAAAGGCATATTTGTAAAGCAAGCAACTAGCAGCGAAAATGTTGAATTCCAAATACAACACAAATTGTTCACCTCAAACATTGAAAAAAAAGCTAATGTATAATCACATAGGCCTTTATTTCTTCAAGAGTCTTCAGTCATACATTAATCGCCCCAACAACTTCCAAGTACTATCTTTCTTCACTGTCAAATCACATTTAAAGGTGGGTATGCTGTTCTGAGGCTTGCAAGCATGAGCTAGTTGAGCATGATCAATAGGCTACGAATAGTCAATAAGATGCATTGTTTCATATGGTCCACATGTTGTTAGGTTATGTGGAGAAACTACCGAGCATCACATCGCCACAAACTGCTATTACATCACTCAGCTGTAGGCTGAACAAATGTTTTTTTGGTTTGAAAATAGCCAAGTCCACAAGTATGCCTACCATGGGTTGAGACTGTATTATAGAAATCATTTATTAAATAATCTGAAATCAGAACAAAAATCTGTCGAGCATGCGACACACGACATATCTAAATGCACAGGACCCTGTTTTATGAACACTGAAGGAATTTGTCCATTCATTACATCTTTTTCATGGAAGGAAACCTGTTACGGATACTACCAACTTCAGCATTTCCATGGCACACACTACTGGCTGTCAGCCTGACCAGTCAAAGAATCAAAACAGTCAGATAACTTGTTGCTGCATCTTCATGGCAAAGATGGCCTCACCATTCAACACCTGTTTCTCATGCTGTGTAATGTATTTTTCCAAGACTGTTTCTTACATCCTAGTCCTGATAAGTGCAAGGCAAAAAGCTTTGACTTCTTGTTTCCTTTCAGCAAGGCTATGAAATAATTATTGCCTGCAGAAAATCAAAAAAAGTCAATGATTTTTTTTCCCTGAACTTAATAGTTTACCTGACTCGGTATGAATATCTTTTCAGTACATCTATGGCTATTTGAAGTCACTTTTCCATCTCGTGGCCTTGCAACTTTTACAGCATCAAAAAACAGACAAATGGTTCTAGAAATACTGGATACTTTCCAACCCATTAATTGTGCACTGAGATCATTGCCAACTGTTTAAAAAGATTAAGTTACTCATGTTCCTTAGATAACATGAATATCACAAGATCATAGAACCACAGAATCCCTTCAGCGTGGAAACTGGCCGGGCCCAATAAGTCCACACTGACCTTCTGAAGGGCATCCTATCCAGACTCACTCTTCTACCCAATACTCTACATTTCCCCGATTAATGCACTTAGCCTTAACATCTCTGAACACTATGGAGAAAGTGAGGACTGCAAATGCTGGAGATCAGAGCTGAAAAATGTGTTGCTGGAAAAGCGCAGCAGGTCAGGCAGCATCCAAGAAGCAAGAGAATCGACGTTTCGGGCATAAGCCTTTCTTCACTATGGCCAATTCACCTAATTTGCACATCTTTGGACTGTGGGAGGAAACCCACGCAGATGCAGGGAGAATGTACAAACTCCACACTAACAGTCATCCAAGGCTAGAATTGAACCTGAGTCCCTGGCACTGTGAGGCAGCAGTGCAAACCACTGAGCCACTGCCATAGTTTTTTTTAAAATCCCTGAACTGCAACAATTGGCACCTCCCCTAGGATTATATTCTTTCCAACGCGTTAACTGTGTACTGCCAATTGTTTCCGAAGATTAAGCTATTCACATCTTTCAGATAACATGAAGATTACAAGATATAGGAGTAGAATTAGGCCATTTGGGCCATCAAGTCTGCTCCATCATTCTGCTTCTCAACCGCATTTTCCTGCTTTCAAAGTAGCCTTTGAATGCCTTAGAAATGAAGAACCTATCTCTGATTTAAATACACTCAATGACTTGGCCTTGCTTAGTAATAAGTTTCACAGATTCAACGTGCTTTGGTTGAATAGTCCACTTCACCCCAGTCCCTTCACACTGAGACAGTGCCTTAGAATCCTAGACTTTCCTAATAGTGGAAACATCTTCTCTACATCCAGGCCTCTCAGTATTCAGGAAGTTCCAATAAGATTCCCCCTCATCCTTCTAAACACCATTGCATACAGACCCAGAGCCCTCAAGTGCTCCTCATTAAGACAAGCACTTCATTCCAAGATCATTCTTGTTATGAAGGTGTAGATGTGTATTGTACCTTTAAGAGAGTAAAGGACTTAGCAAGCACACAGAGTGCTGGAGAATTTACAATGTAACATTTGGTTCAGCAGTTAGCACTGGCTAAGTTGCTATGAGACAAAAATAAATTTGAATTTGGCCAATCAGTTTAAGTTATACCCCAAAATACCAACCTCCAATCAAGTTTGAATTTAGTATATTGACAATATTAAAAACCAATGAAACAATCCAATGCTTTGGGGTATAAGACCAGGAAAAATTGAACAGTTGAGGGGAGAACTGCCAAGCCACCAGCACATACAGAATGCCCAAATCACAAAAGGTACCTTTATCTATCAACGACCTGTGAAACAGAAATCCCTAAGAAGAAGAAAATATACAGTGGAAGATACAAAGGGAAGATTCGACAGCTACCTGGTTTTGAAATTTGAATTTTTGGTTAATCTTACTCAGAGGTTTTATCGGACTAGTATTATAGAAGGGAAAGTAAAAGATAGGTTAGAGGAAGGAGTCAAGATTAGAGTGGTGCTGGAAATGCACAGGTCAGACAGCATCCGAGGAACAGGAAAATCGACTTCATCAGGAATAAGGGCTCCTGCATGAAACTTCAATTTCCCTGCTCTTTGGATGCTGCCTGACCTGCTGTGCATTTTCAGCACCACACTAATCTAGACTCTAATCTCCAGCATCTGCAGTCCTCAGTTTTGCCTATAGGAAGAAGTTGTAAATAGTTGTTAGTTAATTATACTCTGTCATACTTTAAAAAATAAAGTTGTTAATTTTTACTTCAAATAGCTCTTGGCCTCTCAAATTTTCACAGATTACTGCATGGGATAAATCTTTTCTGGTTTAAGTTAAGCAGAAGAGTTTACCAGTGTCCTAATATTCCTGTGAACCTTCTCCAGATCCCGCCTAACACCAGTACGTATTTCCTTAGATACAGGGCCCAAAACAACTCTCAGTATTCCAAATACGGTCTGACCAGAGCCTTATGCACCTTACCAAAAAAAAACGGAGTTCTGATATTGTATTTGTATTCCTAATTACCTGCATGATAATCTTAAGAGAATCCTGAACTAGACTAAGTTCCTCTGTGCTTTGAATTTCTGAAGCCTTTCCTCAACTAGAAAATGTTCTATGCCTCTATTGTTCCTACCAAATAGCATAAACTCACACTTTCCAACTTTGTATTCCATCTGCCATTTCTTTGTTCACTCACCTATGCTGTCCAAGTTTTTTTGCAGCCTCACCACTTCCTCAACATGACCTGTCCCTCCATCCACCTTTGTATCATCTGCAAACTTAGCAACAGTGTTTCTTCGTCCAGATTGTAATGGGTAAAGTGAGCATCTGTGGCCACAACAGTGATTCCTGTGGAACTCCACTAGTCACCATCCTGGCTGTTATCCTGAAAAAGACTCCCTTCTGCCAGTCTTTATCCATACCAATACCTTGCCCTAACACTACAGGCTCTCATTTAGCAGCGTCCAGGTCAGCATCTTGTCAAAGGCCATCTGGAATCCAAATAGATCACAACCACTGCCTCTCTGTGTCTAACTTGCTCATTATCTCCTTAAAGAATTCTAAGAGATTTGTTAGGCATAACCTTCCCTTGACAACGCCAAGCTGACTCTGCCTACTTTACCTTGCACTTTCAAGTACACAGCAATCTCATGCTTAAGAATGTACTTCAAAACCTTACCAATGACAAAGGTCAGGTTAAGAAGCCTAGAATTTCCCATCTCCTGCCTCCCTCTTTTCTTAATGGGGATGTTACATTAGACATTTTTCAGTCCTCTGAGATCCTCCCTGACTCCAGTGATTCTTGAAGGATCACAATCAATGCCTTCACAATCTCTTCAGCTACCTCTTTCTGAACGCTGGAACATAACCCTTCTGGTCTTGGTGATTTATCCACCTGCTCTCTAGCACCTTCTCCTTAATGATAGCCACTGCTCTCACTTCAGCCCCGATTTTCTCAAAGTTCTGGAATACTACTGATGTCCCCCACTGTGCTGACTGATTAAAAATAATGATTCAGTTCTTCTGCCATTTCTTTGCTCTACATCACTACTTCTCTAGCCTCATTTTCCAGCAGTCCAATGCCCATTTTTACAGCTCTGTCATCTTTTATGCACAGTTGGTTCTGCTATAATGTGTGTTTCTTCAACACGAATGGGCTTTAACGCGCTTGAAGAATTTAGACCATTATTTGTAGAAAGAGGACTTTCCTTACCTGTATGGCTATAACACAATTCCGGTCCCATTAATTTAAATGGCGCTGCTATTACGCGATTTTCTTATAATGCGAGGTCGCAAGGGAATGGAACTATTGTGATATATCAGAACCAACTATATCTAAAAACTCTTGCAATCTTCTTTCATATTACTAGCTAGCTCACACTCATATTTCATCTTTCCCTCCTCCCCTTCCCCCACCCGTTTTCTTAGTTAGCCTCTGCTGTTTTTGAACCATATTTCTAATCTTCACCATATTTCTTTTGTTTTCATGCTTTCCCTGACTTCCCACCACCAACACCTCACACTCCCTAAGCAGTTCTGCAAACCACATTATAGGAGCTATTTAATTGCACTGGAAAGGGTGTGGAGGAAATTTACCAGAATGTTACTCAAACCTTCCAGCCCAGGTACCAAAGACAGATCGGACAGACTGGGATTGTTTTCCTATGATTAGAAGAGACCGGCAGGGGACGGAAATGGTAGAGATGTATAAAATTATGAGATCCCAAGATAGGGTAGAAGAGAAACTTTTCCCCTTGATGGAGGAATCAGTGACCAGGGGCAAATATTTCAGATAAGGAACAGAAGCTTAAGAGGAGATGGGAGGAAAAAGTTTTTCATCCAGAGTGGTGGAATCTGGAACTCTCTGCCTGTAAGTATGGTAGAGGCAGAATCTGTCATACCATTTCAGGAATATTCTGATTAAGACACACAAGGCTATGGGCCAAATGCTGGAAATCGGATTAGGTCAGTTAGCAGAATGTTTCTGACCAGCGCAGACTTCATGAACCAAAGGGTCTTTTTCTGCACAGCTGGATATAGCAGGATATCAATTCTGCAACATGATCAAAGAATCAAGTATTCCACTGTTAACCATAATGCAGTTTTGAAGTCCAAAGTAGGATACAAGTCCAACTAGAACACAAATGTAAAAACATCTCACTGACTGCGGTTGAAACACAATGGCCAAAGGAATCATCTCATATCAGATCTTGGCCTGTAAATTATCTGATTAACTCAACAAATGCCACAGGGTAGGAATGTTATGCAGATAGAAGCTCACGTTGACCATGTGCTTAACACTACAAAAGAAACTTAGCAAATCTGATGGTCACTGCTATTGACTGGTCTTTGTACCATTTAGTATATTATACAGATATACTAGAGCATGTCAAACTGATAAAGACTCCTTTCAGCAGAAGAACAAAGACACTGAGCCCATAGTTAACTCTGTGTTCATGTATATGTTTTAAAACCTTGCCCATTACTTCTATGGTGCTTCTCACTACTTGCCATTCCAAATTACCAGAGGGTAGTTTGGGTTCAACCACTTTACTATGGAGTCTCGTGTACACCAGACAAGTTAAGGATGACAGATTTCCTTCCAAAGGATTTTTTTTTTAATGATAATCAACAGTTGCATTAGGCTAAATTCTTAATCCAAACTAGGCAACAGTGAGGACTGCACATGCTGGAAATCAGAGTCTACATTAGTGTGATGCTGGAAGAGCACAGCAGGTCAGGCAGCATCCAAGGAGCAGGAGAATTGACATTTCGGGCAAAACCCCTTCATCAGGTACGTCGATTTCCCTGCTCTTCGGATGCTGCCTGACCTGCTGTGCTTTTCCAGCACCACACTAATCTAAATTCTTAATCCAGTTATTTGCAGAATTTAAATTTCACCATCTGCCAATGACATTCAAACTCACGTTCCAAGCCCAATTGCCTACGGTTCTGGATTAGTGGTAGTTAGTACACCATGACCTCTCCAAGATATAATAATCAATTCTAGTGATTTACATCCCAGAGATTGTGGGGGCTTTCGTGATCATCTACCCCTACGATTTAAGGAGGGAGAGACAGAGAAAGTGGTGAGCTCCAGATCTGTAGTAGCTGATGTCTGTTGGGGGTCAAAAACTAGAATCTATTTACAGATGTGGCATTTGCACGTTTAGAAAACAATTATAATTGGGCCATGTCAACATGGATTTAAGACAGAAATCATGTTTGATAAACCTTTTTAAATTATTTGAAAACGCTGTTAGCAGAGCAAATAAAGAGAAGCTAATGAATGTGTTGTATTCGGAGCATCACAAGGTTTGAGACAGGGTTTCACACAGGAGGTTAGAATATGGTGTAGGAGGTAACATATTAGCATGGATTGAGGACTGGTAAACAGAAAGAGACAGGAAGAATAAATGGAAGCTAAGCTTGGTAGGTCAACTTACAGGAAACTGCTAGAATCAGTGCTTAGGCTTCAAGCATTCACAATATAGATTAATTATTTGGATGCATGGACCAAGTGGAATATTTCCAAGTTTGCAGATGTGAAGATCAAAGAAGCTTCAAGGAACTTGGGTGGGCTAAGTGACTGGGCAAGGACGTGGCAAATACAATTAATGTGGATAACTGAAAGGATATCCACTTTGGTGAGAGGAGCAACATTGAGAGACTGGGAAGTATGGATGCCTAAAGAGACCTGGGTGTCTTTGTTCACGAGTCAGTGAAGCTTACACAGATACAGCAAGGAATTAGGAAGACAAATAGTACCTTGGCCTTTATCACAGAGAATGCAAGTACAGGAATAAAGATAAATTGCATCATTCGTATAAAACCTCAACAAGGCTGCATTGGAACATTATGCGCATAGAGTCAGAGATGGACCCTTCGGTCCAACCTGTCCATGCCGACTGGATATCCCAACCCAATCTAGTCCCACCTGCCAGCACCCAGCGCATATCCCTCCAAACCCTTCCTATTCATATACCCATCTAAATGCCTCTTAAATGTAGTAATTGTACCAGCCTCCACCACTTCCTCTGGCAGCTCATTCCATACACGTACCACCCTCTGTGTGAAAAGGTTGCCCCTTAGGTCTCTTTTATATCTTTCCCCTCTCACCCTAAACCTCTAGGTCTGGACTCCCCAACCCCAGGGAAAAGACTTTGCCTATTTACCCTTCCGATGCCCCATATAATTTTGTAAATCTCTATAAGGTCACCCCTCAGCCTCCGACACTCAAGGGAAAACAGCCCCAGCCTGTTCAGCCTCTCCCTATATTTCAAAACAAAAAGCCAGAGGAGTGCAGCAAAGGTTCACTCGGCTAATTCTGGAGACAGTGGGACTGCCCAATAACAACAGATTGAGGCGGCTGGGCTTGCATCCTCTGGATTGAGATTGAGATTGAGATTGAACATAATAAAATTCTCAAAAAGCCTGGCAGGGTGAATGATGAAAGGATATTTTTCCTCAGTTGGGGCCCTACATTCCAGGGACACAGTCTCAGTGTAAGAGGCAGTCTATGCAAGACTGACAAAAAAGAATTTCCTCATTCAAAGCATACTCTAGATGGTTGCAGAAATGTAATCACTTTGCATCTCCAAGACACAGATCAATTGAGTTCCACAAACTATTCACATCAAGGAATAGAATAGATTAGATTAGATACGATTTGATTCGATTCCCTCCAGTGTGAAAACAGGCCCTTCGGCCCAACCAGTCCACACCTACCCTTCGAAGAGTAACCCACTCAGACCCATTTCCCTCTGACTAATGCACCTAACACTATGGGGAATTTAGCATGGCCAATTCATCTAACCTGCACGTGTTTTGGACTGTGAGAGGAAACCGGAGCACTCGGAGGAAACTCACGCAGACATAGGGAGAAAACAGTCCAGGCTATTCAACCTCCTCCTGTAGCTCAAACCTACAACCTTGGCAACATGCTTGCAAACCTTTTCTGAACCCTTTCAAGTTTCACAACATCCTTCCGATAGGAAGGAGAATAAAATTATACAGAATATTCCAAAACTGGCCAAACCAATGACCTGCACAACAGCAACATGACCTCCCACTCCTATACTCAATACTCTGACCAATAAAGGAAAGCATACCAAACACCTTCTTCACTATCCCATCTACCTCCGACTCCACATTCAAGGAGCTATGAACCTGCACTCCAAGGTCTCCTGGTTCAGCATCACTCCCTAGGACCTTACCATTAAGTCTAAAAGTCCTGCTAAGATTTGCTTTCCCAAAATGCAGCACCTCACATTTATCGAAGTTAAATCAATATGCAGGTGGACTGGGTAAATAATGTTGCTAGTGGATCTAAAGAAAGGGAATTCATGGAATGCTTACAGGATGGCTTTTTGGAACAGCTTGTCATGGAGCCCACAAGAGAGCAGGCTATTCTGGACCTAGTGCTTTGCAATGAACCAGACTCTATAAAAGATCTTAAAGTAAGGGAACCCTTAGGAAGTAGCGACCATAATATGGTAGAGTTCAGTCTGGAGTTTGAAAGGGAGAAGGCGAAATCTGATGTAATGGTGTTACAGTTGAATAAAGGTAATTATGAGGGCATGAGAGAGGAACTGACTAAAATAGACTGGAAGCAGAGGCTAACCGGGAAGACACTAGAGCAAAAATGGCAGGAGTTTGTAGGTATAATTGAGGACACTGTACAGAGGTTCATTCCCAAGAAAAGAAAGATTAACCGGGGAGGGATTAGACAACCTTGGCTGACAAAGGAAGTCAGGAAATGTATTAAAGAAAAAGAGAGATCCTATAAAGTGGCTAAGAACAGTGGGAAATCAGAAGATTGGGAAGGATACAAAAGCAAACAGAGAATAACAAAGAGTGTAATAAGAAATGAGAGGATCAAATATGAAGGTAGGCTAGCCAGTAATATTAGAAATAATAGTAAAAGTTTCTTTCAGTACATAAGAAACAAACGACAGGCAAAAGTAGACATTGGGCCACTTCAAACTGATGCAGGGAGCCTAGTGATGGGAGATAAGGAAATAGCAGGAGAACTTAACAAGTACTTTGCGTCAGTTTTCACAGTGGAAGACATGAGTAATATCCCAAAAATTAAAGGGTGTCACGGGGCTGAGTTGAGTATGGTTGCCATTACGAAAGAGATAGTGCTAGAAAAGTTAAAAAGTCTTAAAATTGATAAATCTCCTGGCCCCGATGGGATACACCCTAGAGTTCTGAGAGAGGTTGCTGAGGAAATAGCAGAGGCATTGGTTGAGATCTTTCAAGAGTCACTGGAGTCAGGAAAGGTCCCGGATGATTGGAAGATGGCTGTAGTAACCCCCTTGTTCAAGAAAGGATCAAGGCAAAAGATGGAAAATTATAGGCCAATCAGCTTAACCTCGGTTGTTGGTAAAATTCTAGAATCCATCATTAAGGATGAGGTTTCTAAATTCTTGGAAGAGCAGAGTCTGATTAGAACAAGTCAACATGGATTTAGTAAAGGGAGGTCATGCCTGACAAACCTGTTGGAATTTTTTGAAGAGGTAACAAGTAGGTTAGACCAGGGGAACCCAGTGGATGTGGTCTATCTGGACTTTCAAAAGGCCTTTGATAAGGTGCCACCCGGGAGACTGCTGAGCAAGGTGAGGGCCCATGGTGTTCGAGGTGAGCTGCTGGGATGGATTGAGGATTGGCTATCTAACAGAAGGCAGAGAGTTGGGATAAAAGGTTCTTTTTCAGAATGGCAGCCGGTGACGAGCGGTGTCCCGCAGGGTTCGGTGCTGGGGCCACAGCTGTTCGCATTATATATTAATGATTTGGATGAGGGAACCGGGGGCATTCTAGCGAAGTTTGCCGATGATACAAAGTTAGGTAGACAGGCAGGTAGTACTGAGGAAGTGGGGAGGCTACAGAAGGATCTAGACAGGTTGGGAGAGTGGTCCAGGAAATGGCTGATGGAATTTAACGTGAGCAAGTGCGAGGTCTTGCACTTTGGCAAAAAGAATATAGGAATGGACTACTTTCTAAATGGTGAGAAACTTAATAAAGCCAAAGCACAAAGGGATCTGGGAGTGCTAGTCGAGGATTCTCTAAAGGTAAACATGCAGGTTGAGTCTGTGATTAAGAAAGCGAATGCAATGTTGTCTCTTATCTCAAGAGGGTTGGAATATAAAAGCAGAGATGTACTACTAAGACTTTATAAAGCTCTGGTTCGGCCCCATTTGGAGTACTGTGTCCAGTTTTGGTCCCCACACCTCAGGAAGGACATACTGGCACTGGAACGTGTCCAGCGGAGATTCACACGGATGATCCCTGGAATGACAGGTCTAGCATATGAGGAACGGCTGAGGATACTGGGATTGTATTCGTTGGAGTTTAGAAGATTGAGGGGAGATCTAATAGAGACGTACAAAATAATACATGGCTTTGAAAAGGTGGATGCTAGAAAATTGTTTCTGTTAGGCGAGGAGACTAGGACCCGTGGACACAGCCTTAGAATTAGAGGGGGTCATTTCAGAACGGAAATGCGGAGACATTTCTTCAGCCAGAGAGTGGTGGGCCTGTGGAATTCATTGCCACGGAGTGCAGTGGAAGCCGGGACGCTAAATGTCTTCAAGGCCGAGATTGATAGGTTCTTGTTGTCTAGAGGAATTAAGGGCTACGGGGAGAACGCTGGCAAGTGGAGCTGAAATGCGCATCAGCCATGATTGAATGGCGGAGTGGACTCGATGGGCCGAATGGCCTTACTTCCACTCCTATGTCTTATGGTCTTATGGTCTTAAACTTCATCTGCAACATCTGAGCCATTCGGCCAATTTGGTCAAGATCCTGTTGTACTTTGACGTAACCTTCTTCACTGTCCACTACACCTCCAATTTTGGTATAATCTGCAAACTTCGTAACTACACCTCTTTTCACATCCAAGTCATTGATATAAATGATGAAAAGTAATGAACCCAGCACCATTCCTTGTGGCACTCCACTGGTCACAGGCCTCCAGTCTGAAAAACAACCCTCCACCACCACCTATCTTCTACCTTTGAGCCAGTTCTGTATCCAAATGGCTAGTTCTCACTATATTCCATGAGATCCAAACTTGATAACCAGTCTCCCATGGGGAACCTTGTGAAACACCTTACTGAAGTCCAGAGAGATCATGTCTACCGCTCTGCCCTGATCAATCCTCTTCATTACGTCTTCAAAAAACTCAATCAAGTTTGTGAGATATGATTTCCCATGCACAAAGCCATGCAGACTATCCCTGATCAATCTTTGCCTTTCCAAATACATGTAAATCCTGTCCCTTAGGATTCCCTGCAACAACTTGCCCACCACCAATGTCAGGCTCACCAGTCTACAATTCCCTGCTTTTTCCTTACCACCTTTCTTAAATAATAGCACCACATTAGCCAACCTCCAGTCTTCCAGCACCTCACCTGTGACTATCGATGATACAAATATCTCAGCAAAAGGCCCAGCAGTCACTTCCCTAGCTTCCCACAGAATTCTAGGGTACACCTGATCAAGTCCTGAGGATTTATCCACTTTTAGATGTTTTAAGAATCCAGTACGACCTCCTCTGTAATACAGACATTTTTCAAGGTGTCACCATCTATTTCTCCCACATTCTAGATCTTCCATGCCCTTCTCCACAGTAAACACTGTTGCAAAATACTTGCTTAGTATCTTCCCCAGTTCCACACACAGACTGCCTTGCTGATCTTTGAGCAATCATATTCTCTCCCTAGTTACCCTTTTGTCCTTAATTTATTTATAAAATCACTTGGACTTCTCCTTAACTCTATTTGCCAAAACTACCTCATGTTCCCTTTTTGCCATCTTGATTTCCCTCTTATACTCTTCTAAGGATTCATTCGATCTATCCAGTCTATACCTGACACGATTCCTAGTTTTTCTGAATCAAACCCTCAATTTCTTTAGTTATTCAGTATTCCCTGTACCTACCAGCCTTCCCTTCCACCCTCACAGTAATATACTGTCTCTGGAATTTCGTTATCTCATTTTTGAAGGCTTCCTATTTTCCATCCATCCCTTTACATCCAAACATCTGCCTGCAATCAGCTTTTGAAAGTTATTTTTAAGATTCCCTACAGCGTGGAAACAGGCCCTTCAGCCCAACAAGTTCCACACCGACCCTCCGAAGAGCAATCCACCCAGATCCATTCCCCTAACCTCTGACTAATGCACCTAACACGATGGGCAATTTATCATGGCCAATTCACCTGACCTGCACATCTTTGGACTGTGGGAGGAAACCGGAGCACCTAAGGGAAACCCATGCAGACCCAAGGGAAACCCATGTGCAAACTCCACACAGACAGTTGCCCAAGACGGGAATTGAACCCGGGTCCCTGGCGCTGTGAGGCAGCAGTGCTAACCACTGAGCCACTGTGCCACCCAGAGAAATTCTTGTGTAATACTGTCAAAATTAGCCTTCCTCCAATTTAGAACTTGAACTTTTAGATTCAGTCTATCCATTTCCATCACTATTTTAAAACTAATAAAATTATGGTTGCTGGCCCCAAAGTGCTCCCCCATTGACGCTTTAGTCACCTGCTCTGCCTTACTTCCCAAGAGTAGATCAAGTTTTGCACTTTGTCTAGTTGGTACATGCACATACTGATTCAGAACATTTTCTTGTAAACACAAATTCCTCTCCATCTAAACCCTTAACACTCCAGTGTTTGTTTGGAAAGTTAACCACCCTATCATTCTTACAGATAAATTTAAATCACCTTACAAATTTGTTCCTCAATTTCCTACTGACTATTAGGGTGTTTATTGTTACAAAGCCGGTCCTTTTCCCAAAGGTACTGTGCCCTTGAGTTTTTTCAGAGGGGTCTTAAAACAGCCCAGGCTCCAAAACGGCAGAGTTGGTACAGAGACGAATAGTTTAATGGGACCCTTTTTGTTAACCCCTAAACAGATGATACCTCAGATCAAAGGATTTCAGTTTTAGAAATTACTTGTATAATGAAAGGGGAGTGGCCAGTCCTGGCAGCTGAGGATTTTTGGATCAGTTATACCAGGGGATGTGTGAAACAAGCTTCTGGACTTCTCGCACTCTCCTTGCAAATTGTGAGTTGCCTGCGTCATGTTTTACTGTTTGTGCTCAAGGGTGTGTGTGTTTTTGGAACAGCATCATTAAGTCAGGTTTGGATAAGTTATCGAGTATTCTATTTTCTGTTCTTTGTGTTTCATTCCGTAATGTTGTAAATAAATTTTTTCTGTTTAAAACTTGGCAGTCAACCCAGCTAATTTACACCAAGAATGTCCAATATACACTTAGCTAAACAAATAACGAAGTTAAGGTCTGGGTTACCTGCTTAAAAATGTTTTGAGGGGTCTGGCCTAGTCATAACAGATTGGGGTCTCTTAGTGGGATTAATACAGCAAGTGGTGATTTGTGTCTTTTATTTCGGCTGTTGATTTGGTTGGTTTAAACAGCACTCTGACAACAATTGCTCTTTCAGTCACTGAGGAGGTTCGAGAGGTGGAAGAAGTGACCTTGGGGGTTTTACAAAAGGCAAACAAGACCAAGCGGCGGAAATTAATAGACAAGCTGGGGTTGCATTTACCTTCTAATGAGGAGAGATGTGATGATTTCAGCAGTACTTCAGTCTTTAAATTTGCTGGAAACACATCATGATATGTAGAAATGGCAAGAATTCAAATGCAAATGAAGCCATTTGAGTTAGAGGCGAGAGAGAAGGAAAGGGCAGCAGAAATGAAACCGTTTGAGTTACGATTAAAATTAGAAGAAAACAAAGGGCTCTAGCAGAAGAGAAAGAAAAAGAGAGAGTTTGAATTTCAGAAATTGACACTTAAAAAGGGAAGTGAGCATAAAAAGATGGAGATAAAGCCTGAAGGTAGGCTTAGTGAGGAAGAGAGTGAGGATAAGCAAGCCCCCTGGAGGTCAAATGCCTGGTGAGAAACTGTTTAACTATGTTCAAGCATTGCCTAAATTTGATGTGAAGGATATGAGAGACTTTTTCATATCATTTGAAAAAGTAGCTAAACTAATGGAGTGGCAGTGACCATGTGTGTTTTATTGATCCAAACTAAACTTGTAGATAGTGATGCAAGTACCTTACTAGCTCTATCAGAGGTGGTATCTGGGGTGTATGAGGAAGTGAATAAAGCTTTCTTAAGTACATATGAGCTTGTACCAGGAGCTGATAGACAACATTTTCAGGATTCTAAGGAGGGACCCTGGTCAAACCTATATTGAGTTTGAAAGGATCAAACAAAGTAATTTTGATAGGTGGATAAGAGCTTTAAAAATAGAGCAAACGTACGATGCCCTGAGAGAGAATTATTTTGGAGAAGTTCAAAAATTCAC
Organism: Chiloscyllium punctatum; assembly: GCF_047496795.1. NCBI lineage: Eukaryota > Metazoa > Chordata > Chondrichthyes > Orectolobiformes > Hemiscylliidae > Chiloscyllium > Chiloscyllium punctatum. The sequence continues at coordinate 52,582,500 of NC_092775.1, forward strand.
CGTCTGACATAGTGCAACCTCATGTGGACGAGCAGAGTGTTAAAACGGCAAGGTTAGCAGTTGACACGGCTGATGATTATGAGTTGGTCCATAATCCATGGTCTGACTTACTGAATCAATTTCAATCCATGAGGGATAGAAGTTAGGGAAAAGAAAAATCCTCACATGGAAAGTGAAAGCTAGATCTCAGTGAAAATCATAAGGAGACCTTACCACAGGGTAAAAAGGAAACCCTTGAGGGGGGCAAAGAAGTTAAACAGCTCCTGTGTTTTCATTGTAATAAAGTAGACCACGTGAAATCAGAGTGTAAGTGGGCTAGGAAAAGCACAGGAAAGCCAGGAAGGTGGGATAAGCCTGAAAGTTTTGTTGGAGTGGTAACACGAAGCTAGAAAACTGCAGAGTGCACGAGCTGATCAGAGGGTAGTGAAGGAGAAAGTGCCATATCTGCTTAAAAAAAACCTGCAAAGCTTATTCACATAGGCCAGGTGTAGAAGGTAAGCAGGTTACAATATTAAGGGACACAGGATCCTCTCAGTCTGTGATGCTGAAGGATATGTACTTCTGAAGGGTTATTGCCAGAAAAGGTACTGGTAACAGGAATTCATGGTGAGACAAAAAGGGGTCAATTATTTAAAGTGAGGCTAGAGTGTCCAGAAAAAGGGGAAAATTGTGTTAAGAGTACTGGACAAACTCTCGGAACCAGGAATACAATTTGTCCTTGCGAATGATATAGCTGATTCACCGCTAGGCATGTTGCCTACTCTAGTTGAAAAGCCAGTGGAGATGCAGGCAACTGAAGCAATGCAGTATGTTTATCCAGGAATCTTGCTTGATTGCGTAGTAATGAGATCACAGAGTCCCAAGCTAAAGCAGGAGACATCAAAGGGCACAGAGAAAGAAACTGAAGTAGCACTAGCAGAGACTGCATCCAGTCAGTTGGTTGGGACAAACCAAGACCAAATAAAGGATCATGCAAATATCTTTAGCTTGGCTGAGCTCATTGAGTTACAGCAGAAGGATGAAAAGTTAAAGCAATTGTATTAAAAGACATACTCAGTAAATGAGTCTGAATGCATCCCTGCGTGTTATTACCTGAAAAATGATGTCTTAATGAGGAAATGGAGACCATCACATATTCAAGCAGATGAGAAATAGTCATCAAATTCATCAAATTGTATTGCCAGTGGGGTATAGAAAGGTGGTGTTGAGAGTGGCACATGAGCTACCACTTGGAGGTCATTCAGGGGCGAGGAAAACACAGGCTAAAATACAAAGATATTTTTACTAGCCTGGACTGCAGAAGGGTGCAATGGAATTTTGCCAGACATGTCATACGTATCAGGTAATTGGAAAATTACAGGCGGTAATAAAACCTGCACCTTTAATATCTATACCAACATTTGAGGAACCTTTTGCAAGAGTCTTAATTGATTGTGTAGGTTCCCTAACTCAAACTGAAAGCAGGAATCAGCATTTGTTAACAACAATGGCTGCATCAATGAGATTTCCAGAGGCCATTCCATTACACAATATCTTAGCAAAAAGAATTGTGTAATTTTTCTACAAATTTTCTTTTATTAGATACGGACTACCAATTGAGATACAGTCACATCAAGGGTCAAACTTCACATCCAAACTATTCAAGGAAGTTATGGACAGCTTAGGCATAAACAATCCAAATCCATTGCGTACCATCCAGAATTGCAGGGAGATGGCATCAAACTAAAGACCACGTTGAGGGCTTATAGTCAGGATTAACCAGATGATTGGAGTAAGTAACTTCCACATGTGTTTTTTGCAATCAAAGATGCACCAAATCAATCAACTAAAGTCAGTCCATTTGAATTAGTTTTTGGGCATGAAGTCAGAGGACTACTAAAATCGATTAAGGAGAAATTACTAAATCAGTATTCGGAGACCACATATTTGGACTGTGTCAAGTTTTCAAGAACGATTAAGTAGAGCTGGGGAGTTGGCTAGACAGCATTTAACAGTATCACAACATGCAATGAAACAGGAAGCAGATAAGAAATCAATAATTTGCAATTTTGCTAGCAGGGATAAGGTAAATAATGTTACTTCCAGTAATAGCTGAACCTTTAAAAGCAGGGTTTAGCGGATCTTATAAAATCGAAAGGAAATTGAGTGAGGTGAACTATTTGATAAGGACTCTAGACAGGAAGAAGTCTCACAGAATGTGTCATGTGAATGTGAATATGCTCAAAAGATATTTTGACAGGGAAGGAAAGCAAGAGGAGAAAGTATTAATGATTACAACAAAGAAAGAATAACCAAATTCTGAATTGGACATTCCTCAAATTAAAGTGGGATAAATTATTGGGTTACCTTCCTGAGAAAAATCAAAATGACCTGAGATATGCGGAAATTATTTGGGAAGTACTAACATAATTGTGCATGATGTAGATGTAGGAGATGCTGTTCCGATTAAGCAACATCCTTACAGGCATAACCTTCTAAAGTTGGCATAGGTTCAAGAAGAGATAGAATGTGTGCTCCAAGATGGCATAATTGAGGCGAGTTATAATGACTGGAGCTCATCCATAGTTATGGCGCCAAAGCCAGATGGTACCCAACGGTTATGTATGGACTATCGCAAAGTCATTGTACTTATAAAAACTAATGCATATCCAATTCCATGGTTGGAACAGTGTGTTGAAAAGGTGAAAAGAAACAGCAAAGGTAATTTTGGCTTTCGTAACGCCAAATGGACTGTATCAGTTTAGAAGCATGAAATTTAGTATGAAAAATGCTCCAGCCACATTTCAGAGACTGACTAATAAGGTCATTGCCAGATTACCCAACTGTTGTGTACATTCCTGATCTGGTGAGTTTTAGTCACTCATGGAAGGAACCGTTACTTCGATCGACTTTAGAAGGCAGGTTTGGTGGTAAACCTAACTAAAAGTGAATTTACCAAAGCACAAGTCACCTTCCTGGGTCATGTTATTGGACATGGACAAACGGCCCCATGGGATGTGAAAACAAAAGTAATCGGGAAATTTCCACACCATTGACAGAAAGAGCTGTACAACAGATCCTGGGATTGAGTGGATTTTATTGAAGGTTTGTGCTGAACTTTAGCAGTGTAGCAACACCACTCAATGAAATACTAAAGAAAGGAAAGAAGTTTCAGTGGACGACAGACTGTCAAAAGGCGTTTGACAGCATGAAAACTGTGTTAACCACTGCCCCAGTATTGGCCACACTTAATTACACAAAGCCTTTCAAGGTGGTTACAATGCGAGCGATATGGGTGCCGGTGCGGTGCTCCTGCAGGCAGACGTTAAGAAAATAGAATGACCGATTGGGTATTTTTCCATGAAACTGAATGTTCATCAGCAAAAATATTTCATGGTTGAGAAAGAGACTTTAAGCTTGGTGTTGGCACTCCAACATTTCAGTGTTTAGATTACTAGCAACGCATCTGAGACAATGGTATACATTGATCATTACTCATTGAACTTTGTGGAAGAATTTAAGGACAAAAATGCCAGACAGTTTAGATGGCGCTTGTTGTCGCATTCATTCAAGTTGAACATTGTGTTTGCGCCACATCGAGAAAACGTGATTGCCAATGCATTGTTGGGACTCTGAGATACGGAGGTATTCAGTGGTGGGAGTACACAGACTGAATCCTGTAGTCAGGCATGTTTGCATGTGTATAATCAGTGTAATGTACATGTGCATTTTAGAGTACTAATCAACTTTTTTTTAAAAGGGGTTTTAAAAATGAAGCCACCTTTGAATAATGATGGTTCATTTTTTAAGGTGGGGGGGGGGGGGGGGGGGGGAAGGTGTCACAAAGCCGACCCTTTTTCCCAAAGGTAATGTTCCCATGAGTTTTTCCCAGAGGGGTCTTAAAACAGCTCAGGCTCTGAAACGGCAGAGTTGGTGCAGAGATGAATAATTTACTGGGATCCTTTTTGTTTACCCCTGAACAGATGATATACAAATAACTTGTATAATGAAAGGGGAGTGGCCAGTCCTGGCAGTTGAGGTTTTTTTGGTTCAGTTACTGCAGGGGGTGTGTGAAACAAACTGCTGGACTTCTGTCTCTCCTTGCAAACTGCAAACCTGCGCCATGTTTTACTGTTGGGCTAAGGGATGTGAGTGTTTTCGGAACAGCATCATTAAGTTTGATTTGGATAAGTTATCGGGTATTCTATTTTCTGCTCTTGTGTTTCATTCCATAATTTTCTAAATAAATTTTGTTTGTTTAAAACTTGGCGGTCAACCCAGCTAATTTACACTAGTAATCTCCAATATATACCGAGCAAAACAAATAGTAAAGTTACGGTCTGGGCTACCTGCTTAAAAATGTTTTGAGGGGTCTGGCCTTGTCCATAACGCTCTAATACAATCCCAATATTGCTGAACAATTTTGTTTGAAATCAAAGGCTTAAGAGTTAGAAAGAATGTTGTTCTCAAAAAAGTTCCAAATTTAACTTTGGAAAATACAGTGTCAATTTGAAAAAAAATCAGGTACTTGAACTGACAAACCTGACGACTGCAAAACTGAGACGATTGGCAAAAATCACGATAGCACAAACTTCTGATTAAATTTTCAATGATTACAATCACAGACTTAACAGAATTGTTACCTGATGAGTTTGGTATGTCTGTTTTCAAAAAATGTACTTGGTCACTTCACATCAGCGATACAATGATTATGAATGTGCTGAAAATCAGATTGCACCGCCAAACTCAAACTTAGCAGGTGTCTTGTAACCTCTAGTGGTCAAGATTATATACTACACCAAAAAGATCAGACTGGAGAAGCTAAAATTCATCCCAAGCAATTTCAGTATGTATATCTGCTGTCATTAAGACAGTGAAATAAAAGTCTTGTAGGATTTGCTCAGATTTAAGAAAAATAATTGGTATGTGCCATCATTGTTTTTATTGTTGACTCCTCAGGAAAGGAGTGGCGAGTTTTCATCTTGAACTGATTCAGTCCACGAAGAATTCTTTACTCAGCAACTATAAGTATTTTAACCATATTTTCAATCAACTGCAATTTAGAGCTTGTAGACGCAGTGGGTCAACTCATTTGTTTAAAGGTCAGTTCACAGGACTTGCACATGAAGAACTAAAATTTTCTAATATGAATGAAGAGGAAGCAGCTCCTAGTTTAAACAGAAAACTTTCCATGAAGTACGACACATTAGGCTATTTAATAGCATAAATCTCTGCGGGATTAACAAGGTACAATAGGATGGGATAAGCAATCAACAGCATTCTCAAATACTTGTTAAAGTGATTTGGAGACTGGTTACAATTGAAATGGTACATATTTCTGGCACTGTTCTTTTAATTAACAATCTAGCAAAATTGCCACAAGTTTGCAAATAAAATTTAAGAGACATTTAGACATACACATGTTGAGGCAGAGAAGACAGGGATACACAGATCATAAGCAGGCAGTTGGATTAGTTTATAATTGAATCAAGGTCAGCACAAACATGGTGGGCTGAAGGGCCTGTTCCTGCAATGCACCGTTCTATGTTCTATCAAGATACTCATATCCCTCTGCATATCAGAGCTCTGCACTCTTTCACTATTTACATACTATGCTCCTTTCATATTCTTCCTGCTAAAATGGACAATTTCACATTTACCCACATTACACAGCATTTGACACATGCTTGTCCACTCAATTCAGCAATCTACATCTTTTGTATCCTTATGTCATCTTCACAACTTACTTTTCCACATATCTTTGCATCTGTTGCAATTTTGGAACCATACCTTCTATCCTTTCTTCCAAGTTTATATACTTTATATAAGCAGTTGATGCAGCAGCACCAATCCCCGTGGTACAACACTCTCCATCTTGGAAACAGAAAAAGACCCACTTACACTTGTGCTTTGCTTCCCATTAGCCAGCCAATCTGTTCTCCGTACCAAAGTGCTGGGATTACATCATTACCTTCTATTTTCTGTAATAATCTTTGACACAGCAACTTATCTGTGTCTCCTTGCTTACTATGATCTGCCCATACTGACAATAAATCAAATCAATTTATCAAATGCCTTTGGAAATCATGGACAGGGCATCCACCACTTGCCGTTTAAATTTTACCTCAAAGAATTCCAATAGATTCACTGAATCATAGACTCCCTACAGTGTGGAATCAGGCCATTTGGCCCATCGAGTCCACACAGACTCTCTGAAGAGCATCCCAACCAGGCCCCCACCCCACCACACCCCCAAATCTGCAGCTGGAACCCCACATTTCCCACAGCTAATCCACCAAGCCTGCACCTCTGTGGATACAACGGGTAATTTAGTATGGCTAATCTACCTAACCGGCATAGCTTCGGACAGTGGTAGGAAACCTAAATTCCTGGAAGAAACCAATAGGACTAATGTCATTTGAACTGAAATCCTCCAAGTGCCCTTTTATAACTTAAGTAATAGCTTTAAACATTTTCCCTATGATAGACGTTAAGCTAACTGTCCTACAGGTTCTTGCTTTATTTCCCTCCCCTTTTGAAGGATCTGTTTCCATACTGTACATCTCTATGACTCTATGAATGGACAAATTTGAAGCGCCATCTTCCAATCTAAAGGGACCACCTTAAATCAGTGTAGTTTTGGAAAATTAACAACTTTGAGTCATAGATTCATAGATATGTACAGCATGGAAATAGACCTTTCAGTTCAACTTGTCAATGTCAACCACGCCCTAAATTAATCTAGACCCATTTGCCAGCATCCAGCCCATATCCCTCTAAACCCTTCTTGTTTATACACACATTCAAGTGCCGTTTAAATGTTGTAATTGTCCCAGGCTCCACCACTTCCTCTGGCAGCTCAATCCATACACACACCGCTCTCTGAGTGAAAAAGTTGCCCCTTTGGTCCCTTTTAAATCCTTCCCCTCTCACCCTAATCCTATGTTACCAAGTTCTGGACTCCCCAACCCAGGGAAAAGACCTTGTCTATTTACCTTATCCATGCTCCTCCAGATTTTATAAACCTCTTCTCTGATGATTGCAGTTTTCCTGAGTTCCTCCCTTCCTTCCATTTCCTGATTTTTCATGGCTACTGGGATCTTAGTCATTCTTTGTCATGAAGACTGATGTAAAAGATCTGTTCAAAGTATCTGCCACCCACCTCCTATAAGACTAACATTGATTTTGCCAACTGTGTTTTTTAAAAACATTTACAGCAAGATTTACAATCAGTTTTTTTTATATTCCGAGCTATCTTTTTCTCATACTCGAGTTTTTCCCTCAATTCATTTTGTTGCAATTCTTTGTTGTTTTTGACATTCCATCCAACATTTTACCTGCTACATGCCTTTGCACAACTACACTTTTTTCCAAGTTCAATACTATCTTTAATATTTCGACATATCCACTGATAATGAGTCCATCCTTTAGAAATTTTCTTACTCATTGGCAAAACTATTCTGTATATTCTGAGATATCACCTTAGTTGTCTGTCATTGTATCTCAAATTAAGCCATCCTCTGGCCAGTTGTGTTTTCAAAGCATCATAAATGCCCTTATTTACATTTTAAACCGTAACCTTGAACCCACTGCCCTCTCCCTCAAACTGAAAGTTAATTTCAACCACATCATAGTTTCTAGGGACACGTTCACTTAGAGATCACTAATAAATCCTACCACAATGTACATTATCAAGCTAGGTACATCCTGTTCTCTGGTCAGCTCCAGAATGAGCTATTCTAAGAAACTATCCCAAAAACTTTCTATAAATGGCTCATTTAGGCTTCCTTTTCCCACCTGACCTTTTCAGTTGATACATGAATTAAAATATTTAAGATCATAAGAGAGAAAAACAGTAGGTTGATTTGCTCATTGAGCCTGCTCCATCACTCAATAGGATCATGGCTGATCTAACATTCGCTTTATTCCTGATGAAGGGCTTTTGCCTAAATATCGATTTTACTGCTCCTCGGATGCTGCCTGAACTGCTGTGCTCTTCCAGCACCACTAATCCAGAATCTGGTTTCCAGCATCTGCAGTCATTGTTTTTACCTAACACTGGTCACACCCACTTTTCTGTAATGTTTGATTCCTGACTGATCGAGAATCAATCTATCTCAGCCTCAAATATATGCAAACACTCTGCTCCCAATAGCTCTCCATGGCAAGGAGTTCCAAAGACTCTCAATCCTCTGATAGAAAAAATCCCTCCAGATCGGTTTTAAATTGACGCCCGTTTCATCTGATACTATGTCTAAACTCTCTCTCAGCATTTACACTGTCAAGCCCCTTAAGAATCCTTTATTTCTCAATGAGATCACCTCTCACTCTTCTAAAATCCATTGAGTGGAGTCCCAACGTATTTAGTTTTTGCTCATAAAACGATCTCTCCAGAGCAGGGATCATCTTAGTGAACCTTCTCTGAACTACCTCCAATGAAATAATATCTTTCCTTAAATAAATGAGATCAAAACCACTCACAGCATCCAGATGTGGTCTTACTAGCACCTTGCACATTTACAGTAAGAATTCCTCATACTCTAACCCTCTTGAACTAAGATTCCTGAAGAAGGACTTATGCCCGAAACGTCGATTCTCCTGTTCCTCAGATGCTGCCTGACCTGCTGCGCTTTTCCAGCAACGCATTTTCAGCTCTGATCTCCAGCATCTGCAGTCCTCACTTTCTCCTCTTGAACTAAGGGCCAACATCCCATTTGCATTCCTGATTACCTGTCACATCTGTATGCGAGCTTTATGTTTTATGCACAAATAACCCCAAGTCCCTTTATGTTGCAGTTTTCTTCAGATTTTCTCCACTTAAATAATACTGATCTTTTGCTCTCCTTTTAAAGCAAACTTCACATTTTCCCATATTATACATCAGGTCGCCTATGATTATCACTATACTTTTCTGACAAACTTGATTGAGTTTTTTGAAGACGTAGCGAAGAGGATTGATGAGGGCAGAGCGGTAGACATGATCTCTCTGGACTTCAGTAAGGTGTTTGACAAGGTTCCCCATGGGAGACTGGTTAGCAAGGTTAGATCTCATGGAATACAGAGAGAACTAGCCATTTGGATACAGAACTGGCTCAAAGGTAGAAGACGGAGGGTGGTGGTGGAGGGTTGTTTTTGAGGGACCAGTGGAGTGCCACAAGGATCGGTGCTGGGTCCACTACTTCTCAACATTAACATAAATAATTTGGATGTGAGCATAGGAGGTATAGTGAGTAAGTTTGCAGATGACATCAAAATTGGAGATGTAGTGGACAGCGAAGGTTACCTCAGATTACAACAGGATCTTGATCAAATGAGCCAATGAGCTGAGACGTGGCAGATGAAATTTAACTCAGATGATATCGAGGTGCTGCATTTTGGGAAAGCAAATCTTAGCAGGACTTATACACTTAATGGTAAGGTCCTAGGGAATGTTGCTAAACAAAGAGATTTTGGAGTGCAGGTTAATAGCTCCTTCAAAATAGAGTCGCAGGTAGGTAGGATAGTGAAGAAAGCATTTGGTATGCTTTCCTTCATCGGTCAGAGTATTCAGTACAGGAGTTAGGAGGTCATGTTGCGGCTGTACAGGACATTGGTTAGGCCACTGTTGGAATATTGTGTGCAATTCTGGTCTCCTTCATATTGGAAAGAGGGGTGACCTTAGAGGTTTACCAAATTATAAGGGGCATGGATAGGATAAATAGGCAAAGTCTTTTCCCTGGGGTCAGGGAGTCCAGAACTAGAAGGCATAGGTTTAGGGTGAGAGGGGAAAGATATAAAAGAGACCTAAGGGTCAACGTTTTCATACAGAGTGTGGTACGTGTATGGAATGAGCTGCCAGAGGAAGTGATGGAGGCTGGTACAATTGCAACATTTAAGAGGCATTTAGATGGGTATATGAATAGGAAGGGTTTGGAGGGTTTGGGCTGGGTGCTGGCAGGTGGGACTAGATTGGGTTGGGACATCAGTTGGCATGGATGGGTTGAACCGAAGAGTCTGTTTCCGTGCTGAACATCTCTATGACTCGATAACAGCTTCTGTGTCCTTAATAAGTATGTACCTGTCAAACAGGGAGGAAGTGGTTGAGTGAGGGAGCCATGATTTACTAAAGAAATTGAATCTCTTGACAAGAGGATGGTGGCAGCCTATGTTTGGATGAGATGTGAAGGCTGAATTAGGGCATTTGAGAGTTACAAGCTAGCCAAGAAAGACCTAAACAGAGAAATAAAAAGAGCCAGGAGGGGATATGTGAAGTCTTTGGCAGGAAGGATCAAGGAAAACCCTAAAGCTTTCTATAGGTATATCAGGAATAAAAGAATGGCTAGGGTAAGATTAGGGCCAATCAAGGAAGTAAAGGGAAGTTGTGTGTGGAGCCCGAGGAGAAAGGAGAAGTGCTAAATGAATATTTAACTGGACAAAGACAATGTTGTCAAGGACAATACTGAGATACAGGTTACTAGACTAGACAGGATTAAGGTTCACAAGGAGGAGGCCTTAGCAATTCTGGAAAGTGTGAAAATAGATAAATCCCCTGGGCCGGATTGTTTTTTTTAGATTACTTAGTGTGGAAACAGGCCCTTCGGCCCAACAAGTCCACACCGACCCGCCGAAGCGCAACCCACCCAGACTCATTCCCATACATTTACCCCTTCACCTAACACTACGGGCAATTTAGCATGGCCAATTCACCTAACCTGCACATTTTTGGATTGTGGGAGGAAATCTGAGCACCTGGAGGAAACCGACGCAGACACGGGGAGAATGTGCAAACTCCACACAGAGTCGCCTGAGGCGGGAACTGAACCCGGGTCTCTGGCGCTGTGAGACAGCAGTGCCGCTCTAGGACTTTCGGGGAAGCGTGGGAATAGATTGCCGAGCCTTTGGTTTCGATCTTTATGTCATCACTGACTACAGGAATAGTGCCAGAAGACTGGAGGATAGCAAAAATTGTCCCTTGTTCAAGAAGGGGAGTAGAAACAACCCTAAATTAATTATAAATCAATTATAATTAATTGATAATTCAGTTCTGGGTAAAGTGTTGGAAATGGGTATGAGAGATAGGAATTATAATCATCTAGAAAAGAAGTTATGTGGATTTCAGTAAGGCATCTGATAAGGTTCCTCATGGTAGGCTATTGCACAAAATACAGAGGCATGGGATTGAGGGTGATTTAGCAGTTTGGATCAGAAATTGGCTAGCTCAAAGAAGACAGACAATGATGGTTGATGGGAAATGTTCATCCTGGAGTTCAGTTACTAGTCGTGTATAACAAAAGATCTGGTTTGGGTCCAATCTGTTTGTCATTTTTATAAATGATCTGGATGAATGCGTAGAAGAATGGTTTAGTAAGTTTGCAGCTGACACTAAGTTCAGTAGAGTTGTGGATGCGCTGAAGGATATTGCAGATTACAGAGGGAAATAGATAAGCTGCAGAGCTGGACTGACAGATGGCAAATGGAGTTTAATGCGGAAAAGTGAGAGGTGATTCACTTTGGAAGGAACAACAGGAATAAAGAGTACTGGGCTCATGGTAAGATTGTTGGCAGTTTAGATATGTATAGACATCTGTGTTCACGTACACAGACCCCTGAAAGTTGCCACCCAGGTTAATAGGCATATGGTGTGTTAGCCTTTATTGGTGGAGGGATTGAGTTTCGGAACCATGAGGTTATGCTGCAGCTCTGATGCTGCCATACTAGTGAGTGTTGCGTGCAATTCTGGTCATTGCATTATAGGACGGATGTGGAAGCTCTGGAAAGGATTCAGAGGAGATTTACTAGAATGTTGCCTGGTATGGAGGGAAGGTTTATGAAGAAAGACTGAGGGACTTGAAGCTGTTTCATTAGAGAGGAGAAGGTTCAGAAGTGACTTAATTGAGACATATAAAATAATCAGAGGGTTAGTAAGGTGGAGAATGAGATCCTTTTCCCTCCAATGATGATAGGTAACATGAGGAGGACATAGCTTTAAATTGAGCAGTGACAGATGCAGGACCGATGTCAGAGGTAGTTTCTTTACTCAGAGTAGTCAGGGCATGGAACTCCCTGCCTGCAGAAGTAGTAGACGTGCCAACTTGAAGGGCATTTAAATAGTCATTGGATAAACACAAGGATGAAAATGGAATAGTGTAGGATAGATAGGATTCAGATTAGTTACACAGGTCTACACAACATTAAGGGTTGAACAGCCTGTATTGCGCTGTAAAGTTCTATCTCACAGTCTTCAGGGCGAGCTGGCAAATTGGATACAAAGCTGGTATGATGATAGGAAGCAGGGAGTAATATTGGAAGGATGTTTGTTGGACTGAAGGCCTGTGACTAATTGAGTGCCTCAGGGGTTGGTGCCAAGCCCATTACTGTTAGTATCTACATCAATGATTTGGATGAGAACATATGAGGCACAATTAGTAATTTTGCAGATGACATGAAAACAGGGCCTATTGTGGACAGGAAGAAAGGCTATTAGAAATTGCAGCAGGACCTTGATCAACTGGGGAAGTGGGCCGAGAAATGGCAAATGGAGTTTAATATAGCTAAGTGTGAGGTCTTGCATCTTGGAAAGTCAAATTAAGATAGGAATTTCATGGTGAATGGTTGGGCCTTAAGGAGTGTAGTGGAACTAAGGAATCTTAGGATTCAGGTTCAATGTTCTCTGAGAGTGGAGTCACAGGTAGACAGGGCAGTGAAGAAGGCTTTTGGTACGCTGGCCTTCATTAGTCAGGGCATTGAGTGTCTAAGTTGGGAAGTTGTATTGCAGTTGCACAGGACGGAGGTGAGGCCACACTTGGAGTAGTGTGTTCAATGTTGGTTACCTTGTTATAACAAGGATGTTATTAGACAGGAAAGAGTGAAGAAGAAATTTACAAGGATGTTGCCTGGATTCAATGGTCTTGAGTTACAGAGAGAGGTTGGACAAAATAAGACATTTTTTCTTGACAATGTAGGAGACTGAGAGGGTACCTTATAGTGGTGTATAAGATGATGATAGGCATGGATAGAGGACGAGAGGGCATAAGTTTAAGGTTAGAGGGGAAAGAATAAAAGGGAACCTGAGGGGTAACTTTATTACACAAAGGGTGGTACACATATGGAATGAGCTTCCAGCACAACTGGTTGAGGTGGGTACATTAACAACATTTAAAAGGCATTTGGATACATACATGAATAGGCAAAGATTAGAAAAATATGGGCCAAGTGCAGGGTAATGGACCAACATTTTGGTCAGCATGGACCAGTTTGGGCCAAAGGGTCTGTCTCTGTGCTGGAGGGCAAAAAGGGGACATGAAATAGCTTTGGAAAATGGGATTAAGAAGAATCGAGAGGGATTTTAAAAATACATTAAGGACAAAACAGTAACTAGGGAGAGAATAGGGCCCCTCAAAGATCGTCAAGGCAACCTATGTATGGAACCGCAGGAGATGGGAGAGATACTAGGCAAGTATTTTGCATCAGTGTTTAATGTAGAGAAGGACGTGGAAGATGCAGAATATGGGGAAATAGATGGCGATATCTTGAAAAATGCCCATATTACAGAGATGCTGTTATTGGATGTTTTAAAATGCATTGAGATGGATAAATCCCCAAGACAGATCAGGTGTACCCTCGAGCTCTGTGGGAAGTGAGGGAAGTGATTGCTGCATCCCTTGCAGAGATATTTCGATCATCGATAGTCACAGGTGAGGTGCTAGAAGACCGGAGTTGGGCAAACTTGGTGTCACTGTTTAAGAAAGATAGTAAGGAAAAGCCAGAAAACTACAGACTGGTAAACCTGACATCAGTGATGGGCAAATTGTTGGAGGGAATCCTGAAGGACAGGTCTTACATGTATTTGGAAAGGCAAGGACTGATAAGGGATAGTCAACTTGGCTTTGTGCGCGGAAAATCATGTCTCACAAACTTGATTATTTTCAAGAAGTAACGAAGAGGATTGTTGAGGACAGAGTGCTGGACATGATCTATATGGACTTTTATAAGATGTTTGACAACCTCATGGTAGACTGGTTAGCAAGGTTAGATCACATGAAATACAGGGAAAACTTACCATTTGGATACAGAACTGGCTTGGAGGTAGAAGAGAGAGGATGGTGGTGGAAGGTTGCATTTCAAACTGGAGGGCAATGACCAGTGGTGTGCCACAAGGATTGGTGCTGGGTCCACTCCTCGTCATCATTTATATAAATAATTTGGATGTGAGCATAGGTGGTCTAGTTAGTAAGTTTGCAGATGACACCAAAATTGGAGGACAGCGAAGAAGGCTACCGCAGAGCACAACAGAATCTTGATCAGATGGACCAATGGGCTGAGGAATGGCAGATGGAGTTCAATTTAGATAAATGAGGTGCTGCATTTTGGAAAGGCAGGACCGATATACTTAATGATAAGGTACTGAGGATTATTGCTGAACAAAGAGACCTTGGAATGCAGGTTCATAGTTCCTTGAAAGTGGAGTTGCAGGTAGATTGGATAGTTTGGAATGCTTTCCTTTATTGGTCAGAGCATCAAGTACAGGAGTTGGGAGATCATGTTGCAGCTGTACAGAACATTGGTTAGGCCACTGTTGGAATATTGCATGCAATTCTAGTCTCCTTCCTATTGGAAGGATGTTGTGAAACTTGAAAGAGTTCAGAAAGGATTTACAAGGATGTTGCCAGGGTTGGAGGATTTGAGCTATAGGGAGAGGTTGAATAGGCTTGGGCTGTTTTTCCTGGAGCACCAGAGGCTGAGGGGTGACCGTATAGAGGTTTATAAAATCATGAGGGGCATGGATAGGGGGATATTCAAGGTATTATCCTTAGGGTGGGGGGTGTACAGAGCTAGAGGGCATAGATTTAGAATGAGGGGGGGAAAAGTTTAGGTTCTTTTTAAAGGGCGACTTTTTCATCAGAGGGTGATGCATGTATGGAATGAGCTGCCAAAAGAAGTGGCGGAGGCTGGTACAATTACAATATTTGAAAGGCATCTGAATGAGTATATGAATAGGAAGGATTGAAAGAGAGATTGGCCAAGTGCTGGCAAATAGGTGTACATCAGTTTAGGATATCTAATGAGCATGGACAAGTTGGACCAAAGACTCTGTTTTCATGCTGTATATCTATATGACTGCATGGTTCTAATTTCTGCTGCATTCCTTTGCATATATTTTCAACCCATTCCTGTTACTTTTATTATCATTCGCCTCTTCACTTCCTTGCACCTCTGTTCTTTCATTTCTTTTTGATTTTTTAAAACTTCTCTCCGCCACCCCTTCGCACCATCACTAATTAGTTAAAACTCCTATCTACAGCCTTTATTATACAATTCACCAGGATACTGTACCACCATTTTTCAAATGAAGCCCATACCAAGAGAGAAGCTCTTTCCCAGGTGCCAATAGAATTGGAACCCATTTTGCCCATACCAATCTTTGAGCCATGTATCAACTTCTCTCATATTATTTACCTGATAGTGACTTGCATATGCCTCACCAAGTAAACTGGAGACTATTGCTTTTGTAGTTCTGCTTTAAAATTTAGCTCCAAGCTGCTCCTAATTACTCAGCAGAAATTCTTTCCTTGTCGTTGGTACCTACATGGACCAGGAAAACTGGATCCCTCCCCTCCCAAAGTTCTGCTCCATCACAGAAGAATGTTCTCAAACTTGCAAACACAGCCTATGGGACTTTGCCCATACTTCTGAGAACACTATCTACTCCCCTAATATTCTTATCTCCTATTACAATAATATTTATTTTATCTTCCCCCCATTTGAATGTTGTTGGACAAGAGCTGTGGTCAGTTTGCTAATTCTTGCTGCAGTCTATGACCCCACCCACACTGGGAGCAAGAAACTTGTACCTATTGAATAAGGGCACTGGCTGAGGCTGTTACAAAGTCAGGAACCTCATATCCTCCCCACTTGCAGTCACACCCTTTTGTCCTGACCATGGTCCAAATTTGATGTAATTAATCTAAGAAGTGTGAATGTCTCTTGAAACATTATCCAGACACCTTCACCCTTCTCTAACGTGTCATTGTGTCCACAACTCAGATTCCAGCTCATCATATCAGAGTCAGGTCAGGGCAGGGCAGGGCAAGCTTATATTCATGATTCCATTTTTTCTTTAGTCTCCCATCACTTTCCCTTTCCAATTCTAACTTCCTCGTTGTTATTCCCCTTTCTTTATCTTTTCATGCACTTTGGAATTCCATCTTGAGCACTTTCATCTTGTCTTTGTGCTCAAGCTGCTTTACCTGTAATTCAGTATTATGTTTCTCTGATGTATCAGTATCTGGATTACTTCATCTCACTTATATATCAATTAAATCAAAATGCTGTGCTCGTACAGCAAACTTTGTTTTAACAGTCACTGTTAATAAAGCAGCAAAAATTATGTATTTCAAATATCACAGTTTATTGTGTTATTCTATAAAATTATTATAGTCTTTTTAATTTATTTACATCAATGTAAATATACTTGTTATTCAATCCAATGACCACATAAATATCAACAGTTGAATAAAGCACAACAGTAATGTGCACACTCCCTGTATTACATTTCTATGACTTAGTGTGTGTTTTTACATCAATTATGTGGACCTCTTGATTATGCAGAATATTTGATCAACTGGCACACTCCTGGCCCCCATAGATGTCTGTTAATAATAAGTTTGCTGTATTTTATATTTATCTGCTTTCCTAGCTCTGACAGGCAACGCTGCCTCCAGTTTATTTGCCAACACAATCAACCTGGGTTTTGAACGTTCACTTAAGACTATCAGGTTCAACTCTGCCCCATCCAGGAAACCCTTTGAGATTCCTAGTGCCATTTCTTTTGGAGTGCAGAACCTGACATTTTCTCCACCTTTACTACTTACATTACCACACCCAAGTCCTCATTGTCTGTTTCAAATTCCATCCTAACAAGAACCAAAAAATTGTGCTACACCTCATTGAGGTTGCATGCTTGACATAAGGTCCCACTAGCCCTAGAGTCATCACAAAAATTAAACATTTGGAATTCTGTAAAGTCTCCTTTCTAATAAAGTCAGATTAACAGTAAAATGGAACAGATTTCTATACTTAAACTATTTAATACAAATATACAAATTCTAACCATTGGTAAACAACTATGAACATTGTCAACATATATCTCTACTAGTTAAAATTCTAACCCCCTTCTAAAACTCCCCTACACACAAACAAATTTTAAAAATTTGGTGTTGCGTATGGAGGGAGAAAAAAAAAAGAGCGGAAAAATAATTCAATAACAACAGTCCTCAGATTAGATTAGATTGCTTAGATTAGATTGCTTACAGTGTGGAAACAGGCCCTTCGGCCCAACAAGTCCACACCGCCCCGCCGAAGCGCAACCCACCCATACCCCTACATTTACCCCTTACCTAACACTATGTGTAATTTAACATGGCCAATTCACCTAATCTGCACATCTTTGTGACTGTGGGAGGAAACCGGAGCACCCGGAGGAAACCCATGCAGACACGGGGAGAACGTGCAAATTCCACACACAGTCAGTCACCTGAGGTGGGAATTGAACCCAGGTCTCTGGCGCTGTGAGGCAGCAGTGCTAACCACTGTGCCACCGTGCCACCCAGGATTCAAATTAGGTTCCTTTTGCTTGTCGTCATTGTGGGTTTGTTTGCCGAGCTGGGAAGTTGGTTTGCAAAGATTTTGTCTGCTTTCTAGGTGACACACTCAGTGCTGTGGAGCCTCCTGTGAAGTGCTGCTGTACTGTGTTGGTTGTAATTTATTTGGCTTCGCTCCCACTGATTCCGGTTATGCATTGCAATGGTCAGTATATCGGCCTAGGTCAATGTGTTTATTGATGGAGACCATAGATGAGTGCCATGCTCCTAGAAATTCTCTAGCTGTCCTCCGACTTGCCCTATTATTTTTGTTGTCCCAGTCGAATTTATGCTCCTTGGCATCTGTGTATAGTTACTAAGGACAACAGCTTGTAGCGTTTAGTGGCTAGTTGATGTTCATGAATGCAGATTGCTACTGTCTATCTGTTGTCCTCCATAGTGATACGTGCAGTCCCTATATGGAATCTTGAATACCATGTTTGCCCTGCACATGACGGTTGTTGGGTATTTTGTTCTGGTGAGTTGTCAGAGCACAGTTGCCAGTTTATGTACTGTCATGAATCAGAGTGTTTGGAAAGTCTAGCTGTCAGTTCCAAGACATTATTTTTTATATAAGGTAGACTGATTAGTATATTGCGTATGGCATGTCTTTGTTGCGTTGTTTGTCTGCCAGGCACCTGCAGATGAAGTAGAGGGAATATCCATTCTTGACAAAGACTTTGTAGAGATGTCCTTCTTCCTCTCTTGACAGATCGGAAGTGCTGCTGTGTTGTAGCCCTTTTGAACAGGGTCCTGATGCAGCTTCTCGTGAGAGTTTGGGTGGTTGCTGTGAAATTCAGGACCTGGTCAGTGTGTGCTTTTCTGTATACTTTTGTTATGCATTCCCCATTCTGTATTATTTTTACCATCACATCAACGAATGGGAGTTGATTGTTAACTTCATCCTCTCGAGTAAATTTGATCCCTGTAAGCATGGTGGTGCTAATCCGATGTATGCCCTCAATTTCTGTACTTTTGATTATTATAAATGTGTCATCCATATATCTGATCCAAAGTTCTCGTCTTTGCATCACAGCTTCTACTATGAGCCCAGAGATGGGAGAGTCCATAGGTGCCCATTGATTTGTTCATACATTTGGCTGCTGAATTAAACAGCGTTGTCAAGCACAGGTCCAGTAGTTTAAGTATGCAGTCCTGTTGATTGGTTCCCTGTCATGTCATCTATTGTGTTTTATTCAGAAGATTGGCTAATGTTTCCTTGGCTAAGGTTTTGTCAAAAGAGGTAAACAGTCCGTTACATCGAATGAAACTATAGCTTTGTCTTTATCTATGTTTATGTTCTTGATGTTGTCCAGGAATTCCTGTGATGAATGTATGGAGTGTTTGGATCCATGGATTAGAAATTTTAGTTTTTGTTTAAGTTCTTTTTTTCCAGTTTAGGAGATGGGATACAGCGACCACTGCAACAAACAACTGAAACCAGCAACCAGAAGCACCAAGAATGAAGCCAAATAAATTCCAACCAACAAACAGTATAGCAGCGTTTCACAGGAGGTTCCAGAGCACAGAGGGCATCACTGAGAAAGGGGATGAAATGTCTGCAAACCAACTTCTCAGCTCAGTGAACATACCTACAACAATTGCAACCCACAATCAAGCTACAAAGCTTTACACAAACCTTGCTTCTTTTGTTTCCCCAGGTCCTTCAGTTGTCTGACCCTTGCTTTCACAAATGTTCACTTCTTCACAGAAGGCACAGAGCAACTGGTTCACAAGTTGTTAAGTTTCTGACATATTGTTGAGTGTACTAGGAAGTGCGAGTATGGAGGGTGACCACGAGGTAAAGCGAAAAACATCACCTCCCTTTCCAGAGGTGTAATGGCTTCTCCCTATATCAGAGTCACAAACTGTTGAATTGCCCAGGAATCGTAGATCTGTTGTCAAACTGTCCTTTGGTATCTACAACTGGTCAAACTTCCTCCAAATCAGCAACCTGTGACAAATGTGCACATATCCTGGTAGCAAACTGTCTCCTCTTACACCATTCCTCGCTGCTTGAAAAACAACTGAGTGAACACAAGCCACAATGAGTTTCAGTAACTTGCTTTTTAAAAGTATAGCAATTCCTATTGTTAAATAGCCCTGTCTTGTTCAGTCCACAATCCAAGATAAAGTCTTTACAATTCTTTTGCCTCTCTAATTGTACAGTTGATAAAACACCAGCCTGGTTCCGATGGGAGTGCCCCATCAGTATGGGCCCCACTCTTCCCAGTACGGTCAGTTCTTCTATAATACGATGGTTGCGTTCTTGTGCAACCCTGCGTTATAGAAAAATCATGCTTTAGAGACAGTGTTAAAGTGTTGGCAATGTGTGCAGCCAGCACACATTTAAAAAGTTCATGGTTTAGCAGCAGCATCCCCAATTCATCAGTCGCATTACAGTGAATTCATGTTGGCGAAAAGCACGTTATAGCAGAACGACCTGTACTGGGGACAGTGCCCATGAAACAAAACCACTTCTCCTAGCCTAGACCTGATGTCCTGAACCCTGACACTGGACAGGAAACAAAGCCATCTGGATTCATAGTTTTTGTAGAGAACAGTCTCAAACCTTTTCACTATTTTGTCCTCTACGACCAGTACATTCCTTCTTGCCTCAAGTGGCTTATATGGCAGCATGTGACCATATTCAGATACTCATTCACCTTGCAGCCCTCACTCTCACCTAAAATGAAATCATCTTAAACTCACTGGATCATTGCAAAGGCTGAGGTTCTTGCAGCACTGCCCTGAGTCCCCTTACCTGCCTCATTCAGTCATACACTCCTGCCCCTGAACACTGACTGAATCAAACAATCCAATCCTGAGAGTTGTGGCTGCCTCCTCGTACTAAGAATCCCTCACTGATATATTACACTGTCTGCAGCTCAAGTTCTGAGATAAAGCAACCTGAACTTCAAACACTTGGGTAGTCAATATTTACTCAAATTGGAGTTTGGGAACTGCTGCAACCATGACACATTATATATCCTGCCATACTCAAGGAGCTCTATGAAATTACATATTTATTATTTTTAACTTTATGCTTAATTATGCTTTTATACATTGTATTAGCTTTACCACCAGCTGTACTATTTCTAACTTTAGGAATAAACTTTAATCACTTACCAGATATTTACCAATTAAACCAGTTACTTGTCCTGTGCAAGAGCAAGAACCAATTCCTTTAAAGTGAAAAGGCTTAGGCAAAAACAAAAGCAACAAACCACTTGTTTCCCTTCCTTTGCTTAACTCTTTGAATCATTTAACTCTGGCATTCCATTCGAATTTGTACTCATGGAAACACAAAGTAGGAGCAGGAGACCACCAACCGTCCCTTTGAGCCTGCTCCGCCAACCATCAAAATCATGGCCAATCATCCAATTCGATAGCCTAATCCTGCTTTCTCCCCATAATCTTTGGTCCCATTCTCCCCAAATGCTATATCTAGCTGCCTCTTGAATACACATTTAGCATCAACAACCTCCTGTGTTCACAAATTCCACAGGCTCACCACACTTTGGGTGAAGAAACGTCTCCTCATCTCCATCCTAAATGGTCCACTCCAAATCCTCAGACTGTGACCCCTGGTTCTGGACGCACCCACCTTTGGGAACATCATCCCTGCATCTACCCTGCCTGGTCCTGTTAGAATTTTTTAAGTCTCTATGAGGCTCCCCCTTCACTCATCTGAACACCAGTGAAAATAATCTTAATCTAGTCAATCTCTCCTCACACGTCAGTCCCACCATCCCAGGAATCAGCCTGTACTTAAAATCGCTTGCAATGAAGGCCAACATACCACTTTGCTTCTTTACTGCCTGCTGCACTTGCATACTTACCTTCAGCGAATGGCACACAAGGACACCCAGATCCCAGTGTAGACTCCCCTCTCCCACTTTACAGCCATTCAGGTGGTAATGTGCCTTCTTCTTTTTTACTTCCAAAGTGAATAACCTTGCACTTAACCAAATTACACTGCATCTGCCATTGATATGCCCATTCACATAACCTGTCCAGATCATGCTGAAGGATCTCTGCATCATCAGAATTCACCCTCCCACCCAACTTGATATGACAGAGTCAGAGAGGTGTACAGCACGGAAACAGACCCTTCTGTCCAACCCGTCCATGCTGACCAGATATCCCAACTCAATCTAGTCCCACCTGCCAGCACCCAGCCCAAATCCTTCCAAACCCTTCCTATTCATATACCCATTCAAAATGTTACATTTTGTTCCCCCATCCAAATCATTGATATATATTGTGAATAGCTGGAGTCTGTGCACCAATCCCTGTGGCACCCCACTAGTTACTGCCTTCCAATTTTAAAAGGACCCATAAATTCTTTTGTTTCCTCTCTGCCAACCAATTTTCTATCCATCTCAATACACATCCCCCAATCTAACACAAAAGGCCAGAGTCACTTAATAGGTATCCAGTTTCAGCTGTTTCTTAATTAAGCCACTACTTCATTCAAACCCTTGAAAAACCCTGCTTAGGGGCTGGCAACAAAAGAAATTACGCCACTACCTGCAAGGTCAAGTTATACAGCTCCTGTATTGTTGTTTGCTTGCGGTCACTGGGTCAAAATCCGAGAACCCCAATCCCAATAGGAGGCGCAACTGGACTGCAGTGGCTCAAGGACTGTGACACTAACATCCACAAAAAATTGAACAAGAATAGATAGTCAGCATTATGGTTATGCATTGTTAAGTTATCAAGTTATAGACTCACCTTAAGGTTCTTAATGTGTGCTGCAGTCTCTATAATGCATTTCTCTGGAGATGTGTCCAATAGATATTCAATGACAACATCTTTGTTGTACAATCTAAAATGTAAAAAGTGACCAGTCAAACAGAGCGTCAATCCCAAACGCTAAGCATCAGATATAGAATTCTAGTTAGAAATATAAGGAGTTGAACCTGGAAAGGAAACGCAAATTGATTTTAAACCATTGAAATAAAAGAATAATGAAGCTGTCCAAAAGATAATTTTACTTTTGTATTGCATTTCAGTGGGATTATCGAGACATCCAGCTCCAAATAATCATGGACGTCCATCTGGGATGACTGCGAAGACTGCAAATTGAGACAAAGATCTCAATCAATTCTTTCATAGATTTATAGAAACCCAGAAAAAAACAAAAAAGGGACTCAAAAACATTCAAAGAAGTCAATATACTCCTGGAAAAAGTACAGAAACTTCCCTAATCAGCCTTGATACAATGGGGACCCCTCTGGTCCAGTCACAATGGGTAGCTTCCAAACCTATCCAAGGAAAGCATACCAGATTGCAGGTATCCTGAGCAGATAATAGATGTGAACTAACACGCATCTTAAAATATGACATCCATCAGGCACTGTAGGACATCAGTAACAAAACTGTATTCAACCAGAATCTGTCATCTCATTTCCCAGCATATGCTTCACTCCTCCTGGCTCAACAAGGTGTGGAGGAAGGTGTGCGAGGAACAGCACCGAGCATACCTAAAAATGAGGTTCCAATCAAGGAACGTACAAGACAAGACCACATGGATGCCAGACAGCAGAAACAAAAACATATAATAGTGTTAATCAAACCCATGAGCAACAGATCGGATCCAAACTCTGTCACATGCAGTTGTGAAGGAAGTTGGACAATTGAACACTGAAATGGATGAGGAAGCCAAATAAAAAGCTTCATGCTGAGTGATGGGGGAATCTATGTCAGTGTAAAATATTTGAAACTAGTTACAGTTAGAAGTGTGAATAGATGATCCATTTTGGCCTCCCGCTAAGTTCTCCAGCATCAAAGATAAATCCTCAGTCAATTCAACTCACTGCATGCATCAAGAATGCCTAACGACGCAAGGATATGGATCCTGACCACATCCCAGGGATAGTACTCAAGACTTCTGCTTTAGCCCTAGCCATACCTACAACCAAACTGTTTCAACAGTTACAACACTGCCAAGTATCTGACAGTGTGGAAAATTGTCCAACTAGAACACAACATGGATAATGGCCTATCAGTCTACTGTTAATCATTAGCAAAGTGGCTGAAGGTATTGTCAACCATTCTATCAAATTACTCAGCAACACTCTGCTCAGTTTGGATTATACTGGGACTACTCAGCACCAGGCCTTGTTACAGTCTTGGTCAAACATGGATGCAAGAACTGATTTCCAACAGTGTGCTGAGAGAGGCTGTCCTTGGCATCATATCTAGACCAAAGCAAAATTGTTGCAACAGCTGGAGATGTATCATGAGCACAACATTCAGGCTTGGGTTAATAGTTGGCAAGTATCATGCACACTATACAAGTCCCAGCAAGGAACATTTATAACAAGACAGAATTTAAGAATCTCGTAAAATCCTCAAATGAATCATATCAAATTTTCATATTTAATTGGATCGACCATATAAAATTTTTTAAAAATGTCATCAGGTATTGTTGACATTTGTTATCCATCCTCAATTTTCTCTCAGCTGAGAGGTTTGCTTGGTCATGAGAAGCTGATGGATTTGAACCTGGAAATTGCCCTCCAAGTCATACACCATGGTGACTTGGAATATCACCAGCCCTTCACTGTTGCTGGATTAAAATACTGGAAACCATCCCTAACAGTGCTGTTCAAAGAATCTCAGAATATTTTCTGAAAGAAATTCTGCTGTTGTTCCTCGGCCATGTTTCAAGGGTGAGACCACAAACTTATCTTCCAGCGAGTGATTTCACTCACTTTGAAAGGTTGACACATGCCCCATTTAATCCTGCATTTCTAAGTTTTAAAATTCCTCAGCATCAGCAAGGACAGAATCTTAGTTATTTCAGTCAATGAATCGTGAGGAGTACACCATTCTTGGTACCACTACTACAAAAATTCCATTTAGAATCTTTGGCTAAGAATTGCATAGCAGGAAAATAATCATAGACAGAGACAGATATCAACAAGTGTACAAAAATCCCATCTATAACAGGCATTTTGAATGGAAGACAATTGATGAACATGCCCAATTGACTATACCCTCCTAATTTAACTCCTACCTGCCAAGTTCACAAGCGACTATGGGTTTCCTCAGAGGTCTCTGACTGATCGCACAGTAGTTCCAGCGGGCAACTAATGCAGCATTTTTGTCAACCTGAAAAAAATAAACAAATTTATGCAAATAAAACACGACCAAGTTTGTGCACAAGAGGAGAATGACACACCTCAAAACGGATATCCCCAAACAAACATTTACGAAAAGGCTTCAATTTACTAAATTGTCCTAAATTAACAAAATTGAAAAATCCAAATCAAATTGGTCACAAGTAAATCACATCAATCACAATTTTGGCCATCCCTCTTCAACTACATTTCCCATTCCAAAGTTCCATCTAGCTATCCAATAACCCAAATGTCCCATGCAGGTGGCAAGTCAGCCACTTTAAAGTACTGCATTCATGAAAATACTTTAAGGGGGCAATGCACTTAATTAAATTTCTTCAAATGAAGAAAGTTTAAACATACATTGCTGGCAACTCGGTTCCTACTGTATTTGCTCCGAGAAAATCTCATCAAAATATTCACTCAACTGTATCGAGGAAAATCAAATACAATCAGACAGACCAACCCGCATTGGCCGAAACATTAGAAATAGCAATGACTACCCACCCCCAATTAATCCACAAGTCTATAGAGTCTGAGAGTCATACAGTATGGAAACAGACCCTCCAGTCCAACGAGTCCATGCCAATTAATCATGATCTCAAACTAATCTAGTCCCACTTGCCTGCAATTGGCTCATATCCCTCCAGTCTTTTCCTATTGAGGATATTATCAAAATGCTTAAGGATTGCAGCTGTACCTACATCCACCACTTCTTCTGGCAGTTCATTCCACACAGTAACTATTCCTGTGTGGAAACCACTTCAGCAATAGCTGAGACTTGTGCCAAAATTAGAAGGCTACCCTACAGACTAGTCAAATAAAAGCCGGACACTATCATAGGCACCAAACTTTACCATACAGCCAATGTCAAAGCTCCACCATCACCATTCCTGAGCCTGCTCTGCAGGTGGGAAGGAGCACACCTACGGCCCGACCCTAAAGCTATTCTTAGCAATACTTGGAATGCATGCCTCAAAGAAGCTAGGGCATCTCACCAGTCTATGCTGGTACTTATGCTCCATTGAAGCTTTCATGTATCATTTTTCACTTAAACTTCGATCATGGCCCACTCCCTTTCTCTCTCTCACAGTTTGGTAAACTTCCCACAAATGCATTGATACATTTCAAAGAAAGTTTCTTCTGAATTCCCAAGTGGATTTCTTGGTGAGAACCACATATTGATGACCTTTTGCAGTGCTCTTCCCCAAAATAGGAAACATACTATACCTCAAATCAAAACATTTCCTAATTTTAAAAGATCTCGATTAGCCTTTGTTTTTGAAGACATAAGAGGTCCAGCTTGCCAATTCTTCCCTTACATATATCTCTAAGTGTTCTGGCATCTGTCTTGCATATATAGGCAACTGGACATCTATCCAACAATACAAAACAATTGTCAAGATATGCCCAATCACTTACTTAGCAAGAAGAGGTCAGTTAGCTGGGTTGACCGGACCATTAAGTTAAACCACTACTAATCATCTCTCTGTCCAATGAGACAGCTGTCCTATAATCCAGTAGGAACATGGCAATTCTACCCTTGCATGGCAAGTACCAACTCACTGCTGCTCAACTTAGGTCCCTCCATGGGTACTCAACTCTCGTCCTCATCACAGCCGTGATCCAAACACTGACAAAAGAACAGAATTCTGGAGGTCACCTGATCCTGATTCCAAATAAACCTGTTGGACTATAAGTTGTTGTGAGCTTAAGCAAAATCAAAGTCCCTGGGAAACAAGGAAAAACCTCTTCTTGAAGTTATTGCTAACACACAGAGGGCATTGGTTGTTGAACCCCAATTATCTCAACTCCAAAATATCATTGAAGTGGTCTTAGGCCCAACCATCTTCAAGTTGATCATTAGGTTTGAAGTGCAGATATTTGCTATGATTGCAGAACGTTCACTGTTATTACCCATTAATGTCTGAAGGTATACTTGAGACTTAAGGAGCAAGGAACAGGCGATAGATAAATTAGTTAAATGATTAATTTGGTGAGCACGGGTTGTAAAAATATAGTCACGAATGTGGTGAGTTATATGCAATGTGGTTATCTGAAATAAAGCTGTCACTAAAAAGTGTGGACCTGAACTCTGTTTTATCTTTTTCTGTACTGCATTAACAGCAGAGGATGGTTGAGTCAAAATGTGAAGCTTCAAAGTAGATTTATCCACTATTCTCTGAAACTGAACCTAAAAGAACAAGGAAGGAAAATAGTAGCTATGTGGACTTGGATTACATTGTCTTAACTTTAGTAAGAAAGTATGTCCTTAGTACTTTTATTAACTGGATGTAGGTTTGCTCGCTGAGTTGGTAGGTTCATTTTCGGACGTTTCTTCACCATACTAGGTAACATCTTCAGTGAGCCTCAGGACAAACACTGATGACTCCTGCTTTCTATTTATAGGTTTGGGTTTCTTTGGGTTGGCGATGTCATTTCCTGTGATGTTATTTCCTGTTCTTTTTCTCAGAGGATGGTAAATCGTGTCCAAGTCAATATGTTTGTTGATAGAGTTCCGCTTGGAATGCCATGCTTCTAGGAATTCTCGCGTAGGTCTCTGTTTGGCTTGTCCTAGGATGGATGTGTTGTCTCAGTCGAAGTGGTGTCCTTCCTCATCCATATGTAATGATACTACTGACAAAGGGTCGTATCGTTTTGTGGCTAGTTGGTGCTCATGTATTCTGGTGGCTAGTTTTCTGCCTGTTTGTCCAATGTAGTGCTTGTTAAAGTCCTTGCATGGTACTTTGTAAATGACATTAGTTTTGCTTGTTGTCTGTACACGGTCTTTCAAGTTCATTAGCTGCTGTTTTAGTGTGTTGGTGGGTTTGTTAGCCACCATGATGCCTAGGGGTCTGAGTAGTCTGGCAGTCATTTCCGAGATGTCTTTGATGAAGGGAAGAGTGGCTAAGGTTTCTGGATGTGTTTTGTCTGCTTGTTTGGGTTTGTTGCTGAGAAATCTACGGACTGTGTTCATTGGGTATCTGTTCTTTTTGAATATAAGTGATTTTCCTCTGCTCTGCGTAGTTCCTCTGTGCTGCAGTGTGTGGTGGCTCATTGAAATAATGTTCTGATGCAGCTTCATTTGTGGATGTGAGGGTGACTGCTTCTGTTGTTCAATATTTGGTCCGTATGTGCTGTTTTCCTGTAGGCGCTGGTTTGAAGTTCCCCAATGACTGTTCGCTTTGTGACATTTAGGAATGGCAGTTTGTTGTTGTTTTCCTCCTCTTTAGTGAACATAAATAGAAAGCAGGAATCAGCAACAGCGCTTTGTCCAGAGGCTCATTGAAGATGTTACCAAGTATGGTGACGAAACATCTGAAAATGAACCTTCCAGCTTAATGAGCAAACCTACATCCAGAACCTCAACCTGAGCTACAAATCTTCTCAAAACTCACTTTCATTAACAGAAGCAGGATTGTTTTTTTACTCATTCATAGAATGTGGCCATCCCTGGCTAGGCCTGCATTTGCTGCCTATCCCTAATTACCAGAGTAAACAGTCAAACACATTGCTGTGGGTCTGAAGTCACATGTAAACCAGACTGGACGAGGTTGGCAGCTTCCTTCCCTAAAGAACATTAGTGAACCAGATAGCTTTTTGACAATTAGTAACAGTTTCAAGGTTAGACTGTCAATTCCACATTTTTGCTGAATTTAAATTCTACCATCTGCCATGGGATTTGAACGCAGGTCTCAGGAACATTACCTGGGTCTCTGCACGAATAGTTTCACGATAGTACCGCTAATGCATCACCTCCCTTCACCTTACTGCTACAATACAAGGCTTTGAGACCACTCCTGGAGTGGTATATTTGAGGAATGGTATAATTACATTAGAAACTAATTCAGATGAGATTAAGCCCAACTCATTCCTGGGATGAAGGGCTTATCATATGAAAACAGGTTCACCAGTTTCCGCAATGCAGCTTAGAAGAATAAGTAGTGGTTATACTGAAGCATACAAAAGCTTGAGGGAATTTGAAAGGAAGAATATAGAGAGGAGAACTAGGGGGACACAGATGAAGTGGAAGTCTCGATTTTATGATGGAGATGAAAAAGATTTTGAGAGTCAGCAATCTGCAATTTTCCTTCTCAGAAAATAAAGGAGGTTGAATCATTGAATTTATTCTGCGTTGAATAGACTTTTGACAGAAAACAGAATCAAGGGTTACAGAGTGAGGAACAGGAAAGTGGAGTTGAGACCACAATCAGATCAGCCATCATGTTTCAAGGATCATATGGCCTACTCCGACTCTCCTATCTAACCAACTATAAAACAATTTAAGCAACAACTCAATTTTTTTTCCAAATGTATGCTTTATTCATAAAATTTATGCTTAGTGTACAAAGCACACAATCATTACAACTCAGTTGCTCCAACGTTGTACATTGCTCACTCACTGTATTTATAATTACACTCAATATTTATAAAGTTCACTTCATGCTAATGTATAGCCCGAGGGAGTCCTATGTCCTATGGCCATAGACCTTTCAACAAGCGGCATTTTGAAACTGGAACTTGATCATTTGAACAAGGAGTGTTTTGACAGGTTAACATTGTTGAATACCAAAATGATTCATTGACTGCTTATGGCGTGTGGTCAAATTTTGATAATGTAGAAATACCTAGGAAGAATACATGATGGAATTCAGCAGACAGAATGCAAACAGCAAGAATTTTATTTGGAAATTCCATAATCTGCACTGGTAGTCAGGTTAATGGACTGTATGAAAATATTGACTATGGACATACTTCTTGTCTTGACAGGAATTAAATTTGCAGATAAACATAAACTTTTTCTTTAGTGCTTGAGTGTGAGGAATTCATTTCTTTCCAACAATGTTTGTAGCAAAAAAAAGGGGCAAATGAAATACAAAAGTTAGTGCAAGATACAAATATTAAATTGTCAAGACCATCTAGATACAGGGCACAGTATGAAAGGAAACTTTAACAAGAGAAATGAGGACGGAAGTGCAATTGATAATCCAGAAACAAAAAGAATTTGGACTTTAGAAAAAAGAGAATGAACCCCAGAAATTATCAGGATGTAGGCAATGTTTCAGGTACAATTCGACATACCAGTATGCCATGAACCACACCAGATGGTATAATAAAGTACTTGAAACTAAACATGAAATGGAAAATTTGTAGGACAAACAGATCAAAGAGAGAGCATTTTATTGGTCACAAGAAGCTTCAGCCTAATGATTCAAGGAAGCAGATCAACACCAACTTCTCAAGAGCAATTACGAAACAATTCTGCTCTGCCAATGATGTGCACATCCTATGAAATAATTTGATGACAATGGGATGCATCAGTCACAATAACCTGTAATCTGAACCAGATGCTTGAATGTTTTGAATTCCTTCAAACTCTCTGAAAGGAAGCTGTGTAATGCTGGAAAACAACAACACATTTGAGGCAATTCCTTAAACTAATTTATTTTATACCATATAAATGTACAAATCACCACTTTTGTTTTAGCAAGTTCCAAATGATTGTCATGTAATTAGAAAACATCGAATGTGCCATGCTTCCCCAGATAGGTATTACTGCTCTATTCTACATGCAGTTTTGGGTGCAAACAGTTTCCATTCTTGAGTCCATTCACAAGTCAATTTGCAAGCAAGTGGTAACAATGTAGTACAATTTACAGCAGCCGTTAAGTACTAGAAATGTTTGTCTGTTGGCCCTTTAAAATAAAACCTCTGTACAGGATCGCATTCCTAAGTATTTTGGCATCATCACAGATATGAAAATTAATGAAATTACCCAATTGCCCAATTTACCTACCTAATTCAGGTTAGAAAAATACACACCATGTTTATGTCATGAACAAGCAAGTAATAATGTTTTTGTAGCCAAACTAATCTTCTACCAATGGTAAAAAATGAAAAATGAATTGCTACTTTATAACTGCAAGCTGTACTTTAATCCTTCTGCATTCCTGCACAAAGACAAGATACAAATATGGACAGAGAAATAAGTCAGGCAAATATAAATCAGTCATGTACCACCAGTCCAGATCACAAAACTAGCTTGGTTGTTCTTTCAATTGTTTTGATTCCGCAATATTATTCCTACAGTAGTTTTTACATCTATAGGTAGATTGGTTGGACTCAGGATCTTAACTATTCCTTTGGATTTTAGAATAATTGCTTCTAATGTGCAATTTTCCTGCATGTTAACACAATGGGTGAACAGTGCTTATTAACTGTCAAAGAGGTTAACAAACTGGCTAAAGATCTGTACGGAAGAGAATAATTATTCTGATTTCCAGTGAAGTACTTGCTTTAAAACATTGCCGATAAACGTTTCAAAAATTAAAAAAACTCGGAGCAACTGATTTATTGGGAGCTGGGGGTGGAAGTCGGGGGTCTGGTTGGGATGCTCTTCAGAGGGTCAATGCGGACCCAATGGGCCAAAGGACCTGCTTCCACACTGTAGGGATTCAATGATTCTTCTCTATATTGCTTCCAATTGTAATATGTTTTATTAAATATGGAGGTAAAATTGTGTAGATTACTATGGGTACATTTTTGTTAAGTCACTACAGATTTGCAACAAAATTTCTTTACTGTCATACTCCCACCTTCCTTGCAATACAAGCCATTAGACATTTACACAAGAACAGGCCCTTCAGCCCACTATGTTTGTGTTGACCATGATACCATTCTAAACCAATCCAATCCAATGGTCCACATTCCTCCATTCCTTATCTCTACAGGTGTCTGAATAAATGCCTCTTAAACACCATTACCATATCCGCTTCTACCACCTCAACTGGCAAACCTTTCCAGGCATCCACTACCTCCCACAGCAGCATACTCCAGGCACCTACCACCTTTGTATGAAAAGAAATTGCCTCCCATGAAACCTATGCCCCCCCCCAATCTGTGCCATTTCCATCCTGGGGAGAAAGGACTCAGACTATCCACTCTATTCTTGGCTCTCAATTTTATAGACATCTGTCTGATCGCCTGTCAGCCTCTGACATTCTAGCACAAACAATCCAAGTTTGGCCAACTTCTTCTTACAGCAACACACACACTAAGCTAGGAACATCCTGGTAAACCTCCAAAGCTTCCACGATCCTTTCTATGGTGTAATAACCAGAACCACACATAATACAGTAGCGCCTCGACATACAAACAACCCCGTTCATGAACGATTTGGTTTACGAACAGGATTGTACGTAAAATTTTGCTTCAACGTACGTATGAAATTCAAGGTACGAACAAAGGTACGAACACAAAAGCTCTTGGGCCCCGCGTGATCTCATTCAGTTCGTCTTTGGCGCGTGCCCTGTGAACAGCCGTCCAAGCATTCTTACGCTATCCGAGCAATGGGAAAAATTGATTCAGTCGCGAACTTTTCGGTTCACGAACTGGGTCCCAGAACGGATTAAGTTCATAAGTCGAGGTGCTACTGTACTCCAAATGTGGCCAAACTAAAGTTTTATACAGCTGCAACGTGCCCATTTTTACATTCAATCCTCCAATCGTGGGAAGGCAAGCATGCCGTTCGCCTTCTTTACTACCTTTGCTACTTATGTTGCCACTATGGACTTACACCCTAAAATCCCTCCGAATATGAATGCTCCAAGGGTATTGCCATTTACGGTAGAGTTTCCTTTTGCATTTGACCTAAAATGCATCGCCTCACTCTTGTCCAGTTTAAACTTCATCTGCCATTTCTCCACTCAACTTTCTAACTGATCTAAATTCTGCTGCATCCTTAGAAAACCTTCGTCAATGTGGAGAACTCCTCCAATTTTGATGCCATCTTCAAATTTACTAATCAGACCACCCACATTTCCACCCAACACTGACCCTTGTAGAGCATCACTGCCATCCAGTCAGAAAACTACTCCTTTTCACAACCACCCTCTGTCTTCTATGACCAGTTTGTCATCCTAACTGTTTACTGTTATTGCAAACTGGTTTTTTGTATTCACCTAAGTCTTTGAGTATCATACCTTATAAGAACAATACTTTTCTATTTTAATACCAAACTGAATTACCTCATATTTCTCACATTGTACTCCATCTGTGACTAAACTCAAATTTTTCACTCTCTTTTTCCAGTCTCATTATGCCATGTTCATCTGACATTCCACCTAGTTTTATACCATGAAATACATTCTCAGCCATTTGATCCAAGTCATTAATTACATAGCTGAGGCTCCAAAACTGATCCTTGCACCATTCCTCTCCTTACAAACTGCCAACCCAAAATGTTCCATTTATCCTTACTCTACTTCCTGTCCATTTACCAATCTTGTATCTTGGTTGATATATTAGTTGTTAACTCCATAAGCTGTTACCTTGAATATCGCATTATCTTTTTGTGGTGCCTTTTGAAAATCATCCACTGGTTTCCCTTTATGTAGCTGGTTTATGGAAAGAGGAAGGCTCTCCATGCCTGGTGAAACATCACCAGCAAGGCAAAGATGAGAACTCATCTAACAAAAGGTGGAGTTACAAAGAAAAGTTAGGGAAATCAAGAACCAATTGTGGTTTTGGAAAGCTAAGGAGCTTCAACTCTTTGCCAATAAGCTCAATGCCCAGGGTTTCCTCAGTAGCACAGAAGCAACATGTGGACACAATACTTCTGGCCTCAACCAGTGCAGAATAAAGATGGCACTCTTGAGAAACAGAAAAAAACATCAGCTATTGATAGAGAGAATGCTTCAAAAGAACTCCTCAACTATGATACTATTGTCAATAAATATGTTTTTGCGGAAATCCCCCAGCTCCTCAAAAGATGATCTCGGACTCCCAACCAGTGCGGCTGGCGTTGAAGCCTCCATTAGGCACACAAAGAATGGAAAAGCTGCAGGAGTGCACAGGATTCCAGCATAGATTTTCAAACTTGGAGGAGCAGGGCTCCTATCTTCATCACTATCACTATCTTCATCAATTGTACGGGACAGAAACATTCATTCAGAAAAAAATCAACTTGGAGGAAACTCCTCTATGAAGCAACACAATCCTTCGAGAACACTCAGACAGCAAGAGGAAATACTGAAAAGGAACCACAGAAAGGAAAGTCAACGATCTCAAGACCAAAGTATATTTTCACCTGCTGGAAACACCTGCCAAACATGCAGCTCTACAAACGGACTCATAAATCACGTAAATACTCACGGAAACCATGACCACAGAATTTCCTAGGTGGACAATCATATTGTGATTGCCAACAATATTCTGGTTTGTAATGGACTCAAATAATTAATAAAATCATTTTAACTAAGTCTGAGCATTGTGATCTTCTCAGTGCTTTGTTAACATGCTGCAATTTTGCATAAACAATGTCAGGCTGAAAGATCTGTATTTCCCAGCTTTCCCTCTCTCTGCCTTTATTGAATACAATGTTAGATCCCAATCTGCTGGAAAGCTTCTAGATTCTAAAGAATGTTGGAAAATCATAATCAGTCTATTGAGTCTAATCCTAGAGTCATACAGCATAGAAACAGGCCCTTCAGTCCAACTAGTCCACGCCAACCATGGTCCCAAACTAAACAAGTGCCACCTGCCTGCATTTGGCTCAAATCCTTCCAAATCTTTCCTATTCATGAACTTATCCAAATGCCTTAAGCATTGCAACTGTACTTCCATTCACCATTTCCTCTGGCAGTCCATTCCACACAGTAACCATTCCTGTGTGGAAAAGTTGCCCATCATGTTCTTTTTAAATCATTCTCCTCTCAGCTTAAAAATATGCCCACAAGTTTTGAAATCCCCCACTATTGGGAAAAGACCTTTGCTATTCACCTTATCTATGCCCTTCATAATTTTACAAACCTCTATAAAAGGTCACCCTCAACCTCTTATGCTCCAGTGAAAGAAGTCCCAGCCTATCTAGTCTATTTTTATAACACAAACCCTCCATTCCCAGCAACATCCTGGTAAATATTTTCTGAACCCCCCTCCAATTTAATATTTTCCTTGCTATAACAGGGTGATCAGTACAGCACACATTACTCCAGAAGAGGCCTCACTAACAGCCTGTACAACTTTAACATGATATCCCAACTCCTACACACTCAAAAGTCTGAACAATGAAGGCAAGCGTGCTAAACATCTTCTTAAACACCCTTTCCACCTGTGATGCAAACTTCAAAGAATTATGTACCTGAACCCGTAGGTCTCTCTGTTCTACAACTCTACCCAGGGTCCTATTATTTGTTGCATAAGCCTTATCCTTGTTTTACCAAAATGCAATATCTTGGTGTTTCTCCAAATTAAACTCCATCTGCTAATCCTCAGCCCATTGACCCAATTGATCAAGATCTCTTTGCAATCTTAGATAACCTTCAGCACTGTCCACTATACCACCAATTTTGGTGCCATCCACAAATTAACCATGCCTCCCCCATTCTTATCAAATCCATTTATATAAATGACAAACAAATGTGGACCCAATATCAATCACTGTGGAACACCACTGATCACTGGCCTCCAGTCCAAAAACAACCCTCCACCACCAGCATCTCTGACTTGGAAGCCAATTTGCAAAGAATCAAAATCCCTACAGTGTTGAAACAGCCCATTTGGCACAACAAGTCCAGAACGACCCCCAAAGCATAACCCACCTAGACCCATTCCTCTACCCTATGACTCTACATTTACCCCTGACTAATGTACTTAACCTATACATTACTGAACACTATGGACAATCTAGCATGGTCAATTTATCAAACCTGCACGTTTGGATTATGGAAGGACACCAGAGCTCGCAGAGAAAACTCACACAAACACAGGGAGAATGTCCATCTCCAAATAGTTGTCCAAGGCTTGAATCAAACCTGGCTCCCTGGTGCTGTGAGGCAGCAGTGCAAACCACTGTGCCATCCAATTTTGTATCGAACTGGCAAGCTGACCTTGAATCCTATGAGGTCTAACTTTACTAATTAGTCAGCCATGAAGACCCCTTGGATGATTTTCATGGCTCATGTTTTAGCTACAATAAAGCAGGTGCAACATGACATATGACCACTGAACTACTGTGTATCCAAACACCATTTTTCCAATGGATTAACCAATAAGATGATAATGCAACATAAAGTATTAGTGTTAGTCCCTTGGAGTAAACTAAGGCACAAAACAAGCAGCATCAAGTTCATTATTGCTGTCATTCAGACTCAGCATGTACACCAACACTGTAAAAACAATCAAAAATAGCTTTTAAACTTTTTTTAAAAGATCTAT
Source organism: Chiloscyllium punctatum (assembly GCF_047496795.1). NCBI lineage: Eukaryota > Metazoa > Chordata > Chondrichthyes > Orectolobiformes > Hemiscylliidae > Chiloscyllium > Chiloscyllium punctatum. The sequence goes on from NC_092775.1 coordinate 52,618,444, forward strand.
GGACCTTAGGGTAATTTTCTAAGTATAAACATAAGCCTGGTGTTAATTTCCCTCTCCCTGTCTAGCCTGGCTTCACCTTGGTCACTCACCACTGGCTAAACAGACAGACGGTATGACCTGAGTCCCAAGTTGTCAGGCCTAGCACCAGACACTAGAGCGACCGCAGTTCCGACCAGTAAACACCGCGGGAAGCCTGGGACTAGGCCGTACTAACTGGCGAGATGGGACAACATCGTTCCTCACCTGCTCCACCTTCTTGGGCCCTTTCACCAACTCATGTCGTTTCGGGATAGTACCTCCATCACAGCCCATGGCGTCCTGGAGACAGACAACACACAATCACTCACTCCAATTTCCCCCAACATCCGCACTGCGCATGCGAACCCCGACTCCCCGGATGTCGCTGACCTTGCCCCGCCCACAAAACCCGGAAGTCCCTACCTGGACCAATCCGCCCGGCCTCGCTGTCTCCTGAGCTGGAGTAGGGGGGAACACAGGGCTCTGCTCAGGCAGTCCTAATAGTGGGTTTGGGGAAGAATGCAGAACCAGGCTGTACTGGGTGAAGGGGCAGGGATAGGGTAAATATACAAAGTCTTTTCCCTGGGGTCGGGGAGTCCAGAACTAGAGGGCATAGGTTTAGGGTGAGAGGGGAAAGATATAAAAGAGACCTCAGGGGCAACTTTTTCACACAGAGGGTGGTAGGTGGAAGGAATGAGCTGCCAGAGGAAGTGGTGGAGGCTGATACAATTGCAACATTTAAAAGGCATTTGGATGGGTATATGAATAGGAAGGGTTTGGAGGGATATGGTCTGGGTGCTGGCAGGTGGGACTAGATTGTGTTGGTATAACTGGTCGGTATGGACGGGGTTGAACTGAAGGGTCTGCTTCTGTGCTATACATCTCTTATCACTCTATGACTCAACATTGAAGAGATGACATGCAGACTGGGTGTCTGCTTTGTTGCTTATGCTTAATCTATTAAAATAATCCCAAGGTTCCAGTTACCTACCATTTCAACACACTACTGTGCCAACATTTCTGCAGCAGTGCTCCAGTGAGGCTCAGCACAAACGGGATGAACAACATTTCACCTTCCAGTTGACACCATACAGTCTTCAAGACTCAATATTGAGTTTAATAATCTCAGAATGTAATTGCTCTGCTCCATGTTGGTTAGCCTTCCCAAAAACCCATAGGTTTCCTCCCTGCACAGCCAGCCCAGTTTCACAGCCATGGATACTGGATCAGTTGGTAGTTTTAAATCTGAGAGAGATACATTCTTGTTTAGCAAGGGATTTGAAACAAGAGCAGGTATATGGAATTCAGCGACAATCTCACTGAATGTTGGAGCAGGCTCAAGGGACTGAACAAATCATACTTCTCATTGGCACTTATCACTCTGTCAGCTTATCATTAGTTATGTCTTTTGTTTGTTTCCCCCGACACGTCCCTCTGGGATACGACTCCATGTACAATATTCACTCTTCCCACCCACCCCTCCCCCACCATCCTTTCATTAGCATAGATGCTACTTTTTCCCAACTATTTTCAGTCCTGATGAAGGGTCACCGTACCTAAAACATTTACAAGGATGTTGTCAGGATTGCAAGGTTTGAGATTTAGGGAGAGGCTGACTAGGCTGGGGCTGTTTTCTATGGAGCATCTGAGGTTGAGGGGTGACCTTATTGAGGTTTATAAGATCATTAGGGGTACTAGTTAAGGTCTTTTTCCTGACTTGGGGGGGGGGGGGGGGGGGGGACATGTGTCTAGAACTAGAGGGCATAGGTTTAGAGGAGAGGGGAAAGATTTAAAAGGGACCTAAGGGGAAACATTTTCACGCAGAGGCCGGGCTGCTGTGTTTCACTAGCACTATTTTTGTTTCAGCTTAAACTTTCTAAGCCTCAAATAGATCTTCTTGTATTTTACAAACACTTGTGGTATTGAACATTTACTGATCTCCTTATACTGAAGAAACCTCTTTTGAATATTTTAAACTGTCTTCTCCCTTTCACAGGATCAACCACTTTTCACATCCAGCTTCAGTCAAGACCCAAGCAGAACTGCTCCAAGCTGAAACTAAAACACTTCTTTTCAGCTATAAGTGTTTCCTTTAAGCCAACGAAATCAAAAATCAAAAGCTTCCATCTGAAAGCCAAACAGATTGTTTGTAATATATTGCAGGTATAGCTGTGGATACAATGTCCATATCAAATGCATGAAAATTTGGGCAGAACACCAGGCAAAGACTGAGAATCAAACCACTGTCAAATGTCCTCTGTGCAGAGCGGAGTTTGCACCACTTTCTCTCCTGCAAGAAGAATTTTAAAAATCCACAAAACTTCTGACTGCAGAAAGAGAAAAACTTGACAAACACCTTGGTATTCCATACAATAACTGCCAGGTTTGTCCACTTCAGGACAAATGTTACAGGAAGGCTGATTTCTATTTCAAGTTGATAAAAATCTAATATGTAGTGGTTTGTTATTTTGTTTACAGCATCTACACACTTGCATCTTATATATGTTATCTTTCACATTCACAGTACAGATCTTATTAAATGTTGTCTAGAATGATGAAACATTAAATGATCAAACTTTTGAAAAATTGGGTTCTTTTCATTCGAGCAGAGGAGATTATATGGTGACCTGACAGATTAAAGTCATGAAGATATGCAAAACTGTAGGTAGAAACAGATTTTCCGGTGATTGACAGATGTTGAAATGCCTTGCAGCCCACCACCTTGCTCTACATTTACTCTAAAACTGATGAACTGTGGCAGCAGTGTGTACCATCTATAAAAAGCACTGGTCCTCTGATAGCACTTTTCAAACAAAAGATCTCTGCCACCTAGAATGACAAGACCACTGGACGCATGCAAACAATTAAACAACTAACAGGGAGAGGGGGCTCTACAAAAATTGCCATTCTCTAATGGTGAGAGAACCCAGAAAGTCCGTGAAAAAGACAAAGCATTTTAGCCAAAATGATCTATATTGGTTCTCCCTTGAGGTCCTTTGTAACATGGATGCAAGTTTTCAACCAATTTAATTCACTCCATATGATGTCAAAAAAAAACTTCAAAGGTTATCCGCCCTGTAAGCATTCTGACTATCGTAATGAAGACTTTCACTCCAGAATTAGCTGTGCCCTGAACCAGGCTGTTCAAGTACAACCATAACAATTGAATCAATTCAGCAATAGAAAACATAGAAAAAATACAGCGCAGTACAGGCCCTTTGGCCCTCGATGTTGCACCGATCCAAGCCCACCTAACCTACACTAGCCCACTATCCTCCATATGCCTATCCAATGCCCGTTTAAATGCCCATAAAGAGGGAGAGTCCACCACTGCTACTGGCAGAGCATTCCATGAACTCACGACTCGCTGAATAAAGAATCTACCCCTAAGGTCTGTCCTATACATACCACCCCTTAATTTAAAGCTATGCCCCCTCGTAATAGCTGACTCCATACGTGGAAAAAGGTTCTCATGTTGAACCCTATCTAAATCCCTAATCATCTTGTACACCTCTATCAAGTCACCCCTAAACCTTCTTTTCTCCAATGAAAATAGCCCCAAGTGCCTCAGCCTTTCCTCATACGATCTTCCTACCAAACCAGGCAACATCCTGGTAAACCTTTTCTGCGCCCGTTCCAGTGCCTCCACATCCTTCCGATAGTATGGCGACCAAAACTGCACACAATACTCCAGATGTGGCCGCACCAGAGTCTTATACAACTGCAATATGACCTTAGGACTCCGGAACTCAATTCCTCTACCAATAAAAGCCAGTACGCCATATGCCTTCTTCACCGCACTATTTACCTGGGTGGCAACTTTCAGACATCTGTCTGCTTATCCACACTACCAAGTATCCGACCATTAGCCCAGTACCCCATCTTTTTGTTACTCATACCAAAGTGAATCACCTCACACTTACCCACATTGAACTCCATTTGCCACCTTTCTGCCCAGCTCTGCAGCTTATCTATATCCCGCTGTAACCTGACACATCCTTCCTCACTGTCAACAACCCCACCGACTTTCATATCATCCGCAAACTTGCTCACCCAACCTTCTAGCCCCTCCTCCAGGTCATTTATAAAAATTACAAACAGCAATGGTCCCAAAACAGATCCTTGCGGAACACCGCTAGTGACTACACTCCAAGATTAACCTTTACCATCAACTACTACCCTCTGTCTTCTTTCAGCCAGCCAATTCCTAATCCAAACCTCCAACTCACCCTCAATGCCATACCTCCATATTTTTTGAAGTAGCCAACCATGGGGAACCTTATCAAACGCCTTACTAAAATCCATATACACCACATCTATCGCTTTACCCTCGTCCACCTCCTTAGTCACCTTCTCAAAGAATTCAATAAGGTTTTTGAGGCACGACGTGCCCTTCACAAAACCATGCTGACTATCCTTTATCACATTATTCCTATCCAGATGTTCATAAATCCTATCCCTTACAATTCTCTCTAAGACTTTGTCCACAACAGAAGTGAGACTCACCAGCCTATAATTACTAGGGTTATCCCTACTCCCCTTCTTGAACAAAGGAACTACATTTGCTATCCTCCAATCTTCTGGCACTATTCCTGTAGACAACGAGGACATAAAAATCAAGGCTAGTGGCTCTGCAATCTCCTCCCTTGCTTCCCAGAGAATCCTAAGATAAATGCCTTCAGGCCCAGGGGACTTATCTATTTTCACCCTTTCCAGAATTTCCAACACCTCTTCCCTACATACCTCAAAGCCGTCCATTCTAATTAATTGTGACTCAGTATTCACATCGGCAACAATGTCCTGTTCCTGAGTGAATACTGACGAAAAGTATTTATTCAGTGTCTCCCCAATCTCTTCAGCTTCCACACGCAACTTCCCACTACTATCCTTGACTGGACCTATTCCTACCCTCGTCATTCTTTTATTCCTGACATACCTGTAGAAAGCCTTTGGGTTTTTCCTAATCCTACCAACTAAGGACTTTTCATGTCCCCTCCTTGCTGCTCTTAGCTCTCTCTTCAGATCCTTCCTGGCTACCTTATAACTCTCAATCGCCCCGACTGAACCTTCACGCCTCATCTTTACATAGGCCGCCCTCTTACCTTTAACAAGGGATTCCAATTCCTTATTAAACTACGGCTCCCTCACACGACCCTTTCCTCCCTGCCTGACAGGTACATATTTATAAATGACACTCAATAGTTGCTCCTTGAACAAGCTCCACATATCAATTGCGCCCTTGCCTTGAAGCCTACTTTTCCAGGCCATGCATCCTAAATTGTGCCTCACCGCATCATAATTTCCCTGCCCCCAGCTATAACTCTTGCCCTGCAGTGCACACTTATCCCTCTCCATCACTAGAGTTAATGTGGAAAACTGTCCAGTTATATCACATCTACAAAAAGCAGGAGAAATCCAACCCAACCAATTTACTGTTGCATCAGTCTGTTCTCAATCACCAGCAAAATGGAAAGTGTCAGCGACAGAGCTATCAATATTCAACACATCACTCATACAATTTTGTATGATCTTTTTATCTCTCTGTCCATTGATCTCTCTGCCTATATAGTTCTGTGCTGTATGCTTTTCCTCACTTCACCTAATGAAAGGGCAGTTCTCTGAAAGCTTGTGATTTCAAATAAATCTATTGGAATATAATCTGATGTCATGTGACTTCTGACCTTGTCCACCCCACTCCAACACCGTCACCTCCAGGACTTGGATCAGGGAGAGTACAGAACAGGCAATTGGATTCAGATCCGATCAGAAGTTTGAGAGTCAGAATAATTTGGAGTCTGGATGGAGGTACAAGAAAAACCTAAATAGGGAATTAGGTATATCATTACACACTGAGCATGGAAGAACTGCAGCTGATAACAGGATAAGTGAGAATATCATGAGATCAACAGGCAGTAAAGCAGAGAGTGTAACGGAGAGCTTTTATGTAAATAAACAATGAAAAATTGTTTTCGGCGGTGAATGAATTGAAAAAGCTGTCATAGTTTGAGGATATTTACTGGGAGAACCAAATGGAAGAGACTCGGAATGTTCATGAACTGAGGGTCTTACTGAAGGAGAGAGCAGTATTTAATGGAGGCAGTGGGGATCTCACCCAACTACTAGATAACCAGTAAAATCCTGTGTTGCTTACTTTCGGTAAGGTCCAGCAAATTGGGTGACAGTCAGGCATTGAATTGGGCAACAAAAGGCCTTCCCTGGGTGCATGGGGACAGAAATCCTACCTATACCATTCTTCCCAAGAATTGCCAGCAAATCAGAGGCCACTATTGTGTATTAATCAGCAGGAACAGCACGACCTGCAAGTTCCCTTCCATTGCCACTCACCATTCCTTCAATGTCAGAATCCTGAAACTTCCTGTCTAATATTACTGTGTAGTACTTACGCCATATGGACTGTAGCAGTTCAAGAAGACAGCACACTACTACGTTCTCAAAACACCTAATGATGGGATATAAATGCTGACTTAGCAATCAATGCCCCAAATCCCATGAATGAATTCTTTAAAAATGAGAAGCTGCTACTAGCAATGCATTGACCCAATGCTCAGAATCCAGGGAATATGTATATAATAGCAAAATATCACAAGGAAAGGCATTCAGCAGCATAACCCCCATCCTTCCTTTGCCACGTCCTTTTTTTAGGCATTGAATGCTTTTGAACACAAGGCACTCCTGGAAGCCCATAGGCAGATGAGTAGGCTTTTGCTTTTTGAGCTTCCTGTACAAGTTCCCTTTCCATCACTGAATGAATTCTAAAACAGCTTGTTGAGGCCTTTAAGTGAACAGTAATTGCTCATTTAAGAGCCCTGCATTTGGTAGCAGGTGGGAAGGCCACCCATGAGCTTTTCTGTCCCATATCGTAATCAGGTCAGAATTTGGAAGGTGGTGAGGCTCCAACCTGCCATGTTCAGCTCAATTTAATGGCCTCACCTGCCCTCAGACTCAGTGGGCTGAATGGCATTTTCTGTGTTGAATGAACGTATCATCACCATCTGCCTTTGGAGAATGTTTTAATTTCCATTTAGAATCTAGAATGCTATTTAAAAAGGAATGTAATAAACGTTGGTTCTTCCTTTTATAAAGTGAATCAGGGGTAATAATGTTATCAGAGATCATGGCGGCATTGGTACTAGTGGGCTCATTCTATTCTATGGGGAGAAAGTGAGGACTGCAGATGCTGGAGGTCAGAGCTGAAAATGTGTTGCTGGAAAAGCGCAGCAGGTCAGGCAGCATCCAAGGAGCAGGAGAAGAAGGGCTCATGCCCGAAACGTCGATTCTCCTCCTCCTTGGATGCTGCCTGACCTGCTGCGCTTTTCCAGCAACACATTTTCAGCTCATTCTATTCCATGATTTGTTTTATTCTGTTAGAATATATCATTCCATGGAGTGGTTTAGAAACATTGGTTCTGACCTGAGTAAATCAATTTTGAAGAAAAGCTCTTGAACATATATTATGGGAATGCTAAATTCCCGAGTAGAAATCCCTAAAGTTTTTAGGCAAGAACTACTTTTTGTCATTTCTATAAATAATTTGGATGTGAGCATAAGAGGTACAGTTAGTAAGTTTGCAGATGACACCAAAATTGGAGATGTAGCAGGTCAGGCAGCATCCAAGGAGGAGGAGAATCGACGTTTCGGGCATGAGCCCTTCTTCTCCTGCTCCTTGGATGCTGCCTGACCTGCTGCGCTTTTCCAGCAACACATTTTCAGCTCTGACCTCCAGCATCTGCAGTCCTCACTTTGGAGATGTAGCAGACAGCAAAGAAGGTTGCCTCACATTACAATGGGGTATTGATCAGAAATGGCCAGTGGGCTGAGGAGTGGCACATGAAGTTTAATAGGACTTATTCACTTAATAATAAGGTCCTAGGGAGTGTTGCTGAACAAAGAGACCTTTGAGTGTAGTTTCATAGTTCCTTGAAATTAGTGTCACAGGTAGATAGGATAGTGAAGAAGACATTTGGTATGCTTTCCTTTATTGGTCAGTGTATTGAGTACAGCAGTTGGGAGGTCATGTTGCAACTGTACAGGACATTGGTTAGGCCATTTTTGGAATATTGCATGCAATTCTGATCTCCATCTTATTGGAAAGATGTTGTGAAACTTGAAAAAGTTAAGAAAAGATTTACAAGGATGTTGCCAGGGTTGGAGAATTTGAGCTATAGGGAGAGGTTGAAAAGGCTGGTGACCATGTGGGAATCAGTGCTGATGACTTACCTTTATTGATCAGTTGTTGTGGCTGTGGGTATGTTCACCAAGCTGGGAAGTTGATTTGCAGATGTTTTGTCCCCTGTCTAGGTGACACCTCAGTGCTTTGGAGCCTCCTGTGAAGCGCCTCTGTACTATATCTTCTGGAATTTATTTGATTCCATTTCTGCTGCTTCCGGTTCTAGTTGTTCATTGCAGTGGCTGGTATATTGGGTCTAGGTCAATGTGCTTGTTGATGGAGTCTGTGACTGAGTGCCATGCTTCTCAAAATTCCCTGGCTGTCCAATGTTAAGCTTGTCCTATGATCATTGTGTTGCCCCAATCGAGTTTGTGGTCCTTGTATGGTTACTCGGGACTGCTAGCCGTGGCGTTTAGTGGCGAGTTGGCGTTTGTAGATGCAGATTGCTAGTTGTCTGCCTGCATGCCCTATATAGTGTTTCATGCAGTCTTTGCGTGGAATCCTGTAAATTACGTTAGTTTTGAACATGATGGGTCCTGGTGGTTTGTTGTCTGAGTGGGCTGAAGGTTTATGGGCTGTCATGAATCCCATTGGGTCGGAGAAACATCCGCAAATCAACTTCCCAACTGGGTGAACACACTCACAACTACGACAACAGGCACTCGAGCTACAAATTTTAACACCAATCTTTATTGGTCAGTGTATTGAGTATAGGAGTTGAGATGTTATTTTGCAGCTGTACAGGACATCTGTTAGGTCACTTTTGAAATACTGCGTTCAATTCTGGTCTCCCTGTTATAAGAAAGCTGGTGTTAAATTTGAAAGAGTGTAGAAAAAATTGACAAAGACTTGGCTGGGTTTAGAGGGTTTGAGTTATAAGGAGAGGTTGAATAGGCTGGGGTTATTTTCCCTGGAGAGTCAGAGGTTTATAAAATCATGAGGGGATAGATAGGGTGAATAGTCAAGATTCTTTTTCTCAAGTTAGAGGAGTCCAAAACTCAAGATGATAAGTTAAAGGTGTGAGGAGAAAGATATAAAAGGAACCTAAGGGGGAATTTTATAATGAAAAGAGTAGTGTGTGTGTGGAATAAACTGTCAGAGGAAGTGGTAGAGGCTAATAGAATTACAAAATTTAAACCCATCTAGAGTGGCAGATCGAGTTTAATTTAGATAAATGTGAGGTGCTGCATGTTGGAATGGCAAATCAGGGCAGGACATTTCCACTTAATGGTAAGGTCCTGGGGAGTGTTGCTGAACAAAAGAGACTTTGGTGTGCAGGTTTCAAGATATATGGGCCAAATGCTGGCAAATGGGATTAGATTAAGGTAGGATATTGAGTTGCAGAGACGAGTTGGATAGAAGGGCCTGTTTCCATGCTGCACAATTCTATGATTCTAAGGTATGCTCCCTGCCACCACTTTTCCTCTTGTCGCTGTGAAGTATTACTGGAAAATGGCTGGAACAATGCCTAGTGTGGGTGGAATAAATGTCAATTTGAGGGAGTAATGCTTGGACATTATGGAAATTAATATATGAAGTAGCTGTTTGCAAAGTTCATCACATTAAATTTGTAATTGTTTGCTATGCATTCAGATTGAAGCTGCTGAGATTTCAGATGCTGGTCAAAGGTGATTTCCCAAATACCATTGGTGCTTGCAAATTAAACTTGGGCATCTCAATGATGTGGAAGTGAGCAACAATGATGCTGATAAGGACCAGTGCTCGCTAAAGGTGAATCACAGTTTGCCCAATTGTCAAGGGTCCTGTGTGAGCCACACAATCCTCATTTATTCCTTTACTCTTGGTCTGTTTTTAGGTCCTTCCCACCAAAAGTGATTGACATTGCCGCTGGTGGCTGCCTGCATAAGAAGGCAAAAATGGATGCAGGAGGACTAGGGCTAATGGCAAGCTGAAGAGCAGCAGCAGAGCAGCATGGAGGACAAGGAGCATGCAGCACAGGGAGAGGCCTCCAGGACCTTTCAGGATGTGTGAAATTTGGAGGCACACAGCTTTCCAGTCCATAATAGATTTCCTGGGGATGACTGGACTGTGAAGAAGGTTACCTCAGAGTACAACAGGACCATAATCAGATGGCCAATGGGCCGAAGAGTGGCAGATCGAGTTTAATTTAGATAAATGTGAGGTGCTGCATGTTGGAATGGCAAATCAGGGCAGGACATTTCCACTTAATGGTAAGGTCCTGGGGAGTGTTGCTGAACAAAAGAGACTTTGGTGTGCAGGTTCATAGCTCCTTGAAAGTAGAGTAACAGATAGTGAAGAAGGTGTTTGGTGTGTGTGCCTTTATTAGTTAGGGCGTTGAGTATTGGAGTTGCGAGGTCATGTTGTGGCTGTACAGAACATTGATTAGGCCACTATTGGAATACTCCGTGCAGTTCTAGTCACCGTGCTACAGGAAGGATATTGTGAAACTTGCAAGGTTTAGAAAAGATTTACAAGGATGTTGCCAGGGTTGGAGGATTTGAACTATAGAGAGAGAGGCTGAATGGACTGACTAGACTGAGGCTATTTCCCTGGAGCCTTGGTGGCTGAGGGATGACCTTATAAAGGTTGATAAAATCATGAGGGGCTTGGATAGGCTAAATAGACAAGGTCTTTTCCCTGGAGTGAAGGAATACAAAACTAGAGGGTATAAGGTTCAAGGTGAGAGGGGAAAGATTTAAAAGAGACCTAAGGGACAACCTTTTCATGCATAGGGTAATGCGAGTATGGAATGAACCGCCAGAGGAGGTAGTGGAGGCTGGTATAATTACAACATTTAAAAGGCATTTGGATGGGTGTATGAATAGGAAGGTTTTAGAGGGATACAGGCCAAATGCCTGCAAATGGTACTAGATTTATTTAGGATATCTGGTTGGCATGGAAAAGTTGGATCAAAGTGTTTGTTTCCATGATGTATATCTCTTTATCCTATGATTGAGATGCAGTGCTCACACAGGCTCCATATGTCCCAGAACACTTTGATAAAACTGTGCTGGATGCTGCAGCAGTACCTGACAGCCTCCATCCCTTCCCAGTGGCTATGAAAGTCACTGCTACGCTGAAAGTTTATGCTGCAGGTTCCTTTCAGGTGATCTGTGTGGGATATCTCAATCGTGAACTCTCAAATGCATTAGGACAGTGACCAATGCTATCTGTTCAAAATCACACCAGTTCATTTCTTTCATCAATGACGAGATCAGTGCTACAGCCGAGTAGGATTTGGTAACATAGCTGAGAATCCCCCAGGTGCAGAATGCCATCAAATGCACACATGTGGTTCTGAAAGAACCACACAACAACACTGCAGAACTTACTAACAGGGGCTGCAATCAAATAATATTCAGGTGATCACTCTTCCCACTTCCTAGAGGTGTGTAAAATAAAAAGCATATTACTGCGGATGCTGGAATCTAAAACCAAAAGAGAAAATGCTGGAAAATCTCAGCAGGTCTGGCAGCATTTGTGAGGAGAGAAAAGAGCTGACATTTCAAGTCTAACTGACCCTTTGTCAAAGCTGGGAAGTTGAAGGAGAAGTTGTTGAGAGAGAGAACAAATTCAGTCAGGCGGAGGAGAGTGGTGGTGGATGGAGATTGTTCGGGCCTCTTTTCGAGAAAGAAGCGAAGAGTTTTCAAGCCATCTTCGTGTGGGATGGAGGTGTAAAGATATTGCACATCCATGGTGGCTTTGAATAGAAGAAGCTTTGACAAAGAGTCAGTTAGACTCGAAACGTCAGCTCTTTTCTCTTCTTACAGATGCTGCCAGACCTGCTGAGATTTTCCAGCATTTTCTCTTTTGGTCCTAGAGGTGCGTGTCTGCTATCTTGGCAGTTGCCATTGGCTCCTACATCCTGGGGTATGCTCATTTGAAGATCAAGATGCCTTACAAGGGGACACCATGGCACACCCTCCAACCCCGTAGAGTGAGAGTAAAATGTCACCCATGCTTCCACTGGGTTGTGTTGGAGTATAAGGCTGCTGAAGATACTGCTTCACACCTTCGACTTGTGCAGAGGGGCCTTAACCATTTTTAATAACTGAGAAATAATTGGGCACAGACTGAGTCAGTTCTTATAACCAAGGTACTGGTGGCGTCAATGGTAAGTAACCACAGACCTACACAGAATGATGGTGCTATAACAATGGCCCCGCGCGCCTGCGCAGTACGGTCGAGGGCCGGATGGCGCGCAGGCGCAGTGGGCCTTGACCATGTCGTGCGCTCTCTGCCCGTCAATGGAGCCCTCCGTGCGAGTCGCTGACTTCGAGGCGGTGGAGAGGCACCGGGCCGTTCTGCAGCAGCGGTTGTGTGTGGTGACCGAGCTGGGCGATGTCAGCCAACAGCTGGTGCGGACGGAGCCACTGGGCAGGTACAGGTCGCCTTTGTGTTCACTGCTTCAAACAGGGAGTTTAGAGAAGCCCAGAGGACCATGGCCGCCATTGTGGATGGCTCAACAACAGGAGCATGGCGAGCCTTTCCCCAATGAGGGGGTGGGGTTAGACTTCAGTCGGAGCTAAGGTTAAAAAAACACCTTTTTATTTTAAAAAAGACACCGTTAGTGATCTGTCGCTAATCCTTGATTCCGACAAACCAACTATTTTCAATGGATTACTGACAGTTTCATGGCTCTTGCTCCTTGGCTGTCCCATTGATGTCTTAAATTCCATGTTTAATCTGGTGTCGAAATGCCTCTCAATAATGAACGATTTTAATTCTCATCTAAACTGGATGAGTAAAATTGGCAAAGGTAGCCTGTAGAATACGTTCATTCAGGAGCCTTTCCAGGATCAATGCATTCAGCAACTAAACGGGCTATTTTAAAGTTCTGAGGAAGGGTCGCTTGAGCCAAAATGCTAACTCTGATTTCTCTCCACTGATGCTGCCAGACCTGCTGGGCTTTTCCAGCAATTTCTGTTCGTGTTAGGCTATTTTAAATCTGTGTAATGTTTAATGAAGCAAGATTAATTAAAAACTTTGTAAACAATCCTTGTTAAGAATGATCATAATGTGATGGAATTTCATATTGAGTTTTGAGAATGAGTAATGTAGTTTAGAAATATGTCTTAAACTTAAAGACAGTTACAAAGTTATGAAGGCAGAGTTGGCTAAAGTAGATGAGGAAAATAGGTTGAAGTAAAATGGTGGGGAAGGAATGGCCAACTAAAGATGCTTCACACCTCACAAAAAAAAGATTATTATGTTTTTGGACTTCATCTTTCCTTTGGGTTAAAATTAAGGGGGTCAAAAGAGCTGTGCTGAAATTTGCCTGACAGCTAATTTGTTACAGATCAGTGTGGAAGCATTGTTTTACTGCCAAGGTACAGGATTTACAATGATAAAGCAGAAACCTGTCAGCTCATAATACAGACGGTGAATTTCCAAATTCCCAGAAAACTGTTGAGAATGTCAGGTTGGAAAAAGTACTACTTATGCAGTAATCAAGTCAGAGCTATACAACATTGAAACAGACCTTTCAATCCAACTTGTCGACACCCTCTAAGTTTCCCAAAGTAAATTTGTCTGCATTTGGCCCATATCTTTCTAAATCTTCCCTATTCAGGCAATTACAACATCTTTAAAATGTTTTAATTGTACCTGCATCTCTCACTTCATTCCATATATGAACCACCCTGTGTGTGAAAACGTTGCCCCTCAGATCCCATTTAAATCTTTCTCCTCTCACCTTAAACTTATGCTGTCTAGCTTTGAACTCTCCGACCCAAAGGAAAAGACCTTTGATATTCAACTTATCTATGCCCTTCATGATTTTATAAACTTCTACAATGTCACCCCTCAACCTCCTATACTTCAGTGGAAAAAGTCCCGTCCCATCCAGTCTTTCCTTATAACTCAAACTTTCCAGTCCTGGTTACATCCTTGTAAATCTTTTCTGCACCCTCTCCAATATTCTTCTTGTAGTCAGGTGACCAGAATTATACACTGTACTCCAAAAGTGGCCTGACCAACATTCTATAGAACATTGGAAATTTGAAACAGTCTCCCTATCTCCATTTTCAGGAGGAGTGAGGAGAGAGAGGACCAGGGGGCTGTTGGGTAGGTAAATTTCTCACTTAAAAGGGACTTAACTTCAGCGTCAAGCCTCCATTTTCTGGAGGAGATGTAGGACCAGGGGCTGCCAGGAAGGTAAATTTCCCACTAAAAAGGACTTCCCTTGAGTATCATGCCTCCATTTTCGGGAGGATTGGGGGCGGGAGGAGAGAGAGAGAGAGTTCACTCATTGCAGTAGCAGTGAGAACGAGGAGCTGAGTGGGAGCGGTCGAATTGGCTCTGAGAAGGTGAGTGAACTGATATATTTGGGCAGCAGCTGATGACCCTGACTCCTTCATGTGCAGGAAGTGTGTCCAGCTGCAGCTTTTGTTTGACCACATGACGGCTCTGGAGCTGCGGATGGACTCACTGTGGAGCATTTGCGATGCTGAGTGTGTCGTGGATAGCACATTTAGTGAATTGGTCACAACTCAGATTAGGATTGCTGAGAGAGAAAGGGAATAGGTGACCGAAAGGCACAGAAAGAGCAGGAAGGCAGTGTAGGTGTCCTCTGCAGTCATTTCCCTCCAAAACAGGTCTACCATTTTGGATATTGTTGAAGGAGATGCCTCACTAGGGGAAGGCAACAGTAGCCAGGTTCATTGAACCGTGGCTGGCTTTGCTATACAGAAGTGCGGGAAAAAGTGGAAGTGCTATCGTCATAGGGAATTCAATTGTAAGGGGAGTAGATAGGTGGTTCTGTGGTCAAAAATGAGACACCCAAGTGGTATGTAGCCTCCCAGGTGCACAGGTCAGGGGTGTCTCAGATCGGCTGCAGAATGTTCTCAAGGGGGAGGGTGAATAGCATTTCGACATTGGTGCATTTCGACACCAGTGATGTAGGATGAGGTCCTACAAGCAGAATTTAGGGAGTTGGGAGCCAAGTTAAAAAGTAGGACCTCAGAGGTAGTAATCTCAGGATTGCTACTAGTGCCATGCGCTAGTGGGAATAGAAATGAAAGAAAAGGCAGGATGAATGCGTGGTATGAGAGATAGTGCAGGAGGGAGTGGTTCTGATTTTTTCGGACATTGGGATTGGTTTTGGGGAGGTGGGACTCTTACAAATTGGACAGTCTCCACCTGGGCCGGACTGGAACGTGCTTTTGCTAACTGTGGAGAGGGTTTAAACTAATTTGATGGGGATGGGAACCAAATGAGGAGGTTAGTCGACAGTAAGGAGGTAGTAACTAAATCCTGTAAGGAACTAGATAATGAAGTCAGTGTGACCAAGGGCGCAGATGGTGAACGCAAAGGGACTGGTGGTCTGAGGTGCATTTGTTTTAATGCAATAAGTGTAGTAGGTAAGGCAGACAAATTTAGGGCTTGGATTAGTACCTGGGAGTGTGATGTTATTGCTATTACTGAGACTTGGTTGAGGGAAGGGCATAATTGGCAACTAAATATCCCAGGATATCGATGCTTCAGGCAGGATAGAGAGGGAGATAAAAGGGGTGGAGGCGTTGCATTACTGGTCAGAGAGGATATCACAGACATGCTGAAGAAAGTTAAAAATCACACAACACCAGGTTATAGTCCAACAGGTTTAATGGGAAGCACACTAGCTTTTGGAGCGACGCTCCTTCAGGTGGTAGTGGAGGGCTCAATCGTAACACACAGAATTTATAGCAAAAGTTTAGTGTGATGTAACTGAAATTATGCATTTAAAAATTGATTGTCTGCTGAGCCTTTCATCTGTTTGAATACAGTGATAGTTTCATTTTTTTCATGTGTAAATCACAAAACCTTTTTTTAAAAAAGTTGCATTCTCGGGTTAGCTGTTAACAATGGTGATAGCTCGACAATATGTTGAAGGTGTTGGCCCCCTGTGTTCTCTGTATGCCATGATGTTTAGATTGATTCTAGTCTAAAAAGTGAGATAAGAGTTTTACATAAACTCATGTAGTTTTTGAGCTCAGAGTTCTACATGAATGCATGCAGTTTTTGAGCAAAGTACAATGTAACCCCGCAAGTACAAATTCATCCCACAAAATATACGTGTGCATGTGGGTCTTTGTCTGTCTGTCAGTGTGTGTGTCTGTCTGGGTTTGGGGGGTTTGTGTGTGAGTGTAGTGAGTGCAGAGTATCTTAAGTCTGTAACGGGGTGCATATGAGAGTGTGGGAGTGTGTGTGTATGTATGTATGTATGTTCATGTGTATGAGTGTATAGGAGTGCCTGTGTGTGTGAGTGTGTATGTGTGTAGGAGTATCTGTGTGTGTGTATAGTGCAATGGTGGTCACCTGTAGTGTGGCATGAACCCAAGGTCCCGATTGAGGCCCTCCCCCTATGGGTACCGAACTTAGCGATCAGCCTCTGCTCGGCCAGTTTTCTCTGCTGCCTGTCCCGAAGTCCACCTCGGAGGATGGTCACCTGAACATCTGAGGCTGAATGTCCTGGACCACTGAAGTGTTCCCCAACTGGGAGGGAACCTCCTGTCTGTTGATTGTTGTGTGGTGCCCATTCATCTGTTGTCGTAGCCTTTGCTCAATTTCCCCAATGTACCATGCCTCCGGGCATCCTTGCCTGCAACGTATAAGATAGACAATGTTGGCTGAGTGACATGAGTACCTGTCATGTCCAAGGTGGGAGGTGTCCCCACGCATAATGGTGGTATCTATGTCCACACTCTGACACGTCTTGCAGCGCCTACCGTGACAGGGTTGTATGGAGTTGTCATGAGAGCTGGGCAGCTTGCTACAAACAACGATCTGTTTGAGGTTTGGCGGTTGTTTAAAGGCAAGTAGTGGAGGTGTGGGGAAGGTCTTGGTGAGGTGCTCATCCTCATTGATAATGTGTTGCAGGTCACGAAGAACATGGCGTAATTTTTCAGGTACTGGGAAATACTGAACAATGAAGGGTACCCTGTCAGTTGCAGCGTGTGTCTGTCTCCTGATGAGGTCATTACGGTTCCTTGCTGTGGCACGTCGGAACTGGCGGTCGATGAGTTGGGCATCGTATCCCATTCTTGTGAGGGCATCCCAGAGTACTTCCAGGTGTCAGATTACAGGTGACCACCATTGCACTACACACACACACACACACACACACACACACTCTCCTATACACTCATACATATGAACACATACACACAGACACACACACACTCCCATGCGCACCCCCTCATAGACTTAAGAAACTCTGCACTCACTACACACGCACATACACTTTCTCACACTCGCAACCCCCAACCCAGACAGACAGACACACACAGACAGATAAAGACCCAGATACACACATATACTTTGTGGGGTGAATTTGTACTTTGCTCAAAAACTGCATACGTTCATGTAGAACTCTGAACTCAAAAACTGCATGAGTTTATGTAAAACTCTGTTGTCTCACTTTTTAGATTAGAATCAATCTAAACATCATGGCATAGGCAGAGAACACAGGGGGCTAACACCTTCAACATATTGTCTAGCTATCACCATTGTTAACAGCTAACCCGAGAATGCAACTTTAAAAAAAAGGTTTTGTGATTTACACATGAAAGAAGTGAAACTATCACTGTATTCTAACAGATGAAAGTCTTAACTGACAATCAATTTTTCAATGTATAATTTCAGTTACATCACACTGTAAATTTTTGCTATAAATTTTGTCTGTTAGGATTGAGCCCTCCACAATCACCTGATGAGGGAGCGGCGCTCCAAAAGCTAGTGTGCTTCCAATTAAACCTGTTGGACTATAACCTGGTGTTGTGTGATTTTTAACTTTGTACATCCCAATCCAGCATCTCCAAATCATGCTGAAGAAAGGCACTATGGAGGATTTGAGCAGTGAGGCAATATGGGTAGAGCTCAGTAATAGGAAGGGTGTGGTAACAATGCTGGGGCTGTACTCCAGGCCTCCCCACAGCGAGCGTGAGGTAGAGGTACAAATATGTAACCAGATAATGGAAAGATGGACGAGCAACAGGTTGTTGGTGGTAGGAGCTTTTTAAGTTTCCCAATATTGACTGGGATTTACTTGGTGTTAGAGGTGTATTTGGAGCAGAATTTGTAAGGAGCATCCAGGAGGGTTCTATAGAGCAGTATATAAATAATCCAATTCGGAAAAGGTCCATACTGAACTAGGTGTTGGAAATGGTTGAAGTTTCAGTAGGGTATTACTTTGGGAATAGTGATCACAATTCCATAAGTTTTAGAATACTTGTGGACAAAGACAAGAGTGGTCCTAGAGTAAGACTGCTAAATTGGGGGAAGGGCACCTACACGAAAATTGCGAAGGTGCTGGGGAATGTAGATTGGGAGCAGCTATTGAAGGTAAATCGACATTTAATATGTGGGAAGCTTTTAAAGAGAGGTTGATTAGAGTGCAGGAGAGATATGTTCTTATGAAAATGAGGGCTAGAAACGGCAAGATTAGAGAACCATGGATGACAGGTGAAATTGTGAAACTAGTTAAGAGGAAAAAGGAAGTGTACATAAAGTCTAGGCTGAGGATCTGAAATCTGAATACAGAGTGGAGTAACTAGGTGTAGTCAGGAAAATCCATTTAATGCATGCTCTTACTAACATAGGCAGTAATAAAATGGCTTCTTAATGCAAATAACATGATAAAATGGCTTCTAAGTTGCAAATTGACAATTCTGCTTAAAGTTGCATAAAATGGCTTTTAATCCTGCTAAAAGCTGAACTAACCATAGTCTGCCTCACCAAAGATTAGCAGACCTTGCAAGTGCAGGTGCAGAGACTAGGTTTGTGAGATATGAGTACCTGTATGTTGGAAAACAAGGTTGGTTCCCAAGAAATATCGTTGGGCTAAATTGCTGTCAAAAACATCATTTCATTAAAATTGCTTGGTAATTGTCTGAATGTGCTGTGTAATGATGGCCTGTACTTCTCTCAAAAAAGATATAATATCGTCTTTGCCTTCAGCCATGTGTGCAGTTTCTCCGAAGAACACAGAAGTGTTTAACTTCTGTTCTGGACAACCTGTGCCCAGCTGAGATTAAGTAAAGTGTGAAATCTTACAGAACCAGACCGAATTGCTAGTGTTTATTGACTGATCACGGAACAGAGTGGGTGGGAGGTCCAGATGTTCAAGGCGACTGAAGATAGACGAAGCTTTGGAAGAATATCGGGAATGTAGGACCAATCTGAAATTAGGAATTAAGAGGGTTAAAAAGGGGTCAGAGATATCTTTAGCAAAAAGGGTTAAGGAAAATCCCAAAGCCTTTAATTCATATATAAAGAGCAAGAGAAAGGGTTGGCCCCCGGTGGCACAGTGGTTAGCACGGCTGCCTCACAGCGCCAGAGATCTGGGTTCAATTCCTGCCTCAGGCGACTCTCTGTGTGGAGTTTGCACATTCTCCCCATGTCTGCATGGGTTTCCTCTGGGTGCTCCGGTTTCCTCCCACAATCCAAAAATATGCAGGTTAGGTGAATTGGCCATGCTAAATTGCCCCTAGTGTTAGGTAAAGGTAGCAGAATGGGTCTGGGTGGGTTGTGCTTCGGCAGTTGGTGTGGACTTGTTGGGCCAAAGGACCTGTTTCTACACGGTAAGTAATCTAATCTAATGTAATCACTCAAGGACAAAGGAGGAAAGTTATGCGTGGAGTCAGAGAAAATGGGTTAGATTCTTAATGAGTATTTTGAGTCGGTATTTACTGAGGAGAGGGACATGAGAGATGTTGAGGTTCAGGATAGATGTTTGATTACTTTCGGTCAAGTTGACATAAGGATGGAGGAAGTGTTGGGTATTCTAAAAGGCATTAAGGTGGACAAGTCCCCAGGTCCAGATGGGATCTATCCCAGTTACTGAGGGATGCGAGAGAGGAAATAGCAGGGGCCTTAACAGATACTTTGAATCATCCTTGAACACTGGTGAGGTCCTGGAGGGCTGGAGAATTGCTAATGTTGTCCCCTTGTTTAAGAAGGACAGCAGGAATATTTCAGGTAATTATAGACTGGTGAGTTTAATGTCACTAGGGAAGCTGCTAAAGAAGATATTGAAAAAAAATGGCTTATCAGTGATAGGCAACATGGTTTTGT
Organism: Chiloscyllium punctatum; assembly: GCF_047496795.1. Classification (NCBI taxonomy): domain Eukaryota; kingdom Metazoa; phylum Chordata; class Chondrichthyes; order Orectolobiformes; family Hemiscylliidae; genus Chiloscyllium; species Chiloscyllium punctatum. The sequence goes on from NC_092775.1 coordinate 52,638,686, forward strand.
GCAGGGAAGATCATGTCTTACCAATTTAATAGAATTCTTTGAGGAAGTGACAAATTTGCTTGATGAGGGAAGAGTTGTAGATGTCATATACATGGACTTCAGTAAGGCATTTGATAAGGATGGAGAAAGTGAAGCGCATAGGGTGCAGGGTGTACTAGCTAGTTAGATAGAGAACTGGCTGGGCAACAGGAGACAGAGAGTAGTGGTGGGAGGGAGTTCCTCAAAATGGAGACCTGTGACTAGTGGTGTTCCACAAGGATCTGTGCTGGGACTACTGTTGTTTGTGATGTACATAAATGATCTGGAGGAAAGTATAGCTGGTCTGATTAGCAAGTTTGCAGTTGACACTAATATTGGTGGAGTAGCAGATAGTGAAGGGGACTGTCTGAGAATGCAGCAGAATATAGATAGATTGGAGAGTTGGGCAGAGAAATGGCAGATGAAGTTCAATCGGGACAAATGAGAGCTGATGCATTTTGGAAGACCCAATTCAAGAGCGAAGTATACAGTAAAGGAAAAGTCCTGGGGAAGGTTGATGTACAGAGAGACCTGGGTGCTCAGGTTGATTGTACCTAGAAGGTGACAACGCAGGTCAATAGAGTGACCAAGAAAGCATATGGCATGCTTTCCTTCATCGGCCGGGGTATTGAGTACAAGAGTTGGCTGGTCATGTTACAGTTGTATACGACTTTGGTTTGGCCACATTGGGGATACTACGTTCAGTTCTGGTCATCACATTACCAAAAAGATGTGAATGCTTTGGAGAGGGTGCAGAGGTGGTTCACCCAGATGTTGCCTGGCATGGAGGGTGCTAGCAATGAAGAGAGGTTGAGTAGATTAGGATTATTTTCACTAGAAAACAAAGGTTGAAAAGGGACCTGATTGAGGTCTACAAAATCATGAGAGGTATAGTCAGGGTGGATCGCAAGAAGCTTTTTCGCCAGAGTGGAGGACTCCATTACTAGGGGTTACGAGTTCAAAGTGAGGAGGGAAAAGTTTAGGTGAGATATGTGTGGAAAGTTCTTTATGCAGAGGGTGCTGGGTGCCTGGAACATGTTTTCAGCGGAGGTGGTAGTGGAGGGCACGATAGCATCATTTAAGATTTATCTAGACAGGTACATGAATGGGCAGGGTGCAAAGAGGTACAGACCCTTAGAAAATAGGTGACAGGTTTGGAGGGCCGAAGGGCCTGTTCCTGCACTGTAATTTTTTTCGTTCTTTGTTCGAAAACAGCAATTGCTGGAGAAATTCAACAGGTCTGGCAGCATCTGAGGATATTCTGTTCCATGCATTAAACTTACAAGTTGATGTACTTTTCTTCCAGCTCTGATGTTCTTAAAAAGATTGAAAATGTTGTCAAAGAGACACTCACATATCTTGCGAAGGGAGAAGCCCCAGTTATCACTTTTGACAAACGATCATCCTGGGAGAATATTTGGTATGTTTTATTATAGTCATGCAATGCTCCAAGTGTTAAAAACATATCTGAAAAATGAAATGAACCTGATAAAAGTGAAGCAATTCGCACTAATATTGGTTTCTAATCAAACCTGCAATGTTTGAATACTTAAGCAGTTTTAATCAATATGTCCTTTTGTTTTTTGTAGTAAACATGCTCTGAGATAATTATTTTGCTTTTGAAATGTAGATTACAATGAGAATAGCATTACAATAGCATAATTATACACCCCAGTATGCAAGAAAAGAAGGAGTGGTTGTTCAGCATGAGTCTTTGGCAGGGGAATGGTAATGTGGATGGGTTAGCCCCACCATCGTGGACCACAAAGAGCAATTAAATGAGTGGTGTGAAAGGTGGTGTTGTAAGCTACAGATCAGTAAGTAAAGATGGGGAGGTAACATGCACCATTGTCACAAAAATCTTTTTTTTGTATAGAATCCCTACAGTGTGGAAACAGGCCCTTCGGCCCAACAAGTCCACAACCACCCTCTGAAGAGTATCCCACCCAGACCTAGTCCCCTACCCTATTACTCTACATTTCCCTGACTAATGCACCTAACCTACACATCCCTGAATGCTATGGGCAATTTAGCTTGGCGGGTTCATCTAACCTGCACATCTTTGGATTATAGGAGGAAACCCACACAGACACAGGGAGAATGTTCAAACTGCACGCAGACAGTCACCCAAGGCTGGAATCGAACCCAGGTCCATGGTGCTGTGAGGCAGTAGTGCTAACCACTGAGTCTGAGTTCGTGATTACAATCCGAGATTCAGAGAGATTTGCTAGAAGAGGTCAGAGTAGACCTGTGTACAAATCTAGTAGATGACATCTTGTCCAAGGAAGTTTGAAGTTGTGAGATGAAAGGAATGTTCAAGGTGAAGTGATGGGGTTAATGTTAGGTTGGGGGTGGGTGGGTAGGAAGGATAGGGCACTTTGTCACTGGCACTCCTGAGGAAACGAGAAACAGTGCAGACACAAAGATACCATTAAGAGTAGTTGATACGGGGAGTTTTTAATGAATATTTCTCCTCTGTGTTTACTGAGGAGAATCATGGGTGCTAAAGAAATAAGGGAAACAAGTGATGATGGTTTGGACTGCATACAAATTAGTAGAGAGGCGGTGTTTGCAGCTTTAAAGTGCATTTAGGTAAATAAGTCCCCAGGCCTGATCAAGTGCATCCTCTGATTTTGTGGGAGGCTAGTGAAGAAATTGTAGGGGCTCTTGCAGAGATTTTTTGCTTTGACTTTAGCTTCATCTGGTAAAGTTCCAGAAGACAGAGTGTGAATAATGTTGTTCCATTGTTTAAGAAAGTTAGCAAAGACAAGCCAGGGAACTACAGGTCAGTGAGCCTGATATCAGTGGGTAAGTTGTTGGCGAGGATACTGAGGGACAAGACCACTCAACATTTGGATAGGCAAGGTCTGATTAAGGATAGTCAGCATGGATTTGTGTATAGGAAGTCAAGTCTGCCAAATCTTTTACAATCTTTTGAAGGGGTAACCAAAATATGAGGGTTGGGCAGTGGATGTTGTCTATATGGACTTTATAAGGCCTTTGACAAAGTCCCGCATGGCAGGCTGGACATGAAGGTACGGTCACATGGGATGCAGGGAGAGCTAACTAGTTGGATTCAAAATTGGCTCGATGGTAGGAAGCAGAAGGTGATGGTTGAAGATTGTTTTTTGGACTGGAGGACTGTGACTAGTGGTGTCCCACAGGGATCGGTGCTGGAAACTTTATTTGTTATTTACATAAATGATCTAGATATGAATGTACAATACATGATTGGTAGGTTTGCAGATGATATAAAATTAGGAGGAGTTGATAGCGAAGAAGGTTATCACAAATTAGGGGGATCACAGTTTATATGGGGAAGTGGACTGAGGATTCACAAATTCAACTCAATACAGATAAGTGTGTGAGGTATTGCACCTTGGAAAGTCAAACCAATGTAGGCCTTATACACTAAATAGTAAGGTCCTGAGGGATACTCTGTAATCCAAGATGGAGGTTGGGAGCACATTTTGGCTGTAAGAGCTGCTCCTTTTTTTTTGAGGTATTTTAGGTGTTGCAGCTAACTTCCTCAAATTCCAGGAGCAGTAATTACTGTTTTATAAGCTGTTGCATTGTTTTTGGAACTTTGGGGAAAAAAGATCCAAACGGCACTTTAAAAAGGAGGAAGAGAGACCAAGGTAGACACTACATGGACAGTAATTCAAATGGAGAAAGAAACCTACACTGATGTCTGACACAGCAGTGATTCTGCACAGCTACTGCTTTTGCTGTTTGAGTTCAAGAATCTCTACACATCAGAATGTGTCTAAGAAAAATTAACAAATAGCAAAATTCATAGCTGACTTTGGAGGAACCTGTGTGGGAGAGCTCACGGCACAGGAACAGATAAGTGCAGTTTTTAAGTGTAACCTTGCTGTTCGTTCTTTTTTGTAAGTCTACAATAATGACGAGAGAAGAGTTCTATTTGATTACATGTTTAATTGAGAACTGTCTCTTGATTAAATGTGAAGAATATAAAGCATAGCTACGAAATTAGCCTGGAGCAGTAAGACTCAGCTATTTTCTGAGTTTGTAGACTGTTAAGGTGCAAAGATGGCCTTTATTAGACTGATGTGGGAGATTAAGGAAAGTTTCCCTATTACTGATTATTATGGTTGCAGGACGGTGTTTGGTTGTGAATCCTATCAGATTGCATGGATCGTTTGGAGCAGCAGTCAGAGGCAATAAGGAATTTACAAGAGCTCAGGGGTATGATGGATGGAACTTATAGGAAGGTAGAAAAACCACAGATGCAGTCAGATAGATGGGTTACCTCCAGAGAAGCTTTGAGAGGGAGGCAGGTAGTGCAGGAGTGACCTGTGGCTGTTCCCATCTCAAACAAGCATGCTGTTTTGGAAATTACAGGGTGAAATGGGCTCTCTGGATTCCTGAAGAAGGGCTTATGCCCGAAACGTCGATTCTCCTACTCCTTGGATGCTGCCTGACCTGCTGCACTTTTCCAGCAACACATTTTTCAGCTCTCAGGAATGTAATATGAACAGCCAAGTTTCTGGTACCATGACTAGCTCAAATGTAATGTGGGTATGTCAGGTTCCAAGTGATCAATTATGATAGAGGATTCTCTAATCAGAGGCATAGACACATGTTTCTATGGCCAACAGCAAGAAGTCAGAATGGTATGTTGACTCCCTGTTGCAGGTTCAAGGATATCTCTGAGAGACAGTGGAATGTTCTCATAGCGGGATAGACCAGCAGGAGGTCATTCTACACATTGCAACTAACGATATAGGCAGGAAAAAGAATGAGATTTTGAACGTAGAATATAGAAAGTTAGGCAGAAATTTTAAAAGGAGGTCTTTGAGGGTAGTAGTATCTGGATTACTCCCAATAGTGTGAGCTAATGAGGGTAGAAATAGGAGGATAGAGCAGATGAATGCATGACTGAGGAGCTGGTGCAGGGGAGAAGGGTTCACATTTTTTTGGATTCTTGGAATCTCTTCTGGGGTAGAAGTGATGGAATGCAACTGAATTGGAAACTGACTAATATACTGCCAGGGAGATTTGCTAGAGCTGCAGGAGGATGTAAACTAGGAGACATTGAGGAAAGAGATCAGATTAAGATGGGTACAGTTGGGAAAAGGAGCAAGTCAAACAGTCAGGGCAGGTAGGAACAAAGCAGAGAACAAGGCAAGACTGATCAACTAAACTGCATTTATTTCAAAGCAAGAGGTCTAACGGGGAAGGCAGATGAACTCAGGGCATGGTTTGGACCGTGGGACTAGGATGTCATAGCAATTACAGAGACATGGTTCAGGGATAGACAGGAGTGGGAGCTTCATGGTCCAGGATACAAATGCTGTAGGAAGGATAGAAAGGTGGGGATGGTGGTAAGAGAGGAGGAGGAGGAGTGGTACTTTTTGTAAGGGGTAACATTGCAGCTGTACTTAGAGGAGGATATTCTTGGGGATATGTCAGGGAAGTTATTTGTGTGGAACTGAGAAATAAGAAAGGGATGATCACCTTATTGGGATTGTACTATAGACACCTCCAGTAGTCAGCAGGAAATTGAGAAACAAATTTCTAAGGAGATCTGTTATCTGCAAGAATAATAGGATCGTTATGGTAGGGGATTTCAACTTTCCAAACATCGACTGCGACTGGCATGGTGTATAGGATTTAGATGGAGAGGAATTTAAGTGTGTACAAGAAAATTTTCTGATTCAGAATGTGGATGTACCTACTGGAGAAGGTCCTTGAGAAACTTGCCCTGACTGAGCAAGTCGATGACCTGGAAAACAGAGGTAGATGAAAAATATCTGGGTCATTGGCCTGTCAGAGGGAGTAGAAGGTGGGCAGTCAGCAAGTCTTTTTGGAAGATTGGTTGCCACAATTTCTTGGCTGGGTGCCAAGGCGGACCAGGTGAAGGTCGACAGAGCTCACTGGGTTGTGGTGCACAGGTCCGGTCAGGATCAGTTTTCCCCCCCCCGCCCCCAGCCTGGTTCTGATATGATTTCAATGTTACAGGGACAAGCAGAGAGTCATGGAAACTTCATGAAGGTTGGGGGGAGATTTGTAAGCCCTGACCTATCGGGAACTAAGATAATGTTTTTCCAGGGCTTTTCTGCAGCTGTGTTCCATAAGAGGAAGTCGTTTGAGGTTAAGAGAAGGTTAAAGGACCTTGATATTCAATATTCAGTGAGATACCCACAGATGCTTCATATTACTTATGAGGAGACTGTGGACCAAGCCAAAAACTTGTTGGACACTTTAATGTAGGTGCATTTATGGACATGGATAATAGTGTCTTTTTTTTGTGTTGCTTTTATTTCTTGTACTTTCACTCTTTTCCCAAAGAAGCTGTTGTTGGGTTTTTTTCTCTCCGAGCTGGAGTGGAATTGATATATTGTGAGGGGGTGGACAGAGTGCTCACTGCTTTTGTTGTACCTTTGTGTTTACAATGTCCTTTGTTTCTTCCATTGCTTGGGTTTGTCATGTGGCTGGAAGGGGGGAATGGAGTTGTGTGTAGGAAATATAAGTGTCCTCTGTGGGCAGGAAGTTGAGTCCCCCCATTAAGTGCCTTTTGTGTTTTGTAATTAGTTTTGTTTTGGTTTTTTTTGTAAATTGGCTCTGAGTCTCCTTTTGAGCATGCTCAGCGTGTTGCAAGACAAACTCTTCCTCTTGGCAGGGCAAAGGTGATTGTAAAGGATCATGGTTAGCAGCATTCCTAGGGATTCACTTACCAGTTAAAAAGGAAAAAAAGGTGTTGTTGAGCCTTAGAAAGGAGAGGGTGAATGTTGCCCTGTTGCAGGAGACTCTTCTTAATGACAAGGAGCTCTTGAAGTTGCAGTAGGGTGGGTTTGATCAGGTGTTTTTCTCGTCTTTTAGTACTAGGAGCAGAGGAGTGGCAGTACTCATCCCGGAGGATCTCCCATTTAATTTAGTAGATTGTGTTTAAGATGATTATGGTTGGTTTGTTATTCTTAAGGCCCTTATACGTAGCAAGGGATATGGTATTTTGAATGTCTACTGTCCTCCAGCCCACCCTCTTAAATTTGACTGATGCATTATCTAAGCTGATGGCCTTGGCGTCGCAGCATATTATTATGGGGAGGTGGGAAACTTTAATTGCCTTAAGGATCCTTTGCTGGATAGAATGCCCAAAGACCCCCCAAAGCTTTCTTCACAATCTAAGCAGTTGGGTGATCACTGTGTGGAACCAGGGTTGGTAGACATTTGGAGACTTCTACACCCCACGGGCAGAGATTTTACGTTCTTTTCCAATCCTCATAAATGTCACACAAGGAGTGATTATTTCCTAACTCCTGCGGCTTTTTTAGATTTGGTGGTATCCTGTTCAATTGGGAAAGCTGTGAGGACAGATGGGATAAGATGGAGTCTTTGTTTTTAGGAATTTGGATCTTCCTGGTGTGTCTGCTGAGCAGGTGTCTCTCCTTGGTGCTCTGTTAACAGCCCAAGTGATAGAGGAGGTGGTAACGCACCTGGCCCTGATGGTCTGCCCAGTGAGTTTTATAAAGAATTTGTAAACATCCTGTCAGGCTGATGCTAGACATGTATAACTATTCATATAGTTGGGATTACCTCCTGCCATCCTTGAGAGAGACTAAAATCTCTCTTATCCTCAAGAAAGTGAAGGCCCCGGAGGACTGCGCTTCTTACAGACCCATCTCGCTTTTAAACTCTGATTTTAAAATTTTATCAAAGACTCTGGCATTGAGGTTGGAAAGAGTGTTGTCTTCTATTGTTAAGGAGGATCTCATGGGCTTTATAAAGGGTTGCAGATCTTCTACTAGTGTTAGGAGACTGGGGCATCATGGAGGCTCAATGGTTAGCACTGCTGCCTCGCAGCGCCACGGACCTGGGTTCAATTCCAGCCTCGGGTGACTGCCTGCGTGGAGTTTGCGCGGGTTTCCTCCGGGTGCTCCGGTTTCCTCCCACAGTCCAAAGTTGTGCAGGTCAGGTGAATTGGCCGTGCTAAATTGCCCATAGTGATAGGTGCAATAGTAAGGAGTAGGGGAGTGGGTCTGGGTGGGTTACTCTTCAGTGGGTCAGTGTGGACTTGTTGGGCCGAAGGGCCTATTTCCGGACTGTAGGTAATCTAATCTAATCTTAACATGATTCAAGTCATAGACATGTACAACACAGAAACAGACCAGTGTGCCAGCAACAGTCAGTTCAAGGGTTGGTGGTTTCCTTGGACGCAGAAAAGGCATTTGACCAGGTGGAATGGCCGTAACTTTTTTATACCCTGGAGTGGTTTGGCCTGGTTGAAGTGTTTACTGTTTGGGTAAGGGTCCTTTACAGTGATCCTCTGGAGTTGTTCTCTCTAATGGTATGAGAGATGATAATTTTAACATTGGTAGGGGCAGTCCGCAAGGCTGTCTCCTCTCACCTTTGCTCTTCACATTGGTGATTGAGCCGCTGGCAGAGGCCATTCATGGGGACCCTAACGTAGCTGCCCCAAAGGTAGGGTCGAAGGTGCATAAGATCACATTATTTTCAGATGATGTTCTCGTTTTTCTTTCAAACCCGACAGTTTCAGTGCCCTATTTGATACCGTGTATTAATTCATTTGGCTTTTTCTTAGGTTACAAGATCAATTTTTCAATATCAGAGGCTATGCCTATTGGTGGGGAAGGTGAGGTCTTTGGGGAATACCAGATGATGAAGGTGGGTTCCCCTTTAAGTGGGTACAGGAAGGCTTTCTTTATTTGCGCCTCTGTTACCTTTAGTTTTGATCAATTAGTCAAGGCTAATTTTGTTCATTTGTTTGACAGATTTGTTAAACAAGACCTTCTAAGAATGGAGGCCCTTCCAATATCGTGGCTAGGTCAAGTTGCTCTTATTAAAATGAATGTTCTTCCTCGCTTATTATACCCTCTGCAGATGCTTCCCTTGCTTTTTCCTTGACAAACATTTTGCAAATTAAGTGGTTGGTTTAGTTCTTTTATTTGGCACCACAAGTGGCCTCTTATCAAACTTACAAAATTGCAGGTGCTCTAGGGGTTGGGAGGAGTGGATCTCCACGATGAGTTCCCTTCTATCTTTTGAGAGGGATTGTGCCTCTGAGGACTCAGCGTCGATATGGTTGGACATTGAGGCCCCTCAGGCAAAGTGTCCTCTTATTAACTCATTTCTGGACAAAATGAGAATAGTTGCAGAACATTGCCGCAAACCAATAGTTATTAATATTGTAAAAGCGTGGAGGGCAATGAGACAGATGGAGGGTAATATGTGTAAAACTTCTTTCCATACTCTCTCAGTTGGTATGCCAGGTTTCTGGACAGGAACAATGGATCCTGGGTTTAAGTCCTGGATAGATAGGGGAGTCTCTTGTTTGGGTGACCTGTTTGAAGATGAAATGTTAATGTTATTTGATCAAATTACTCATAAGTATGGACTATCAAGTTAGGACCTCTTCCATTCTTTTCAGATCAGAGATTTTATCCGAAAAGAGACTACACTTCTGACTGAGTGTTATAGATCTGATAGAGAACGAGGGTGCTTCAGGCTAAGAGCACTCTTTCAATGAATACACTCTATCGTTTGTTGGGGGGAGGTTCCTCAGGTGACATTAAGTGATTACGATAGGTCTGGGAGAGAGAGTGTTAGGTGTGGAGATCTCTCCGGAAACTTGGGAAGACGTTTGTGAGAATGCGAGGAGGATTTTGAGATGTAATAGGACCTATGCTATGCAGTTAAAGATTCTTTATAGGGCTCATCTGGCCTCCGATCATCTGGCAAAATTTAAGCAGGGTGCGTCTTCAATGTGCCCCAAATATAAAATAAATACAGATACCCTCACTCACTGTGACAGGAGTAACAGAGAGGATCTTGGGGACCAAAGTCAAGGTGAACTCGGTTTCTCTTCTGGGTTTGCTGAATTTATCTCCCTTAGATGTGCATGGAAAAAAGCTTTTTGGCACCTTTTGTTCGAGGAAGAACATTGTGATGTGCTGGCTGTCTGAGAACTCCCAGGGTCTGTCGGTGTGGCATTAGTTAATTATGGAACACATTCCTTTGGACTTTCTTACAGACATGGTGCCCCAGAAAACAGACAATTTTTATAAGACATGGCAGCCCTTTTTGAATTATTTGGAACCAGATCAGTCCACCATTTTAATTAGGGCTTTTGTTGTGCCATGGTTTGTTTAATAAACCTAAAGTCCTGAGAGGAGCAATTTCGAGCAAATGTGGATTTAATAATTGATGCTCTTGAAGGTTGAGAGCTCAGGTCTTGTTACACTGAGCGGCGTTATTTATTTACTTGTTTATTCATGTGTAATGAGTGTAGTTGTGAGTTCTTTTGTGGAGTAGTATAGTTCGTTTATTATTTTTTGTTATAATGGTATATTTTCATGTTTTGTAATTTTATAATTTTGTAAAGAAGAAAATAAAAATATCTAATTAAGAAAAGGCAGTAGGAGTTGACTTCAGAGAGAAATCAGGAGGGCAAAAAGGGGGCATGAGATAGCTTCGGCAAATAAGGTAAAGGAAAATCCCAAGTGATTTTATAGTTACATTAAGGACAAAAGGGTAACTAGGGAGGGTACAGGGCCCTCAAAGATCAGTGTTGAAAAGAGTGTGCTGGAAAAGCAAAGCAGGTCAAGCAGCATTCGAGGAGCAGGAGAGTCATCATTTTGGGCGTAAGCCAGTCATCAGGAATGTGGCATTCCTGATGAAGGGTATGTGCCCAAAACATCAACTCACCTGCTGTTCAGATCTTACCTGACCTGCTGTGCTTTTCCAACACACCCTTTTCAACTCTGATCTTTGCAGTATCTGCAGTCCTCACTTTCCCCTCAAAGACTAGCAAGGCAACCAATGTGGAACGGCAGAAGATGGGAGAGATACTAAATGAGTATTTTGCATCAGTGTTTATGTGGAGAAGGACATGGAAGGTACAGAATGTGGGGAAATAGACAGTGCTATCTTGAAAAATGTCCATATTACAGAGGAGGAGATGCTGGGTGTCTTAAAATGCATAAAGCCGGATATATCCCCAGGACCAGATAGGTGTACCCTAGAACTCTGTGGGAAACTAGGGAAGTGATTTCTGGGCCCCTTGCTGAGATATTTGTATCATTAATAGTCATAGGTGAAGTGCTGAAGACTGGAAGCTGGCTAATTTGGTGCTATTATTTAAGAAAGATGGTATGGAAAAGCCAGGGAACTGTAGACCAGTGAGCCTGACATCAGTGGTAGGCAAGTTGTTGGAGGGACAGGATTTGCATGTATTTAGAAAGGCAAGGATTGATTAGGGATGGTCAACATGGCTTTGTGTGTGGGAAATCATAGTGAAAACATGTGGTGTTGGAAAAGCTCAGCCGGTCAGATAGCATCGAGGAGCAGGAGAGTCGATGTTTCGAGCATAAGCTCTTCATCAGGATGTTTTTGACTCTGATCTCCAGCATCTACAGTCCTCCCTTTCTTCGCATGGGAAATCATGTCTCACTAACTTGATTGAGTTTTTTGAAGAAGTAACGAAGAGGATTAATGAGGGCAGAGCGGTGGAAGTTAACTATATGGACTTTAGGAAGGAGTTTGACAAGGTTCCTTGTGGTACCTTGGTTAGCCAAGTTGTATCTCATGGAATATAGGGAGAACTAGCCATTTGGATACTGAACTGGCTTGAAGATAGAAGACCGAGGATGCTGATGGAGGGTTTCTTTTCAGAATGGAGTCTGTGACCAGTGGTGTACCACAAGGATCTATGCTGGGCCCGTTGCTTTTCATCTTTTATATAAATGATTTGGATGTGAACACCGATATAGTTAATACATTTGCAGATAACCCCAAAATTGGAGCTGTAGTGGACAGCGAAGAGATTACCTCAGAGTACAACAGGATCTTTATTGGATGTGCCAATGGCCTGAGGAATGGCAGATGGAGTTTGATTCAGATGAATGAGAGGTGCTGCATTTTGGAAAGGCAAGTCAGGGCAGGACCTACACACTTAATGGTACTGTCCTGGGCAGTGTTGCTGAACAGAGACCTTGGAGTGCAGGTTCATAGTTCATTGAAAGTGGAATCGCAAAAAGATAGGATAGTGAAGGAATCATTTGGTATTCTTTTATTGGTCAGAGCATTGAGACAAGGAGTTGGGAGGTCATGTTGCGGCTGTACAGAACATTGGTTAGGCCATTTTTGGAATATTGTGTGCAATCTGGTCTCCTTCCTATTGGAAGGATGTTGTGAAACTTGAAAAGGTTCAGAGAAAGATTTACAAAGGTGTTGCCAGGGTTGAAGGGTTTGAGCGATAGGGAGAGGCTGAACAAGTTGGGGCTGTTTTACCTGGAGCAGCAGAGGCTGAGGGGTGATCTTAGAGAGGCTTATAAAAGGCTGAGGAGCATAGTTAGGGTAAATAGTCAAGGTCTTTTCCCTGGGGTGCAGAAGTCCAGAGTTGGAGGGCATAGGTTTAGGGTGACAGGGGAAAGATTTAAAAGGGACCTAAGGGGCAACTTTTTCATGCTGATGGTGCCTGAATAGAATGAGCTACCAGAGGAAGTGGTTGAGGCTGGTACAATTAGAATATTTAAAAGGCATTGGGATGGGCATATGAGTAGGAAAGGTTCAGAGGGATATGGGCCACGTGCTGGCAAATGGGACTAGATTAATTTAGGATATCTGGTCAGCATGAGTTGGTTCGAAGAGTCTGTTTCCCTGCTGCACATCTCCATGATTTTGAGCTTTGTGGAACAGAGGAACCTAGGAATGCAAGTACATTGTTCATTGAAAGCTATGTCATAGGTAGATAGAAGGCATTTAGCATGCTGGCCTTCATCGGTCGAGGCATTGAGTAAAGGAGTTGGGACCTTATGTTACAGTTGTATAGTCATTCGTGAGGCTGCAATTGAGTATTGTGTACAGGTTTCATCACCTTGTTAGACCAAAGATATAGTTAAAGTGGAAAGAATTCAAGGAAGGTTTACAAGGATGTTGCCAGGACGTGTAGACCTGAGTTATGGAAAGAGGTTTGCCAAGATATTTCTTTATTCCTTGGAACGTAGGAGAATGTGGGGTGACCTTCTTGAGGTGTGTAAAATCATAAGGGTCTTGGATAGGATGAATGCATATAGTCTTTTTTTCCCCCAGGAATGGGAAATTGAAAGCTAGAGGGCATAGTTTAAGGTGAGAGGGGAAAGATTTAAGAAGGACCTGAGGGGTTACTATTTCACGCAGACAGTGGTATGTGTGTGGAATGGGCTGCCAGAAAAAGTGGGTTGAGGCAAGTACAATAGCATCATTTCAAAAACATCTGGATAGGTACGTGAATGGGAAGGGTTTAGGGGGATATGGAATAAATGTGGGCAATTGGAACTAGCTGAGTGGGCACGGACCAATTTGGGCTGAAGGGCCTGTTTCCATTCTGTTACTCTATGACTCTGTGTCACAGATAGACATATTGAATTCAGAGAGGGCATAGAAATATGGTTCAGGGCTTATGGTTCAGTGGTGAATCTTCACGTGTTTAAATTCTGACTTTAATATCATCTGCTGTGAGACATTGTTTACTTTTCATGTGTCCTTAATGTGATTGGTGAAGTCTGAAAAATAAGAGAAGGCTAATAAAAAAAAAACAGCACCTCATATTTTGCATTTTAACAGGTTTGATGGCAATGTTGGTTTACAAATGGTATCTGATTCTGCTATGAGCAAAGTGAAATGTGAGTGTCCCAGATCAATCCACAGGTTTGGTAAGTAATTATTGCAGCAATACTGCTAATATAAATATAGAGTAATTACTTGCAAAGCTTGCGTGCATGTGTGGTCAAATGGGAACCGTCCCACCTTAGCCTGGCATGTGTGCTTGGTGATGTACTTGAACTATTCTTCTTCACAATTGCTTTCTATCTGCTGGGCATGTAAAACTATGTGGGGTTTAGGGTAGAGGAGGAGGTCTGGAAAGTAAGTGGAGAAGGGGAACGTCTGAATTTGGATATGTATTCCTCTTAATCATATGTGAAATAAGGGCATCTTTGGCTGTGGGAGCACATATTGCCTGTTCCTAATTGCTCTTTGATCTTCAGCGTGGCACAGTGGCTCAGTGCTTAGCATTGCTGCCTCACAAGGACCTGGGTTTGATTCCAGCCTCACCAGTCTATGTGGAGTTTGCACATTCTCCCCACATCTGCGTGGGTTTCCTCCCACTGTCCAAAGATGTGCAGGTTAAGTGAATTGGCCATGTGGAGGTTAGATGCATTAGCCAGGGGTAAATGTAGAGTAATAGGGTAGGGGGAATGTGTCTGGGTGGGTGACTCTTCGGAGGGTCGGTATGGATTTGTTGGACCAAAGGACCTGTTTCCACACAGGAGGGATTCTATGATACTGTGATCTGAGTGGCTTGTGAGGGCAGTTGTAGAGGGCAGTTAAATAAATCACATAGATCTGGAATCATTAGTTGGTTACACTAGGTAAGGTTAACAGACTTTCTGTCTTAAAGAATATTAATGAAACTGATGGGTTTTCACAACAATGGTTACATGGTTCCCATTCAGCTAGCTTTGTTTAATTCACATTTCAGCATCTGCCATGGATCAGATTCGAATGCATATTTCATAATTCATCTTGGATTGTGGGTTATAGAGTCATAGAGATGTACAGCATGGAAACAGACCCTTCGGTCCAACCCGTCCATGCCGACCAGATATTCCAACCCAATCTAGTCCCACCTGCCAGCACTTAGTCCATATCCTTCTAAACCCTTCCTATTCATATACCCATCCAAATGCCTCTTAAATGTTACAATTGCACCAGCCTCCACCACTTCCTCTGGCAGCTCATTCTATACACGTACCACACTCTGAATGAAAAAGTTGCTCCGTAGGTCTCCTCTTTATCTTTCCCCTCTCACCCTAAACCTGTGCCCTCTAGTTCTGGACTCCCTGACCCCAGGGTAAAGACTTTGCCTATTTACCTCCGACGCTCCAGGGAAAACAGCCCCAGCCTGTTCAGCCACTCCCTATAGCTCAAATCCTCCAACCCTGGCAACATCCTTGTAAATCTTTTCTGAACCCTTTCAAGTTTTACAACATCCTTCCAATAGGAAGGAGACCAGAATTGCACACAATATTCCAACAGTGGCCTAACCAATGTCCTGTACAGCCGCAACATGACCTCCCAACTCAATACTCTGATAAAGGAAAGCATACCAAATACCGTCTTCACTATCCTATCCACCTGTGACTCCACTTTCAAGGAGCTGTGAACCTGCACTCCAAGGTCTCTTTGTTCAACAACACTCCCTAGGACCTTACCATTAACTGTATAAGTCCTGCGAAGATTTGCTTTCCCAAAATGCAGCACCTCACATTTATCTAAATTAAACTCTATCTGCCACCTCTCAGCCCATTGGCCTATCTGATCAAGATCCTGTTGTATTCTGAGGTAACCTTCTTCGCTGTCCACTACAACTCCAATTTTGGAGTCATCTGCAAACTTACTAACTATACCTCTTATGCTCACATCCAAATCATTTATATAAATGACGAAAAGTAGTAGACCTAGCACCGATCCTTGTGGCACTCCACTAGTCACAGGCCTCCAATTTGAAAAACAACCCTCCACCACCACCCTCTGTCTTCTACCTTTGAGCCAGTTCTGTATCCAAATGGCTAGTTCTCCCTGTATTCCGTGAGATCTAACCTTGCTAACCAGTCTCCCATGGGGAACCTTGTCGAATGCCTTACTGAAGTCCATATAGATCACATCTACTGCTCTGCCCTCATCAATCCTCTCTGTTACTTCTTCAAAACCTCAATCAAGTTTGTGAGGCATGATTTCCGACGCACAAAACCATGTTGACTATCCCTAATCAGTCCTTGCCTTTCTAAGCACATGTACATCCTGTCCCTCAGGATTCCCTCCAACAACTTGCCCACCACTGGTTACTAGTCCAGAAACATTAGTTAACATGCCACTGCCTCCCCTTAATGGTAGATGGTGCAGTATAGTAGGAACAATAAGGAGGACAAATGGTCCAAATTTTGAAAAGCATGAAAGAACAGTGAGGCCTTGGGTTATATATAATCCTATCGTTATATGTGTTAGTAAAAATAAAAACTGTTAAAGTGCCAACAGGATCTATACTTTATTAATAGAAGTGTAGAGTACGAAAGTAAGAAATCTTTGCTAAACCATTTATTTTAAAAAGAAGGTTTCAGTTGGGCTCACCAGGACTGATTTTAAGAGGGGTGTAAAGGTTTTAGAGAGAGTGCAAACTGGGGTTTCTACTTGTTTGAGGAGATATGGCACAGAAACAGCACATTCAGTTCAACTAATCTACCTCCTTAACACTGACTCGCTGCCCTCCAAGTCACTGTCTCAAATCTGTTCACAAACTCATCCTACTGTTTCTCTTCACATTCAGCTTATGAAGTGTGTTTTGCATCATACGTATGAGTTCGTTAACCATTGTAACATCATCAAAGTGCAGTCCTGCCTCAGCCCATCTGCTCTTCAATTCTCCACCCAGTTCCAGACATGATTTGACTTATTGTTGTCACTTTGGAAGGTTGAATTTGAATCACTGCGGGATTCTTGGCAGTGTGGAGGAACAGAGGGGCCACATCCATAAATCCCTCAAAGTTGTCACCCAGGTTGATAAGGTTGTTGAGATGGCATATGGTGTGTTGGCTTTCCTTAGCAGGGGTATTGAATTTAAGAGTCACTAGGTTATACTGCAGCTTTATCGAGTCCTGGTTCGACCACACTTGGAATATTGTGTCCAGTTCTGTGCGCTTCATTGTAAAGAGGACGTGGAAGCTTTAGAGAGGGTGCAGAGATTTACCAGGATATTGTCTGGACTGGAGGGCATGCTTTATGAAGAAAGGTTGAGAGAGCTAGGGCTTTCTCATTGAAGCAAAGAAGGATGAGAGGCGACTTGATAGAGGTGTACAAGATAATGAGAGGCATAGATAGAGTGGATAGCCAGAGACGTTTCTCCCAGGGCAGAAATGGCAGTCACACTGGGACATCGTGTTAAGGTGTCATAGGTAGGTTCTTTGCACAGGGAGTGGTGGGTCCATGGAATGCACTGCCGGCAATGGTATGAGAGTCAGATACATTAAGGGCATTTAAGCGACTTTTGGATAGGAACATTTAAGGTAGTACAACGAAGGGTATGTCGGTTAGTTTGATCTTTAGAGTAGGATAAGACGTCGGCACAACATAAAGGGCCAAAGGGCCTGTACTGTGCTGTACTGTTCTCTGTACCAAGATACAGTAAAAGGTAATGTTTTGCATGTTAATCAGGCAAATCATACCTTACATAAGTACATCAGGATAATAGAGCAGGATGCAGAATACAGTGTGACAGCTATAGCGGAAGTGCAGAGAAAGATCAATTCTGATATGAGAAGTCTGTTCATAAGTCTGATAACGATAAAGAAGCTGTTCTTGAATTTTTTGGTGCATGTTTCATACCTTTGTAACTTTTGCCAACGAAAGAGAACATTAACCGTTCTGGAAGGGGGTCCTTGATTTTCTTGGCTGCGATCCTGAGGTAGTGGCAAGTGTAGATGGAGTCAATGGAAAAAAGACTGGCTTTCATGATGGACTGGGCTGTGTTCACAACTCTCTGTAACTTCTTGTGTTTTTGGGCAGAGCAATTGCATCAGGATAGGATGCTTTCCACTGTGCATTGATTAAAAATTCTTTAGATTAATTGTGGACATGTCAAGTTTCCCTCTGAGAAAGTACAGGCGTGGGTGTACTTCCTTGACTGTAGCATCAATGTGGATTGACTCGGAGAGACTGTTGGTGATATTTATTCCTAGGGACTTTAAGCTCTTGACCAACTCTACCTCAGCACCATTAATACAGACAGTGGCATGTCCTCCACTCTGCTTCCTGAAGTCGATGACCAACTCCTTCATTTTGCTGACTTTGATGGAGAGATTGTTTTCTTTACACCATGCCATTAAGCTGACTTTCTCTTTCCTGTCCTCTCTCAACATTGTTTGAGATCTGACCCACTATGTAGTGTCATCAGCAAACTTGTAAATGGAATTAGAGCTGAAATTCTCCACACAGCTGCAAGTATACGAGGATTGTAGTAGGGAACTGAGTATACAACCTTGCAGGGCAACTTGCTGAGGATTATTGTAGAGGAGGTGTTGTCATCTATCATTACCGATTGCGGTCTGTATGTCAGGAAGTTGAGGATCCACTTGCAGAGTAGGGGTAAAGGTCTTGGAGTTTGGAGATGAGTTTTATTAGAATTATGGTGTGGAAAGTTGAGGTAAAGTCAGTTGATAGGCTGGCTGACTCAGATGTCCTTGTTATCCACATCCAGGGATGAGTGTAGGTCGAGGGAAATGGCATTTACCATGGACGTGTTGCGACAGTAGGTGAACTATAGTGGATCAAGGCAGTCTGGGAGGCTAGAATTGATGTATACCACTACTAATTTTCTGAAGCATTTCATGATGATGGATGTCAGAGTGACTGGGTAGTTAAGGCACAAACTTGATTTTCTTTGGTACCAGGCTGATAGGTCATCTTGAAACAGGTGGGAACCTCAGATGTCTCCAAATACTCCAGCTCACTGGTCTGCACAGGATCTGAGTGCACAACCGGGCCAGTCACTTCAAGTTTTAATTGTTTCGTCACCTGTCTCCATGCTACAAACACTTGTCCAAACATCTACAGCTCATATCACATGCTGCATGAATCCTGCTCATTTCATGTTATTGTTCCCAGCATTTTAAATCTAGCATTCTCATGTATATGTTGTATTTGTGTGTGTATATGGTTTTTTGGACTTGTCCCAACATATACAATCCAGTCCTGCCTCCGAACTCACCAGTCTTCTGATTGTGAACTCTTGTGCATGTGTCCTGGCTTTGCTGGCATTTCTTTCAACTCTTTACCTCTCCATTGCCTCTTCGTCCTTTAACACCACTATTCTAACCTACCTCCAAGCCTTTGGTCACTTAGAATTTGTCCTCCTTTGATTTAATGTCCATATCCTTGTGATAAGTTGGGAAATGCTTTAGAATATTTTCAAAGGTGCTTATACATGTGTTTATTGTTCATGTGTGAAATATTAAGACAATTCAATGTTCCAGAAAAACTGCAAAAACTTGAATAAAATTGTCAAAAATTCTGATCCTATGTCAATGTTCGAAGCTATAATGGAGTTATCTAAGAGGCTTAGATTTGGGAATGAATGTGTGGCAATTATGGCCTGTATTAGGCCATTAAAAATGCATGCAGAATGATAGTTTTCAGAAGAAACATGTCTCTGGCACTAATCACTTTTGCCTTGCAGCTCTAATACTTAAGGCTCTGGCGATGATCTACAAATTGGTGCAGAGCAATACTTACGCAACGAAAAGGTGACCAAGTTGAGATGATATTTCAAAATAGATATAACATGGAAGTTAGCAAAAGCATGTCTGTGTATTATTTGGACTGTATCATGTATATGTCATCTTGTATTGAAAATTGATACATGAGATAAATAAAATTTGGCTACCAGTTATCAACATAAGTCAATAAACCCCTTCAGTGAAGTTGAAATTCTTTGTGCTAGCTACAATATATGTTCAAGTCAAAATGATATGACTTGGAGCCCAGATTGGACCAGAATATTGAATTGAGCAACTCTTATTAAATTTCCTCTGATTTCCACTAACTGCAGTTTAGCTAGGATGCCTTGATGTCAAAGCAATCATTCTCACTTCACCTCTGATGCTCAGCTGTTTTGTTCATGTTAATATCAAAGTAGTAATGAAGTCATGAACTGAGAGTCTTTAGTAGAATCCAGTCTGAGCATCAGTGAACACATGATTTCTTTCTATGAGCCACTTGGTTGCATTGTTGATGACACTTCACATCACTTTGCTGATCAAGAATACGTTGAAAGCACAATAATTGACCAGGTTGTATTTGTCATGCTTTTTGTGTACAGAGCACAGCTGGACAATTTCCACATTTTTGGGTAGATGCCAGTATTTTAGTTTTGCTATAATAGCTTGGCTAGGGGGTGTTGCAAGTTCTGAAGCACTAGTCTTCAAGCCTATTGCTGGAATATTGTCAGAGCTCGTGGTCTTTAAAGGAAACAAAGTGAGGAACATAATAAAAATTAACAAGTCATTTATAAGGCCAGCAGACAAGTTGAAGCTTTAATCACTTCAAGCCCATAAGTATTAAAACAAACAGAATAGATAAGTCTTCGTGATAAGCTGGACTGGGTTTTGCTAGAAGTATAATACTAGATATTCTTAGAATTACAGCAGTGTTTATAAGCTGTATCAGGATGTATTGATTCCAGTACAAAGCTGTTGTCTCTGCTCATTCTATAAAAAGTGCTTGCATCAGAAATTCAAAACTTTTGAATCTGTTAGAAGGGAATAGTGTGTTATTTACCCCTGTTATGAAGATGTGGGTGTACTGTACCTTTTTGAGTGTTAAAAGCTAGCAGACCTACCTGACAGCACAAGATATAATGTAACATGTGGTTCAGTAGCTAGGGTAGAAGGTTGCCTGGAAACCTCAAAACAGATTTGAATTGGGCCAATCAGTTTAAATTATACCACAAAATATACAGACTCCAGTCCAATTTGAATTTAGTATATTGGCAATCTTAAAAGCTGAAGCTTTGGAGGTATAAGACTGGGGAAAATTGAATAATTGGGAGGAGAACTGCCAAGCCAACGACATCTGCAGACTGCCCAAAGAATAGCGCTCTTAAAGGTATCTTTATTGATCAGTAACTTGTGAAGCAGAAGTCCCAAAGATGAAGAAAAGAAGATTCAACATCAGGCTGGTTTTGGAAAAGTTGAATTTTGGTAAACCATAATCGGGGTTTATCGGACTCGTATTATAGAGGGAAGGTAAAAGATAGGGTAGAAGGAGGAGTTGTAAATAGTTGTTAGTTAATTATTCTTTGTTATACTTTAAAAAATAAAGTTGTTAATTTTACTTTAACTAGTTCTTGGCCTCTCGAATATTCACAGATTACTGACCGGGATAAATCTTTTGTGTTGCTGTTTTAAATAAAGCTGGAGGGTTTACCCCATGTTGAAGTACTCCATTGTTTATCTTCATTTCTATTATTAACAAAACATTGATTTATTATTAAAACAAAAATTGCAACGGCTTATGTTTTAGTAAAAGATCACTTTGCTGAAACAAATTGTGATCTATCCAGCCAGATTCCTGTTGAGAATCTCACATCTCCAGTATTTGTATCAAATAGACATTTCTTCATAACAGTTGGGACCACTAGATTATAAACATAATGTGAAAGATCCTATGCTCTGGTATTGGATGAGGTCCCCACATATTAGGTGCAATATTCCCTGATGCAGCTTACGATATTGTTGTCATTCTAAGACCATCTAGTGCTGTAGTTCTAGCAAGACTCAGTCCATTTCCCAGGAAGAAAGAGAAACTATTCATTCTATTACTTTGATGGGCTGAAAGTAAGAATTTCAACTGGAACTGTCAATAACGTTCTTAATTATTATTATGCACCTGCCTTAGTTTTCTTTCAATGCTCTCCTATCTCTGCTTCAACTTCAGTTCCTTTTTTTAATAAACTTCAAAATGCTTAATCACTTCTTTTTCACTGACTATATACAATACACTGGTCTGAGGTTAATAATAACTGCTTATTCTAAGACAGTTTCATGAGCTAACCCCTTTTCTTAGGAATGTTGCTCACTATATGAAACCTTATGAAAAATTTCTCCTGAATAGCTCCCCATACCAATGAAAGAATATTAAAATCAAAGTCCAGAAAGTTTTCTCCCTACGCTGTCTGGGTGGTTCCCTATGAACTCTGAGTAATATCCTCTCACTTGGAATTATAACTTTTCTAACCCAATTGTTAATTTCTAATACATGGACAATTTATATGTTTACCTTCGAAATCCAACAACCAAGCTCACAGTAAATGATATTGAAATACATATTTATATACATTGCATCACAGTTTTATCACAACTAAGTATCATTTCTAAAATCTTTCCTATCACCAAAATAAAACTGATTGGTCTGTAGTTTCGGAGCTTACCATCATATATCCATTTTTGAACAAGATTAGAATATTTGAAATTCTACAGTCCTCTCAGCACCTGAAAGCATTTCTTTGATGAAGCAGCTTATTATATCAGCTGTGCATTATCAGCTTGTATTCTCATTCTGGTGATTTTTATTTCAGAGACCTGTACTACAATGAATCACAGTTGTTTGGATCACAAATGATTCTTGATGGTATTATCAATGATATAAGCTGCATGTTAAAAGTCCCACGCAGGTCTCTTCATGTAGTAAGTACTCAGCACATCCACTTCTGCCCCTTTAAAACTAACTATTTAAGATTGAAACAAAGAAAGCTTGGATATATCTCGAACATAATCCTTGCGTCAGGGCAATCAAAATTGTACCAATTTTCCTGAAGACTTTTTGTTTAGATTACTTAGTGCCCTTTGGCCCAACAAGTCCACACCGACCCTCCGAAGAGCAACCTACCCACACCCATTCCCCTACACCCAACACTATGGGCAATTCAGCATGGCCAATTCACTTAACCTGCACATTTTTGGACTGTGGGAGGAAACCGGAGCACTCGGAGGAAACCCACGCAGACACTGAGAATGTGCAAACTCCACGCAGACAGTCGCCTGAGGTGGGAATTGAACCTGGGTCTCTGGCGCTGAGGCAGCAGTGCTAACCACTGTACCACCATGCTGCCCTTTATAATTGCTTATTGACTGTCAAAAATGACTTCCAGATTATGGAATCATTTCTGCTTGAAACATTTAATTGTGTAAAGTTTAAACCTATGAAATAACTAAGAACGAAAAGAATTGAGTAGGGATTTTCAGTTTGAGTGCTGTATGTGAGATTTTCTACATAATCTGGCCGCTTTTCCTCCAAATACTATCTAAATTTTGTCGCTGCAAGAATTGATAAAAATTTCCCCCGAGTGTGAAATGTGTACGAAATTGGAGTGCGTAGTGCAGTCATTAACTTTTCAATTACATATGGATCTTTGTCCATAAGTGTAGTTATTAAGCAAGCATAATGTAATAGCATTCAAGGGGTATCATGATGTTCAAATAAGTCCCAGGGCAGCATTAAAACTGAAATTACTAAAGCAAAGAAGTGCTAAGTAAGAAATGGACAAAACCAAATTTGTATCAGTTTTCTCCTGTCTCATGACAATGATTTGTGCCACGACGGTCAACTTTGTGTTAAGCATCACCTGCTGAGCCACAAACCTATTTTGGCATAGCAATCTTTGTCATACATACTGCCAAGTTAAAAATCACACAACACTAGATTATAGTTCAATAGGCTTATTTGAAAGTACAAGCTTTTGGATTGCGGCTCCTTCAGGTAGCTAGTGCGACAGGATCAGCCTTCCTAAAGCTTGTACTTTCAAATAAACCTGTTGAACCTTTCAAATAAACCTGATGTTGTGATTTTTAACTTTTTCCACCTCAGTCCAACACTGGCACTTCCAAATCATACTTACTGTAGAGGAAGTTAGTGGGCTGAATGTGTGCAGGATCACTGATCTCACTTTTTTTCTGTCCTCTTTCCAACCAACAAAGCTTTTCATTCCTCCACGCCTCTTCCACAGCAAACAGTCAGCCTCGAGGGGTCACAGCCATTGATGGTGGCCTCCTGGTTGTCAGTGCCAGTGTCTGTCATCTTCACATGTTGTTTGCTGGTGTAAACAACATTTTGTGGAATTTTATTTGCTGCTGTGCAGACCTCCAATATTAGTGCATAATAATAGCTTCTGAAAGCAGGAGCCATTTATTAGCACACCAGTTGACATACCTGGAACTTCTCAGTGAAGCTAAGAGGGAAATTTTCTTGTAGCAGAGCTAGGAATGACCAGAATGTCTTTTGAACCAATGACCAATTCATCATATAGAAGATTTTTAGGTATGTGGTTAGAGAAAATCAACCCTTAACATTTGATAGCATTGGCATAACTGAATCCCCTGTGATCAACTGAATTGAAAAAATGTGTAACTGGAAAAAGCGCAGTAGGTCAAGCAGCATCAGAGGAACAGGAGAGTTGACGTTTCAGGCAGGACCCTTCATCACAGTCAGTCCACTGCAAAGAATATACACATTTACCGTTCCTTCTCACTGAGGTCCTCAGCAAAAGATTATCAAACCAAGGACTCCGTTGACCAGAAATTGAACAGGACTACCCATATATGCACTGAATCTATAAGAGCATGTCAGAGGGTAGGAAGCCTCCTGACTCAAAGCTTGTCTGGCATCCACAGAGAGGGATGATTATTAAGCTTATAGATGGCTGAAGATTGACCGTGTAGTTCATAGCGAGAAAGTAGTCATTTGGTTACAGAAGGATACACACAGATTGGGCAGATCAGTGTAGGTTGGAATTTAACTCTAATAAGTGCGAGGTGATGCACTTTGAAAGAAATAACGAGACAAGGGATACTAGGAAGCCCAGAGGAACAGGGGGATCTTGGAGTGTTTGTCCACAAATCGTTGAAGGTGGCTGGACAGGTTAATAGAATAGTTAAGGCAAATGGAACTCTTGCCTTTATCAGTCAAGGCATAGATAATGAAAAAAGAGAGGTTATACTGGAGCTGTACAGGACCTCGGTTAGGCCACAGTTGAAGTATTGTGTGCAGTTCTGGTCATTCCACTATCTGAAGGATGTAATTGCACTGGATGAGGTACAGAGATGATTCACCAGAATGTTACCTAGAATGGAGCGTTGCAGAGGTACAGCGGGGCTTGGATTGTTTACTTTGAGCGAGAAGGTTGAGGGAAGACCTAATAGAGGTGGAGAAGATTGTGAGGAGCATGACCAGAGTGAATAGAAAGCAATTGTCCCCTTTGGTTGAAGGGTTAATAACAAGGAGGCATAATTTTAAGTTAAAAGGCAGAAAGTTCAGAGGGGTTTAAGGAAAATATTTTCACACAGTGGGTGGTGAGAGTCTGGAATGCACTGCCTGGGAGAGTAGTTAAGGTAGAATACCTCACACCCTTTACAATGCCCACTTAATTGACACCACATCCATAAACATTCACTTTTTCCATCACCAATGCTCAGTAGCAGAAATGTGTGCAATTGACCAGATGCACTGCAGATATTTACTGGAGTTCCTTAGTCAGCAACTTCTAAATCCCAGT
This sequence comes from Chiloscyllium punctatum, assembly GCF_047496795.1. Lineage (NCBI taxonomy): Eukaryota > Metazoa > Chordata > Chondrichthyes > Orectolobiformes > Hemiscylliidae > Chiloscyllium > Chiloscyllium punctatum. Next base: position 52,663,827 of record NC_092775.1, read on the forward strand.
CACATCCACCGAGAAAGATGAAGGCACAGATACATAGGAGCACTACCCCCTGCAAGTTTCTCTCCAAGCTACTCAGCATTCAAACTTGGAAAAGTACAGCTGTTCCTTCATTGACTCTGGGTCAAAATCATGGCAGTCCCATCTTAATGATATTGTAGATATATCTACAGTTCAAGAAGGCAGCTCACCAATGCCTTCTCAAGGGCAACAAGAGTTGGGCAATAAATGCTAGCCCACCAGTAACGCCCACATCTCATGAGTGAATAGAAGAAAAGGCGTAGAGTCACTTAGATGTATAGCATGGAAACAGACCCTTCAGTCCAATTTGTCTGTATAGACCAGATATCCTAAATTAATCTAGTCCCACTTGCCAATACTATCCCCATATCCCACTAAACCCTTCTTATTCATATACCCATCCAGATGTCTTCTAAATGTTGCAATTGCACTAGTCTCCATGAGTTCTTCTAGAAGCTCATTCCATACACGCACCACCCTATGTCTGGAAAAGGTTTCTCCTTAGGTCCCTTTTATATCTTTCTCCTCTCACCCTAAACCTATGCCCTCTAGTTCTGGACTTCCCACCCCAGGGAATAGTCCTTATCTATTTGCCCTATCCAAGCCCCTCATGATTTTTTTAAACCTCTATAAGGTCAGCCCTTAGCCTCTGACACTCCAGGGGAAACAACCCCAGCCTATTCAGCTTCTTTCTATCCCTCAAGCCTTCCAACCCTGGCAACATCCTTGTAAATAATTTATGAACCTTCTGAAGTTTTGCAACATCATGCTGATAGGAGGGAGACCAGAACTGCACAGTGTTCCGAAAGTGGCAAAATGTCCTCCCAATTCATATACTCAGTGCTCTGACCAATAAAGGAAAGCACACCAAAACGCCTTCTTCACTGGACCTGCACTCGAAAGTCTCTTTGTTCAGCAACACACTCTAGTTCCTTTCCATTAAGTGTAGAAGTCCTGCCCTGATTTGTCTTTCCAAAGTGCAGCACCTCACGTTCATTTAAATTAATCTCCATCTACCACTCCTCGGCAAATTGGCCCATCTGATCAAGATCCCCTTGTACTCTGAGGTAATCTTCTTTGCTGTCCACTACACCTCATTCCTGTCGAAGGGCTTATGCTCAAAACATAGATTCTGCTGCTTCTTGAATGCTGACGGATCTGCTGTACTTTTCCAATGTCACACTTTTTGACCTCCAATTTTGAGCTCATCTACAAACTTACTAGTTACACTTCTTATGTTCACATCAAAATCAGTTATATAAATTATGAAAAGTAGTGGACCTAGCACCGATCCTTGTGCCACTCCACTGGTCACAGACCTCCAGTCTAAAACACAACCTTCCACCAACACCCTCTGTCTTCCGCCTTCAAGTCAGTTTGGTATCCAACCAGACAGTTCTCCCTTTATTCCGTATAATCTAACCTTGCTAAACCATCTCCCATGAGGAACTTTGTTGAATGCCAAATTGAAGTCCACGTAGATCACATCTACCTCTCTGTTCTCGTCAATTGTCTTTGTTACTACTTCCAAAAACTCAGTCAAGTTGATGAGACACAGAGTCATAAAGTCATAGAGATGTACAGCGTGGAAACAGACCCTTCGGTCCAACCCGTCCATGCTGACTAGATATCCCAACCCAATCTAGTCCCACCTGCCAGCACCTGGCCCATATCCCTCCAAACCCTTCCTATTCATATACCCATCTAAATACCTCTTAAATGTTGCAATTGTACCAGCCTCCATCACTTCCCCTGGCAGCTCATTCCATACACGTACCACCCTCTGTGCGAAAACGTTGCCCCTTAGGTCTCTTTTATATCTTTCCCCTCTCACTCTAAACCTGTGCCCTCTAGTTCTGGACTCCCCGACCCCAGGGAAAAGACTTTGCCCATTTACCCTATTCATGCCCCTCATAATTTTGTAAACCTCTATAAGGTCACCCCTCAGCCCCCGATGCTCCAGGGAAAACAGCCCCCACCTGTTCAGCCTCTCCTTATAACTCAAATCCTCCAACTCTGGCAACATCCTTGTAAATCTTTTCTGAACCCTTTCATGTTTCACAACATCCTTCTGATAGGACGGGGACCAGAATTGCAAGCAATATTCCAACAGCGGCTGAACCAATGTCCTATACAGCCGCAACATGACCTCCCAACTCCTGTACTCAATACTCTGACCAATAAAGGAAAGCATACCAAACGCCTCCTTTACTATCCTATCTACATGTGACTCTACTTTGAAGGAGCTATGAATCTGCACTCCAAGGTCTCTTTGTTCAACAACACTCCCTAGGACCTTACCATTAAGTGTATAAGTTCTGCTAAGATTTGCATTCCCAAAATGCAGCACCTTGCAATTATCTGAATTAAACTCCATCTGCCACCTCTCGTTCCATTGGCTCATCTGATCAAGATCATGTTGTAATCTGAGGTAACTCTCTTCACTGTTCACTACACCTCCAAATTTAGTGTCATCTTTAAACTTACTAACTATACTTCTTATGCTCACATCCAAATCATTTGTGTAAATGACAAAAAGTAGAGGACCCAGCACCAATCCTTGTGGCACTCCACTGGTCACAGGCCTCCAGTCTGAAAAACAACCCTCTACCATCACTCTATGTCTTCTACCTTTGAGCCAGTTCTGTATCCAAATGGCTAGTTCTCCCTGTATTCCATGAGATCTAACCTTGCTAATCAGTCTCCCATGGGGGACCTTGTCGAACGCCTTACCGAAGTCCATATAGATCACATCTAACGCTCTGCCCTCATCAATCCTCTTTGTTACTTCCTCAAAAAACTCAATCAAGTTTGTGAGACATGATGTCCCATGCACAAAGCCATGTTGACTATCCCGAATCAGTCCTTGCCATTCCAAATACATGCAAGCCCTGTCTCTCAGGATTCCTTCCAACAACTTGCCCACCACTGAGGTCAGGCTCAATGGTCTATATTAAGGACAAGACATCTGCCTTGTCCTTACCACCCTTCTTAAACAGTGGCACCATGTTGGCCAACCTCCAGTCTTCTGACACTTCACCTATTCCTATCGATGATACAAATATCTCAGCAAGGGGCACAGCAATCACATCCCTAGCTTCCCACAGAGTTCAAGGGTACACCTGATCAGGTCCTGGGGATTTATCCATCTTTATGCGTTTTAAGACATCCAGCACTACTACCTCTGTAATATGGACATTTTTCAAGATGTCATTCTCTATCTTCTATGTCCTCATCCACAGTAAACACTGATGCAAAATACCCGTTTCATATTTCTCCCATCTCCTGCTGTTCCACACAAAAGCTGTCTTGCTGATCTTTGAAGGGTTTTATTCTCTCCCTCGTTACTCTTACGTCCTTAACGTATTTATAAATTCACTTTGGATTCTCCTTAACTTTATTTGCCAAAGCTATCTCATGTCCCATTTTTGCCCTCCTGATTTTCCTCTTAAGCATTCTCCTACTTGCTTTATACTCTTCTAAGGATTCACTTGATCTCTGCTGTCTGACATTTGCTTCCTTCTTTTTCTTAAGCAAAACCTCAATTTCTCTAGTCATCCAGCATTCCCTGCACCTAACGGCCTTGCCTTTCACCCTAACAGGAATATACTGTCTCTGGACTCTCGATAGTCTCATTTTGATGGCTTCCCATTTTCCAGCTGCCCCTTTACTTGCGAACATTCGCCCCCACCCCCACCAATCAACATTTGAAAGTTCTTGCCTAATATCATCAAAATTGGCTTTTCTCCAATTTAGAGCTTTAACTTTTAGATCTGGTCTATCCTTCTCCATCTCTACTTTAAAACTAATAGAACTATGGTCGCTGGCCCCAAAGTCACCCGCCCTGCCTTATTTCCCAAGAGTAGGTCAGGCTTTGTACCTTCTCTCCTAGGTATATCCACCTACTGAATCAGAAAATTGTCTTGTACGCACTCAACAAATTCCTCTCCATCTAAACCTTTAACACTATTGCAGTCCCAGTCTATGTTTGGAAAGTTGAAATACCTTGCCATGACCACCCTATTATTCTTAGAGATAACTGAGATCGCCCAACAAATTTGTTTCTCAATTTCCCACTGACTATTAGAGCATCTATAATACAATCCCAATCGGGTAATTATTCCTTTTTTATTTCTCAGTTCCACCCTAATAAATTCCCTAGACGTATTCCGGGGAATATCCTCGCTCAGTACAGCGTAACGTTATCCCTTATCAGAAATGCAACTCCCCCTCCTCTCTTGCTTCTTTCTATCCTTCCTCTGGCATTTGTATCCTGGAACATGAAGCTGCCAGTCCTGTCCATCTCTGTGCCACATCTCTGTAATTGTTATTATATCCCATATTCCTGACCATGCCCCGAGTTCATCTGCCCTCCCTGTTTAATTAATAGAATACGCTGATGCAAATATATACTCCATAGCTATACTGCTTACAGATGGCTTTTTGACTCAAATCATTGGATAATGAAAGTGGGAATTTCTCTCAAGGGTTTTATGATTAAAGCAGATTATTTGGTGATCGTCACATTGCTATTTGTAGGACCTTCATGTTTATCGTGTTACCTGTGGCATATGACTATTCTTCAAAAGTACTTTGTTGACTGTGAAATGCTTTGGGACAACCTGAAGTCATGGAAAATGCTGGATAGAAAAATTCTTTTTGTTTTATTATAGCTTTCTACATCTAAAGGCTGCATTGCGGGTGATCTATGCTATACGGAGGAAGATGGCAACAGAGTGAACTGTGCTTGCAATTCTACTGTATGTACCAAGTTTATTTAAGAAACGTTCAAATTAACTAAAGTTTTTATCAAAAGAGGCAAAACAAGATACAGAAAATCAACAAATAAGCATATGAACGTGTAAAACTGATGGAAAGCAAAAACCTGCTGCCTATTCACTCTGCCTCCAAAAGCTGTAATATCGGAATGTGCAAATACCTTCCAAAAAAAATCTGATCATTATGTAGGTCAATTAAACAATTGTTCATTATACTTGTATTGTAACAGTTCCTATGCTGCAAAAATGTGTAATGTAGTAAAATTGTTTTAATGACAATAAAGGACACCAAGTCAGGAGCCAAGAAGAAAAATTTAAATGCTGTGCTTTATGGCCTGATTATAAATGGATTTCCCTCTACCTGTTTTATACCCAAGTTTGTTTGTAATCTTATGTTTTTTCTTTGATCATGTTAGCCCTTAGATAAAAATTCACATTTGTAGACTGCTAAACTCTCAAAACAACAAATTGTACTCAGACTGAGCTATGTTGCTGTCATTGAGATACCTTGAAGTTGCACAGAACTGCAAATACAGTGCGCATTATGTCACGTCTTACTAAATATGTAATGTTACTATCAAAGTACCGTGCGACATCATGCAAGGATATATGCAGCATGGGTGATTATACAACACTTCCCTAATAGAATTAGGGATAAGATCTCAGGCAGGAAACCACAGAAGAGCACTTGACCAAAAAGCTCAAACTCATGTTATGAAGATGCTTCTCTATCAAGTTTTTTTTTAGAGGTATTCAGTTGTACTTGGGAGAAGAGATACCTGGAATTTTTTTAAAAAGGTCATGCAAAGGAGAGTGGGACGAGTTTTCTTTTTAGAGCCACTTATTAGAAATCACATGAGTTAAGCTAACCAAATAGCTGTGTATTCAGAAATGCTAAATTTACTGGAGTCACATGTCTGAGTTTATGGCTTTGATTTGAACATTGTCTAGTATTTCGTAGGGTAGACTCTGCTGAGAGAGAGAAGCTACCCAGGTCATGTTCTGTCATTCTGGGAAAACTCGTTTAAAGAGTTTAGCATGAGACCTAAAAAAAAAGAATGTTTTCCTGAAATGCTTCTGTATATTCAATGATTCCTGAACAAACTGACTGCAACAGGTCCATTGACAACTGCCTGTGTTCAGTGATACCCAGCTATGATTGTTACCTCAAGCAATCTAAACATTTCCTTTTTCATTCCTTTTCCCTCAAGTACTAACAATTATTGGTCAAATTCTTCCCCCTCCCACTCCACAAAATGAATATCTACAGATAAAGTAACGTTTTTTTCATTTAGTTGATACGTGTATGGTATGTTTTTTAGAATGTTAAATATTTATAGTTTTCACAGTTTGCTGAAGAAGTTCCTTTCCCAGTAGTAAATCACTTGGTCTGCTTTGACTAAATCAGTTACTGGATAAAGTTACAGCATTTAAAAGGATGGGTATATGAATGGGAAGGGTTTAGAGGAATATGAGCCCGGTGCTGGCAAATGGGACTAGATTAATGTAGGACATGTGGTTGGCATGGACGAGTTGGATCGAAAGGTCTGTTTCCACGCCGTACGTATCTATGACCAGGGAGCAATGGGAACAGAGAGCAATAGTGACTGGAGAGAGGCTGTCCAACATTGGTTGTATCACTGAAAACATAATGTTGGCCTTCAAATAGGGACATTGGAAAGATTCTAAAACAAAGGAAATAATGAAATAATACAGAGGAATGATGTTTTTAAATTTAATTAATGTTTCTTTTCCTTTAATTTAACAGGCTGTTCTTGTACCATCCAACGTGGATGGGATACAAAGTATCCTTTTTATTACTAATAATCAAGATAAACTATTAATATTAAGTGTTCATGGTGACAACTTGATTCATTTACTGCCTTAGCAGAGGATATTACATAGTGATTTGTCCATTGAGTTGACAAAATTATAAACTGATTATTGATTTATCAGTTTAGTGTGATCACAGGTGATTTATTACATATTGTAATATTGATGCACCTACTTTCTAAAAATAAATATGAATTCAATATTTTGCCTTTTTGTCCCATATATAAACATCTCAAATGAAATTCTTTCATGCATTGTCTCAATGTAGGCATCAACTTTAACAAGGAAGAATAGAGGTGCTGTATAACAAGTAAACATAATCGTAATGAAGAGTGAAATCAGGAACAAAAGAGAAGCAGGGATGGAAAGCCAATTAAGATATAATTAAATGAAGAGAAAATAAATAGGGAAAGAGGAGATGAAGAAAAATGTGCAAAAAAGAACGATCAGTAGAAGGGCATAAATGCATAGCCCAAGGGCTATTCATATGGTATCAATAATCGAGCAAGTCCTGTCCTTGAAATCAAAGTCTCAGCAATCTTATATATCGGTATTGTAATATTCTGTACTCCACTATAATGTAGATGCTAACATATTGATTTTAATTGAATGCTACAACAGAAGATCCTTGGATGACCAGGGATTTTATGACGCCCCTCTGAGAGCTCAAAACCTAAACACCCAAAAGGAGCACGCCGCTTCGTAATCTGTTATAAGGTGGATAAAATGAAATGAAATTGTTTCAGAAAGCATAGAACAGTACAGCACAGTACAGGCCCTTCTCGTTGCAACCTACAACAGCCTCCAACTATCCACAACTCCACCAACCTTCGTGTTATCAGCAAACCTACTAAGCCATCATTCCACTTCCTCATCAAAAATCACAAAGAGCAGAGGTCCCAGAGCCGCTCCCTGCGGAACACCACTGGTCACCGAGCTCCAGGCTGAATACTTTCCATTTACCACCACCTATGGATCCACGTGGACAGTTTCCTTATATCCCATGCTTCCTTACTTTCGGAATAAGCCTCCCATGGGGACCTTTAACAAATGCTTTGCTAAAATCCATGTATACCACATCCACTGCTCTACCTTCAACGTGTTTTGTCACATCCTCAATAAATTCAGTAAGGTTTGTGAGGCAAGACCAGCCCCTCTCAAAGCCATGCTGACTATCTTTAATCAAACTATGGTTTTCCAAGTAATTGTAAATCCTGTCTCTCAGAGTCCTCTCCAATACTTTGCCCACCACTGATGTAAGACTGACTGGTCTGAAATTCTCAGGATTATTCCTACTCCTTTTCTTAAACAATGGAATATTTGTCATCCTCCAATTATCTGGTACAACTCCAGTGGACAGTGAGGATGCAAAGATCATCATCAAAGGCGCAGCAATCACTTCCCTCTCTTTGTAGTAACCTAGGGTATATCCCGTCTGGCCCAAGAGATTTATCTATCCTTATGTTTTCTAAAATTCTCAGCACATCCTCCTTCCTAACATCAACCTGTTCTAGCATATCAATCTGTTTCATTCACTCTACAATAAACATGCCACAATTCATTTATCTAATTCACTATCAATGAACAATTTAACAGAACTACTAACAAACCGACTAGTTCTCCTCTAAGTAACAATTCCCTAATAAAACAAAATCCTAATGGTATGCCCTTCTAATAAAATACAAGTCAATAGAAACAAAATACAAGTCAATAGAAACAAGACAATAGAATTTAATTGTTAAAAATTACAGGTAGGAAACGTCTTTCAGAATGCTCCTCATGCTCTCCGCTGATCCTCCACCAGGAGCATCTTTCTTTGTCAAATTCTGATGTCTGAAACACCTCTCTTGGTCAAATTCGTGTGTCAGGAATATTAGCTAAGAGTGCTGTAGATGGATGGTTTTTAATCAGAGAGCTTAAAGATTTCTGTGAGAGCCAGATATTTACTATTTAGATGGCAGTTCACTCTAATTTTCCAAATGCTCTAATCTTTTGTACCCATGATTATTTTCTTTACAATCAGATTGGTTCTAGATAATCAAACCCACCATATTTAAATTTAGTTGGTTTTTAATTTCTAAGGGCTTGATCTAAATTCGTTGGCTAAATTTAAAAGGCCTTGTCTTGGTAAGAATGCTGCTCGGCTGTTCAATACAAAATGTTTCAGTTCGGATGCTTTCTGTGCACTGCACTTTAAACTGTTTTCAGATATCCGTTTTAACTCTCAGTACTGAGAAAACACCCTCTTTTAAATGGACAATACAATGCTTTCCCCAATTTTACACATGCCCATTTTGCAACAGTCCAAATGAAAAAAGAAGCATACGTAAGGTTGAGGAGGATGGGAACTAACAAAGCTTTTGAAATATACAAGGAAAGTAGGAAAGAACTTAAGCAAGCAATTAGAAGAACTAAAAGGTGTCATGAAAAGTTATTAGAAAACAGGATTAAGGAAATTCCCAAGGTTTTTTATACATAGTTAAAAAGCAAGAGGGTAGCCAGGGAAAGGTTTGGCTCACTCAAGGACAAAGGAAGGAATCTTTGTGTGGAGCCAGAGAGGTAGGTGAGGTCTTAAACGAATGAATCTGTATTTATCAAAGAGAAGGAATTGGGTAGAGAGTGAACAAGGAATGGAGTGTCAAAATTCTAAGCCAAGTTACTATTGAAAAGGAAGAGGTATTGTGCATCTTAAAAAGTATTAAGATAGGTAAGTCCCTAGATCCTAATGAGATCTATTCCAGAATATTGAGGGAGGCAGAAGAGCAAATTGCTGGAACATTGACAGACACCTTTGTATCTTCCTTGGCCACAGGTGAGGCCCCAGAGGACTGGAGAATAGCTAATTTCCCACTGTTTTAACAGGGTGACAGGGATAATTCAGGAAATTACAGGCCTGTGAGCCTCACGTCAGAGGTAGGGAAATTATTGGAAAAGATTCTCATTAACAAGATCCATAAGCATTTGAAGCAAATAGACTGATTAGTGATAAACAGCATGGTTTTGTGCGGGGGAGGTCATGCCTTACTAATTTGATCGGATTTTTTGAGGAGGTGGTGAAGATGACTGATTAGGGAAAAGCAGTTCGTGTTGTCTACGTGGACTTCAGTAAGTATTTGACAAGGTCCTTCATGGCAGACTGATACAAAAGATGAAATCATATGGTTTCAGGAATGCAAGGTGGATACAGAATTGGCTTAGTCATAGGAGGCAGAGGGTACGATGGAAAGATGTTTTTCAGTATGGAGGGCTGTGACTATTAGTGCTCTCTAAGGATCAGTGCTTGGACCTGTGCTGTTTGTGATCTACATAAATGATTTGGAGGAAAGCGTAGCTGGTCTAATTAGTATGTTTGCAGATAACAGAACTGCAAATAATGAGGAGGATTGTCAGAGGATACAATAGGATTTTGATCAGTTGGTGGCGTGGGCAGAAAAAAATGGCAGATGGAGTTCAATCCAGACAAATGTGAGGTGATGTGTTTTGGAAGATGAAGTACAGCAAGAAATAACACAGTGAATGGTAGAACCCTTAGGAGTATTTATATGCAGAGAGACGTGGGTGTGCAGGTCCACAGATCACTGAAGGTGGCAGCACAGGTAGATAACATAGTAAAAAAAGGCCTATGGCATGCTTGCCTTCATTGGAATCGGCATTGAGTATAAGGATAGACAATTTATGCTGCAGCTTTATTGAACTTTAGGCCACACTTGGAATATTGCATATAGTTCTGATCACCACACTACCAGAAGGATGTGGATGCTTTGGAGAGGGTACAGAAAAGGTTTACCAGGATGTTGCCTGGTGTGGGTGATTTCGGCTGTAAAATAAGGTTGAATAGACTGGGTTTGTTTGCACTGGAATGCGGGAGGTTGAGGGGCTACCTGATAAAAGTTTATAAGCTTGTGAATGGCATGATTAGAGTGGAAATTATGAGGCTTTTTCCCAGGGTGGAGGGGACAATTACTAGGGGACACAGATTCAAAGTACCAGGAGGGAAGTTGAAAAGACTTTTTCACATAAAGGGTAGTGAGTGCCTGGAATGTGCTGCCAGAGGCAGTGGGGGAAGCAGACACAGTTGCAGCATTCAAGAAGTATCTGGAGAAATCCATGAATAGGAATGGAATAGAGGGATACGGCTCCTGTAAGTGCAGACAGTTTTAATATGGAAGGACAAAATGTGTCAGCACAGCTTTGAAGGGCTGAAGGGCCTGTTCCTGTGCTGTATTTCTCTTTGTTTTAAGACAGGAATTGTAAGATTCATTTACTAATACTGCCTAAGAATAATTTGTCTGTTTATTCACCTTAAATTTAAAGATTTAAAATCTGCTGCTAAATTTGTGCTTGTAGTTGAAAAAGATGCCACCTTCCAGAGGTTATTGGACGATGACTTTTGCACCAAATTGTTCCCATGTATTATTATAACTGTAAGTGTCCTTTATTCACAATAAATTTGGCAGTTGTTGTTTCAGCACTCTTTGATTCATGTTTTTGAGTTTTATTAAGGGTGCTCATTCGCTTTTTATTTAACTGTTTATTGAAACTATACTAAAATGTGCATTTTAATCTCTGCAGACCAGACCATCCAAAAGAAATAACAGAATCAGTTATTACAAATGAACTCTTGTTAATTGCAATTGTGAGTCACTTAAAGTGCTAAGAAAGCTTGGAATATTGAGAAATGACTCATCTATTTTCCTCAAATGAGTCCTTTCTGCATAAAGAAAGAGAGAGAGAGACAGGAGGACATGCAATGTACTGAATGGAAAGTAGAAGTAAGCATGGAAGGAAATTATCTTGTGTATCCTTTGCATCTCTTAACTGGGTATAGCTGTGCTAGTGTTTGGCAGGAACAGTAATCTGAGATTCCTTTTTGAATCAGGTTGGTCTAACTCTATTTTGTCCTTCCTTAAAATAAAGCAAAAAATGTTAAGAGGCTGCCTCAAATTCGCATTTAATCAACAAAAAGTATCTGTATGGGTGCCAAAGTTAAAAATAAGTTGGTGCTGATATTATGATGGCCAGGTAGTCATTGGAGCAGTGCAGGCTGAGTTTTACATTGGGATGTTCCAGAATTCTTGACACAGCAGACTCTATGATAATTGCCCAGCACATTGAAACTTCCAATAGGCATTCCCCTTGTATATAGAATTGAAGTAGTCATAAATTTTGGAAGGATGTGATTCATTTTTGTTACCCAGGGCCAAGAGTAAGTTGGAAAACTTACTCTCATTCCTGAGTAACACCAGTACACACCCCAAGTCTCCCAGGTGAAATGCCCCCAGAGCCTTCAACAAGCTGGTCTCATGAATATGACCATTCCCTCTCCCATTAGAAGCCACTCCCCGCCTAGATCAACTTGACAGTCCCCAACTCCAGACCTACACACACACACACACTCACATTCCTCACCAACCCAGCCTGATTCAACATCCTTATTGGCCTGACCACAGTGCCAACACTTCTTTTCCCTGAGGCAACCCCAGCCTGACACAATCTGACATGACACAGCACCTCTAAACTCACATTCACTTAACTGGTATCCCATCCAAATAGCATTCAATTCATCTGGCACCCAACCCCCTCACCCAGCTGGCATCCAGCCACCTGGCAACTTATCTTCCTAGCACTTACCTCCTGACCCACTTGGCCAATCTACTTCACTCACTTAGCATTGTAGTTCCCTGGCCACTGGCACACTCCTCCCTCACTCACCTGGCACCCCACTCCCGTCATTCCATCTTAAACACAAATCCTTCACTCGCCTTACATTGTCACCATTTACAGGCACTGTCAAAATGGCTGGCTGTGCTTTAGGACATGTAAATCGCAAAAAACAGCACATTGACAGCGCATAAAGGAGCATGGTTTAAAGATTTTGTTCACTTTTGTACTCCTGAGTACATTTGTAACAGGAGGACTATGTTCAGAAATCCCCAGCTCACAAGTCGTCTGTAGGTAAGTAGGCATTATTTAGTCAGATCAGGGTTGAAAATCGGTTTCCATCCTGATCAGAATATCGAAGCCATTATGTGTTACCTGTATTTGAACAGGTGTTTGTGCATGTTACTGTCATGAAAATGTGAAGTTGTCTATTTTGGCAGGAAGCTGAAAATGTGTTGCTGGAAAAGCGCAGCAGGTCAGGCAGCATCCAAGGAACAGGAGAATTGACGTTTTGGGCATAAGCCCTTCTTCAGGAATCCTGAAGAAGGGCTTATGCCCGAAACGTCGGTTCTCCTGTTCTTTGGATGCTGCCTGACCTGCTGCGCTTTTCCAGCAACACATTTTCAGCTCTGATCTCCAGCATCTGCAGTCCTCACTTTCTCCTATTTTGGCAGGAAGATTGATAAAGAAGCATATTATCAAAATGGCAAGAGATTGCAGAGGATATGGGAGTCGTTGTGTGAATTGTAGAGGTTGCTATGTAGATACAGCAAGTAATTGGAAACGCAAATAGATGTTGCAGTTAATCATGCAAGGAATTGAATGCAAAAGTAAGATCGTTTTGCTTCAGCTGTACAGGGTACTGGTAAGACCACATCTAGAGTACTGTGTATAGTGTTAGTCACCTTATTTACAAAAGGATTGGAGGCAGTTGACTAGACTAATACATGCAATGGAGATATTTTCTTTTGAGGAAAGGTTGGACAGGCTGGGATTGTATCCACTGGAGTTTAGAAGAGTGAGAGGCAATTTGATTAAAACATTACTCCTTCACATCTACCAGATTTTATTTCCTCTTATGGCAGAGGTGTCACTGTTTAGAAATCAGGGGACAGTCCTTTAAAAGAAATAAGTGGTTAATATTACTTCTTTGTGACATTGTAAGTATTTGCCCCTCTCCCTGAAAAGGTGACGGAAGCAGATTCCTTGAATATTTCTAATGCAGAGGTGGATAGCTGCATGTTAAACAAGGGGGTGAAAGCTTATCAGGAGTTGGTATGAATATGTATTTGAAGCTCCAGTCAGATCAGACATGATCTTATTGAATGGTGGAGCAGGGCCAAGGAGTCGAATGGCCTACTGCTGCTACTGATTAATATGTTTGTAAGTCAAAATGTTATGTCTTTATAGTCTTCTGTTCTTGTGTCATCACTCATTCCTTCAAAAGATTTGTGATCTCAAATTGTTTACTACTCTCTTGTCAAAGGGCAAGATGGGGTCCATCTTAGATGATGATTCAAAGCAAACTTATTGCTTCAATTTGTTCTTTTTAACAGAAGACAATCATCCCACAGCCTGATTTCACAAGAAACCTGAGATAAACATTTGACCAAACATCAGTGCATTTATACATGCTACAGTGGGTACAAGTGGCCAGATTCCAAAGGATGAGGAGCACAGTACTTGAACAAAGAGCTTGTCCTAGGCCAGAGGTCATGGCTAGAGCCATTAACAAAGTTACCTCACCTACTTTTCACTTTTCCAATTCTTCTGGAGCATCAAGTATCACTGAAGATTGAGTTTCTAGTCTTGGTCACCGCTTCTTAATAGCTATCAAATTCAATGCAAATTCATTTACTTTTATCTGTGCATTGTCTGATTTATCTTGTTACAAATGCTGTATGCATTTGGATAAACAGCCTTAAGTTTTGACCATTATTACTCGGTGGTTAATTTATGCTGCATTCTTTATATATTTTCTTCCCATTCCTGTTAAACAGGGTAGAGAGACAGACCATGCTTTTCTTCCAGAAGCAGCAGAGACCCCAAACCATGTCAGCTTAGTCAGAGGTTGCCAGTCAGGTCAATGCAGTCTCAGCTGTCCAGAGGAGTGCACTGCAATGTTGGAAGGAGGTCAATGGCTTTCAGCACTCCTCCAGTGTAAATGCCAACATTTTCTCTTCAATGTCTTATGCTCAGTCTTTCTCTGTTCCTGCACACACACCAATTTTCATGTTCTACCACTCTCATCATTGCCTGCCACAATTTCCCTAACTCACTGTCAACCGCCCCAACCCTTGGCACCACTGTGAATACATAAAAGATGCAGTGAGTTCCTCCAAACTCAAGGTAGATCTCATCAGACTTCTTGCATGGTTCTGCCACGACTCCTGCCATAACACATCATTCAAGATCCTACAAGATACTGTTCCAAATACTTGGGATTCTTCTTAAAATCACCTTGATGGCCTTTATTTCAGAAATTGTCATTTGTATTTCTAGATTTTTTACTTCCTCTTTGTATACTCTTAATCACTAAGCAGTGTGTGACATCCTAAAGCCTGTCACTAACATGTAGTTACTTCAACCTTACTTAGACTCCTTGGAGCCACACTGGGTCAAATGCTGCTTGCAAAGTAAGGGCAGTCATTACCTCTGGAATTCAATTATTAGTAAATGTTGGATCAAGGTTGCAATGTGTACTGAGTGATTCTGCTGAAATGCAAGTTAAGCATCAAGTGGGCGGCACGGTGACACAGTGGTTAGCACTGCTGCCTCACAGCGCCAGAGACCCGGGTTCAATTCCCGCCTCAGGCGACTGACTGTGTGGAGTTTGCACATTCTCCCCGTGTCTGCGTGGGTACCCTCTGGGTGCTCTGGTTTCCTCCCACAATCCAAAGATGTGCAGGTCAGGTGAATTGGCCACACTAAATTGCCTGTAGTGTTAGGTGCAGGGGTAAATGTAGGGGAATGGGTCTGGGTGGGTATGCTTCGGCGGGTCGGTGTGGACTTGTTGGGCCGAAGGGCCTGTTTCCACACTGTAAGTAATCTAATCATCAATAAATGAGTAATTAGTGAGCACTAATGATTGAAACTAAGTTGATGAGTTGGTAATTATTGATGTTAGATTTGTTCTGATTCTCCCAGTTAGGGCATTACACCTTTCTTCTAAAAAGATTTTAAAGGGAAGCTCATTAATTACAGACCAGTACTTTGGTGGTGAGGAAACTTCTAAAATTAATCATTTGGGATAGAGTTAGTAGTCACATGGTGTGTTATTTCAGAAAAGCCAATATAGATTTGTTAAGAGAAAATCACATCAAATTAATTTTCTGGAGTTTTCTCAAGATGTAAGAAGGGTTGATAATGCATAGACTTCCAAATGGCTTTTGATACAGTGCCACACAACAGGCTTATGAAGAACATGGTGATTCATGGAATACTGTCGGACCAATGTAAATACAAAATTGGCTGTGGAATAGGAAATAGAGAGTAGTGGTTAATGGATTTTTTTCAGGCTGGAGAGTTTGTAGTGGAATTCCTCCGGGATTAGATCCAGGGTCTCCATTTTCCTGATAAATGAACAATTTAGATCTGGTGTGCAGGGGACAATTTCACAGCTCGCAGATGACACAAAACTTGTAAGAGCCATAAAATGTTAGGAGCACACAATAGACATTGGCACATTGACAGAGAGGTCACATAGGCGACGGATGAAGTGTGAGGAGATACTCTTTGATACTAAGAACATAGAGAGACTAGATTAGATTAAATTACTTACAGTGTGGAAACAGTCCTTTCGACCCAACAAGTCCACACCGACCTGCCACCCACGCAGACCCATTCCCCTACATTTACCCCTTCACCTAACACTATGGGCAATTTAGCGTGGCCAATTCACCTAACCTGCACATTTTTGGATTGTGGAAGGAAACCGGAGCACCCGGAGGAAACCCACGCAGACACAGGGAGAATGTGCAAACTCCACACAGAGTCGGCCGGGTCTCTGGCGCTGTGAGGCAGCAGCAGTGCTAACCACTGTGCCGCCCACAGTACAAAATAAAGAGGTATTTTAATGAGGTATGCAGAGCCATAAAGACCCTGATGTACATGTGCATAAATCATTAATGTTGGCAGAACAGGTAGAGAGTGATGTTAATAAAACAGAGTTTTATATGCTTTTTAATAGGGGCAAAGGCTACAAGAGAAGGGAGGTTATGCTGACCCTATGTAGGACACTGTTTAGATCTCAGAGTATTGTTTACAGTTCTGAGTGCGACATTTTAGGAAGAATGTGAAATGGATTGGAGAAAGTGCAGAAGAGGTTTACAAGAATGGTTCTGAGGATGGGAAACTTCAGCTATGAGGAATATTTGGAGAAATTGGTACAGTTTTCCTCCGAGGAGAAAGCTGTGGGGATGTTTGCTAGAAATTTGCAAAATCATGAGGTGTTTGAACAGAGTAGACAAGAAGAAACTATTCTCACATGTATAGGATCGAAAACCAGAGGGCATGGTTTTAAATTGTTTTGCAAAAATAGCAAATGTGAGGTGAGGAGGTAAATCGAAGCACTTGAGAGCATTTAAATATAAATGATGTGCAGGCTTATGGGGAAAAGGTGGGAGTTTGGCACAAAGTCAAAATGCTCAGAGAGCCAGTGCAGACAGGATGGGCCCTCTGCACCATAACAATTCTGTGATGTAGTTTGATGATTTAGAACGTTCATTTGGTAAATTTCCAATAGTGTTTTTGTCAAGTGTACGGGAACTTATTGGGCTGTGTTACATGTGAGATAGTGTTTTTTTAATGCTGACATTACTAGGGCAGCATTTAATTCCTCAGCATTCAACCCATAGCATTAGTGAAAACAAAGAAAACAAAATGAGAGTTTGGTGTATCATAATCAATTCATCAGAAAGAATAATGACAAATAAATTATTTGCAAAATGTTAGCCAAAGTCATCAATGAGATGTATTTGCATGTTTTTGTGTTTTTAACATTCTATTATCATGGCTGATTTTCAGGGGAAGGGAGTACCAGATCTAAGCACCAGACTGATGGTCCGGAAACTGTGGGACATTCTGCACATCCCAGCTTTTGCCCTTGTGGATGCTGACCCACATGGTAATTATTGTCTCAGAATAAGAAGCCAGATTTAACATAATTCAGTTAGTTATTTTTCAGAGCCTTTACTCCAGCTATCTCTCCTGCTCTCCTAAAGATATTGAGTCATGACAGATTGACTGGGCCAGGATTTCCCAGGGGGTTCACAGCTATAAGCGTGTGATGGGAGTCAGGGGAAGGCATTACGTTTGGTTTGGTTGAGGGAGTGTTTGCTCAGGGCATTAATCACACGTTTGGGCACAATATATCCCACAGAGTTTTGCCTAGATGCTGTATCTAAAGCTTTCCAAAGATTCCTGAAAAAGTTAAATTGTGCTACACCTTAACCAGCTTGGGGATAATTTTCTGTCACATTTTTGAATTGCTACAGCCTAGATGAGAGAGGGTGAATGGATTCCTTTCATTGTTCTACTCTACAAGCCACAACAAAGTTTGGATTTTGACAAGAGGGTGATATTGCCAATTATTAGATAGTATATGTCTCAGGATCAGGAATAGTGAGCCAAGTTTCTTAAATTAATAAAGAACCGATTTATTACAAAAATAACTTACTCAAGCAAAGACTATTAACAGAACTACTAAAGTGTGCAAATACACTCAACTACACTTCTTGAAAAGTAACAGACAAATACACACAAAAACCACCTCCAATCCTGAGTTTTTTAAAAAAATGAAAAATTCTGCTGAGCATTACCTTGAAGTACTTTGGCAAAGTAACAGTGAAGTTGAGAAAAGATTATCCATACTGCTGGTCATCAGTCATTGCTATTTGGCAGTGAGTTTCTTCATGGATCTATTATGATGTAATGAATCCCTTTTTCTGAAGACAATGTTGTAGATTCAGAACCTTAAAGAACCCTCCATCTGTGGTAATGAAGATGCAGTAGGGTTTTTAACTGAAACTTAAATGAGGGGATTCAGAGAAACAAAAGTATAGGGTGAGGGCTTTCACTACTGTGGCACGTTCTCTCTGACTGCCTGTGTTCAAAACCAATGTATTTTACCCCCCCTCAAACCAATTCATGTGATCTCTATAAAAGTGTCGACTTGGTGACTCCAATTATCTTCAGCTTGTCTTCTGTTTGAATGTATAATTTTTGCTGCAATAGCCAGTGTTCTTTACTTTGCAAAATATTCTTTTCAGAATGGTTTAAGATAGATTTATATGTCCAACCGATGGTATTATCAGTTCATGTTTGAGCTATCATTCATAACAGTATTTTTAATGCAATACAAACAAAATTCTGGTTGTTGTGGTTCTGTTCGCCGAGCTGGGAATTTGTGTTGCAGATGTTTCGTCCCCTGTCTAGGTGACATCCTCGGTGCTTGGGAGCCTCCTGTGAAGCGCTTCTGTGATGTTTCCTCCGGCATTTATAGTGGTTTGAATCTGCTGCTTCCGGTTGTCAGTTCCAGCTGTCTGTTGCAGTGGTCGGTATATTGGGTCCAGGTCGATGTGCTTATTGATTGAATCTGTGGATGAATGCCATGCCTCTAGGAATTCCCTGGCTGTTCTCTGTTTGGCTTGTCCTATAATAGTAGTGTTGTCCCAGTCGAATTCATGTTGCTTGTCATCTGCGTGTGTGGCTACTAAGGATAGCTGGTCGTGTCGTTTCGTGGCTAGTTGGTGTTCATGGATGCGGATCGTTAGCTGTCTTCCTGTTTGTCCTACATAGAGTTTTGTGCAGTCCTTACATGGGATTTTGTACACTACATTGGTTTTGCTCATGCTGGGTATCGGGTCCTTTGTTCTGGTGAGTTGTTGTCTGAGAGTGGCTGTTGATTTGTGTGCTGTTATGATGTAGTGTACAAAATCCCATGCAAAAACTCCACAAAACACTACATAGGACAAACAGGAAGACAGCAAACGATCCGCATCCATGAACACCAACTAGCCACGAAACGACATGACCAGCTATCCTTAGTAGCCACACACACAGATGACAAGCAACATGAATTCGACTGGGACAACACTACTATTATAGGACAAGCCAAACAGAGAACAGCCAGGGAATTCCTAGAGGCATGGCACTCATCCACAGATTCTATCAACAAACACATCGACCTGGACCCAATATACCGGCCACTGCAGTGAACAGCAGGAACTGACAACCGGAAGTGGCAGATTCAAACCACTATAAATACCAGAGGAAACATCACAGAAGCACTTCACAGGAGGCTCCCAAGCACTGAGGATGTCACCTAGACAGGGGACGAAACGTCGGCAACACAAATTCCCAGCTCGGCGAACAGAACCACAACAACGAGCACCCGAGCTACAAATCTGCTCACAAACTTTGAAAATTCTGGGTCTCAGTAGTTTCAATGCCCCATCACTGATTTATTGACATTGTTAAAAGGGTTCAACAATTTGCAGCAGTCTATTGATATGAACACTACACTTGTAATCCATAATCTCAGATTATGTTCCAGTTCAAATCCTGCCATAGCAGATGGGGAAGTTTGAATTCAATAAAAAATCTGGCTGCTTTGTCCTGGATGGTGTTAAGCTTCTTAAATGTTATGGGATTTGCACTCATCCAGGCAAATGCGGAGTATTCAATCACACTCCTGATTTATACCTTACAGATGGTGGACAGGCTCTGGTGGGATCAGGTGATGAGTTCCTTGCTGCAGTAATCCCAATCATTGAGTAATTCTTGTAATCACTGTATAGCTAGTTCAATTCAGTGCACCATCACTATGGTGCAATTTAGCATGTCCAAATCACCTGACCTGCACATCTTTGGACTGTGGGAGGAAACCGGACCACCCAGAGGAAATCCACACAGACACTGGGAGAACATGCACACTCCATGCTGACAGTCTCCTTGAGGCTGGAATTGAACCTGGGTCCCTGGCGCTGCGAGGCAACAGTGCTAACCACTGAGCCACCATGCCACCCCAGTCTCCTAAGCAGTCTCCTAACATTATTAGAAGAGCTGCAACTGCTGGAGCAGAGAATGGGTAGGCAGCAGGAACTATGCCCTTGATGTATGCCAGTACTCCCACCACCTGCTTGTCATCTAGGGTGCCAAAGAAATTGTGGTCTGACATAAATGCACAAATCAATATGTTACTTGAGCAAATAGTTTGTAACTAGAAAAAGTACAGGTGCTATGAATGCTAAAAATCTGAACTAAAATAGAATATTTTGGAAATACTCATTGTCTATGATGAAGAAAGGAGAGTTAGCAGACAGTATTTTATACTTTCCCCCATGGCGAATTTGGAGTCAGGAAGGTTAGGGTGGTTGCAGATGTGGATCCAGCCATCCACCCCAATTAAATTTGTAGGGGATGACCCATGGGCATATTGCTTGTGGCCTTTTGGACATGATCCCCTGATCAAAGGTAGGAGTAGGGCCTCTGAGATCAAAGCACTTGCCCTCGCTACCAACCCCCTCCACCCCTTCTCTGCACCCTCTACCCATCAAACCCCTCCTGTCATCACTTGTGTCAGTCTCAGTCTCTCCGTGTTCCCAGGCTTCCAACAGTTGCCATTGCCTTTGGTGCCATTGCTGAACAAAAGCGCTGCTAATCTCTGACCCTCAACTCTCTGGGAAGGGGAAGAAGCAGGCAGTGCAGGGTTCCCCTGTGGTCGTTCCCCTAAAAAATAAGTATACAGCTTTGGAAACTGTTGGGGGGGACAGCCTTGCAGGTGTAAGCTGCAGTGAAGGGGTCTGTGGCTCTGAGACTCAGAAGGAAAAGGGGGAGAGGAGGAGAGCGCTAGTTATAGGGGACTCTCTAGTTAGAGGGACGGACAGGCGGTTCTGTGGACATGGGCGAGACTCTCGGATGGTTTGTTGCCTCCCGGGTGCTAGGGTCCGAGACGTCTCGGACCGTGTCTTCAGAATCCTTAAGGGGGAGGGTGTGCAGCCAGAAGTCGTGGTACCCATTGGCACCAACGACATAGGTAGGAAGAGGGGTGGGGAGGTCATTCAAGAGCTCAAGGAGTTAGGCTGGAAGCTAAAAGCTAGGACAGACAGAGTCGTCATCTCTGGGTTGTTGCCGGTGCCACGTGACAGTGAGGCAAAGAATAGGGAGAGAGTGCAGTTGAACACGTGGCTGCAAGGATGGTGTAGGAGGGAGGGCTTCAGATATTTGGACAATTGGACTGCATTCTGGGGAAGGTGGGACCTGTATAAACAGGACGGGTTGCACCTGAACCAGAAGGGCACCAATATCCTGGGGGGTAGGTTTGCTAGCACTCTTCGGGGGGGTTTAAACTAATTTGGCAGGGGGATGGGATCCGGACTTGTAGTCCAGCAAGTAAGCTAGCTGTGTGTCAGGATGCCCAAGACTGTAGGGAGGCTGTGGAGAAGGTAGCACTGACAGGGACTACTTGCGGACACAGAGATGGGCTCAAGTGCGTATACTTCAACGCAAGGAGTATCAGAAATAAGGTGGGTGAACTTAAGGCGTGGATCAGTACCTGGGACTACGATGTTGTGGCCATCACGGAAATGTGGATAGATGAGGGACAGGAATGGCTGTTGGAGGTTCCTGGTTACAGATGTTTCAGTAAGATTAGGGAGGGTGGTAAAAAAGGAGGGGGGGTGGCATTGCTAATTAGAAATGGTATAACGGCTGCGGAAAGGAAGTTTGAGGGGGATCTGCCTCTGGAGGTAGTATGGGCTGAAATCAGAAATAGGAAAGGTGCAGTCACCTTGTTGGGTGTTTATTATAGGCCCCCGAATAGCAGCAGAGATGTGGAGAAACAGATTGGGAAACAGATTTTGGAAAGGTGCAGAAGCCACAGGGTCGTAGTCATGGGCGACTTCAACTTCCCAAATATTGATTGGAAGCTCTTTAGATCAAGTAGATTGGATGGGGCGGTGTTTGTGCAGTGTGTCCAGGAGGCTTTTCTAACGCAGTATGTAGAGTGTCCAACCAGAGGGGAGGCCATATTGGATTTGGTACTCGGTAATGAACCGGGACAAGTGGTGGGCTTGTTAGTGGGTGAACATTTTGGTGATGGTGACCACAATTCTGTGACTTTCACCTTGGTTATGGAGAGAGATAGGTGCGCACAACAAGGTAGATTTTACAATTGGGGGAAGGGAAATTACGATGCTGTAAGACAGGATTTGAGGAGCATACGTTGGGAGCATAGGCTATCAGGGAAGGATGTGGTGGAAATGTGGAACTTTTTCAAGGAGCAGATACGACGTGTCCTTGATATGTATGTACCTATCAGGCAGGAAAGAAATGGTCGTGTGAGGGAGCCTTGGTTGACGAGGGAGGTTGAATGTCTAGTAAAGAGGAAGAAGGAGGCTTACATAAGGTTGAGGAAACAGGGTTCAGACAGAGCAGTGGAGGGATACAGGATAGCCAGAAGGGACCTGAAGAAAGGGATTAGGAGAGCTAAGAGAGGGCATGAAAAATCCTTGGCGGATAGGATCAAGGATAACCCCAAGGCATTTTATGCGTATGTGAGAAACCTGAGAATGACGAGAACGAGAGTAGGCCCGATCAAGGACAGTAGTGGGGGACTGTGTATTGAGTCGGAAGAGATAGGAGAGGTCTTGAACAAGTACTTCTCTTCAGTATTTACGAACGAGAGGGACCGTATTGTTGAAGAGGAGAGTGTGAAACGGACTGTTAAGCTAGAAGAGATACCTGTTAGGAAGGAAGATGTGTTGGACATTTTGAACAACTTGAGGATAGACAAGTCCCCTGGGCCTGACGGGATATATCCTAGGATTATGTGGGAAGCAAGAGAGGAAATTGCAGTACCGTTGGCATTGATCTTCTCGTCTTCACTGGCAACGGGGGTGGTACCAGGGGACTGGAGAGTAGCGAATGTTGTGCCCCTGTTCAAAAAAGGGAATAGGGATAACCCCGGGAATTACAGGCCAGTTAGTCTTACTTCTGTGGTAGGCAAAGTAATGGAAAGGGTACTGAGGGATAGGATTTACGAGAATCTGGAAAGACACTGCTTGATTAGGGACAGCCAGCACGGATTTGTGAAGGGTAGGTCTTGCCTTACAAGTCTTATTGAATTCTTCGAGGAGGTGACCAAGCATGTGGATGAGGGTAGAGCAGTGGATGTAGTGTACATGGATTTTAGTAAGGCATTTGATAAGGTTCCCCATGGTAGGCTTATGCGGAAAGTCAGGAGGCATGGGATAGAGGGAAATTTGGCCAATTGGATAGAAAACTGGCTAACCGGTCGAAGTCAGAGAGTGGTGGTAGATGGTAAATATTCAGCCTGGAGCCCAGTTACAAGTGGAGTTCCGCAGGGTTCAGTTCTGGGTCCTCTGCTGTTTGTAATTTTTATTAATGACTTAGATGAGGGAGTCGAAGGGTGGGTCAGTAAATTTGCAGATGATACGAAGATAGGTGGAGTTGTGGACAGTGAGGAGGGCTGTTGTCGGATGCAGAGGGACTTAGATATGATGCAGAGCTGGGCTGAGGAGTGGCAGATGGAGTTCAACCCTGCCAAGTGTGAGGTTGTCCATTTCGGAAGAACAAATAAGAATGCGGAATACAGGGTTAATGGTAGGGTTCTTAGTCAGGTGGAGGAACAGAGGGATCTTGGGGTCTATGTACATAGATCTTTGAAGGTTGCCACTCAGGTGGATAGAGCTTGTAAGAAGGCCTATGGAGTATTATCGTTCATTAGCAGAGGGATTGAATTCAAGAGTCGTGAAGTGATGTTGCAGCTGTACAGGACTTTGGTTAGGCCACAGTTGGAGTACTGTGTGCAGTTCTGGTCGCCTCACTTTAGGAAAGATGTGGAAGCTTTGGAGAGGGTGCAGAGAAGATTTATCAGGATGTTGCCTGGAATGGAGAGTAGGTCGTACGAGGATAGGTTGAGAGTTCTCGGCCTTTTCTCGTTGGAACGGCGAAGGATGCGGGGTGACTTGATAGAGGTTTATAAGATGATCAGGGGAATAGATAGAGTAGACAGTCAGAAACTTTTTCCCCGGGTACAACAGAGTGTTACAAGGGGACATAAATTTAAGGTGAAGGGTGGAAGGTATAGGGGAGATGTCAGGGGTGGGTTCTTTACCCAGAGAATGGTGGGGGCATGGAATGCGCTGCCTGTGGGAGTGGTAGAGTCAGAATCATTGGCGACCTTTAAGCGGCATTTGGATAGGTACATGGATGGGTGCTTAATCTAGGTTAGAAGTTCGGCACAACCTCGTGGGCCGAAGGGCCTGTTCTGTGCTGTATTGTTCTATGTTCTATATTGTTCTATATCCATACACTGTATCAGATCTGTGACCTTTCCATGTGTTTTCTCTGGACCAGATGCCACTTAGCTGCTGAAATAATCTGTTTAATTCCTACTTTCGCTGTCTTCAGGCATTGAAATCATGTGTATCTACAAGTATGGTTCGAGGGTGAGTATGTTTATTTGAAATCTATGCATTGTGTTATTAGAATATCGTGATACAATATTGGGTAAAATATTCATCAGTGCTGATTGATGATCTGCAAAGTGGAATTTTTAATCTGTTCCAATGTAGATTCATAGATTCATGCAACATAGAAAAGGCCCTTCAATTCATTGAGTCTACATAACTACCACTAAAAGTGCACTGATTCCAATTTCCTGCACTTGTCCCATATCCTTGAATGTTGTGATAATGCGCTTCTGATTTGGTTATGTGTTTCTGCAAGTTTCCAGATATACTAGTTGCTTTCTCTCCACCCACAATCAGAACATACAAACATCTCTCTGCATAACGTACAGTGAGCATTTATTTTCTTTGTAGCCAATTTGGAGAAGATATTCAGAAATGTCACTGATTGGTTTATCAAATTTCATATCTGAACAGAAATTCTTTGTCACCTTCCTCTGCTTCTTTAACTCCTTTGTCAGGGGGAGTATCTGCGATTGAGACTAATCAATGGTAAATTCCTCTGCAGAGGTACAGCAGTGCAGTCACAGGACAGGCCCCAAAGACTCCCTGGATAGCAAGGCTGGCTGCCATGGTCCCCTGTGCCATAAATACAGAGATATGAGCAGGGTGACCACTGCATGGGAATACCTATACTTGCAGGGTACTGTATCTGTTAGAAGGCTGACTAGATCACAGTGCTGTCTGGAACATTTGGATAGATAAGAATTTTAAAATAATGAAATTGATTTATGCAATGTTTTATATACTATTAACATGAACTGTGAATTATATATACAGATGTCATCAGATTCTCACTAACGCTGTGAATACTGCAGTAGGTAGGCCTTCTAAATGTGCCAAATGAATTGGGAATTATATTGGCTTGATTTCCGTTCTGTAGCGGCTGAAGCTTTATCCTGTGCCAGAGGTGCATTCAGTCATCTACTATGGGATCTCTCAGCTGAATTACTATTAAATTAGGAAGTCCCTTTTGACAACCTCGTCCTGCATGGACTCTTTCATCACATTTCCTGGTGTGCCATGAAGCAAGACTGCTTTCCCCACCCACTTTTCCGTCTCCTTGGCCTTGATTCCCCTTACCCTTTTCATTCACTGTCTTTCTTTTCCTCCTCATCCTATTTTGCCTTCTTCCTCCTCCTCCAAAAACGTGGGCACTCCCTCATCCTCCTCCTCTTCAGGAACCACTGTCCTTAGATGCAGCACACAGCATGCAAAGGGTATCCAGGATAGTTTAGCAGGTGAGTATTCAAGAGCTCCACCAGAACAGTCAAGACTTCGAAATTTGCATTTTATCATGGCCATGACCTGCTTAGTGAAAGTCCTGGTGTAACACTGGCTGTCAATATCACTGAGCTGAGGTTTTGTCTGTGGATCCCAAATGGAGTATGAAGCTCTGTTTTCACAGGGTAGACATTGGTGACCAGAATCCATCCATGCAGTGAGAGTATAGGGTAGAATAACTGAGGTAGTCTTGACTTGAAGGATATAGAATTATCATGGTAACTTCCTGGAAAGCTGTGCAATAAATTGTTCATGTGGATGGAAACCTTCTGCACACTTACTGAATCGTACTCCCTGCTGGTGGTGAAGTAGTCTGAGTTCTCTGTTGGTGCCTTGATATGTCCGATCCACAACACTGTAAGATTGCTGGTAACTTACTTTGGAAATTAGCTACATCTATATAGAAGTTGATGAAGTCAGCACACTGTGGGAAGGCATCTCAACAGTATGGATACCTGACTGGGATATTCCACAAAGGTCAGCAGCAGAGCATTGAAGTCGTCAATGGCTGTGGTGGCTTTCAGTGTGACAGGTACAGCATGACAGTAGACTTAGGGACCAGGTCACCATTCAGAAAGAAGGTTGGTCACTATCTCACAGGACAGCCAAATTCTTCTCCTGTGCTAGCGTTTCACATTTCCAGGAGGGAAAACCATTACAGTGTATATGTATTGGTTATTCACTGATTCATCTCTTTAGCAATGGCCACTGAGACTTTGGCTATAGCCTAATTAATGGGGACCTTTCCTTGTAGCATTTTATCAGGGCCATGACCTGGTCAATGAATGTCCTGATGTAATGCTGGCTCGCATTATCACTTTGTGGATCCCTGAGTCAAGTTTGAAGCAAATTTTCAGAGGCTACTGCTGCTGTTCCTGGCTGGGCTGCTCATTTGTTTGTCCAGAATCATAGAATCCCTATAGTGTGGAAACAGACCCTTCACCCCATCCAGTCCACACTGACCCTCCAAAGAGTAGCCCACCCAGATCCATTCCCTACTACTCTACATTTACCCCTGACCTACACATCCCTGAACACTACGGGCAATTTAACATGGGCAATTCACCTAACCTGCACATCTTGGGATTGTGGGAGGAAACCAGAGCACACGGAGGAAACCCACACAGACACGGGGAGAATGCACAATCGCACTCTTGACTTCAGACAGAATGCAACTTGATCACAGGACATTCAATTTCTTGTGTTGGTCAATAGCATTGGGACTTTTGCATGTGGTACTCACCTGTCTGCTTTCAGAAGGGACAGTACAGCACAGTTTCTTTGTCTTGATACACCACTTGAGGGAATACATTCTAGGTTACAACAGTGATCTACACGTCACCAGTTCTAATTTCCTTGTTCGTTCTTCTTTCAATAATTCCTCTTCGATGACTCCTTGTAAGTCTGAAACTATTAAAAACATTCTTTCAGTATTTACCTTCTCAAAACTATCAGTTTTGAAAAGCTGTGTTCATATTTCCTTAACATGCTCCATTCCACAGGAAGTTCTGTTTTCAAGCATGTCTTCAAAGTCTTAGGGGCGGCATGGTGGCACAGTGGTTAGCACTGCTGCCTCACAGCGCCAGAGACCTGGGTTCAATTCCCACCTCAGGCGACTGTCTGTGTGGAGTTTGCACGTTCTCCCCGTGTCTGCATGGGTTTCCTCCGGGTGCTCCGGTTTCCTCCCACAGTCCAAAGATGTGCAGGTCAGGTGAATTGGCCATTCTAAATTGCCCGTAGTGTTAGGTAAGGGGTAAATGTAGGGGTATGGGTGGGTTGCGCTTCGGCGGGGCGGTGTGGACTTGTTGGGCCGAAGGGCCTGTTTCCACACTGTAAGTAATCTAATCTAATTCTCATCATGGTATAATATTCCCACTGACATTAAACTGTAAGTCCCATTGAAAATCAATATCACTTCTGCAGCTTTGTTTTCAGTGTCTCTAAATATAAAATTATGAACCAAAATTGAAATTGCTGGAAAAATTCAGCAAACTGACAGCATCTATAGAGAGAAAATAGAATTAACATTTTGGGTCGAATGACACTTCTTCAGAACATTTCAGGTCCACATCCTTCTTCCGATCATTGGTCCTAAACGTTAACTCTGTTTTCTCTTCACAGGTGCAGCAAGACCTCCTGAGTTTTTTTCAACAATTTCTGATTTTGTTTCTGACTTCCAGCATCTGCTGTTCTTTGAGGTTTCTCTTTTAAAAAATATGAAGCCCACTTGTGATTTTATAACCTTTCTTTCCCTGTAGTTTTCACTTCATGTTCTATTATTTATACCTTGCGAACTCTCTGCTCCTCCATTACATTAGAAATCATACTTCATAACGGCACAGTGGTTAGCACTGCTGCCTCACAGCGCCAGAGACCCGAGTTCATTTCCCGCCTCAGGTGACTGACTGTGTGGAGTTTGCACGTTCTCCTCATGTCTGCGTGGGTTTCCTCCGGGTGCTCCGGTTTCTTCCCACAGTCCAAAAATGTGCAGGTTAGGTGAATTGGCTATGCTAAATTGCCCGTAGTGTTAGGTAAAGGGGTAAATATAGGAGAATGGGTCTGGGTGGTTGCGGGTCGGTGTGGACTTGTTGGGCCGAAGGGCCATTTTCCACTTCTTTTCAGTTCGAAAGAGGCAATATATTAGATCAAAAAGTTAACTTTGTTTCTCTCTCCACAGATGATGCTAGCCCTGCTGAGTTTCTCCAGAACTTTGTTTTTATTTCACGTTTCCAGCATCACAGTATTTTGCTTTTTATCTTCAGACAAATGTTTGTTATAGAAATGTTAATGCCATTATCTTTCCATACCAGTCTATGTCCTTTGATGCTCACAGTCTGACTGTTCCCATTATTAGTTGGTTGGGTTTGCTTCCGTCTGATATTCAAAGGTTAGTAGTGTGATTAAAATGCAGGTCTGTTTGTTTTTGTGCAGTAACCAATATTCTTATTAGGCTAATACAGGCGTGTGGTTTTCAGATCATTTTTATGTATTCTTTTATTTCCAAGAGAAACTTAGCCTCATCTGTATTAGAAGGATGTTGTTTTGTGAGAATCTTAGTGGAATGGCATTATGTCGTCATTTTCACAAAAATAGAAAATGTGTTGTTCACATCAGTAGTAACAAAGTTATTTGACAATTATTTTAATGTCATTCATTAACTAACATTAGCGAGCAGAATATTGTCATCAGATAAAACATGCATTCTTTCCCACATGGTGTAATCAATGGAGAAATATGTGGGGCTGAATTTTGCTGTTGAATCTTCTACCCTTTACACTATCAGAAACTTTCCTTGCTGACCTCTTACAACCATGCCCTTACCAAGTATTACCATATACAAAACCACTAAATCATATAGTAATGATGATAAGTCTTGAAATGCTTGTGAATGAAGCAGCTGTTGAGCAATCTGCTTTAGAAAGTTCTTTTGCTCTTATAACCTTAATAAAATTTCTGTTGCCTGATTTGACATATCCAGCTTGGGTTAAAAGACTCTGTTTCACACAATTTTTATTTTGGAGAGGGGAGGGGATTGTCAGGATAGACCTAGGCATATCAACCCTGGAATCTGAATGTAGATGGCCACAGGATAGGCAAGTCCAAGGTGTGCTAGTTAGAAGGTCCAGAAGCTGTTAGACTCTCAAACCAAAATTAAACAGGCAGACCTTTGAAATGCAATGAGAATCTCTAATGTACACAGTTTAAAAGATAAATGTAAGTTTCAATCTAAACGGCTTTCTTAATTTAGATCTTCATGTCTAATCTGGTAACTCAGATCAGGAAATGTTATTGGTTTAAAATTCCTCAGCTTTAGTCCCAGGGTATGAGAGAGAACTGTTAACTGATCCTGTTAACCCCAGCATCCTATAAAGTCAAAAGGTGGTAGAGTTTCAAGGCAAGTTGATGAGAAGGCCTACACTGGTTTTTACTTCTTCCACTTTATATTCAAGATTGTTATGTGCTCTAGCTCTCACCCTCCACACTTCCTCATCTAATTTTTGTGCCCTTTATGCTGACTAACCATTATGTACAGATAATGAGCTGTAAAAAAACAATGGGCTGTCTTGAAATCCCTGAGAAAATAAGGCCAATTAGAAATCTGATTAAAACTATCTGCTACCTTATAAAACTGCAGTCAGACAGTGCCATTTATGCTAACAAGAACAAACATTTTACATCACTTCACATTCCTTAATATTGTCCAAATAACCACATGTTGGGAAAGAAAATCAAGGAGTGTGGGGTTTGCACATTCTGTCCATGTCTGCTTGGTTTTACTCCCAAAGTCCAAAGATGTGCAGGTTAGGTGGATTGGTCGTGCTAAATTGCCCCTGGTGTCCAGGGATGTATAAGTTAGGTGGATTAGCTATGGGAAATGCAGGGTTACAGGGCTAGGGTACCGAGGTTAGTATGGGTGGGATGCTTTTTAGAGTGTCATTGTGGACTTATTGGGTTGAATGACCTGTTTCCAAACTGTACGAATTCTG
The DNA here is from genome assembly GCF_047496795.1 of Chiloscyllium punctatum. Taxonomy (NCBI): domain Eukaryota; kingdom Metazoa; phylum Chordata; class Chondrichthyes; order Orectolobiformes; family Hemiscylliidae; genus Chiloscyllium; species Chiloscyllium punctatum. The sequence continues at coordinate 52,694,382 of NC_092775.1, forward strand.
ATTTTGAATTCATAAAGATATCAATGAATCAAAGCCAACCCTTTGCCCCAAATGAAAACAGATCTCTTTTGAACTCATCCATCCATGAGGTTTGGCCTTCGTATTGAGGTAATTTCATCAACAGAAATAGATGGCCAAATATCTGTTTCTCCACATGACCTCATTATTAAGAATATGTGACTGAAATCCAAGACACTCAATTTGATTAACTCAACAGGAGACTGTTTAGAATTTGAGGAGGGGGTTGTTAATTTTGATTGGTATTGTTATGAGGTTATAATAAGTTATACTTTGGTGTGTTTTATCAATGTCTGTTTATTTGAAGAATTCTAAGAGATAGTATACACTTAGTGGTGGGGTCTTAGGGAGTAGTGGTGAACAAAGAGATCTTGGGGTGCCGGTTCACAATTCCTTGAAGGTGGAATGAGTACGGGATACTGAAGATGATATTTGGTACACTTGCTTTTCTTGGTCAGTGCATTGGGATATCGTGTTGCAGCTGTGCAGGACATTGGTCAGGCCACTTTTGGAATACTGTGTTCGGTGCTGGTCTCCCTGCTGTGGGAAAGATGTTGTTAAACTTGAAAGAGTGTAGAAAAGATTGACAAGGATGTTGCCATGCTTGGTGGGTTTGAGCTATAAGGAGAGGCTGAATAGGCTGGGACTATTTTCCCTGGAGTGTCAGAGGCTAAAAGGGTGACCTTACCGAGACATATAAAATCATGAGGGGCATGAATAGGGTGCATAGCAAAGGCCTTTTTCCCAGAGTAGGGGAGTCCAAAACTAGAGGGCATAGGTTTAAAGTGAGAGGGGAAAGATTTAAAAGAGAAGCTTTTTCATGCAGAGTTTGGTGTATGTCCGGAATGAGCTGCCAGAGGAAGTGTTGGAGGCTGATACAATTACAGCATTTAAAAGGATCTGGACGGGTACGTAAATAGGGAGGGTTTGGAGGGATATGCACCAAATGCTGGCAAATGGGACTAGATTAATATAAGATATCTAGTTGGCATGGATGAGTTGGACCAAAGGGCCTGTTTCCATGCTGTACAATGCTGATTCTATGACTATTTTCTACCCCTAACTGACTGACTGACAATTGCAGGGGCTGGGAAAATTCAGTCCAGTTTGGGTGCAGCAGTTGCTTGATTTTGCCAAATGCGTCAAAATTACTAAGAGGCTAATTACTGCTGATGAACAAATGAAGGAAAAGGATGATCGAAGTGGAAAACCGCTTATGTGTATGAAAGTGGAGTGACCCTCTCAATGAGTCCATTCACGCTGCTTCCGAAAAATGACTATAGTATCCAAGAAAACTTACTATTTTCAATTATTATGTTCCCACTTCCAAATAAACTTGTTCATCTAGGAGTTCAATTTCATGTGTAAACACTCAAATATTTGTTATGACGGAGTTAGGTAGGGCAAACCAATCCCTTTCTGTGACCTATTCCTCCACTGGTCATAACAAATTTTGAATTGCAAAAAGGAAATGATAGATTCCAAATTCAAATAAATATTAATATATAGTTCATACTGTATATAGTTCAGTTTTATAACATGTCAACCAGGCTGCTTTAATAACAAATGAATAACTAATTTATTGGAGACGACGCTGATTTAAACTGTTCAACCTATACAACTACCTTTCTTGGAAGAAAAATCACATACAAAGACAAACACACACACATACTCACACAAAATCTTCAAGTCTGGGGAGAAAAAAATACTTGAAGTAACCATTAAATTCAGAGAAATGAATTATTCATGGATTGTCCAATGTTGGTCTGCAGCTGAAGTCGGTTTGTACAGACTCTCAGGGTTTCTTCCAGAATCAGGTCTAGCTGGCTGATCTCTTTTTGTCTGAAGACAGTAGAGTTAATTCAGATTTCTTCACTTCCAATTACTCTTTATGCCCAGGGAATTTGCAACTTACACATTTTTGTTGAGGGGAATTTCAGAGAGGTGGAAACAAAGTGCAAAGGCTGTTGCTCAGGCAAGATTCTCACTATCTGTATTCAAATCCAAATGCTTTTTCACCCAAACTGGCTCTCCCTGAAGGAATTGTAGACACAGTGACTCCAATTGCGCAGTGTCTGTTTTTGAAAATGCAAAATTTTCCTGCTGTCACCAGTCTCTTTTGCTTTATAAAGTGTTTTTTTTCCAAAATGTCCATGAAAGTATATGTCCAGTGAATGATAGCTGATAGCATCTTAATAACAACATAAAAAGCAATTTAAAAGTGGGGTATTGCTAAAAGATCAAATACACTTGATCACTGATAGAACACACTTGATTGCAGACATTCGACCCTTTTGCATACACTGAACAAATGGTCACATTTATCATTTTAATAAACAATGTTTTGCATCTAATATCAGATTCTGACAATAATCCAACGTAATTTGTGACATCCTATGCTTGTCAGACTAATTTTTCATTTCATAAATTACAAGTGATATTCATATTAGAAACTAAATGGGGCAGCATGGTGGCTCACCACTGCGTCACAATGCCAGTGACCCAGGTTCGATTCCTGCCTCGGGCAACTGTCTGTGTGGAGTTTGCATGTTCTCCCCATATCTGCATGGGTTTCCTCTGGGTGCTCTGATTTCCTCCCACAATCTAGATGAATTGGCCATGCTAAATTGCCCATAGAGTTAGGTGCATTAGTCAGGGGTAAATATAGGGTAGGGGAATGGGTCTGGGTGTGTTACTCTTCAGAGGGTCGGTGTGGACTTGTTGGGCCGAAGAGCCTGTTTCCATACTGTAGGGAATCTAATCTAAATGTCGATCAAATGTGCTTTCCTTGTATATGTTGTTTCCAGATTAAATATACCAAAAGAAGTTTTAATTCCCCTTACTAACAATGATATGCGAAAGTTGAGCAAGCTGCAGAAGAGACCCTATGTTAACTGTCAACCCCTCTGGAAGAAAGAGGTAAGATTAATTAGTTGCTTATGCAGTAATACATAAGTAATAATTTTGCTGATAATACAAAATGACAAAGTGTGGTCAGGTTGTACAAACAAATGTGTGGAACACAAGACCATGAGATGTAAGAGCAGAAGCAGGCCGTTCACCTTATCGGGTCTACTCTGCCATTCATGGCTGCGAATCCTCAGTTTCGTTTTCCTGCCTTTTCCCCATTCAGCCCCTCGATCCTGTTCAGCTGTTCAATGAGATTGTGACAAATTTGTAGTCTAACTCCATATACCTGCCTTTGCCCCATATTCCTTAATACCTTTTCTTAATAAAAATGTATCTGTCTCAAATTAAAAATTAACAGTTGATCTAGCATCCCCTGTTGTTAGTGGAAGAGAGTTCCAAACATATACCACCTTGTGAGCATAGAAGTGATTTCTAATGTCTCTCCTGAACTGTCTGACCCTAGTCATAGAGTCATAGAGATGTACAGCACGGAAACAGACCCTTCGGTCCAACTCGTCCATGCCGACCAGATATCCCAATCCAATCTAATCCCACCTGCCAGCACCTGGCCCATATCCCTCCAAACCCTTCCTGTTCATGTACCCAGATGCCTTTTAAATGTAGCAATTGCACCAGCCTCCACCACTTCCTCTGGCAGCTCATTCTATATACGTACCACTTTCTGCGTGAAAAAGTTGCCCCTTAGGTCTCTTTTATATCTTTTCCCCTCTCACCCTAACCCTATGCCCTCTAGTTCTGGACTCACCCAGCCCAGGGAAAAAAAACTTTGTCTATTTATCCTGTCCATGCCCCTCATGATTTTATAAACCTTTATAAAGTAACCCCTCAGCCTCCAATGCTCCAGGAAAAACAGCTCCAGCCTGTTCAGCCTCTCCCTGTAGCTCAAACCCTCCAACCCTGGCAACATCCTTGTCAGTCTTTTCTGAACCTTTTCAAGTTTCACAACATCTTTCCGATAGGAAGACCAGAATTGCACGCTATATTCCAACAGTGGCCTAACCAATTTCCTGTACAGCCGCAATATGATCTCCCAATTCCTGTACTCAATACTCTGACTGATAAAGGAAAGCATACCAAACGCCTTCTTCACTATCCTATCTACCTGCGACTCCACTTTCAAGTAGCTATGAACCTGCACTCTGAGGTCTCTTTCTTCAGCAACAATCCCTAGGATCTTACCATTAAGTGTATAAAGTGTCTGTAGTTCCCGAATCTTCAATTAATGAACATAGTTTATCTTTATCTACCCTATCTTTTCCTGTTAATATCTTGAAGACTTTGATCAGATTGTCCATTAACTCTTGAAATTCTTGAGAGAACAGGCGTAATTTGTATGATCTCTACTCATATCTTAACCCTGTAGTCCAGGTATGATTCTTGTAAACCTACATAATACCCCTTCAAAGGGCTTACCTTCTGAAGTATGGTGTGGACAGTGGTGCCTAGTTCTGTTCACAGTACTCCAAGTGGGGTCTAACTCGTTTTTTTTAACTGCATAACTTCTGTGTCCTTATATTCCAGTCCTCTAGAAATAAAAACTAGCATTCCATTAGCTTTCTTGATTATTTTCTATCCCTGTTTGTGGTATTTTAAAGATCAATGTACCTCAACCCCAGGTCATTGAACTTGGATGCTAGCTTTTTGTGATTCGTGGACAAACATAAGAACTAGGAGCGGGAGTAGGCCATCTGGCCCTTCGAGTCTTCTCCACCATTCAGTAAGATCATGACTGATCTTTTTGTGGACTCAGCCGCACTTACCCATCCTCTCACTGTATCGCTTAATTCCTTTATTGTTCAAAAGAATCTATCTTAGCTTTAAAAATGTTTACTGAAGTAGCTTAAACTATTACTCTAGGCAGGGAATTCCGTAGATTTTCATATCTCTGGGTGAAGAAATTCCTTCTCAATTCGGTCCTAAATCTGCTCCCCCTAATTTTGAGTCTAAGCCTTCTTGGCCTAGGTTCACCTACCAGTGGAAACTTTCCTCTGCAAAGTTCCACAGTCCTCTGCACACTTTGCTCTTTCACTCATCTTAGTGTCATTTGTAAACTTTGACATACTGCACATGGTTTCCAACTCCAAATCATCTATATAAATTCTGAATAATTGCGGTCTCAACACTGATCCCTGAGGCACACCACCGGTTACTGATTTGCCAACCAGAATAGCACTCATTTATCCTCACTCTTTGCTTCCTGTTAGTCAACCAATCCTCTATCCATGCTAATATTTTTACCATAATGCCATGCATCTTTATCTTATGCAGCAGTCTCTTGTGCGGCACCTTTTTGAAGGCATTTTGGAAATCTTGGAACATCACATCAACTGGGTCTCCGTTGTCCACCTTGTTCGTAATGTCATCATAGAATTCGAAAGATTTGTCAAGCATGACGTGTCCTTCATGGACCCATGCTGCACCTGCCCAATGGAACAATTTCTATCTAGATGCCTTGCTATTTCTTCCTTGCTAATAGCCTCAAGAAACTTTCCCACCATAGAAGTTAAGCTAACCAGTCTATAATTCCCCATCTTTTGTCTGCCACCCTTTTTAAATGGTGATGTCACATTTACTGTTTTCCTATCTGCTGGAACTACCCCAGAATTCAGAGAATTTTGGAAAATTACCACAAGTGCACTTGCTATTTTTCCTGCCATCTCTTTTAGTACCCTGGGATGCATTCCATCAGGGCCAGGAGACTTATCTGTCCTTAGCTCCATTGGCATGCCCAACAATGCCTCGTCCATGATAATGATTGCTTCCATGTCCTCATCTACCTTCAATTTCTTTGTCAATTACTGGCATGTTATTAGTGTCCTCCACTGTGAAAACCAACACAAAATACCTGTTCAATGCCTCAGTCATTTCATCATCTCCCATAACTAAATTTCCCTTCTCATCCTCTAAAGGACCAATGTTTACTTTAGCCACTCTTTTTTGTTTGATATATTTATAGAAACTCGTTCTATCTGTCTTTATATTCTGTGCTAGTTTTTTCTCATGTTCTCTCTTACTTTATTGCTCTTTTTGTTGCTTTCTGTTGACCTTTAAAGCTTTCCCAATCTTGTAGTTTCTCGCTGATCTTGGCCACTTTGTATGCCTTCTCTTTCAATTTGATAGCTTCCCTTATTTCTTTAGACACCCATGACAGATTACCCCTTTTCTTATACACCTTTTTCACAGGAATATACTTTTGCTGAACACTATGAAGAATTGCTTTGAAAGTCCTCCACTGCTTGTCAACTGTCCCACCATAAAATCTTTGTTTCCAGTCCACTTTAGCCAAGTCCTCCCTCATATCTTGTTTAAACATAGGACCCTGGTATTGGATTTTATCTTCACATTCTCCATCTGTATTCTAGATTCAACCATATTCCCAAATCCTTCGGTTCCATGGCTTTCTGCAGCCTTCCTGCATTTAAATACTATTCAATTCCTGTATTTGTCCTGCCAAATGCATAACCTCACTTTCCCACATTATATTCCATCATCCACAGACTTGGGTATAGTACATCACTTTCATTATCCAAGTCATTAATTTAAAGGTAAATAATTGTTGTCTCAGCATTGATCCGTGTGACCAGTGTCGTACAGAACAAAACTGCAAATAAAAAAAACAGTGTAATTATATGCTAAGGCAAATATTAATTTAAAATACTTGTGTATCCAGATAGATACACTATAAAAGAACATCTTTATTCAGTCATGCCCCTGCCATTATCAATGGGAAATAAAAAATCAGGTCTGGAGATGATCTCACGATATGTTGATATGTGGTCTGCAAATCAGTGTACGATGAGGAGTGGGTATATGTCAATCTCCCAACTCAAACTGATTTTATTCAATTTATTATTGACGAAAGCATCTTGTATTCAGAATGTCAATTAGTTCACTCACTGATAAAGTAGCACCTTTTCATTCAGATATATCATTGCATTCTATTACTAGGAGAAAGTGAGGGCTGCAGATACTGGAGCTCTGTTGCGAGTGTGGTGCTGGAAAAGCACAGCAGGTCAGGTGACATCCAAGGAGAGGGAGGGCTTATGCCCGAAACATCGATTCTCCTGCTGCTCTAATGCTGCCTAACCTGCTGTGCTTTACCAACACCATGCTGTTGATTGCATTCTGTTACTGCCATGAATTACAGCATGTTACAAATATGTGAATTGCTACAGCAAACACACAAATAAAAAATCTTTTATTCTTTTCAGATGGAAATTATGGAGACGTGTAAAGTGAAGGCTGAAATACAGGCCCTGGAATCTATTTCTTCTGACTACCTGACAAGAGTATACTTACCAAACAAACTCAAGTTTGGTGGATGGATATAACAAAACTGTCTGTGTTATTTGAAGTGATGTATTCATACATTTGACTGTATTCAAGTGAATTACATGTCTGATTTGAGTTGACATGCCAGCTGTTCAGCTTTTATGTTGTTTGATATAACACCAATTGATTGTTAGTTGATGTGGTGCCGAGGTGTTGTCATCTCTGGCTGAGTTGGTTTGTCAGATGTTTAGCACTTTTGTTCAGAATGCTGGTTAGTTATTCAGCCTTTTGTTTTGTTATCTTGGTGAAGTTGAAATTTTGGTTAGATGTATCTGTTCACTTGGTGAGTAACATGAAATATACCTGTTCAGTTGATGTGTCTGCTATAAACTAGTTGGCGCACCAGTTATTGAGTGGTGTGGTTGGCTTTTTTATTTGCTGTTAGTGTTAAGGTCAACTCCGCTGAAAGTAGTAACATATTCCATTGAATACATTAATTTGTAGTTTTAAGATCCACGAACACCTGGAGCAGTTGTACTTCATTATTGAACATTTTCACTTTCAAGTTTGTGACTGATTTTCAAAATAAATAGGATAATTGTTACATGTAAACGATAGTATTCAGTCACTACTTAAGGACTCAGATTATGTAATGAATTGTGATGACAAAGCCACAGTGGTTTCTAACGATAAGAAAATGAAAAGATTAGATGGAAGGCATGTGCCCAATAGCTGTGACCTCACCGTGAGAAGGGGACAATCCTTTCCCTTGCAGGAGAGGACCAGAACCACTCCTGTGGGGACGCAGAGTCATCGCTGTCCTGGCAACTGACTAAATCTCACTTATTCTTGCACTGAAACACTGACATTAACCTGTGAGTGTCATGCATTGGACACTTGTAACCTGTGGCCATGATGGGTCACCCTCCAAGGACCAATGACACGCAACCAGGTACAGGCCCCTTCAACTGCATCTTTGGAACTGGATGCCTCAGTGATGTGCAGCAGGAGGGAGAAGAGAAGTATACTGAAGGCATGAGGGCCACAGCTCACAGTATGTACATAGTTAGTTATGATTGTAAATGTTTGTTATACATTTATATGGTTGTCCCTGTCTGTGTTGAACTTATGTGCTTCATTGTGCTCCACAGCATCACTGCTATGGCAGTAATGAGATGCAATATTTGGGGTCTGTGAAGAGCAACAGTAGCAAAGCATCTATATGTGCTTGGCTCACCTGATGCTTCAGGCCTCCCTTTCAATATTGCCTATTATCTGGCTAAGAAATGTATATATCAGGCAATACCCTGGCAGTGATGTTAAATGGGAGGTGCAGCACAGAGAGAGGGGCAATGCTGCAGGTTTACCAGGGAGTAGGCACCCTGCACGTTTGACCCGCCAATGTAGGGTCATAGAGATGTACAGCACAGAAACAGATCCTTCGGTCCATCTAGTCCGTGTCAATGAGATATCCTAAGTTAATCCAGTCCCATTTTCTAGCACATGACCCATGTCTCTCGCAACCCTCCCTTTCCACATACCCATCCAAGTGCCTTTTAACTTTTGTAATTGTACCAGCCTCCACCACTTCCTCTGGCATCTCATTCCATATACATGCCACCCTCTATGTGGAAAAAGTTGCTCCTTAGGTCCCTTTAATATCTTCTCCTCTCACCCCAAACCTATGCCCTCTAGTTCTGGACTCCTCCACTCAGGAAAATGACTTTGTCTGTTTACCCTATCCATGCCCCTCATGGTTTTATAAACCTCTGTAAGGTCACCCCTCAGCCCCAGTCTGTTCAAGCCTCTCCCGATAGCTCAAATCCTCCAACTCTGGCAACATCCTTGTAAATCTTTTCTGAACCCTTTCAAGTTTCACAACACCCTTCTTATAGGGGGAGACCGGAATTGCACACAATATTCCAAAAATAGTCGAACCAATGTTCTGTACAGCCACAACATGACCTCCCAACTCCTGTACTCAATACTCTGACCAATGAAGGAAAGCATACTAAATGTCTTCTTCACTATCCTATCTACCTGGACTCCCTTTTCAAGGAGCTATGAACCTGCACTCCAAGGTCTCTTTGTTCAACAGCACTCCCTGGGACCTTACCGTTAAGTATATAAGCCCTGCCCTGCTTTGCCTTTACGAAATGCAGCACCTCACATTTATCTAAATTAAGCTCCATCTGCCACTCCTCGGCCCATTGGCCCATCTGATCAAGATCTTGTACAGTGAGGTAAACTTCTTCACTGTTCACTACACCTCCAATTTTGGTGTAATCTGCAAACTTATTTACTATACCACCTTTGTTCACATCTAAATCATTCATATAAATGACGAAAAGCAGTGGACCTAGCACCAATCCTTGTGGCACTCCACTGGTCACAGGCCTCCTGTCTAAAAGGCAACCCTCCACCACCACCCCCTGTCTTCCATCTTCGAGCCAGTTCTGTATCCAAATGGCTACTTCTCCCTATATTCTGAGATCTAACCTTGCTAACCAGTCTACCATGAGGAACCTTGTCAAACACCTTGCTGAAGTCCATATAGATCACATCCACCGCTCTAACCTCTTCCTTCCTCTTTGTTACATCTTCAGAAAACTCAATCAAGTTAGTGAGACATAATTTCCCATGCACAAAGTCTTGGTGACTATCCTTAATCCGTCCTTTCCTATCCAAATGCATGTAAATCCTATCCCTCAGGATTCCCTTCAACATCTTGCCCACCACCAGTGTCAGGCTGAATGGTTTCTGGTTCCCTGGCTTGTCCTTCCCACCTTTCTTAGGACGTGGCACCACATTAGCCAACCTCCAGTCTTCCAGCACCTCACCTATAACTATTGATGATCCATATATCTCAGCGAGGGGCTCAGGAATCACTTCCCTCGCTTCCCATAGAGATCTAGGGTACACCTGATCAGGTCTTGGGCATTTTATCCACCGTCTGCGTTGTAAGACATCCAGCACCACCAGCTCTGTAACATGGACATTTTTCAAGACGTCACCATCTATTTACCCACATTCCGACTGTCATCCTGGCTGAAGTGTTCACCTGTATTACCCAGTGACTGGTTGCAGATGCAGCCCCCTCCTTTACATGTCAGTATGTTTCCAAGACTTCCCTGGCTGTTCTCAGAAACATTGTGCACTTTCCATGTCCTTTATGACTGCTACAACAGTGAGCTTTACTCTGCACTGACTTACAGCCTCACCCTTAACACGCCACTGAGGCATCGAGTATTGCCCTCCTTTCTATGTGCCTTCCATGAACTCCACAGTCTTCACACTTCCCCAGTTTATCTCCCAAGTCATGTGCATGCACTATACCCGTATATTTGCTCCCCTTCCCTCTTCAGTTCTGTGAATGAAGGAGTGGAACAACTGTGGCCCATCCCCTTGAGTGATCTGACCTGCCTAAAGCAGCCCACACCCCTGTCTGATGTACACACTGGCTTGCTGTGGATCTTCTAAATTGACCCACAGCTGGAGAAATCAGGCCCAAGAGAAAATTGACCAAACTAAATTAAACTTCAGCCAGCACCTCTCAGCTAAGGAGAAGAATGGAAACAAGATCCAAGAGGCCACAAAGATTCAGGGGGATCCAGTTAGAATCAGCCTGAGGGTTGTGTAAAGGAGGAGTTCTAATCAGACATCCAGGCATCTTGACTTCCAGCCAATGCCTGAGGATATGCACCGCACACCTCCCAAATATGGCAACAGTGTTGGTTGTTGACATGTCGCAGTGCATGCTTTGCCCACCCCATTGTGCAAAGGCCAGATAAGGTTCAGGAGGTCTGTGGCAAGGGGGAATAAAAACACACCTGGATGTCAACCTCTCACTGAAGACACAACCTGGACCAGCAGCGGACCTCTGACCACCTGGAGAGAGACACAGAGAGACTACATCCTGACCCCTACAAGACCCACCTTAGTGGAAGAGAGCAAGCCCTACATCAGAAAAGGACATTCCTACAGGCCAGCTCCAACGTGTAGATCATTAGATTAGATTAGATTAGATTACATTACTTACAGTGTGGAAACAGGCCCTTCGGCCCAACAAGTCCACACCGCCCCGCCGAAGCGTAACCCACCCATACCCCTACATCTACATCTAGATCTACCCCTACCTAACACTACGGGCAATTTAACATGGCCAATTCACCTGACCTGCACATCTTTGGACTGTGGGAGGAAACCGGAGCACCCAGAGGAAACCCACACAGACACGGGGAGAACGTGCAAACTCCACACAGACAGTCGCCTGAGGCGGGAATTGAACCCGGGTCTCTGGCGCTGTGAGACAGCAGTGCTAACCACTGTGCCACCGTGCCGCTCACTGCAGGTAATATCTTTTCTCAGATGGATTGAGCTAGATAAAGAATAAACACTTGCAATTTGGGAAATGTTCATGATGTTTTTAATAAGGAATATTTTGTTAATAAAATCAAGATGAACCACAAACCAAATTCTGTTTGTTTGCCTCACCAAGGGTGTTTGGGTAAAGTGTTTTTAATACATAAATGGGTTCAAAGAAAGGACAACACTGCAAATGTGACAGACCTCCCCTCCCCTTCCCTGGAACATTCCTATAGAGACAAAGAACTGACTGTGACCTGCTCTCTGGAGCACAAATACAGATACCCCTTGTGGAAAGCTGCCCTGGTCTGATGCCCAAATGTGTCTGAAGTCTTGCATTGGTATGGAAGGCTGCTCTTGACTAACTGTGCTGTGGCTGCAGACTACTCCCCTGTGCTTTCAAACTGTTTATTGCAGATGCTCTGTGTTTGGAGTGAAGGTTGCTGCCATGTGATACAGCTGCTAAACTGATATGACACACTGACATATGACAAAGTGCATACACCCTGGACTGGGGACTGCTGCACAGCACGGCCAACTGTTTGGTTGTGTGACTGCACCAACTGCCACTGCCATGCTGCAGGCATGCTAGTTGGCACTAGGTGTACGCGCTCTGAGACAGCAAGGTGCGACTCTGCTAGGCAATCTGATCCATGCCATGGACCGGGTATCTGTACCAGTGCTTGTAACCTTACCCAGTGCAGCTGTACACTGCCGGTTACTGGTGTGTCCTGCTCTATAGACAAATCTATTTTGCAGTCTGCAAAGCCAGTGCATTGGATTGATGCCGGCCCGTGGTGATTGCTTCCTGAATGTTGGATGCCAATGTCCGTAGTGAAAGGGTACAGGCAGCAGGTGCTTATGAATCATGCCAAATTGCTGTTCAGCCATGGGAGAGGTGGTAATCTGAACCTGCCAAACACACTCTGGTTTCCAAGTTGGATTTTACTTTTGATAGGTTTGGTAAGATCACAACTGTAATATTAACGAGGTGTGTTGGGCCATCAACAAAGATATTAACAAGCAATAATGTCTAAGAGTTGGCAACTTTTCACTGTCTGACGAGAATGCTGTCACAACACTTGTGGAAACAGTAAATGATGAGGTGAGATGATCTCACCAGACTTCTCACCCAATTGTGCCACACAGCTGGCCAGAGCTCAGGTCATTCATACTCCTATAATCCGCCCAGGGTTTACAATAAGAGAGAGGGGCTTAGAGAATGGAGAGGCCTAGTGAAGTGTATTGGTAAAGTTGGAAAAATGTTATTGTACGGGGTGGGAACCAGACAGTTTGTGTGTAGTCTTCAAGATTGGAGAACAACTGATGTGGAGTACAATTTTGCAGATTCTGAAGTAGTGATAGAAAATAATGAGGAGACAGGTACATGGCATATCCAAGTGTTACGCAGCTATGAGGATCAAGCTGCCACAATTGACAGTTTGTCTAAAAATGGATCGAACAGTTCTGATTGTCAAATTTGGAGGCCAGTGGTCCAAAAGGAGAACTATCGAAGGTGGGTATCGAAATCAAATATTTACCAACAACAGTTAGTCAATGGTGAAATGCAACTATTATGAGTAAAGCAGGGAAGGACACTGGAAGATATAAAAGCTAGATGAATGATACAGGATATGGAGTAGCAGTTTAGGCCATGGATTACAAAGATAGAGTGCAATAAAAAATGCAGTGTAAGCACAAACAGTTGGTCTGGGAGTAAACAAGTCCCTAGAAATAGATCACAACCATTGAAAGGAATCCTAATAATGGGGGGGGGGGGGGGGGGGGGAATAGGTCAAACAGTAGCACTTGGGAAAGGCACGGAAGCCAAGATAGACAGCATAGTTTAACAAGGTCAAGAAACATAGTACAAACTGGGAATACCACCAGGAGCAGAAGCCAATGTGATCAGGAAGTTTCAGTGGCCATGAACAATCTAGAATACAAGTTAATAATAGATGCCAAACCACATGAACTACAAAGCTGGAGAGAATTTGGGGTGTTCACAGTGTCAGAGAATGATTCATACATAGACTAAATTAATACAGTGCAGAGAAGGCCTTTCAGCCTATCGAGTCTGCACCAACATAACTATCACTAAATGTGCACTAATCCCAATTTCCTACACTTGTCCTGTATCCTTGAATGTTAGGTTATGTGAAGTACTCATTCAAATATTTTTGAAAGTTTGTAAGGAAAGGGAAGAGAGGTAGGCAGTTCGTGCAGGAGTCTCCTGTGGCTATCACCATCTCAAACAAGTAAGCTGTTTTGGAAAATGTAGGAGGTGATGGACTCTCAGGGGAATGTAACACTGACAGCCAACTTTCTGGTACCGAGACTGGCTCTCTTGTAATCAGGTTCCAAGAAATTGATGATGATAGGGGACTCTTTAGTCAGGGGCAAAGATAGACTATTCTGCAGCTGACAGCAAGTTATCAGAATAGTGTGATGCTTCCCTAGTGCCAAGGTGATGTCTTGCAGAGGGTGTAGAATATTTTTAAAGGGGAGAGTGACCATCAAGAGGTCATTGTACACATTGGTACCAATGACATAGGAAGAGAAAGGGATGAGGTTCTGAAGAGAGAATATAGGAAGTTAGGCAGGAAGTTAGAAAGTAGGTCCTCGAGAGTAGTAATACCTGGATTATTCCCAGTACCACATGCTTGTGACAGTAGGAATAGGAAGAAAGAGCAGATGAATGCATGGCTAAGGAGTTGGTGCAGGGGGCAAGGATTTGCATTTTTAGATCTTTGGAATCTTGTCTGGGATAGAAGTAACCTGTATAAGAGGGAGGGATTGCACCTGAACTGCACCAATATCCTGGAGGGGAGGAATGAATGAGATACTGAGAAAAGAGATTAAGTCTGAGACTGGTACAATTGAGAAGAGCAGCAAGTCAAAAGGCAAGAGCAAGGCAGAGAACAAGGTAAGACTGATAAATCAAACTGCAGTTACTTCTATATAAGAGGTCTGACAGATAAGACAGATGAACTCAGGGCATGGCTGGAAACATGGGATTGGGATAATCATACCTATTACAGAGATGTGGCTCAGGGAAGGGCAGGACTGGCAGCTCAATGATCCAGGATATAGATGTTATAAGAAGGATAGGGGGGTCAAGAGAGAAGGGGGGAGTGGTGTTTTTGGTTAGGGATAACATTACGGCTGTACTTATGGAGGATATTCATGGGAGTTGAATTGAATTGTCACATATACTCAAATGAGTATTTTGAAAAGTTTACAAGTTGCCACATATGGCACCATCTCCAGTACAAAGGAACCTAGGTACAGATTCTTCAACAGTGAAGTTATTTGAGAAATAAGTAAAGGAAAAGTATTGAAATTGTACTATAGATTTCCTATTAGTCAGTGGGAAATTGAGGTTTCCTGACCTGATGTGCTTTTCCAGCACCACTCTTTTTGACTTGAAGCAAATTTATTTCACATATTTGTAAAAATGATGGGGTTGTAATTGGAGGGGACTTTAACTTTCCAAACATAGACTGGGACTGCCATAGTGTTGAGTTTGGTTGGAGAGGAATTTGTTAAGTGTGAACAAGAAACTTTTCTTATTCAGTATGGATGTGCCTACTAGAGAAGGAACAAAGGTTGACCTTCTCCTGGGAAATAAGGCAGAGCAATTGGGTGAAATGTCAGTGGGGGAGCACTTTGGGGCCAGTGATCATAATTCTGTTAGTTTTAAAATAGTTATGGAAAAGGATAGATCTGATCTAAAGTTAAAGTAAGGCCAATTTTGACAGTATTAGGCAAAAAAATTCAAAACTTGATTGGATGAAGCTATTCATGGGTAAAGGAGCGATTGGAAGACCTTCAAAAATGAGATAAGAGTCTGAAGGCTCGTGTTCCTGGTATAAGGACAGCAGGAGTACACTCAAGGGGGAAATGAGGAGGGCAAAAAGGGGGCATGAGATAGCTTTCGCAAATATGGTTAAGGTGAATCCAATTATGGGCAAAAGAGTTACTAGGGAGAGAATAGGGCCTCTTAAAGATCAACAAGGCTGTCTATGCGTGGAACAGCAAGAGATGGGTGAGATACTAAATGAGTATTTTGCTTCAATGTTTACTGTGGAGAAGGATATGTAAGCTAAAGAAGTTGGAGAAATACATGGTGCTATCTTGAAAAATGTCTATATTTCACAGGAGATGGTGTTGGACGTATTAAAACACATAAAGGAATAAATCCCAAGGACCTGAACCTAGAACTTTGTGGGAAGCTAGGGAAATGGTTGCTGGGCTCAATATTTGTATCAGTGACAGCCACAGGTGAGGTGCCAGAAGAATTGAAGGTGACTAATGTGGTGCCATTATTTTTAAAAAGTGATAAGGAAAAGTCAAGGAACTACAAACCGGTGAGCCTGTTCAGTGGTGGCAAGTTGTTGGAGGGGATTCTGAGGGACAGGATTTACATGTATTTGGAAAAGCAAAGACTGATTAGTGTAATGAAGATGTAGGGGTACTGTGCCTTTAAGAGAGTTGAAAAGCTAGCAGGAGTTGTAAATAGTTGTTAGTTAATTATTCTCCGTTAGACAAAAAGAATTTAGTAATTTTTACTTGAAATAATGACTTTTGGGATAGTTCCTTGCATCTTGAATTTTAATAGATTACAGCATGGGGTTGTCTTTTCTGTGTTGCTAGTTTAAATTAGCAGAGGGATTTACTCCATGGTTGGTGGAATAGTGGACAGTGTGGAAGAATATTACAGGTTGCAGGGAGACTTGGATAAATTGCAGAATTGGGCTGTGAGGTGGCAAATGGAGTTCAATGCAACTAAATGTGAGATGATGCACTTTTGGGAAGAATAACAGGAAGGCAGAGTACTGGATCGATGGAAAGATTCTTGGTAGTGTGGATGTGCAGAGGGATCTTGGAATCCATTTTCATAGATCCCTGTAAATTGCGACCCAGGTGGATAGTGCTGTTAAGAAGGCATACGTAGTGGGATTGAGTTCCGGAGTTCCGCAATATCATGCTGCAACTATACAAAACGCTGGTGTGGCCACACTTGGAATATTGTGTACAGTTCTGGTCCCCATATTTCGGGAAGGATGCGGAAGCATTGGAAAAGGTGCAGAGGAGATTTACCAGGATGTTGCCTGGTCTGGAGGGAAGGTCTTATGAGGAAAGGCTGAGAGACTTGAACCTGTTCTCATTGGCAAGAAGAAGGCAAAGAGGGGATTTGATAGAGACATACAAGATGATCAGAGGATTAGATAGGGTAGACAGCGAAAGTCTTTTCCTAGGATGATGACGTTATTGTGTTCGAGGGGGCATAACTATAAATTGAGGGGTGATAGATTTAAGACAGATGTCAGAGGCAGGTTCTTTACGCAGAGAGTGGTAAGGGCGTGGAATGCCCTACCTGTTAATGTAGTTAACTCAGCCACATTAGGGAGATTTAAACAATCCTTAGATAAGCACATGGATGATTTTGGGATAGTGTAGGGGGACGAGCTGAGAATAGTTCACAGGTCGGCGCAACATCGAGGGCTGAAGGGCCTTTTCTGCACTGTATTGTTCTATATTCTATGTTCTACATCGTAACAATTAGGGATAGCCAACGTGGCTTTGTGATTGGGAAATCATGTCTCACCATCTTGATTTGTCTTTTTGAAATGACAAAGAAGACAGATGAAGACAGAGTGCTGAATGTTGGATTTCAGCAAGGTTCCACATAGTAGACTGGTTAGCAAGGTTAGATCACATGGTATCCAAGGAGAGCTAGTCATTTGGATACAAAATTGGCTTGAAGATAGGAGACAGAAGGTGGTGGGAGGGGTGTTGTTTTTCAGACTGGAGGCCTGTGACCAGTGGTTTACCGTAAAGATCAGTGCTGGGTCCACTGCTTTTTGCTATTTCTCTAAATGATTTGGATGTGAATATAGGAGATATGCTTAGTAAGTTTGCAGGTGATATCAAAATTGGTGGTATAGTAGACAGTGATGAAGGTTATCTCACAGTACAATAGGACTTTGGTCAGATCGGCCAAAGAGTGGTAAATGGAGTTGAACTTAGATAATGTGAGACTTTGCATTTTGTTAAGATAAATCAGGACAGGACTTATAAACTTAATGGTAGGGTGCTGGGGAGTGTTGCCGAACAAAGGGACCTTCGGTTGCAGGTTCATAGTTCCATGAAAGTGGACAGCATAGTGAACATTTGGTACAATTGCCTTAATTGGTCAGTACATTGAGTATAGGAGTTGGAATGTCATGTTGTGGGTGTGCAGGATATTGGTAGGCAACTTTTGGAATGCTGTGTTCATTTCTGATCTCCCTGATATAGGAAATATGTTTTTAAATCTAAAAGGGTGCAGAAAAGTTTACAAGGATGTTGTCAGAGTTGCAGGATTTGAGCTATAGGGAGAGGTTGAATCGGCTGGGGCTGTTTTCCAATGGACTGTTGGAGGCTGAGGGGTGACATTATGGAGACTTATAAAATCATGAGGGGCATGGATATCCCGGGGAAAAGACCTTGGCTACTCACCTATCCATGCCCCTCTTGATTTTATAAGTCTCTATAAGGTCACCCCTCAGCCTCCCAACAGTCTAAAACTAGAGGGCATAGGTTTAAAGTGAGAGGTGAAAGATTTAAAAGGGACCCAGGGAGGAACTTTTTCAGGCAGAAGGATAACTGGTCGGCATGGATGAATTGGACCGAAGGGTGGACAAAGTTAAAAATCACACAATACCAGGTTATAGTCCAACAGGTTTATTTGGAAGCACTAACTTTCGGAGTGCTGCTCCTTCATCAGGTGGTTGTGGAGCATTGGATCATAAGACACAGAATTTATAGCAAAAGATTACAGTGTCATGGATTGGGTCACAGACTCTGACCTCACACCTTTGTCTAAGGTGAGATGTCAACTTTTTGTTATAAAACCTTAAGTTATCTCAAGAAGGTGACTTAAAAGAAGTTCTAGGATTACATATTAATGAACCAAAGCCTGCATTCTAAAAGATGAAAGATTTAACAATCAGGGTTTGTTCAATATGTCACTGTGTGACACTGTAATCGTTTGCTATAAATTCTGTGTCTTGTGATCCTGTACTCCACAAACACTCAATGAAGGAGCAGCGCTCCAAAAGCTAGTGTTTCCAAATAAACCTGTTGGACGATAACCTGGTGTTGTCTGATTTTTAACTTTGTCTACCCCAGTCCAACACCAGCTCCTCCACATCATGGACCGAAGGGTCTGTTTCCGTGTTGCATAACTCTATGCTCTATGACTCTACTTTCCAAGGTAGTGCATTCCAAATTCCCACCAAATGCTGAGTGAAAAAGGTTTTCCCCCAGATCTCCTGTGAATCTCCTGCTCCTTACCCTAAAACTATGGCCTCTTGTGATTGACCCCTCAACCAAGGGGAACAGCAGCTTTCAATTCACCCTGTCTACTCATAATCTTATATACATCAATCATGTCCCCCCTCAATCTTGGTATAAAAAACAATCCAAGCCTATCCAGTCTCTTGTTATAGTTCAATTTCTCCATTCCAGCTAACATCCTGGTGAACCTCCCCTGCACCCCCTCTAGTTCTATCACATCCTTCCTGTGGTGAGGTGACAAGAACTGCTTACAGTACTCCAGTTGTGGCTGAGGAGAAAGTGAGGACTGCAGATTCTGGAGATCAGAGTCAAAACGTGTGATGCCTGCAGATCAGGCAACATCTTAGGAGCAGGAGATTCAATGTTTTGAGCATACATTCTTCATCAGGAATGTGGGGGGCCCAAGGGGGCTGAGAGATAAATGGGAAGGAGGTGGGGCTAGGGAAAGGTAGCTGGGAATGCAGTAGGTAGAAGGTTGGGGTGAAGGTGATAGGTCGGAGAGGAGGGTGGAGCGGATAGGTGGGAAGGAAGATGGACAGGTAGGACAGTTCAAGAGGGCATTGCCGAGTTGGAGGGTTGGATCTAGGATAAGATCGGGGAAGGGGAGATGAGGAAACTGATGAAATCGACATTGATCCCATGTTGTTGGAAGGTCCCAAAGCGGAAGATGAAGCGTTCTTCGTTCAGTTGTTGGGTAGCTAGAATTTGGTGATGGAGGAGGTCCAGGACCTGCATGTCCTTGATGTAGTGGGAGGGGGTGTTGAAGTGTTCGGCCACGAGGCGGTGGGGTTGGTTTGTGCATGTGTCCCAGAGATGTTCTCTGAAATAGACTAGATTAGATTACTTACTGTATGGAAACAGGCTCTTCGGCCCAACAAGTCCACACCGACCCTCCGAAGAGCAACCCACCCATACCCATTCCCCTACACTTACCACTTCACCTAACACTATGGGCAATTTAGCGTAGCCAATTCACCTAACCTGCATATTTTTGGACTGTGGGAGGAACTGGAGCACCTGGAGAAAACCCACACAGACACAGGGAGAATGTGGAAACTCCACACAGTCAGTCGCCTGAGGCGGGAATTGAACCTGGGTCTCTGGCGCTGTGAGGCAGCAGTGCTAACTGCTGTGCCACCGTGCTGCCCCAAGTGTTCTGCAAGCTGGTGTCATGTCTCCTCAATGTAGAGAAGACCACATTGAAAGCAATAGACACAGTAAATGAGGTGTTTGGATGTGCAGGAAAATCTCTGTCGGGTGTGAAAGGATCCTTTGGGATCTTGAATGGAGGTGAGGGGGGAGTTGTGGGTGCAGATTGTACACCTGCTGTGGCAAGGGAAGGTGCCAGGAAGGAAGGGTGGTTTGGTGGGGGCATGGACCTAAGAAGGGAGTCACAGAGGGAATGGTCTCTACGAAAGGCAGATAGGGGTGGGGGGGGGGTGGAATATATCTCTGGTGGTGGGGTCTGCTTGTAGGTGGTGGAAATGGTGGAGGATGATGCATTGTATCCACAGGTTGGAGGGGTGGAGGGTGAGGACTAGGTGTTTCTGTCCTTGTTGTGGTTGGAGGGGTGGAGGGTGAGGACTGGGGGGTTCTGTCCTTGTGGTTGGAGGGGTGGAGGGTGAGGACTGGGGGTTCTGTCCTTGTTGTGGTTGGAGGGTGAGGACTGGGGGGGGGTTCTGTCCTTGTTGTGGTTGAAGGGGTGGAGTTCAAAGGTGCAGGAAATGGAGGAGATGAGCTGGAGGGCCTTGTTGACCACGTGGGAGGGGAAATTGTGGTCCTTGAAGTAGGAGGCCATCTGGGATATTCTATGGTGGAATTAGTCCTCCTGGGAGCAGATACGGCGGAGGCAAAGGAATTGGGAATAAGGGATAGCATTTTTACAGGAGGCAGTGTGGGAGGCAGGTGTAGTCCAGGTAGCTTTGGAAGTTGATAGGTTTGAAGTAGATGTCCGCGCTGAGTTAGTCACCGGAAAAGGAGATAGAGATATCCAGGAAATGGAGGGAGGTGTCCAAGATGGTCTAGGAGAACTTGAGGTCAGGGTGTTCATGAAGTTGATGAATTGTTCAAACTCATGACAGCACATGGTGGCACCTTTATAGTCATCTATGTAGTGGAGGAAAAGGTGGGGAATGGTGCCGGTGTAGCTGTGGAAGATGGACTGTTCCATGTACCTGACGAAGGGGCAGGCAGAGCTGGGGCTCATGTGGGTGCCCATGGCTACCCCTTTGGTCTGAAGGAAGGAGGAGGATTCAAAGGAAAAATTGTTGAGGGTGAGGACCAATTCAGTCAGTTGAATGAGGGGTCAGTGGAAGGGTTGATTGGGTTGGTGGGAGAGGAAAAAATGGAGGGGTTGGAAGTCTTCGTCATGGTGGATGGATGTCGACAGGGATTGGATGTCCATGGTGAGATGAGGCATTGGTGGCCAGAGAAATGAAAGGCATGGAGAAGGTGGAGACCGTGGTTGGTGTCTCGAATGTTTGTGGGAAGATCCTGGACAAAGGGGGACAGGACGGTGTCAAGGTATGCAGAGATATGTTTGGTGGGGCAGGAGCAGGCGGAGATGATGGGTCGACTGGGGCAGTCAGGTTTGTGAATTTTGGGTAGGAGGTCGAATCGAACAGTGCGGGGTTCAAGGACTATGAGGTTGGAGGCTGTGAGTGGGAGATCCCCTGAGGTGATGAGGTTGCGTACGGTCTGGGAGATGATGGTTTGGTGATGGGGAGTGAGGTCATGGTCGAGGGGCAGTAGGAGTAGGTGTCCGCAAGTTGGCACATGGTTTCAGAGGTGTAGAGGTCGGTGCGTCAAACTACCACTGTGCACCCCCCTTGTCCACTAGTTTGATGGTGAGGTTGGGCTTGGAGTGGAGGGCTGCGCGTTGCTTGGGTGAGAGATTGGAGTGGGTGAGGGGGATGGACAAGTTGAGCCAGTTGATGTTGCTGCAGCAATTGGAGATGAAGAGATTGACAGCGGGTAACAGACCAGCCCTATCTGCATTCCACAGAGACCATTCCGTCTGTGACTCCCTTGTAAGGTCCATGCCCCCCAACAACCCTCCCTCCACTCCCCAGCACCTTTCCTTGCCACCACAAGAGGTGTTAACGTAATTCATTGTGTTTTTCTTCTTTATTCATTTAGAGATCAATTAGGCTTCAGCTAGTAATATGGTATTTTGGACTGAAGCATGAATTTCAGCCCCTCAAAAGTAGTATCCATGTAATAGTCAACCCCATAAAGTTAACCTTAAAAAAAATGTCTAAAAAATGTGACTTTTGCACGAGTATATGGCATTCAATACCCTTCCAAAACAGCTTCACACACAGGTTGCCCCCTTGGTCCCTAATGGGTTCTACTCTTTCCATGGTTAGCCACTTCCCTTTAATGTATTCATAAAATATCTTAGGATTCTCCCTAAAACTGCTCGGGAGTCCTTTTTCATGTTCTCTTTTTATTCTTCTAATTGCTTTAAGTTCCCTCCTGCACATCCTTTATTCCTCTCAGGCTGCAGCTAAATTGCTCCTTTTGGACTTGCTGAAAGCCCTACTCTTCTTCTTTATCCAGTCCTAAATTGTCAGAGACATCAGGGTTCTCTGAACTTATTACTCTTACATATTCCTCTGAAAAGTACATGTTGGAGCTTTCCTTTCCTTTTTGAATGCCCCTCATTGCTCCACTAGACTTACCCGCAAGGAACTGTTCCCAATCTACTGGGGCCAGATCCTGCTTTATTTTCGTAAAATTTGCCTTACCCCAATCCAAAGCTGTCCTTTGCAGGCCATCTTCTTCCTTGTCCAGAACAAATTTGAACTGTTCCATGTTGTCATTGCTATTACCTAAATGTTCTCCCACTCCCATCGAATACTTGTCTGACTTCTTTCCCCAGAACCAGATCCAGCACTGCGCTGTTGGGCCTTCTACGTATTATACAAAAAACTCCTCTGGATACATTTCAAGAAATCCATCCCCTCTAAACCCTTAAAATCATGACTATCTCAATTTATATTGGGAAAGTTGAAGTTCTCTGGGATACTTACCCAATTATTATTTTTACACACCTCTGTGAGTTGTTTACTGCTCACTGAGGGCCTATAATACACTCCCAGTAAAGTAGCTGCTCCCTTAACATTCCTATGTTCTACCCACAAAGCCTTGTTTGAGGACACTTCCAGGGCTGGACCAGATATATCCAAGGTTACTACAGGAAGGAAGGAATTAGATTGCTGCATCCCTGGCAATGATCTTTGCATCCTCCCTCTCCACGGGAGTAGTACAGTTGATTGGAGGGAGGCGAATGTTGTTCCTCGGTTCAAGAAAGGGAATAGGGAAATCCCTGGGAACTACAGAACAGTCAGTATTACATCTGTGATAAGCAAGTTACTGGAAAGGATTCTGAGAGATAGGATTTATGACTTACTTGGAAAAACATAGTTTGATTAAAGATAGTCAGCATGGCTTTGATAGGGGCAGGCAAAATCAAGGACTGCATATGCTGGAAAACAGAGTCTAGATTAGAATGGTGCTGCAAAGGCACAGCAGGTCAGGCAGCATCCGAGGAGCATTCCTGATGAAGAGCTTTTGACCGAAACATTGATTTTCCTGCTCCTAGGATGCTGCCTGACCTGGTGTGCTTTTCCAGCACCACTCTAATTCAGACTTTGATAGGGGCAGGTCATACCTCACAAGCCTTATTGAGTAGTTTGAGGATGTGACGAGACAAGTTGATGAAAGTCGAGCAGTTGATGGTGGTGTATATGGATTTCAGTCAGGCATTTGATAAGGTTTCCCACAGCAGGCTTATTCAGAAAGTTAGGAGGAAAGGATTCAGGGAAATGTGCCTGTCTGGATATAGAATTAGCTGTCCCAAAGAAGACAGCGAGTGGTAGTGGATGGAAAGTATTCCACCTGGAGGTCAGTGACCAGTGGTATCCTGCAGGGACCAGTTCTTGGGCCTCTGCTCTTTGTAGTTTTTAAAAATGACTTGGATAAAGAAATGGAAGGGTGGATCAGTAAGTTTACCAATGACACAAAGGTCGGTGGTGTTGTGGCTAGTGTTGCAGGTTGCAACAAGACATAGACAGGATGCAGAGCTGGGCCGAGAAGCAGCAGATGGAGTTCAACCTGGATAAACGTGAAGTGATACATTTTGAAGGTCGAAGTTGAATGTTGAATACAGGGTTAAAGACAGGATTCTTGGCAGTGTGGGGGAACACTTATATAGATTCCTCAAAGTTGCCACTCAGGTTGATAGGGCTATTAAGAAGGTGTACAGTATTTTAGCTTACATTAACAGGGGGATGGAGTTGAAGAGCCGTGAGGTTTTGCTGCTGCTCTATAAAACCCTGGTTAGACCACACTTGGAATATTGTGTCCAGTTTTGGTTGCCTCATTAAAGGAAGGATGTTGGTGCTTTCAAGAGATTGCAGAGGATATTTACCAGGACTTTGCCTGATTGGAGGACTTGTCTTATGCAGAGAGGTTGAGTGAACTGGGGCTTTTCACATTGGAGAGAAGAAGGAAGAGAGGTGACTTGGTAGGGGTGTACAAGGTAATGAGAGGCATAGAGAGAGTGGATAATCAGAGACTTTTCCCCAGGGCAGATATGGCTGTCATGAGGGGTCATAATTATAAGGTGTTTGGAGAAAGGTTTAGGGGAGATGCCAGAGGTAGGTTCTTTACACAGAGAATGGTGGGGTGTGTGGAATGCACTGCCAGCAATGGTAGCAGAGTCAGAGACATTAGGGACATTTAACTACTGCTGGACAAGCACATGGATTGCTGTAAATTGAGGGGTGTTTAGATTAAGCTGCCCTTAAAATAAGATAAATGCTTGGCACAACATCGTGGGCCAAATTGCCTGTACTGTGCTGTACTGTTCTGTATTCAAAATCACCTCCCCCTTATTGTAGTAGTTGACTCCTTAATTAATAGTGCTACACTACCACCCTTTTTATACTCTTCTCTGTCTTGCGTAAAGATCCTGTACCCCAGAATGTTGAGTTGCCAGTCCAGCCCTTCCCTCAACAAAGTTTCTGAGATGGCAACAATATCATACTACCTATTACACTCCGAGCATTAAAGTAAAGACCATTCAGCCTTGTCTTACTCTCTTGACACTCAACATAGCTGAACTAACTGGGATTTGCTTCCTTTGCTGCAACATGATGTGTCTCTGTTTCATTGATATTCTGTGTCCCCTCCAGTTGCCAGACTAGTTTAAACTCCTCTTAACAGCACTAACAAGCCTAGGCTGCAAGGATGTTCATCCCAAAACAAGATATTGGACAACCAGTCCTATCAAGTATTTGGATATGCACAGAAAAGGTATCTCCTGATGAAACTTAAAAAGACTAAAACACGCTTTGAGGCACAAGATGGGAAGTCAAGATAGATGGGTAGATACACTGAATCAGAAAAAACAATTTTGAAAATTTCTGTGGCATTGTTCAAAACAAATGCCCATGAGTATAAACCAATTAATATTAACGTTGCATTTCTGCAGGGAGACCGGCTCAAGAGGGATGTGTTCCTTCATCCTGCAATAGAAGTACGAAACACAGTGGTGACAGTCTGGAAGTTAAAGAAATGGGTGCATGGTCCAAATGATACCACAAGATTTTTGTACTTCTCAGTAAGGTCTGTTTCATTAAAACCGGGTGGTCTTCAGTTAAAAGCAAACCATACCATGTTTTAAGGGCCAGGTTTGCAGATTTAAAAGAGATGCTGGAGAGTGGAGATATCAGTACTCAGCTACTTGATAGCTTTACAAAGTAAGGAATGAGTTCAGCAAAACCTTTGGAATTGCTGGAATAAGGAAGCTTGGAACTTTACTGTGTAAAGAATGTAATCCTGGAATATAATCTTGACATTTTATATGTTTTTACACGTTATTATAGATTGATTTATCTAAAACTAAAAAGGGAAATCTGTTATTACCTCATGTGGTCTGAAGGAATGTCTTTACGGAAGGGGATTTTTAAATTCAGAGTTATATGGGTTTGAATTACTTGTACAAATACAGTAATCGTGGGTGAGAGTTTATGGAGTGTGACTACCTGAAATAAAACTCTCATTTAAAAGCATGGCTTTAAATTCTATTTAAATACAGTTATCTGATGGAATATAACAGATGCCACTGTATCTTTCTAGATTGTATCTTCAGCCTAGATATTAGTTATGACATTTTTTAAACCAATTTCTCCACCTATCTGTTACTGGTATTATTTTGTTACTGGTATACAGGGAGCACAAGGGTGAAATTGAACATGGCAAATTAAAATGTTCTTTTATTTATCTGTAGATAGCAACATATTTTAACTGAATCTATTCATCTCTGCTTTGAATCTTGACTTGCTATTATTTTATACACTAATCCGATCCTCAGGACATCCCAAAGTAAATTGCAGCCAATGAAATAGAATTCTAACATGTAACTCTCACTGTCATGTAGGAAATGAGGCAGTCAAATTATGCAGTTACCTTCTCATGTAATAAAGACCAGAAATCTGGTTCCAGAAATCTGGAAATCTGCTCCAGAAATCTGGAGCAACTGGCCAAAGTTCAATGGTTCAATACCTTAACAGGGAAGACCGTGGAGGAACAATGGCGGATATTTCTGTGTATAATGCAGAAGATGCAGGATCAGTTCATTCCTAAAAGGAAGAAAGATCCCAGGAGGAGACATGGGCGGCCGTGGCTGACAAGGGAAGTAAAGAAACATATAAGGTTAAAAGAGAAAAAGTATAACTTAGCGAAGATAAGCGGGAAAACGGAGGACTGGGAAGCTTTTAAAGAACAACAGAGGATTAGTAAGAAGGAAATACGCAGAGAAAAAATGAGGTACGAAGGTAAACTGGCCAGGAATATAAAGGAGGATAGTAAAAGCTTTTTTAGGTATGTCCAAGGCAAAAAAATGGTTAGGACAAAAATTGGGCCCTTGAAGACAGAAGCAGGGGAATATATTACTGGGAACGAAGAAATGGCAGAGGAATTAAATGGGTACTTCAGATCTGTGTTCACTGGGGAAGACACAAGCAATCTCCCTGAGGTAACAGTGGCTGAAGGACCTGAACTTAAGGGAATTTCTATTTGCCAGGATTTGGTGTTGGAGAGACTGTTAGGTCTGAAGGTTGATAAGTCTCCGGGACCTGATGGCCTGCATCCCAGGGTACTGAAGGAGGTGGCTCGGGAAATCGTGGATGCGCTGGTGATTATTTTCCAGAGTTCAATAGAATCGGGGTTGGTTCCTGAGGATTGGAGGGCGGCTAATGTTGTGCCACTTTTTAAGAAGGGTGGGCGGGAGAAAGCAGGAAATTATAGACCAGTTAGTCTGACCTCAGTGGTGGGAAAGATGCTGGAGTCTATTATAAAGGATGAAATTACAGCACATCTGGATAATAGTAACAGGATAGGACAGAGTCAGCATGGATTTATGAAGGGGAAATCATGCTTGACTAATCTTCTTGAATTTTTTGAGGATGTAACTCGGAAGATGGACGAGGGGGATCCAGTGGATGTACTGTACCTGGACTTTCAGAAAGCTTTTGATAAAGTCCCACACAAGAGGTTAGTGAGTAAAATTAGGGCGCACGGGATTGGGGGCAAAGTACTAGATTGGATAGAGAATTGGTTGGCTAATAGGAAACAAAGGGTAGTGATTAACGGCTCCATTTCGAAATGGCAGGCAGTGACCAGTGGGGTACCGCAGGGATCCGTGCTGGGACCGCAGCTTTTTACAATATATGTAAATGACATAGAAGATGGTATCAGCAATAACATTAGCAAATTTGCTGATGACACAAAGCTAGGTGGTAGGGTGAAATGTGATGAGGATGTTAGGGGATTACAGGGTGACCTGGACAAGTTAGGTGAGTGGGCAGATGCATGGCAGATGCAGTTTAATGTGGATAAATGTCTGGTTATCCACTTTGGTGGCAAGAACAGGAAGGCAGATTACTACCTCAATGGTATCAAATTAGGTAAAGGGGCTGTTCAGAGAGATCTGGGTGTTCTTGTCCACCAGTCAATGAAGGCAAGCATGCAGGTACAGCAGGTCGTGAAGAAGGCTAATAGCATGCTGGCCTTCATAACAAGAGGGATTGAGTATAGAAGCAAAGAGGTGCTTCTGCAGCTGTACAGGGCCCTGGTGAGACCACACCTGGAGTACTGTGTACAGTTCTGGTCTCCAAATTTGAGGAAAGACATTCTGGCTATTGAGGGAGTGCAGCGTAGGTTCACGAGGTCAATTCCTGGAATGGCAGGATTGCCTTACATGGAAAGACTGAAGCGACTGGGCTTGTATACCCTTGAGTTTAGAAGACTGAGAGGGGATCTGATTGAAACGTATAGGATTATGAAAGGACTGGACACTCTGGCAGGAGGGAACATATTTCCGTTGATGGGGGAGTGCCGAACCAGAGGACACAACTTAAAAATACGGGGTAGACCATTTAGGACAGAGATGAGGAGAAACTACTTCACCCAGAGAGTGGTGGCTGTGTGGAATGCTCTGCCCCAGAGAGCAGTGGAGGCCCAGTCTCTGGATTCTTTTAAGAAAGAATTGGCTAGAGCTCTTAAAGATAGTGGAGGCATGGGGTATGGAGATAAGGCTGGAACAGGATACTGATTAGGAATGATCAGCCATGATCATATTGAATGGCGGTGCAGGCTCGAAGGGCAGAATGGCCTACTCCTGCATCTATTGTCTATTGTCTATTTTAAGTGATGTTAATTGTAAGATGAATGCTGCCAGGATGTTAAATTTTCTTTCTCAGACTAGATTAACATTGGCTAATTTGTTTGGCTTTCAGTGCTCTGATTGGGTATTTGTTTCTAAGGTTCGGATTGGCTAATTCTGATTTGGCTGAACGTTCCAATTTTCAGGAACACACTCAGTTTGAATGCACTTTAGTGTGTATCGCAGAATTAAGTTTCCTGATTGGAAGGATTAATTTCACTAAAAGAAAATCACCTAGTTTCCTGTATGAAAATTGTTCCCTCATTCTCTAATTCTTGCCCCCACCCCACCAGTTTCCCATTCTGCATCTCTCTTCCCATTTTCCTATTCTCATTCCCGCCTTCTCTAACAGTTCTTCTTTCTCCCCTCCTTAACTCCCATAAATTATCCAAGCCATGGTATCAGGTTTATGGAGTATTACTGGAGCTGCATTCATCCACGTAAGTGAGGAGTATTCCGTGACTTTGAGCCTTTGACTTGAGCCTTTAAATGGTGGACATGGATGGATGTTCTTTGAAACTTTTGGACATAATGGAAGAAGGATGCTCAGGGAGTCAGGAAGTGGCTTATTTGCTGTAGGATTCCAAGCCCCTGATTAGTGTGTGTAGCCACAATATTTACATCACTAATCCCGTTCAGTTTCTAGTCAATGATAACACCAGGATGTTACTAACAGCATATTCAGTGATAGTAACACCATTAAAACTTGAGAGGTAGAGGTTCGATTTTCTCTTTTTGGAAGTGGTCATTGCACAAATAGTACTTTTCTGTCCAGTTCCTCCTTCATTTCAATGTGGGCTGATTCAGTATCTGAGGAGCCGTGAACAACATTGAACATTGTTTAATCATCCGCGAACATCCTCACTTCTGACGTTATGATGGAGGGTAGGTCATTAATGAAATAGCTGGAGATGTTTGGGCCTAGGACACTATCCTGAGGAACTTCTACTGAGATGTCCTGGAGCTGAGGTAACTGATCTCGAACAGCTTCCTGTGTGCCAAGGACTCCAATCAGTGGACAGCATTCCCCTACCCCAATTTTAATTGATTACAATTTTGCTAGGGCTTGCTGACACCATGTTTAGCTGAATGTGGCCTTGATGTCAAGGGCTATCACTCTCACCTCACCTCTGGAATGCAGCTTTTTTGTTCATGCTTGAACTAAGACTGTTAGGAGGTTAGAAGCGGAGTGGCCTTGGTGGAACTGAAATTGGGTGTCACTGAGCTGGCTATTGCTGAGAAGATGCTACTTAATAGCACTGAAGTGAATTGAATTGAATGATTTATTGTCACTTGTATTTCACAAATAAATGCAGTCAAAAGTAATATGTTGCCACACTCCGGTGCCATTTTGACTTACAGAAGATAAGACTGAAAGTGAGATATAAAACTTTTTTAAAAATTAAACAGTGTTAACATTCCTCCCTATTTGTGCTCTGCTTGACATTGGGGTGTGGGGGGAGGGATGGTGTGTGTTTCTACAACAGGCTCCTGGTCCACCAACACCCCTGCATCACAGTCCATTACAGTATACCAATTCATCTTCAGCTGCAGTGATGCAGTAAGACCGATGACACTGTTGATGGTATCTTTCAACATTTTACTGATGATCAAGAAAAGACAGATGGGATAGTAATTGCCTGGATTGATGAATTTGGTTGGATTTGTTCTGCTTTTTGTGTACAGGACATACCTGGGCAATTTTCCACATTGCTGAGTAGATGCCAGTGATCAGGCCAGACTGAAACATCTTGACCAGGGGCATACAGTTTGTGTAGCACAGGTCTTCAGTATTATTGCTGAAATATTGTAAGGGCTCATAAGCTTTTGCACTGTCCGGTGCCTTCAGCTATCTTTTGATATCATGTAAAGTGGCTTGAATTGTTTGATACTGGGCACATTAGGAGGAGGCTGAAATGGATCATTCATTCTGCACTTCTGGCTGATGACTGTGGTAAATGCTTCAGCCTTATCTTTTGGACTACAGCACTATGCTGCTCCATAATTAAGGATGGAGATATTTGTAAAGTCTTCCATTCCAGAGAAACGTTTTAAGTATCCACCACCATTCAAGACTGGATGTGGCAAGACTGCTGAGCTTGAATCGATTGGTTGTGGAGTTTAGTTCTGCCTATTATTTGCAGTATATGCTGTTTGACTCTCAAGCAGTCTTGTGTTGTAATTTCACCATATTGATACTTCATTTGTAAGTATGCTGAATGCTGATCCTCACTGCATGCTTGATTAAACCAGGGTTGATCCACTGCTTAATAGAACAAAGGACTGCAGATGCTTAAGATCTGAAAGAAAAAAAACAGAAATTGCTGGAGAAATGCAGCAAGTGTGGCAGTATCTGTGGAGAGAAAGCAAGTTTTGAATTCAGTGTGACTGTTCCTCAATTCTGAGGATGTTGATTGAACAATGATTTTTGACCAGCATGTAGGAAGATCTAAATAAAAACTGAAAGAACTGCAGATGCTGTAAATTAGAAACACAAACAGAAATTGCTGGAAACGCTCAGCAGGTCTGGCAGCATCTATGGAGAGAAATCGGAGTTAATGTTTCAGGTTGAGCAAAATTAATTCTGATTTCTCTCCACAGATGTTGCCAGACGTGCTGAATTTTCCCAGCAATTTCACTTTTTGTTTCTGACTTACAGCATCTGCAGTTCTTTCAGTTTTTAATTATATCTTCCAGCATGCTGGTTAAAAAGTCGTTACTCAACCAACATCGCAAACCAGTCAGAATTCTGATGAAAGTCAATCACATTGAATTCAAAACATGCGTTCACTCCACAGATACTGCCAGACCTGCTGAATTTCTCCAGCAATTTCTGTTAATAGATTTTGAATAGGGGAAGAGAGTTGGTGCATTGTGGAGGCTGAATATTTCTGAAAAAAAAACACTTGAGTCATTAAAATATATATTCAACCTTAAAACTGAAAGGGAAAAAGTAAACGAATCAAACATATGATATGTAAAGGGAAAGGGTAATGGATATAATGAATGTTGAGAAAGGGGAATACAGCAGGGTTTTGAAATCGGAAGTGCAATCGCGGATCGTACAGACGGTGTTTGGGCAGCTCATGCGAACCATACTCGAGGGGGTGAGAGAGAGCGAGAGGGATAGAGGGATAGAGACAGGGCCCAGGAGAGAGAAAAATAAAGAGAGAGAGGGATAGTGAGAAGGCACGGGGGGAGGGAGGGAGATAGAGACAGGGCCTGGAGAGGAGAGAGAGAGAGAGTGAAGGATAGTGAGAGGGCCGGGGGAAGGGAGGAGAGAGACAGCGAGGCCCAGAGAGAGAGAGAGAGAGAGGGAGGGAGAGGGAGAGCTGGGGACCATCGGGGGGCAGCAGCCCGGGGCCGGGTCAGGGGCCGGGGGGGCCTGAAGCATCCAGAGCCGCGTCTCTCTGTGTCTCTCTGTGAGTGTGAGTGCAGTGACAGGCTGCAGGTAACTGTAACATGCACAAACCTGACATCACCTGGTGTAAAGGGTGTTCATCCTGAGGGGGGGGGGGGGGGGGGTCAGTGCAGAAATGTGGTGTCCCTTCCTTCAGCAAACCCCTCTCGCTGCTGCCTGCCAGGGGCGCTTCCTCCACCACCCCCCCCCCAGCCTCTCCATGGACCCATCTTCCCCTGTGCAGGTGTCCACAGTGTTCACTGACAAGACCTCTGCTCTTGGGTCACTTGTGGTTTTTACAGGCACCATGTGACCCAGAATTCCACCTGCATTGTGGTTCTGTGCCTGTATTAGCCGCTGCTATCCAGAATTTTGCATACTTGGCTGTTTTTTTAAAAAAATCTTTGTAAGTGGGAATGTTAGAGTTGATCTTTCCTGTCTCTCAAAACACAGGACTGACCTCCGTTAGTAGGAGGATGTGGGGCAGAATGTAGAAGGGAATTTCTGCAGGTGCTGGAATCTGTACTGAATACAAAAAGTGCTGGAGATCAGGATGCTGCTTGACCGCTCTGGTCTCCAGTATTTTTTGTTTTCAGTCAGGATGTGGGACAGCACTTGGGAGCCGTTCAGTTCAATTGTTCTTCAAGGTTCTGAAACTATCCTCATGGCTGCATTTAGCTGTGTACCTCAATAGCTTTCTGTAGTGGCTGCATGCAGAGCTATATTCTGCAGACTAGACCCACTGTCACAGTGCAAAGTGTTTGTTTCATGTGACTCCTATGAAATGCCTTGAGTTTTCATACACAGTTTTCACACCTTGGCTTTTACTCCTTGATTGGTGATGAGGTCTTATCCGGGATGATGTCCACGTATTTTGAGATTGGGTGTGAAGAAGTGGGAAATTTGAAAGTTCCCTCCCCAGCATTGTTGCTGGCATTTCTTGTTGTAAATAAGGAGCTGAATGGAGCACCAACTCCGGGTGGGATTCCAGGCCCAGATCCTTATAGCTTCTTTAGGAATGAGGATAAATGGAAGCTTTCCCCAGTGATAAATAGCAGCTCCAATCTATCTATGCTTAACGTTGTGATTGATCCTCACTCAGTATGTCATCTCATGATTTGTCAAAACTGAGAAACAATTTGAATGTACATAAATACACAGCTTTTTTCCAGTGTTAGCTTAAATGTAATGTTTGGCAGGAAGTACTCCCTAACTTTGTCACAAAATCAATTCATGCCTATGAGTCTTTTCCACACTTAACTTTGACAGTCTTGGTGTGTAACTTATTTTTATGATTCCTTAAAAACAATGGATTTTCTGTTTTTAAAATTTCACAACAGCAAGAAAGACCTGCCAGCCAAATGGTCTACGATGTTTTATTTGCTCCATGTGGACCTCTACCCATCTGAAATCATTTAACTGTATCGGTACCTCGTTTTCTTGCACAGGGCAGTCAGTGGTTATTAAGTCCTGTCTTAATTATAGTCAGCATCTGTAATCATTATTGACTTTAAAATTCATTGTTTGCAGAGTCTAAAATGAGCATATTTGGAACAAGTGGAGGGTTTGGAACTGGGAGTATGTTTGGAGGGACAACAACTGACAACCACAATCCTATGAAGGTACGGTACATTAGGAGGTATACAGCACTGGTATTGAATCTGTTTCGATACAAAACAGATAAGTAGTCACTGCAACTATATATTAAATGGAGAAATGTTATGAATAGTAAGTTTTTTTTGTCAGCTTAGGCTCAGTTGGTGATCCTTCCATCTGTGGGTTAAAGACCAACACCAGACTGACCTTCGACTGAGGGAATGCTGCTGTGTTTGCACACTATGCTGGTTATCACAGCGTGGCATTATATAAAAATGAGCAGGTGTATTCTTGGTAATATATATGTGGATGTTGTGGGAGATTGCCAAATTTTCTGCATTTCAACTTTTGTAATACTTCAAAAGGGCTCATTAGGATTACATGTTGACAATTGTGTAAATCATGACCACTCTTCGCTATAATTGTTTCATTGAAGAATGCAGTTGATTTTTTTTTGTGTGCATCTCTTTTAAATGTTTTCACAGCCACCCATATTGGCAGAATAATTTGAAGAGTGTAAACGATAACACGGTTTAGAGGAAGCATTGGTTACACCTGATTTTCAAGATTTTTCAGTATATGTATTTACATATTAGGGTTTCCACTCAGATCACTAAAGATCATAGTTCTTGATAAGGATTAACGTTGCTAACCTTTTGTGCTTGACTTCAAAATTGTGATCTTCTGTGGAATGTAACCGCAATGTGAAGTGTCTGTTCTTGAGCAAGAGTGAATCAACATGATAATTGCCGATATTTAGGTATTATTTAGCAGTGTGTTTTGTGAGTAAAGTGGTGTTTTGTTTTTCCTGATAAATGTCATCTTTTCAAATCTAGGCTTTCCCAATAGGGAAAGAAGACAGTTTCTCAGTTGGAGAAACTATTTCTTATTGTGACTCCATTTTGAGGCTTTAAAATGTGAGAGCAGGGGCCTGTTGGAGTTGGAACACAGTTGTTGTGACTCATTCAGAGCTCATTATTGTGATTGTCATCACACAACTTATAGCCACACCATTTCTGATTGTGACCTCACTTTGGGGAGGCAATGGCCTGGTGGTGTTATTGCTAGACTATTAATCCAGAAACTCAACTAAAGTTCTGAAGACACAGGGTCAAATCCTGCCATGGCAGATGGTGAAATTTGAATTCAGTAAAGAATTTGGAATTAAGGGTCTAATGATGACCAAGTTGGAAAAACCTATCTGGTTCACTTATGTCCTTTAGGGAAGGAAATCTGTTATTCTTACCTGATCTGGCCTACCTGTGACCTCAGACCCATAACAACTATAGTTGACTCTTATCTACCCCCTGGGCAATTAGGGATGGGCAATAAATGCTGACCTAGCCAGAGACGCCCACATCCTCTGAGTGAATTAAATAACTTTGGGAAGCCCTCACTTATAGAATTAAACCTTTGTGAAAACCTCTACCTTCATTTTTGGGATTTTGGCACAGAGTTGTTATGGTGTAGTGGAATAGTCGTCCAAAGAAATGATCTAAAAAACTCAGGTTCTAGGTTCAAATTCTACTCTCTGACTTCATGTTAATTGATTCTGTAAGTGATTCTCTCATCTCAAGTACTGTCCCTCTCCATTTGGAGCTGCTATCACACAGAACATAGAACAATACAGCACAGAACAGGCCCTTCGGCCCACGATGTTGTGCCAAACGTTTGTCCTAGCTTAAGCACCTATCCATGTACATATCCAATTGCCGCTTAAAGGTCACCAATAATTCTGACTCTGCCACTCCCACAGGCAGCGCATTCCATGCCCCCACCACTCTCTGGGTAAAGAACCTACCCCTGATATCCTCCCTATACCTTCCACCCTTCACCTTAAATTTATGTCCCCTTGTAACACTCTGTTGTACCCGGGGAAAAAATCTCTGACTGTCTACTCTATCTATTCACCTGATTCATCTTATAAACGTCTATCAAGTCACCCCTCATCTTTCACCATTCCAATAAGAAAAGGCCTAGCAGTCTCAACCTATCCTTGTACGACCTATTCTCCATTCCAGGCAACATCCTGGTAAATCTCCTCTGCACCCTCTCCAAAGCTTCCACATCTTTCCTAAAGTAAGGCGACCAGAACCGCACACAGTACTCCAAATGTGGCCTTACCAAGGTCCTGTACAGCTGCAACATCACTTCACGACTCTTGAATTCAATCCCTCTGCTAATGAACGCTAATACACCATAGGCCTTCTTACAAGCTCTATCCACCTGAGTGGCAACTTTCAAAGAGCTATGAACATAGACCCCAAGATCCCTACCGTTAACCCTGTATTCCGCATTTTTATTTGTCCTTCCAAAATGGACAACCTCACACTTGGCAGGGTTGAACTCCATCTGCCACTCCTCAGCTCAGCTCTGCATCATATCTAAGTCCCTTTGCAGCCGACAACAGCCCTCCTCACTGTCCACAACTCCACCAATCTTCGTATCGTCTGCAAATTTACTGACCCACCCTTCTACTCCCTCTTCCAAGTCATTAATAAAAATTACAAACAGCAGACGACCCAGAACTGATCCCTGCGGAACTCCATTTGTAACTGGGCTCCAGGCTGAATATTTACCATCTACCACCACTCTCTGACTTCGACCAGTTAGCCAGTTCTCTATCCAACTGGCCAAATTTCCCTCTATCTCATGCCTCCTGACTTTCCGCATAAGCCTACCATGGGGAACCTTATCAAATGCCTTACTAAAATCCATGTATACGACATCCACTGCTCTACCCTCATCCACATGCTTGGTCACCTCCTCAAAGAATTCAATAAGACTTGTAAGGCAAGACCTCACAAATCCGTGCTGGCTGTCTCTAATCAAGCAGTGTCTTTCCAGATATTCATAAATCCTTTCCCTCAGTACCCTTTCCATTACTTTGCCTACCACTGAACTAAGACTAACTGGCCTGTAATTCCCGGGGTTATCCCTATTCCCTTTTTTGAACAGGGGCACAACATTCGCCACTCTTCAGTCCCCTGGTACCATCCCCGTTGACAGTGAAGACGGCTCTGCAATTTCCTCTCTTGCTTCCCACATAATCCTAGGATATATCCCATCAGGCCCGGGGGACTTGTCTATCCTCAAGTTTTTCAAAATGCCCAACACATCTTCCTTCCTAACAAGTATCTCCTCTGGCTTACCAGTCCGTTTCACACTCTCCTCTTCAACAATACCACCTCTCTCATTTGTAAATACTGAAGAAAAGTACTCATTCAAGACCTCTCCTATCTCTTCCGACTCAATACACAGTCTCCCACTACTGTCCTTGATCGGACCTACCCTCGTTCTCGTCATTCTCATGTTTCTCACATACGCATAAAAGCCCTTGGGGTTATCCTTGATCCTACCCGCCAAAGGTTTTTCATGCCCTCTCTTAGCTCTCCTAATCCCTTTCTTCAGCTCCCTCCTGGCTATCCTGTAACCTCCAATGCTCTGTCTGAACCTTGTTTCCTCAACCTTATGTAAGCCTCCTTCTTCTTCCTTACAAGACATTCAACCTCCCTCGTCAACCAAGGCTCCCTCACACGACCATTTCTTTCCTGCCTGATCGGTACATACATATCAAGGACACGTCGTATCTGTTCCTTGAAAATGTTCCACATTTCAACGACATCCTTCCCTGACAGCCTATGCTCCCAACTTATGCTCCTCAGATCCTGTCTTGCAGCATCGTATTTACCCTTCCCCCAATTGTAAAACCTACCCTGTTGCATGCACCTATCTCTCTCCATAACCAAGGTGAAAGTCACAGAATTGTGGTCACCATCACCAAAATGCTCACCCACTAACAAGCCCATCATTTGTCCCGGTTCGTTACCAAGTACCAAATCCAATATGGCCTCCCCTCTGGTCGGACAATCTACATACTGCGTTAGAAAAGCCTCCTGGACACACTGCACAAACACTGCCCCGTCCAATCTACTTGATCTAAAGAGCTTCCAATCAATATTTGGGAAGTTGAAATTGCCCATGACTACTACCCTGTGGCTTCTGCACCTTTCCAAAATCTGTTTCCCAATCTGTTTCTCCACATCTCTGCTGCTATTGGGGGGCCTATAGTAAACACCCAACAAGGTGACTGCTCCTTTCCTATTTCTGACTTCAGCCCATACTACCTCCAAAGACAGATCCCCCTCGAACTGCCTTTCTGCAGCCATTATACCATTTCTAATTCGCAACGCCACCCTCCCCCCTTTTTTACCACCCTCCCTAATCTTGCTGAAACATCTGTAACCAGGAACCTCCAACAACCATTCCTGTCCCTCTTCTATCCACGTTTCCGTGATGGCCACAACATCGTACTCCCAAGTACCAATCCATGCCTTAAGTTCACCCACCTTATTTCTGATACTCCTTGCGTTAAAGTATACACACTTGAACCCATCTCTGTGTCCGCAAGTATTCCCTGTCAGTGCTACCTTCTCCACAGCCTCCCTACATTCTTGGACATCCTGAAAAACACCTAACCTACTTGCTGGACTACAAGTCCGGATCCCATCCCCCTGCCAAATTAGTTTAACCCCCCCCCAAAGAGTGCTAGCAAACCTACCTCCCAGGATATTGGTGCCCTTCTGGTTCAGGTGCAACCCGTCCTGTTTGTACAAGTCCCACCTTCCCCAGAATGCAGTCCAATTGTCCAAATACCTGAAGCCCTCCCTCCTACACCATCCTTGCAGCCACGTGTTCAACTGCACTCTCTCCTTATTCCTTGCCTCATTGTCACGTGGCACCGGCAACAACCCAGAGATGACGACTCTGTCCGTCCTAGCTTTTAGCTTCCAGCCTAACTCCCTGAGCTCCTGAATGACCTCCCCACCCCTCTTCCTACCTATGTCGTTGGTGCCAATGTGCACCACGACTTCTGGCTGCACACCCTCCCCCTTAAGGATTCTGAAGACACGGTCCGAGACGTCTCGGACCCTGGCACCCGGGAGACAACAAACTATCGAGAGTCTCGCCAATGTCCACAGAACCGCCTGTCCGTCCCTCTAACTATAGAGTCTCCTATAACTAGCGCTGTCCTCTTCCCCCTTTTCCTTCTAAGCCTCAGAGCCAGACCTCGTGCCAGAGACCCGGTTTACCCCTGCTTAGGCCGCCCCCTCCAACAGTATCCAAAGCAGTCTACTTATTGTTGAGGGGAACAACCACAGGGGATCCCTGCACTGCCTGCTTCCTCCCCTTCCCACCTCTAACTGTTACCCAGCTACCTCTGTTCTCTGGCATAACTATGTCCCTGTAGCTTCTATCTATCACCCTCTCAGCCTCTCGAATAATTCTCAGTTCATCCAACTCCAGCTCCAGTTCCCTAACGCGGTCTGTGAGGAGCAGGAGCTGGCCGCACTTCCTGCAGATGAAGTCGGCAGGAGCATCAGTGGTCACCCCTACCTCAAACATCCTGCAGGAGGAACATTCCACTGCCTGCGCTGCCATAACTCTACACTTAGTCTCCAAAACAAGAACACTAAGTAGCTTACCTGTTCAGCCGACTGAGTCTTTTTTTTAGGTTAGGGGAGGAGGGAGGGTGGGAGACACTACACGTGTAGTGTCTCGGGTTCCTTCTCCACTCAAATAACAATCACTTACCTTCCCGACCAGCTCTGCGCTCCGACTTCACTTCCGCCCAGCTCCAGCCACTCTCTGCTGCAAAACAAAAATCACCAACCCCTCTTTAAATAAATCTTAACTTTCTATCCCTTCAAACAACTAGCCTGTCTCCAAACTCCATTTCTGTCTGAACTATGCTTATTGTTCCTGCATTTCTACCCTGCTCCAAATTAGGTTTACATCCTGCCAGTGTACTGACTCTGCCTTTAACACAGTCCTGTGTGGTTCTGACCAGGGTCCCTCTTGATCTTTTTGCATCTTTAACACAGTTAGTTGCTCATCATTCTTCAGAGATGCCCCTCTGTTGCCCGACTAGGTGGGACTGACCTCAGCTGGTCCCAACACAGCAAGAGAATCAATCGTTTTCGCTCATCTTTCCTTTCTTGCATCACTCCCTCTGGTGCTTTCAAATGTCTTCCTCCTACTTCTCAACCAAATGCTGACCCTTGGCAGCACCATCTGAAAACATGATCTCCTGTGTTACAGAGTCATACCCCATGGGGTAAAAATAGGGAAGTCTTACTAAAACTATACAAATCATTGGTCAGACCACATTTGGAATACAGGTCGTTCTGCTACAATGTGTCAGTTGTATTCCTTTGTAATCTTGCACTATGGAAAACCGCTATAGAAAATTGCACTGTAGAAGGTTGCTAATAGGAAATCACTGTATCATTCATTAGAAACTTTGTGTTATCCAAATAACATCCACAATTCGTCAACTGCATTACAGCCTATTCGCACTGACAAAACTTGCGTTAAAGCAGAATGACCTGTACTGTGAACAGTTTTGGGGCCCCTTGTCTTCGAAAAGATATACTGGCATTGGAGGCAATCCAGACAAGTTTCACTAGGCTGGTTTTGGTTATGGAGGAACTGTCTTCGAG
The DNA here is from genome assembly GCF_047496795.1 of Chiloscyllium punctatum. Classification (NCBI taxonomy): domain Eukaryota; kingdom Metazoa; phylum Chordata; class Chondrichthyes; order Orectolobiformes; family Hemiscylliidae; genus Chiloscyllium; species Chiloscyllium punctatum. The sequence goes on from NC_092775.1 coordinate 52,734,544, forward strand.
GTGAGATTCAGTAAGTTGTCATCATTGGAATTTAGTAGAATGAGAGGTGACCTTATCAAAACATAGAAGGTGCTTAAGGGACATGCGGAAAAGTTATTTCCCCTTGTGGGAGAAATTAAAACCATTAAAAAAAAGGAACAGGAATAAGCCATTTGGTCCCTTCGCGATTCATGGCTGATCCGACATTCCTCGTAACCACTTCCCTGCATTTTCCTCATAATCCTTGGTTTCCCGACTGATCAAGAATCTATCTCAACCTTAAATATACACAAGGACTGTACCCCCACAGCTTCCTGTGGCATGGAATTCCAAAGACACTCAACCGTCTGAGAGAAGAAATTCCTCCTTATCTCAATCTTAAATTGGCGCCCCTGAATTCTGAGACTATGCCCCCAGTCTAGGACTCACCCATGATGGGAAACATCCTCTCAGCATTTACCCTGTCAGACCACTTAAGAATTTCTATATATTTCAATGAGATTACCTCTTATTCTAAATTACAAGGAGTCTAGTCTCAGCCTGCTTAACCTTTGCTCATAATCTCAAAAGGCATAATCTGAAGAGTAAGGACTCATCCATCTAAGAAAAAGATGAGGAGGAGATTCATGAGGGTGGTGAATCTGTGGTCGTCTTTATCATAAAGAACTCTTGAGGCCGGATTGCTAAATATATTCAAGACTGAGGTAGATAAAATGTTGATCAGTAAGGGAATCGAAGATCATGGAGAAAAACCAGGAAAGTAACTTATCAGTTCAGACATGATCTCATTGAATAGTGGAGAGTCTTGATGGATGGTTGCCTTGCTTGTGTTCCTTCATCTTACAGGCCACTTGTCCAACACCCATTATTTAAAGAGGAGAAATTTCCTCCAAGCTGTTAAAGCAGTTGTTTACCATCTCTGCCGCAAATTCCATCCTTCTCCTGGCCAGATGTCTGAAGCTGTACCAGACTGTATGCAAGATTGCTATCCTGTTTGAGATGAGCATTTGTTCTGAAACCAAGATGATATGCTTTCGCTGTCAACATCACCTGACAATGCCCCATCACAGCTTACTTGCAGTTGAAATCTTCATCTGTGTCTATGTTACATTAAATTTGACTATTCCACTGCTTTCCTGGGCAGTCTACAGTCTTTTACCTGTCACAAACTGCAGCACATCCAGAATTCTGCTGCCCACTCAGACTAAATCCTATTCACCCATCATCCTTCTGGTTGTTGACCAACATTGGCTTTGGACCTGTTTGAAAATTCTCATTTTGGTGGTAAATTCCTATCCATGGTCTCACCCCTCCTTGACGCTCTAATCTTTCCTAGCTTTAAAACTCTCCCAGATCTCTACATTCTCCCAATTCTGGCCAACCTCAGGTTTAATTCAGCCAACAGTGGTGACTGTGCTTTCAGCTGTCTGGGCCCCAAGATCTGGGATTATCTGCTGCTAAACCTTCCTGCTTTTTTCTCTTTTGGAGAAGACCATTAAAACCTCTGGCTGTGACCAAGTCTTTGATCATTCATCCTACTATCCCTTTTTGTGGCGGTGCCCTATGCTATTTAAAAAAGAGTTTTGAGAAGATTTGTAGCTCAGATTGAGGTTCTGGATGTAGGTTTGCTCGCTGAGCTGGAAATATAAATATACCCATTTATAAATAGAAAGTGGGCTACACTACCAGTGCTTCAGCGGAGGCTCACTGATGATTTTATCCAGTATGGTGATGAAACATCTGAAAATGAACCTTCCAGCTCAGCGAGCAAATCTACATCCAAAACTCTTTAAAAATGTTCCTCACAGCGCCAGAGACCCGGGTTCAATTCCTGCCTCAGGCGACTGACTGTGTGGAGTTTGCACGTTCTCCCCGTGTCTGCGTGGGTTTCCTCCGGGTGCTCCGGTTTCCTCCCACAGTCCAAAAATGTACAGGTCAGGTGAATTGGCTATGCTAAATTGTCCATAGTGTTAGGTAAGGGGTAGATGTAGATGTAGGGTATGGGTGGGTTACGCTTCGGCGGGGCGGTGTGGACTTGTTGGGCCGAAGGGCCTGTTTCCACACTGTAAGTAATCTAATCTAATCATATAAGTTGTATGTATTTTAAATCCTTTAATAGCATATTCATGAATACACAGGCACCTTTTTATCTTTTGTGACAACTTTTGAGGGTATTTTCTTTTTTGTACCTGAATTATTTCACACGAGTATATGATTTGTACAAGTGAAATTGTCTGTAAACAGAAAATGCAAGTGTCTGTTTTTAAGATAAAGGATATTAAGTAAGAAAAATCTGCTCTGAAAATAGCATAAATGTGATCACATGTTTTGTTGACTGGTGTTTGTCCAGCAGAATGATGAGGTAATTCTGAAATTTACATTGACCATTGTTGGGGAGGACATGGAAAGATATTGAACAAGGGTGTTAAAATGAATTAGAAGTAGGTCTTATACACACCTAATCTGCATTTAGTCTCTTTTAATATAAAGACTACATAGCAAGCAGCAAATACAATGTGCTGGATTAGAAAGGGGACAGCGAGGTTGATATCTCAAATGGAAGAAATAGTTGGTGCTGATGCAGAAGCATTGTGAAGATAAATGGGCACTCATTGTATCTCTTGTGGTTGCATGAAAGATGCCAAGGAAAGGGCAGCTGGATGTGGGGAATGGAGAAAAGGGAAAAGGCACTTGTTGATGGGACTGATTTGTTAGCAGATTGGCGTCTGGAGAAGAGGGAGCTGGTAGGACAGAAGGACAAATGTGACTTACAAACAAACATGCATGAATGTGTGGAGGAACTGGTGTGCTAATGTGTGTAGATCTCAACTGGGGTGGGCGGGGGTTTTGAAATTAATCTTTTCAGTAACTCCTCAGAGAAGTGGAATCATCTGAATAAATGTGATAACTTTGTATGTAGGTCAATGGAAAGCATATTGTAGGAATGCAGGAGGGAAAGAAACAGTCAGAGATAATTCACATGAATGTTAAGGATGCTGTTGATGGATGAGTGGTGAACCGGTGATTGACCATAAGAAATAGAAGCAGGGTAGGTTGTTCACCTTCGGGCCTGATCTACCATTTAATAGGATCATGGCTAATCCAACATTCCTCACTTCACTGCATTTTTCCTAGAACCATTAATCCCCTGCTGATCAAGAATCTATCTATCTCAGCCTTGAATATACACAAGAACTCTGCCTCCACAGTTCTGTGGCAAGGGACTCTCAATCCTCTTAGAAAATAAATTCTTCTCATCTCAGTTTTAAGTTGACAGTCCCTAATTCTAGGAGAAAGTGAGGACTGCAGATGCGGGAGATCAGAGCTGAAAAATGTGTTGCTGGAAACGTCTTATGCCCGAAACGTCGATTCTCCTGCTCCTTGGATGCTGCCTGACCTGCTGCGCTTTTCCAGCAACACATTTTTTAGCTTCTTAATTCTAGACTGTCCAGTGAGAGAACGCATCCTCCCAGCATTTACCCTGTCAAGCCCATTAAGAATCCTAAATGTCTCAATGAAATGATATGTGCATTGAATGCAGGGTTGGGCCAAACAGAGCTAGTGGAGGGAACTTGTGCCTGGAGTCTGTAGTCATAGGGGAGGCCCTTAAACGAGTTTTTTGCTTCAGTAGAGAGAGGGACCTGGTGATAATGAGACCAGGTTAACAGGCTTGAACAGATTGATATTAAGAAACTGGATGTGTTGGAAATTCTGGGAAGCGAGGAATGATCTTTGCATCCTCCCTTGCCACTGGAGTAGTACAGATGATTGGAGGGAGGCGAATGTTGTTCCTTTATTCAAGAAAGGGAATAGGGAAATACCTGGGAATTACGTCTGTGGTAAGAAAGGATTCTAAGAGATAGGATTTATGACTATTTGGAAATACATAGTTTGATTAAAGATAGTCAGCATGGCTTTGTGAGGGGCAGGTCATGCCTCACAAGCCTTATTGCATTCTTTGAGGATGTGACAAGAAAAGTCGACGAAGGTCAAGCAGTGGATGCGGTGTATATGGCTTTCAGTAAGATTCCCCAATGTAGGCTCATTCAGAAAGTTAGGAAGTATGGGATACAGGGAAATTTGGCTGTCTGAATACAGAATTGGCTGTCTGGAAGGAGACAGCGAGTGGTAGTGGATGGAAAGATTTCTGTCTGGAGGTCGGTGACCAGTGGTGTCCTGCAGGGATCTGTTCTTGGGCCTCTGCTGTTTGTAGTTTTTATAAATGACTTGGATGAGGAAGTAGAAGGGTGAGGTAGTAAGTTGCAGATGACCTAAAGGTTGTTGGTGTTGTGAATAGTGGGAGGGATATTGCAGGCATCCTGACAAGACATTGATAGGATGCAGAGCTGGGCTGAGAAGTGGCAGATGGAGTTCAACCTGGATAAATGTGAAGTTTTTGGAAAATTGAATTTGAATGCTGAATACAGGGTTAAATCTTGGGATCCACGTACATAGTTCCCTCAAAGTTGCCACCCAAGTTGATAGGGCGGTTCAGAAGATGTATGGTGTTTTGGCTTTCATTAACAGAGGGATTGAGTTTAAGAGCGTGAGGTTTTGCTGCAGTTCTGTGTAACCCTGGTCAGACCACATTTGGAATATTGTGTGCAGTTCTGGTCACCTCATTATAAGGAAGATGTAGATACTTTAATGAGGGTGCAGAGGAGATTTACCAGGATGCTGCCTGGATTGGAGGGCTTGTCTTGTGAAGAGATATTGAGTGAGCTCAGGCTTTTCATACTGGACAGAAGAAGGAAGAGAGGTGACTCCGTAGGGGTGTACAAGGGAATGAGAAGCAGAGAGAGAGTAGATTAGATTAGATTACTTACTGTGTGGAAACAGGATCTTCAACCCAATAAGTCCACACCAACCCTCTGAAGAGCAACCCACCCAGACCCATTCCCCTACATTTACCCCTTCACCTAACACTATGGGCAATTTAGCATGACCAATTCACCTAACCTGCACATTTTTGGACTGTGGGAGGAAACCGGAGCACCTGGAGGAAACCCACACAGACAAGGGGAGAATGTGCAAACTTCACACAGATAGCTAGAGATTTTTCCCCAGGGTAGAAATGGCTGTCACGAGGGGATCATAATTATAAGGTGATTGGAGGAAGGTGTGGGGAGATGTCAGAGGTAGGTTTTTTACGTAGAGAGTGGAATGCACTGCCAGCGGAGTAGTACACCTGGATGGCAGTAAATTGAGGGGTGTGTAGGTTAGGTTGATCTTAAATGAAGGTAAATGCTCAGCGCAATGTCTTGGGCCGAAGGGCCTGTACTGTGCTGGACTGTTCTATGCTCCTGAAGTAGAGTAGGAGAAACAGCAGCACCAAATTCAAGACATCAGAGAGAGAAGATCTGAATAGAAATGGAGCAATGGCCGTTTCACGTGTACAGAGAATGCTGGAGAAACTCAAAGTCTGTCAGCATTTTGGAGAGAGGAACAGCATTAACATTTTGAGTCCAGTAACTTTTTTCAGAACTGAAATGTTACTTCTGTTTCTCTCTGCACAGATGCTGACAAACCTGTTGAGTTTCTTTAATGTTCTACTTGTTTCAAATTTCAAACATTTACAGTATTTTGCTTTTATTTGTCTGTTCCACTATCTTGTTTTACTTGATTCTTGAGGTAAATTCTTTATGGATCCATCCAAAGTGTGATTTAATAAAGAGGATTCTGTAAAGGTTGTCTGTAAATAACTCATGTTTTTATTTGAATGCTACATTGTTGAAATGCTACATTCAATTTTCTTACTATTTAAGAGAAAGGTGAAAGCTAGAGCAAAGAGGAGATCAGCGAGGATATAATGTTACAAATGATGCAAAGTTTAGCATTTGAAAGCTCGTTGACTTGGGAAAGAAAAGCTGAGGGATTTGTAGAGGAAATGGAACAAGTCATGATTTCAACTGCAAGTGAAGGGAGGAAAGAACGTATAATGTTTGTATACGTAGAAAATAGGAGCAGGAGGAGGCTTTTCAGCCTGCTCCAAAATAGATTGGGCTATTATAGAAAAATAGTTCCATTTGTACTAGGTCTGGTGTAAATCCTGCAGAGAAAGTCAACCAACAGTTTATTATGTCGAGTATGTTGAACAGTTGTGTTCTGATGTAACAGTGTTGTTTCCACAGGATATTGAAGTGGTGTCTCCTCCTGATGACAGCATCAGCTGCCTGGAGTTTAGCCCTCCGACGTTACCAGGAAACTTTCTCATTGCTGGATCCTGGGCCAACGATGTGAGTAATTGATCTAATGGTGATGCCTTTATTTATGGTGTTCTCTGTCTTGCTGCTTTCTGCACTGCCTTTTTTGGTAAGCTTCCACTTCATGTCATTGTATGATAGCTAAGTTTTATACTCATAAGAAACAGGAACAGGATCTAACCATTTGGTCTAGTGAGCCTCTTTCACCATTTAATATAGTCAAGGATGATCTTTGGCTTCAACTCCATTTTTCTGCCTCTTTGCCATGTGCTTTGACTCCATGAGCATCCAAAAATATCTAAGCAATTGAGCATCCATCTCTGGGATAGAGAATTCCAAATGGACATACTCCTTTAAATGTCTCATAAACTCGGTGTTAAATTATCAGTCTCTTCTAGGCTTTGGAACCAACTTCTGTGCCAAGCCTGTTCAGATTCTGGTATTTTCCACAGGCCCAATTTACGTGGTCTCACATCAAATCACACTCCAGAGGTTCAGGCGTAATTCTCCATCATAACCACCAGTCTCAGACTCGTCAGCAGGTGCCCAAATTGCAAAAGCAAAGTACTGTGAATGCTGAAAATCTGATGTAAAACACAAAATAAAGTGCTGGAAGCATTCACCAAGTTAGGGCAGCATCAGTGGTGAGACAAGTAGTTCATGTTTAGGATCTGTGACTTTTCATCATAACTAGAAAGTTTGAGAGAATGGGTTATAAACATAAAAGAAAGGGGTAAAGTGAAAGTATGAAAGGAATTCCTGTGAAATGTAGAAGGCGGAGAGGATAAATGACAAAAGAAGGTGGAAGGCTAGAGGAGATGATATTGGCACAAATCCATAAAAAGAGAGATGACTGTAGAGGAATTATAGATGGCAATTTACTCCATTCCTTTCTCCTTTTCCAAGCTGCCGTACTTGTTTATAATCTGCTAAATCTTTAGTTTCTCCACATTCTATCAAAAAATCATTAACCCGAAACATTGACATTGTTCTCTCTAAAGTTGGTGTCCAATCTGCTGAGTGTTTTTCAACATCCTTTGGTGTTTTTTTCAGATTTACAGAATCTGCAGTATTTTATTTTTATTTTTCCTCTTGTTTTTATCTAAGACTGAGGTGTTCTCAAAACTTCCTCAGAAACTCTTTGTCACCTCCTTGGGGAAAACTCATGACATGTACACATTGGAACTAAGGACACAGGAAGGAAAAAGGATGAGATCCTAAAGGGAGAATATAGGAAGTTAGGCAGGAATTTAAAAAGGAGGTCCTCGAGGTTAGTAATGTCTGGATTGCTCCCGGTACTACGAGTTAGTGAGGGTAGGAATAGGAGGATAAAGTAGATGGATGTGTGGCTGAGGAGCTTGTGCAGGGGAGAAGGGTTCACATTTTCGGATCATTTGAATCTTTTCTGGGGTAGAAGTGACCTGTATAAGAAGGACAGATTGCACCTGAATTGACAGAGGACTAATATATTGGCAGGGAGCTTTGCAAGAGCTGCTTGGGAGTATTTAAACTAGTAAGATGAGGGATGGGGTAACGAGGTCAGTCTGAGACTGGTACAGTTGGGAAAAGGAGCAAGTTAAACAGGGCAGGAAGGAACAAAGCAGAGAATGAGGTAAATTAACCTGCTTATATTTCATTGCAAGAGGCCTAACAGGGAAGGCCAATGAACTCCAGGCATGGTTAGGAACATGGGACTGGGGTATCAGCAATTACAGAAATGTGACTTAGGGATGAATAGGACTGAGAGCTTAATGTTCCAGGATATAAATGGGGTTAGAAAGGGGGTCAAGAGAGGAGGGCGAGTGGCATTTTTGATTAGGGATAGCATTACTGCTGTACTGAGGGAGGATATTCCTGGGACTACATCAAGGAAGTTATTTGGGTGGAGCTGAGAAATAGGAAAGGGTGATAGCCTTATTGGGTTGTATTAAATACCCCCTAATAGCAGCAAATTGTAAAACAAATTTGGTGGTCATCTGTAAGAAAAACAAGATGGTAATGTTAGGAGATTTTAACTTTCCAAACATAGTGTGACTGCCATTGTGTTTAGGGTTTAGATGGAGAGGAATTTGTTAAATCTGTATAAGAAAAGTTTCGGATTCAGTACGTGTATGTCTCTACTCAAGAAGGTGCAAAATTAGATCTACACTTGGGAAATAAGGCAGGGCAAGTGACTGAGGTGTCAGTGGGGGAGCACTTTGGGGCCAGTGAATGAATTGTATTAGTTTTACAATAGTGATGGAAAAGGGATAGACAGGATCTAAAAGTTAAAGTACTGAACTTGAGGAAGGCCAATTTTGATGGTATTGGGCAAGAATTTTCAAAAGTTGATTGGGTGCAAGTGTTTGCAGGTAAAGGGATGGCTAGAAAATGGGAAGCCTTCAAAAATGAGATAATGACAGTGCAGAGACTGTATGTTCCTGTTAAGGTGAAAGGCAAGGCTGGTAGGTGCAAGGAATGCTGGATGACTAGAAGAATTGAGGATTTGGTCAAGAAAAAGAAGGAAACATACGACAGCAGAGATCAAGTGAATCCTTAGAAGAGTATAAAGGCAGTAGCAATAGAAATCAGGAGGGCAAAAAGGGGCATGACATAGCTTTGGCAAATAGAGTTAAGGAGCGTCCAAAGCGTTTTTATAAATACATTAAAGTCAAAAGGGTAACTAGAGAGAGAACAGGACCCCACAAAGATCAGCAAGTCGGCCTGTGTGTGGAACCACAGGAGATGGTGGAGATACTAAACAAGTATTTTGCATCAGAGTTTAATGTGGAGAAGGACATGGAAGATACAGAATGTGGGGGAAATAGTTGGTGACATCTTGAAAAATGTCCATATTACAGGGGAGGAGGTGCTTTATGTTTTAAAACACATGAAGATGGATGAATCCCCAGTACCTGATCAGGTGTACCCTAGAACTCTGTGGGAATCTAGGAAAGCCTCTTGCTGAGATAATTGTATCATAGATAGTCATAGGTGAGGTGTCAGAAGGCTGGAGGTTGGCTAATGTGGTGCCACTATTTAAGAAAGGTGGTAAGGAAAAGCCAGGGAACTATAGACCGGTGAGCCTGATGTCGGTGGTGGGCAAGTTGTTGGAAGGAATCCTGAGGGACAGGATGTACACTTATTTGGAAAGGCAAGGACTGATGAGGGATAGTCAACAAGGCTTTGTGCGTGGGAAATCATGTCTCAGTAACTTGATTGAGTTTTTTGAAGAAATAACAAAGAGGATTAATGAGGGCAGAGTGGTACATGTGATCTATATGGACTTCAGTAAGGCGTTTGACCAAGGTTCCCTATGGGAGACTGATTAGCAAGGTTAGATCTCATGGGATACAGGAGAACTAGACATTTGGATGCAGAACTGGCTCGAAGGTAAAAAACAGAGGGTGGTGGTGGAGGGTTTCTTTCTTTGACTGGAGGCCTGTGATCAGTGGAGTGCCACAAGGATTGGTGCTTGGTTTGCTACTTTTTGTCATTTATATAAATAATTTTGACATGAACATAGCAGATACAATTAGTAAGTTTGCAGATGACACCAAAATTGGAGGTGTAGTGGACAACGAAGAGTACAATGGGATCTTGATCAGATTGGTCAATGGGCCGAGGAGTGGCAGATGGAGTTTATTTAGATAAATGTGAGGTGCTACTTTTTGGAAAGGCAAATCAGGGCAGGACTTACACATTTAATGTTAAGGAACTACAGTGTGTTGCTGAACAATGAGACCTTGGAGTGCAGGTTCATAGTTTCTTGAAAGTGGAGTCTCAGGTAAATGAAGAAAGCTTTTAGTATGCTTTAGTATGTTGGTAGGAGTGTTCAGCATAGGCGTTGGGAGGTCATGTTGCGACTGTACAGGACATTGGTTAGGCCACTTTTAGAATGTTTTGTGCAATTCTGGTCTACTTCCTAAAGGAACGATGTTATGAAACTTGAAAGGGTTCAGAAAAGTTTTACAAGGATGTTGCCAGGGTTGGAATGTTTGAGCTGAATAGCCTAGGGCTATCTTCCCTGGAACGTTGGCGGCTGAGGGGAGACCTTCTAGAAGTTTATAAAATCATGAGGGGCATGGATTGACAAGGTCTGTTCCCTAGGTTGGGGGAGTGCAAAACTAGAGGGAATAGGGTTGGGGTGAGAAGGCAAGGATTTAAAAGGGACCTAAGGGGCAACTTTGTCATACAGAGGGTGGTGCATGCATGGAATGAACTGCCAGAAGAAGCAAGGGAGGCTGGTACAATTACAACATTTAAAAGGATACATGAATAGCAAGGGTTTAGAGGGATGTGGGCCAAATGCTGGAAAGTGGGGCTAGATTAATTTAGGATATCTAGTCGGCATAAACGGGTTGGACCAAAGGGTCTGTTTACATGCTGTAGATCGTTATGACTCTGAGGTAAAAACAATGACTGCAGATGCTGAAAACCAAATACTGGATTAGTGGTGCTGGAAGAGCACAGCAGTTCAGGCAGCATCCAACGAGCAGCGAAATTGACGTTTCGGACAAGACTCTATGTAATGGTGATTGCAGAGACATTGCTGCAGGGTGGCGAAGGAGGAAAATTAAACATCCAGACATTCCAGGGGTATTAATTATTTAGGAAGGACAGACAACAAAGGAGGGGTGGTGCGGTGGTGATGCTACTAAAAGACTAAAAGCAATGCAATAGTGACAAAAAATGATGTGGAATCTGATTGGGTGGAGATATGAAACAGCAAGGTACACACATTAGGGGTGATCTCTTGGGCCCCAAATAGTAGTGAAGATGGAGGCATTAAACAAGACATCAGTGATGCATGCAATAAAGATACAACTGTAGCCGTGGAAGATTTTTATTTACGTATATTTTGGACAAACCAAATTAGAATAATATTGTGGAGGAGGATTTCCCAGCATTTGTACTTGATGGGTTTTTATAATACCAACATAATTGAGGAACCAACCAGAAAACAAGTTATCTTGGACAAGATATTCTTCTAGACTTCTTGAATCAGGTGAAGACTGTGATAGTTGAATGCCATACTCGGGTCCTGAATCTGAATAAAGGGAAACACTAGAGTATGATGTGCAAATTGACAGGATAGATTAGAGGATCTTAGCGAAAGGGTTTCAGTTCTTCTACTGTTTCTTTGTTTCCCATTATAAATGCCTTGGCTTCTGACTATAAGGGACCTACATTTGTCTTTATTAATCTTGTTCTCTTCACATATTTATAGACACTGTTATGATGTTTTAAGGCTCCCTGCAATTTTACCTTTGTATTCTATTTTCTCCCTTTTGTTCAAACTTTTCCTCTTTTGCTAAATTCTAAAATGCTTCTGATCCTCAGCTTTGCTGCATTTTCAGGCAATTTTATAAGTCTTCTCTCTGAATCTACCACTACCCATTATTTGCCTTATAACCCACTTTTCCTATATTATTTTTGCGCCAGACAGGAATGAACAATTATTATAATCATGCACAAATTCTTTAAATATTAGACATTGTCTGTCCACTATCAACCCTTTCACTGGTGGGGGAGTCTATGACCGGGCACACAGTCTCGGGACACTAGGTAAACCTTTTAGGACTGAGATCTGTAAAGATTTCTTCACTCAAAGCATAGTGAACCTGTGGAATTTTATACCACAGAAGACTGGGAGACAAGTCACTGAATACATTCAAGAAAGACTTTGAAGGCAAGGGGAGAAAGCGGTAATATTGTGGTAGATTAGATTAGATGATTAGATTAGATTACTTACAGTGTGGAAACAGGCCCTTCAGCCCAACAAGTCCACACCGCCCCGCCGAAGCGCAACCCACCCATACCCCTACATCTACCCCTTACTTAACACTACGGGCAATTTAGCATAGCCAATTCACCTGACCTGCACATCTTTGGACTGTGGGAGGAAACCGGAGCACCCGGAGGAAACCCACGCAGACACGGGGAGAATGTGCAAACTCCACACAGTCAGTCGCCTGAGGCGGGAATTGAACCCGGGTCTCTGGCGCTGTGAGGCAGCAGTGCTAACCACTGTGCCACCGAGCCGCCCAGTAGAGGATCAGCCAAGATCATATCAGATGGCGGAGTAGGCTCAGAAGTCTAAATGGCCTACTTCTGCTCTGGCAGGTTACTTGATGTAGGTCCATGGTGTCCATTTGACATGGTGGGTAAGGGTTCATTGGCCATGCTTGTTGCAACAAATGTTTTCATCTTGACTTCCCTCACATTGTGCTCAGAGAGACTTTCAGTCATTAGCTGCTCACTTGTGCACTTGCGTTCTTTCATCTAAATTTCTGAATTGTTTTGATTTTCTGTCTGTGTGAATGATACTGTTAGTCGAATTGTTAGTTCATTATTACTACTTTTCGATTTGTGCAGTGTTGTAGAAACTTTGTTTTTATTTTTGAAGGTACGTTGCTGGGAGATTCAGGACAGTGGACAGACCGTTCCAAAGGCTCAGCAAATGCATACAGGTCCAGTGTTGGATGTCTGTTGGAGTGATGTAGGTCGATTTAAATATTTAATGTCGCAAATACATTTTGTTCTATTCTGTGTTTATCAAAATATCCAGTCATGAAAGTAGGAAATTTGATATACTCATCTTTCTAGATTCTTAGGGCAAGGAATACAGAATCCGGTAAAGAATTGCGGTTTGAATTGGTATACAAAAATTGTAGTTATTCAAACAGGACTTGAATGGTACTTCACACTGGGATGGGCTGCATTCTCCCCCTGGTTCTTTTTGTTACTTTGGTTTCTCAAATGAGGAAGAAGGTTTTCACCCAGATGGTGGTGGTAATCTGCTTGTAAGAGTGGTGGAGGCAGAGATCCTCACAACATTGAAGCAGTAGGTCAGTGTGCACTTGCAATGCCAAGGCATACAATGCTATGGGCTAGGTGCTGCAAAATTAACTTAGAATAGTCAGGTGGTTGTTTTTGACCAGCATGATGTGATGGGCCGAAAGACTTCTCAGGCAGTGTTCTGCTAACTGTTTTCATGACCTTACCTACTGGCACTGCTATCTTTAAAAGGCAGGCTGACATTTGTTCTCCACATGTTGCCCCTGTGGGCATACTGTTGAACAGCAACGGTATATAAAGCTAAAGTACACCTCAGTATTAGTGTGGAATTTCAGGATTTTGACTGAACAGCAGTGAAGATGATCGCACTCTCATTGGCCAGCAAGCCTTAAGAAATAGCGCTAACTCGTTACAGAAGGTGCTTTTGAACATGATACACAAGAATAAAATGTATCAAAATAGCTTTAATGGAGGTTAATATGTACAGTGATTAAGAGGGTTTATTAAAATTGCACCATGATGTGCTTTCATGTCATACAGTGTGAATGGAGTGTTCACATTGACTGTGTGAGACTGCATTTAACCTTGTGCAGTAAAATGTCTTTGTATCCTTAAAGGATGGGAGCAAAGTGATCACAGCATCATGTGATAAAACTGCAAAAATGTGGGATCTCAACAGCAACCAGGCAATACAGATTGCACAAGTAAGTAGAAACGATGGTACTTCTGAGTGGAAACTCTGGACAAAAGACGAATGAAATGGGGCCTTTTTGTCACTTTTAGATTGTAGATTTTGTTGTATTCCTTTCAAAATCATAAAAGTCCACAAGCGTGATTGATTACTAAACTGGTAATCAGCCTTGATGTAGACTGTGCATGTTGTCAATTTGCACATATAGTATCAAACAATATTGGGGACCAACGGTAGCTGTGGAATGGCATCACACAATTTGCCACTGGCAATTTCCAGTGGGCTCGGATGATTTATGAAGTATAAATTACATATTGAGTTTAGAAGACTGTGGCATGATATGATCATAATAGAATTGCTATAAAACAACTGTTTTGGTGGGGAACCTAGCACAAAAGGGTACATCTGTAAGGTGAGGTCCAGACTATTCAGGAGTGAAATGAGGAAGCATTAATTCACACACATGATCATAGAATTCTGGAACATTATTCCAAAAGGGTGAATTTAAAGTTTTGAGATTATAATTCTTCTGAAGAAAAGAGATATTTAATTTGAAATTTTCATTCTTGTTTCTTAGTCCACAGCTACAGCCAAAATACTTACAGTGCTTCAGGTCTGGCAGAATCTGTGGAGATGAAGTAGAGTTAACATTTCAGGTTCAGTGACTCTTCTTTAGAAGTCTGCAGATGGGTCACTGGACCTGAAATGTAAACGATGCTGCCAGACCTGCTGCGTTTTTCCTGCAATTTCTGTTTTTTTTTCAGATTTCCAGCATCCATAGTTCTTTGCACCTCTTCGTGTTTACCGCAGCATCTGCTATATTTTGCTTTTATTTTGTTGATGGATTTCTGTTAGTCAAGGGATAGGGATCAGAGGTGGGTAAATGGAGTTGACATGATCTAATTGAGGAACTGGACGACCTCATACTGAACATCAATACAACTCCTGGGAAAACCAGCACCTTCTCTAACAGTTGGAGTTTTCTGTAACAAAACGTCAGTCTTCCAAACATGACCTTTTTGTTTGGAGCCTGGTGGAATTAAAATGTGATTTGTTATTTTTCACAAGAGAAGGGGCAAAAAATAGGCTGCATAGTATAAAGAAAAATCCTAAATGTTTGAGTCCTCTAAGTAGTACAGCACTGGTAATAATATCTATTTGAACCACAGCACGATGCTCCCATTAAAACCGTCCACTGGATCAAAGCACCTAACTACAGTTGTGTAATGACTGGAAGCTGGGACAAGACGTTGAAGGTATGAAGGCAGTATTTGTTTTGATATTAAGTTTGTAAGTGTCATTCATTCTGTTATACAGCAGCACAGGCTTTGTGCAAAAACAAAACGTTATCCATGAGATGGAACTGTCCCTGCCAAGTTGCCTTTGAGAAGGTGGTGATGAGCTGTGTTTTTGAGTTGCTACAAACAATGCTGTGAAATCACTCTTAATGAGGGAATTCCAGAATTTTGAAATAGCAACAATGAAGGAACAGCAATAAGCTGGGTTGCTATGTGACATGGAGGAACTTCAAAGCTGTTTCCATCCAGCTACTGTCCCTATATAAAACAGCAGCCTGCAAGTATTGTAGGTAGGCTTCTTCTGTTTTTCAATTTTAGCAGTAACTGAGGAGCAGGTGCAGTGGTACTAAAGACAGTTGTAGAAACTTCAACCATGAGACCTTGCCTGAAATTGGCCAACTCAACACCTAGGGAAAAACTAGAAAAGTATTTATCTGATACATGTTTAAGGAACAGGCTACAATGTTAAATTGATTTTGAGGTTATGTCTTTAGGTAGTGAACAATGCATAGTCGAGCAAGGATGTTAATTGCCGCTCTTGTATTTCAGTTCTGGGACACGCGTTCTCCAAATCCCATGCTGACGTTGCAGCTGCCGGAGAGATGTTACTGTGCTGATGTGGTAAGTAGTTGCATTGCAACAATGCCTATATATATTCTTGTTAGAATTGCCATGTGAGATCGCTGGTGGTTCATGAAGCAAACGTGAGTGTCACCCACTAACCCTGACTCTACAAATTAATAATAAACTATTTAACCCAGGATAATAGACTGAAGAGGAACAAACTATCGGTGAACCATTGTTTATGTTATATCTTCATAATCTTGCCCTGTGAACCAAGTAAAGTAGTGCAAAATAAATTGTTTGATTGATTTGTCAACTATGACTCGAGCATGCTTTCCCCAGCCCTAGCCCATCTTTATAACAGTTGGTAGAATGGATCATCAACTTTAATGACTGTGTGTATGGAATCACACCTTGTAAGGTGATGCTGGGGGCAACAAACCCTTCTGAACAGCCCACTGAATGACAGCCCAGAATTCAATTGGACTGAGGTTCAAAGTTTGCACTTTCTAACTCCGAGACAAAAATGCTACCACATGCCAACTGTTTAACTCTGAAACTGCATATTGTATTTGATTACCTTTGTGTTCAGGAGCATGAATTTAAACTATATGGGGGGGCAGGGGGGAAAGACTGGAAAATTCCTAATGTTGTCCCCTTGTTTAAGAAGGATAGCAGGAATAATTCAGGTAATTATAGACCGGTGAGCTTGATGCCAGTGGTAGGGAAGCTGCTGGAGAAGATACTGAGGGATAGGATCTATTCCCATTTGGAAGAAAATGGGCTTATCAATAATAGGCACCATGGTTTTGTGAAGACAAGGTCATGTCTTGCAAACTTAATAGAATTCTTTGAGCAAGTGACAAAATTGATTGATGAAGGAAGGGCTGTAGATGTCATTTACATGGATTGCAGTAAGGCATTTGATAAGGTTCCCCATGGTAGGCTGATAGAGAAAGTGAAGTCGCATGGCGTGCAGGGTGTACTAGCTAGATGGCTAGAGAACTGGCTGGACAGAATAGTGGTGGGAGGGAGTTTCTCAAAATGGAGAACTGTGACCAGTGGTGTTCCACAGGGATCTGTGCTGGGACCACTGTTGTTTGTGAGATACATAAATGATCTGGAGGAAGGTGTAGTTGGTCTGATTAGCAAGTTTGCAGATGACACTAAGATTGGTGGAGTAGCAGATAATGAAGGGGACTGTCCGAAAATGCAGCAGAATATAGATAGATTGGAGAGTTGGACAGATAAATGGCAGATAGAGTTCAATCAAGGCAAATGTGAGCTGATGCATTTTGGAAGATCCAACTCAAGAGTGAAATGTACAGTAAATGGAAAAGTCCTGGGGAAAATTGACATACAGAGAGATCTGGGTGTTCAGGTCCATTGTTCCCTGAAGGTCAATAGAGTGGTCAAGAAAGCATGCTTTCTTTCATTGGTCGGGGTATTGAGTACAAGAGTTAGCACTCATGTTGCAGTTATATAGGACTTTGGTTCAACCACATTTGGAATACTGTGTACAGCTCTGGTCACCACATTACCAAAAAGATGTGGATGCTTTGGAGAGGGTGTAGAGGAGGTTCACCAGGATGTTGCCTGATATGGAAGATGCTAGCTATGAAGAGAGATTGAGTAGGTTAAGATTAGTTTCATTAGAAAGTCAGAGGTTGAGGGGGGGACCCTGATTAAGATCTACAAAATCATGAGCGGTTTAGACAGGGTGGATAGCAAGAAGCGTTTTCCCAGAGTGGGGGACTCAATTACTAGGGGTCACAAGTTCAGGGTGAGAGGGGAAAGGTTTAGTGGAGATAAGTGTGGAAAGTTCTTTACGCAGAGGATGGTGGGTGCTGGACTGCGTTGCCAATGGACATGGTAGAGATGGGCACAATAGAGTAATTTAAGATGTACCTAGTCAGAATAGGCAGGAAACAAAGGGATACGGACCCTTAGAAAATAGGCGACAGATTTAGATGGAAGATCTAGATTGGCGCAGGCTTAGATAATTTCCTTTGTTCTTTGAAGGGGCATATCTTTGCTTCTGCACCTTACTGAATGCAGACTAATTGTTAAGTAATTAATTAAATTAATGAATTAATTAAACTAATTAGTTAATTCCAGACGTTCTTTCTTAAATAGTAGTGTTTGGAAGGTAACCCAATCCAAGGTTCTTTTTACAAAGCTCTTTACTCATAATATACACCTTTAACAATGAGGTGGAGCAATGAAAATTTGTATTCATAGTTAATAAATTATGAAAATAGTTCAAGAAATTTGAGATTAATACATTTTTATGCAGTAACTAACTGCAGATCCCTTGTATTAAAATGTATTACACAAGGTGCTGTTAGAATCCTTTGTTGTGTTATTCAAGTAAATGGTCATACAAGATTCCTTACTTTTGCTATCACTCTCTCTTTTAAATTACAGTTGTATCCAATGGCTGTGGTCGCCACTGCAGAGAGAGGCCTGATAGTTTATCAGCTCGAGAACCAGCCTTCAGAATTCAAGAGGATAGACTCTCCTCTCAAGCATCAGGTACATTGCCAGCTGCAGCTGCCTGCAGGATAAAGGGAACCATTCCAACAGCAGGAAATGTGCCTTTCTATGATTAATATAAACTGCTGCGCAGGTCCATATATGCCCAATGCACCTGCTCCTCTTTATTATTTGGAATTTCAGATTTCTTGATGCATTTCTTACTATTTCCCCATGTTTATTTTTAGCTGTTCACTGTTTCCAGTCAACCTGAACTTCTCCCTGTAAAATTTGTCCCTTTTATTAAAACAAAAGAGGCAATTCAGTTGGAGTATTTGCCACATGGCTTCTTGGATGCCTTCTGTAAGTGCATCTTACGTATTACAATATAAATCCATCTCTGGGGAATAAATCAACACCAAACCTACATCGATGGTATTTGATTATCAAATCATTTACTAAACTGAGCCATCTTTATCTGTGTGCTTGGATAGCAAAACTTAACAGAGAATGTGACTCTGCAGAATCCGCTCCTAAATTGCAGACTGTTTACTGGAGAGGGATCAGGAATTGGTTATACTTCCATTCCCTTTCTTGAAGCTTTTATGGTTGGTCATCATTACCCACCAGTGCAAGATGAGCCAGTTCGGCCAAAAGATTTGTGCTAAATCTCCAAATTGCCATGAAAATAATTGGATTTTTTATTTCTAAATCTCTCTCACTGTTGTCTGTTCCCAATCCAAGGTTTCCTCAATAGTCCTTACTAACACCATTACCTCGACCCTCCAGAAGCGCAAATAGACTCCTGAGAACAGTCACTCCCAACCCCACCCCCGTTTTTCTCCCAAGTGTCTCATTTTCCTTCCTTGGAAATGTATTTTATCTAATTATCAGGTGAAAATTTGGAACTCACTGTCTAATAGTGCTTTAGAAGTAACTTTGTGGGCGGCACGGTGGCACAGTGGTTAGCACTGCTGCCTCATAGCGCCAGAGACCCGGGTTCAATTCCCGCCTCAGGCGACTGACTGTGTGGAGTTTGCACGTTCTCCCCGTGTCTGCGTGGGTTTCCTCCGGGTGCTCCGGTTTCCTCCCACAGTCCAAAGATGTGCAGGTCAGGTGAATTGGTCATGCTAAATTGCCCGTAGTGTTAGGTAAGGGGTAGATGTAGATGTAGGGGTATGGGTGGGTTACGCTTCGGCGGGGCGGTGTGGACTTGTTGGGCCGAAGGGCCTGTTTCCACACTGTAAGTAATCTAATCTAATCTAATCTAATCTAAAATCTAAAATTCACCACAGAAACTACAGTGGTTCAGGTGGGACAGTGAGGAATGGTCAATAAACAGACCCTGCCACTCCTCCCTGTGTCAACAAATGAAATAAATGTGGCTAGTGGTAGGTATGTAAACAATTGGATTCATATTGTAAAGCTCATACTCTCAACATTTTTCAAACCATCTTTCTCAGCACCGCTGTGTTGCCATCTTCAAAGATAAACAGAACAAGCCGACAGGATTTGCTCTTGGAAGTATTGAGGGCCGAGTGGCCATTCATTATATAAACCCTCCCAACCCGTAAGTATTCTTAGTTTTTGGTCACTTATGTTTGTTTAATGTGATGCTCTAACAAACTGCTTAATAATATTTTGTTTTAAATAGTGCAAAAGACAACTTCACTTTCAAATGCCACCGATCTAATGGAACAACCAATACATCTGGGCCTCAGGATATTTATGCTGTGAGTATCGAAGCACATGTTTTCAGGCACATTTATCTTGCAGAGCACTAATTCACCTGATCAGCTGTGTCGCTGTGGGTAGAAGGAAAATGATTTGGCTAATGGTGAAACGTGACATTTAGTCTGGCCATGTTAGCAATGTAATTGTTAATTACACACCTAATTATCTACTACCCTTTTCTATGGATTTATAGCCAAGTCAGGAGATCGGGAGTTGGCCCTGAAAAAAACTCAAGCACTTAAATACCAGTATGTGCAACCTGATTTCACACAACAGATTTCAGCACAGGAAGTGGTCATCTGGTACATCATTGCTTGTGCTAGCTCCACACCAGATCTCAAGTATTTCATGTTTCCCTGCCATTATAATGCAATCCACAAACGTGCTGTCAGATATCAGATGTAGTTTCAATCAAAGCAGTAAAGGCTGCAAATGCTCAGCTCATGTGGAGAGAGAAATAAAGTTATTGTTTCAGGTCAATGACTGTTCATCAAAATGTGGAAACAGTTAGAGGTGTAACAAATTTTAAGCAAGTACAGAATCAAAGGAATAAGAATGGAGAAGGTCTGCAATAGGATAGAAGGCTGGAGAGCTTAAATGACGAATGGGATAATGATGTAAAGCTAATGGGTATGGAAATAAATCAGAATCAAGGTATTTCCAGAGGAGGTGTATATTGGAATAGCCAAATCATTACGAGCACTGGCTCTCTGATAAAAATTAGAACAATGGAGAGAATCTGGAACTGAACTTGGAAGTCTGTAAAGGTCATAAAGGAAAGGGGTATTGTTCCTTGAATCACTGTTCAGATTCATTGGAACTATGTTAGAGGCCAAGGACAGAGGTGAGAGTGATGGAGAAAATTAAAATGGTAAGCTCTGCCTTTACTGTCACTACCAATGTAAAGTCATCACCAATCACATTTTCTCTTTCCCTCCTTTCGGCATTTTGAAGGAATCTTTCCCTCTGTGACACTTTTTTGTCCACGCTTCAACTTCACCCAACAGCCTTACCTTTTCCACAGAACTGTCCTGTGTAAGCATAGGATTGCAATATCTGCCCTTTAGCCTGTTCCATCGCCACTGTTCCTGGGCCCCAAATGCTACGTCAGGCGGAAAGAAAAATTCCTCCCAGCATGGTACATTGTTGTTTGTTGCTCACAATCCAGTTTCCTCTGCATTGAGAGACCAAACAAAAGTTTAGTGCTCGCTTTGTGAAGATCTCACCGGCACGGTGGCACAGTGGTTAGCACTGCTGCCTCACAGCGCCAGAGACCTGGGTTCAATTCCCGCCTCAGGCAACTGACTGTGTGGAGTTTGCACATTCTTCCCGTGTCTGCGTGGGTTTCCTCCGGGTGCTCCGGTTTCCTCCCACAGTCCAAAGATGTGCAGGTCAGGTGAATTGGCCATGCTAAATTGCCCATAGTGTTAGGTAAGGGGTAGATGTAGGGGTATGGGTGGGTTGCGTTTCGGCAGGGCGGTGTGGACTTGTTGGGCCGAAGGGCCTGTTTCCACACTGTAATGTAATCTAAAAAAAAATCTCCATGTTCCACTACTGATCAGTGTAGCCGTAGGAAAGTTGTATTTTTTTTTATTATTAACGTTACAAACTGCTAGACTCAACATTGGGTTCAATGATTTCAGGTAACCATTGCTCCCAATTTTGAGAGGACAGTAGCTGTGAATCATGATCTAGAATTATCACCTCATCTACACCCACTTCTTGTTTTATGTCCTATGTCATCCTGTATGATCATCACTTTGTCGTGTAATCTCTTCAGCTTCCACCCTCTCAGCTCTCACCAATCCCCTTTACTTTTCTTGCATCTGTGCTTTGTGGAAGCCAGTTACATTTCTAACATTTTCTCTTATATGAAAGGTCATCAATCTGAAATGTTAACCCTGTTTTTCTCCTCATAAATGCTGTCTGACCTGCTGAGTATTACTAACGTTTTTATTTCTACTTTCCAGATTCCACAATATTTTGCTTTTTTTAATAGATTTGGTTGAGCTTGGGTTAATTACTTACAGGATTTTCGTTTTGGGTCATATGACTGAATAATTGTTTGTGAGTTTAAGAGCTGAAAATGTGTTGCTGGAAAAGTGCAGCAGATCAGGCAGCAGCCAAGGAGCAGGAGAATCGACGTTTCGGGCATGAGCCCTTCTTCAGGAATGTTGAGTTTAAGACCCAAGGATGAATAATTTCTGTATGTTAATATAGTGTATAGTGTATGAGACATGGTGATGCTGATCTGATGCTGTAACTGACCCAACAATTTAACCATACACTATACTGACAGGTTTGTAAGAGATGCATATACGTTTGTATACTGCTCCATCGTCACTGCTCCGAGAGAACACGAGCCGGCAGTGTAACCCAGGGTTGCAGGCCCAATTTAGCGTTCTAAAAACAATGTTCTCCACTAGGAATGTGCCAGTGTAAATCTGTGGCCACCAAAGCATAAATTTTAGTCAAAAATGTTTTATACATTCAGCACAGGTAAGCAAACTTCACACATCTGTTTATTTAATAAATTTCTGTCCACATTCAGTAACCAAGAGCTTATAGCATTACAATGATAAAAATTCTGTCTTTTGTCTTACATTTTACAAACAAGATTGAAGTACAGAAGGGCAATACCAGACATGTCCCAGTTTGTGCTTGTACAGTGATTGTGTCTATTACTTTTCATTTCTGATTTAGTCAATAAAAATTAGATGCATATGCCTAACATCTTGATTAACATTGCTGTAAAGTACTGGCTTAAGATCCACATTCGCCTTTAGTTTATTGTAGAAGCTGTTCACATTCAAGAACGAAACCTCAGAGTGCTGAGCTTTGAGCAATGATTTATTAAAGAATGTGCTGCCCATTTCTCCAACATGTCATTTAAAAAGCTTCTCCATTTCCACTTCTCCCAGGTGAATGGAATTGCATTCCATCCTCTCCATGGCACCCTGGCCACTGTAGGATCTGACGGCAGGTTTAGTTTTTGGGACAAAGATGCTCGCACTAAGCTGAAAACCTCAGAACAGCTTGACCAGCAAATAGCTGCCTGCTGCTTCAATAATAATGGAAACATTTTTGCTTATTCATCAAGTTATGACTGGTCAAAGGTAAGAACAAGTATCCTGCTCTCTGCGTAGATACCTGAGTAACGGTCATAAATAAAGACAATGCAACTTCTGATCATGCAATGAGTAAGCCTTTAGTTTACTTGGGACAGCTTTGGCAAGAGGCGGTTCAAGGAAGGAGTGTTTTCCCCATCACCTAGCTCAGTTAAGAGGCTTTTTTACTGCTATGGTAGTATCTGGGGGTGCTCTTTTATAGCTGTGAAAGAGCTGGCTGTAGTAGTGGGTGCTTTTTTAATAAGGTCTACTTTCTATAGGGAACATTCTCCTGCAGTTTATTGCCAAATTCATTTTAAATTGATCAATCAATCAATCAATCCACCACTGTAATACTTAGTAGAAATATAGTTTTGTTCTCTGCCAGTTTGTCCCCAGCTCTACTTTTTATTGAAGTTTTTTTGTTGTGATTAAATTTCATAGCTATTGTGCAGACTGAAACATGCAAGCTATAGCTTTCAGTGTTGGCAAGTTATATGGCTGTGGTTGGGAGCAGCTCAGAAACTACACTGGTCTCATCTGATTCCCAAACACACAGTGTAGAAATTGCTGAATAGAGACCAAGAGATGAGACTCATGGTTGACTTCTCGCTGTCTATCCAATGAGCTTCATTCTGTTTCAGTCTGGTTTCGGCTAGCTCTGCATATAAAAAGAAGCAAGCACAACACCAGGTAGTTAACTGAAGGAATTGGCTGATGTATTGATGAAGCTTTACACAGCTTTCACTTTGTCCTGTAATGATCAATACCATATGTCTTTGCTGAAGCATGTCCACCTGACTCCTGGCCAGCACTGAATTAGAATGCTGTGATCGACATAAAACTGGATTCCTGTTGTGAGCAACGTTAACTGGAAGACCAGAGTTGTGCCGAGAACCTACACCTTTGTGGCCTGCCCCCCACAAAAACAAAAATTGGTGACTTTTAATCCAAACTGAGAATAACATTTTGAAAGTGGCGAGCGAGCCCCAAACTGTTCTCAGCACGTTTTGCAATTACAGACGTTGGAGGCAATGTCATGTCTGATTTAGTGTTTTTCATAAGATTTAGTCAGAAGGATTCACTCCAAACTGTAGGTAGCATCGTATATTAAACTTATTAGTGCATAATATAAAGTTAGATTACTAGCGGATTGCTTTAGAAGCACAGCATGTCATGGTACTGTGTAACATTAAGATAGAATCAATTAAACACAGCACTATCCCATTAAAGTTCAGATAATGCTCAAGTAAGCCCTGTAGCATGTGGTCTGAAAAGTGGATAGTTAATAGATAATTGTAAAGCAAAATTTCCATAGGTGGAGTCGAGAGTGTGGTGCTGGAAACACACTGCAGGTCAGGCAGCAACGTCGATACATTGATTTTCCTGCTCTTCGGATGCTACCTGACCTGCTGTGCTGTGCCTTTCCAGCACCACACTGCTGACTCTGATCTCCAACATCTGCAGTCCTCACTTTCTCCTTTCCATAGATGGGCACATGTTTGTAAATCCCTGACTTCTGTTGTTGATAAAGTGAGGGAAGAGGTTAACATAATGTCATAGCGGTGACTGGAGATGTCAGTAGATTGTGTTTGTATTTTCACTATGCCACACCAGAATTTAATTTGCTCGTTACAGTAAACACTTGAGTTTTTTTTTCAGGGTCATGAATATTTCAATCCACAGAAGAAGAATTACATCTTCCTGCGCAATGCTGCGGAGGAGCTGAAACCCAGGAACAAGAAAGGGTGAGTGCAACAAATAGACTTACTGCAAACAGTGAGCTAATTCCTGCTTATCCAGAGGGAGGGGTGGACTTGCTGCCATGCCCAGTGGGGGGGGGGTGGAGTTAGTATTCTGTTTATTTCCACAAATCCATAGTGCTATATTTCTCTCTTCTGCAATTGATACACTAAAATGGGCAAAGAGATGGTGGAAATTGGTGATTGTTTCCCCTTTTAAGTCAACCAGGTCCTGACTCATTACCGGATCAAATCCAAAGCAGGAAAACTACTTGGATTACTTGAGTTCATTCATCTGGATGTGAAGCCCCTCAGTGCCCTCAAATTAAATGAGATCTCCAGCCTCATTAACACTGAGATTATTTGCTACTTTGTCTTACTCAATTCTGAAAGTCAACAGGTTTGGAAAATTTATGATGCCTATAGTTCATTGACAGCTAAATACTCAAAGTACCAAGGTCTATTAGATTCGGTAACTTAGGATATTTGTTAGTTAATGGGAACATGAGTTTCAGTATGGTTCCTGAGGATCCTAGGTGCATGTAATGACTGTCCTTGAAACCAAGACAACATTTGACTGAGTGTGGCAAGTTTTAAGTCGCTGGGAATGGGGGGTCGTGGGAGAGAGAATCTTCATACCTAATACAAAAGAAAACGGTTGCAATGCTTGATGCTTAAGATATTATTGCAGCAGTTTCTCAGGGGTGCCTCCTGGACAATGAAGCAGCCCATACCCCTGTGCAATAAGATGTGAACAACATCCAGGCTTGGCTAATGGGTGGCAAGTAACATTTGTGCCATCAAGTGACAGGTAGTGAGAGAATCTAACCACCTCCCCTTGATGCTTGTCGTTAAAGCCCTTACTATATAGGGACTATCAGTAACTGGAAAGTGAACTGGACCAGCCACAGAAATATAGGAACAATGAGCAACTCACCTCTGAACTCTCCAAAGCCATTTCACCACTGTGAGGCACCAGTCAGAAGCATGATGGATATTTTCAACTCGTGGATGAATGTAGTTTTAATAATACTTGAAGAATTCTCACCATTCAGGACAAAGCAGTACATTTCAAACAGCATTCTGTGTACACCTTAAATATTCATTCCTTCCCCACTGGCAGTACACAGCCGACAAATGCACAATTTTGCCAACTGTCCTTCAATAGCACTTTCCAAACCTATCATCTTTACCAAGTAGAAAGATAAGAGCAACAGATATATGGGAACACCACACCAGCACATTTTCCTCCAAGCCCCACAAAATCCAGATTTGGAAATATATTGTCCTTTCTTCAGTGTTGCTGGGTCAAACTACTGGAATTGCCGACCTAACAGACCTGTATCACATGGACTGCAATCCAGACACTCTGGATTAATGTTTTGGGGATGTTTCGAGGAAGTTTGAAACCATTGTTAATTGTTGTAATCACTCATCTGCTTCACTAATGTCCTTTAGGGAAGACATGATGTGGAAGTGCCAGTGTTGGACTGTGGTGCAAAAAGTCAGTAGTGACATGATGCCAAATCCAGAGTCTCTGGATTAATAGTCTAGCGATACTATCTCTAGGTCACCCCTCCCCTCTTCAGTTATCTTAGAGCATTTAGAAATACTTTGCAGCAGTGACTACAGTTCAAAAACAATGCAGGGACCATTCAATTTGTGTATAGCAAGCTGCCAGAAACAGCATAGTTGATTGAAGGATAAATACTGACATGGATATGAGGAGAATTTCCTGCTCCTGTTCAGAATAGCAGAGTGATACAGTAATATGGCTTGGAAACAGATCTTTCAGCCCAAACTGATTCGTGCTGACCATGGTGCCCACTCAGCTAGTTCCAATTGGCCCCATTTGGTCCATATCGCTCTAAACCCTTTCCATCATGTACCTATTCAAATGTTTTTAAAATATTGCTATTGTAGCTGCCTCAACCACTTTCTCTGGTATTCCATTCCATACACACACCACTCCCTGCATGAAGAAATTGCCCCTCAGATCGTTTTTAAATCTTTCCCCTCTCACTTTAAACCTATGCCCTCTAGTTTTCAATTCCCCATCCCTAGGAAAAAGACTGTATACATGTATCCCATCTATGCCCCTCATGATTTTATACCCCTCAATAAGGTCACCCCTCATTCTTCTACGTTCCAAGGAATAAAGTCCTATCCTGGCCAACTTCTTCCTATATATCGAGCCTACTAGTCCTGGCAACATCCTCATAAGTCTTCTTTGTATTGTTTTTCCAGTTTAACTTTGTCTTTCCAATAACAGGGTGACCAAAACTATGCACAATACTCCAAATGCGGCCTCACCAACAACTTATACAATTACAACATAATGCCCCAAAATCCTATGGATGAGTGCCGAACCAGAGGACACAGCTTAAAAATACTGGGTAGACCATTTAGGACAGAGATGAGGAGAAACTTAGTCACCCAGAGAGTGGTGGCTGTGTGGAATGCTCTGCCCCAGAGGGCAGTGGAGGCCCAGTCTCTGGATTCATTTAAGAAAGAGTTGGATAGAGCTCTCAAGGATTGTGGAATCAAGGGTTATGGAGATAAGGCAGGAACAGGATACTGATTAAGGATGATCAGCCATGATCATATTGAATGGTGGTGCAGGCTCGAAGGGCAGAATGGCCTACTCCTGCACATATTGTCTATGCTTAATGCACCAGCGGTGAATGCCAGCATGATAAAAAGCTTCGTCACCATCCTGTCTATCTGTGACACTGCTTTCAAAGAACTATGTCATTGTACACCTAAATCCCTCTGTTCCACAACACTCCTGAGGACCTTACCATTTACTGTGTAAGACCTCCCTTGGTTTGACTTTCCAAAGTGCAACACCTCGCACTTAAAGCATGAGATCCTTTACTCCCCCTCAGAGGGTAGACGTGATCCTGGGGTTTTCAGGGACTTGTGGACTTTATAGGGGCTAGAATGTATCATCACCCAGTAACACTTCTCATTTTTAGAATCATAGAATCCCTACAATGTGGAAAGAGGCCTTTTGGCCCAGCGAGTCTGCTCCAACCCTCTGAACCCCCACCCTATACCCATATCTCATATTTGCCATGGTTAATTCATCTAACGTGCACATCCTTGGACACGGAGGCAATGTAGCATGGCCAGTCTACCTAACCTGCACACCTTTGGACTGTGGGAGAAAACCAGAGTACCCAGCAGAAACTCAGACATGGGGAGACTGTGCAAACTCTACGGAGATGGTCGCCCAAGGCTGGGATTGAACCCAGATCCCTGGTGCTTTGTGGTAGCAGTGCTAACCGCTGAGCGACATACTGTCTACTTGATTTTGATATGTTTTTGTTGGCCATGACTTTTTTTTTTAAGTTTAAAGCATTATTGTTCATCTAGAAAGAATAGAAATTACTTTAGTTTTGTCTATTATTTTAAAGACTGTACTTCTGACAGTACAGCACTCCCTCAGTGCTGCACTGTAGTGTCCACTTGACTGGAACAGGGACACCCTGAAGTACTGAAGAGGCAGAAACCCCTGAGTTAAATGAGTTAAGGGCATTACCTTCATTACACGGTCTCGAGCTCATTCCAAGTGCGAGTATCCTTCCTATGCTGAACCTGTATATCTCACTCAAAAAAACCCAAAGAACTGCAGGTACTAGAAATCTGAAACAAAAATTGAAATTGCTGGAAAACTTCAGTAGGACTGGCAGTTCTGAAGAAGGGTTGCTGGACCTGACCTGTTAACTCTGTTAATCTCCCCAGACACCTTCTGAGTTTTTCCAGCAATTTCTGGTTTTGGCTTTATATCCTAATACTAAGTCTAATATGCAGTGTTAGAATGTAGATGTGTATTCATGCCCAGATCCTGTTTCCATTTCTCCTGATTTGTTATGTGATATGGTCACCAATCCTTGGTGTAAAATTTATGGTGTAAGCATTTTATGAAACTGGTCTGTTCTAAAGCATTGATATTTCTTTCCTATTTTACTTCAATTATTTTGTAAATATTTTTACTGGGACAGTCCCCTCATCAGAGTAAACTGACAATGAAATGTTAAAAACTAATGGAATTCAAGATGTGAACCCAGAATAATTGTTTAATGACTGTATGAGGGTTCACCCTGCGGTTCACTGACATGTGCACACAAAAAAGGATCTGGGCATAATATTTTCCATATCAGTGGTCTGGCCTCAGCTGTGGTGGCAGTGTTGGAGATGGGTTGAGGCACAGCTAAGGCCTGGGAAGGGGGTTGCAATTAACAATCACCAGAGCTCGAGCTCATTGGCAAAGTATTCTGTCAATCTGAATGGTCAGTGTCCAATGCAGCCAACCTGGAGCGTAGGACATTGTGAACAATAGACTAATCAATAACGATTGCTATTGTTCTAAACAACAGATTCATCTGCTGAGTAGAATACACCAGATTCCTAGTTCTTCCTTTCATATATAGCTTGTGAATGGTTTTGTTTCTGTTAGGGAGTTGTAAAGTTCTGCTGACTTCATGTCTGGCTGGAACACACGATACCTAGTGCTTCTCCATTACTTTAACCCCCATAAGCCCTTCCTCACAGCCTCCCCTGATGATGGGGGCTTTTCTCAGCCCTCTTCCTTGGTTGTCGCCTACGCCATGGCAGCCAGTGTTTGGAAGTGCAACTTTCCACCTTCACAGCTCCTGAACTCTTCCTCCAATTATATTAATCTCCAAACTTCCCAAACTGAGCCAATAAGTAAGCCAGACACATAGAATACCACAGAAAGAGGCTCAGTGCAGCTTCAAGTAAATTTCAAGGTCAATACAACTATTAGATCAATGTGAAACTTTGTTAATTATTGTAGTTAGATACAGAATGTGTCAATTTTCAATTACCATATGGTTAATATAACCTAATGATTTTACTAGTGGGCTCGTAACCCTGAATTAATGTGCTTAAATCTATCACCCTTAGTTTGTGAAATACGATTCAATAAATCTGGCTGTTTGTGGACTAAAATGCAGTCACAGTCACAAACACTACTGATTTGTTTGGAAAACTGCTTCAATTCAATCAGCCATCTTACTGGGCTACATGTAACTTAGTTCAACACTGTTAATGGAATCGGGCCACTCATGGATGGGCAGTGACTACTATATTACCATAAACAAGCAAAATATAACCTTGTATGGAGGACATGCAATACCTCACACAATATTCCTCAACAGCCTTTGTAAACAGTGCTGAGACACAAATCATGTAAGGTTTGGGAGCACATCATAAAACATAAATGAAAGCAGAAAACCTGCCGGTCATGATCAAAGGTGTCCTGAGTTTTGAATTACAAGATGACATTGGACACATGTCATGTCATGCTCCAGTTTCTACTTAAAAGGGAAAGGAGACATAGAGTTGGATTTTGCCAAGTTTTGTGCACCCAATTATCAGGACTGAGCAGTCAGCATCTTCCCCTTCCTTAAAAGTCTATCAAGTATCAGGCTGAGAGAGGAAGGAAACTCAGGATGAAAAAACAATACACTTCAGGCCCCTCCTTCAGTGTGAAATCCTCTTGGAGTAGGCAAATGCAAGGTCAGTGTTATTTAAACACAGCTCTGTGGATCTGTCCCTGTTTACCTTCTCTGGCAAGCAGGACAGGGGCAAAATTGTGGACTGCAGATGCTGGAGAACAGAGTCTAGATTAGAGTGGTGCTGGAAAAGCACAGGAGGTCAGGCAGCATCCGAGGAGCAGGAAAATCGATGTTTCAGGCAAAAGTCCTTCATCAGGAATGAGGGGCCCTAGTCTGTCTCTCCTTGGCTCTGCTTCTTAAGTAGAAGGGTATAAAAGGTTTTGTTTGTTAGCTCTACTTGTTGGCACTTCGTAAGAGGTCATTTTTACTACTAATTTTTAAAATTATGCATCTATTGCTTTGATTAATTTTTGTTCAGGTTGCTGTTTTCTTCAAAATCTTAACTTGTCTTTTGGAAATCCCTGTTTAATCTGCCACAGCTAGTCTCAGTCAGCAGCTGTGGGACTTTGGCTGAAAGGGGATTGAGAGGCTCACAAGAACTGTGTAGCTTTTTGGAGTGTTGGGGAAAAAGAGGTATTTTTAATCCAGTAGAAATGGGATGGTTTGGAAATGCTGAGCAGATTAGGCAGCCTCTGTACAGAGAAACAGAGGTCATAGAACTGTACAGCAGAGAAACAGACCTTTCGGTCCAACTCATCCATGCTGACCTAGTCCCATTTGCCACCATTTGGCCTATATCCCTCTAAACTTTTCCTATTCACATAACCGTCTAAATGTCTTTTAAATGTTGCTATTGTACCCACATCCACCATTTCCTCTGGCAGCTCATTCCATACACGCACCACCCTCTAAGTGAAAAGGTTGCCCCTTAGGTTCCTTTTATATCTTTCTCCTCTCATCTTAAACCTATGCCCTCTAGTTTTGGACTTCCTAACCCAGTGAAAAGATTTTGCCTATTTACTCTATCCATGCCTCTCATGATTTTATAAACTCTTTAAGATCACCCCTCAGCCTCCGACACTCCGGATAAAACAGCCCCAGCCTATTCAGCCTCTGTCTATAGCTCAAATCCTCCAAGTCTGGCAACATCCTTGTAAATTTTTTCTGAACCCTTTCAAGTTTCACAACATCCTTCCGATAGGAAGGAGACCAGAATTGCACACAATATTCCGAAAGTGGCCTAGCTAATGTCCTGTACAGGTGCAACATGACCTCCCAACCCCAATACTCAATGCATTGACCAGTACAGGCAAGCGTACCAAATTCCTTCTTCACTATCCTGTCTACCTCTGACTCCACTTTCAAGGAACTATGAACCTGCACTCCTCTGCCTCTGGCCTATCTGATCAAGGTCCCATTGTACTCTGAGGTGATTAACCTTCGCTGTGCACTACATCTCCAATTTTGGTGTCACCTCCACTCATGGATCAATAATGCACTGATTAGATATCTCAGTGATCTACATAAAGACCTATCACTTCATCAGAATTGGAGAATTTGGAATTGATGTCTTTAGGGCTTCCCTGATGTGTATGTTGGCCAGGATTAACCACCCAAGCTGCTGTACAATAGAAAATCACTTAGCACAGTGCCCATAGAATCTTGTCATCTTAAGAGTCAACATTTGTTTTCATTTATTCACAGAATTAGGGTGTTACTGGTTAGGCCAGCATTCATTGCTCATCCTTAGTCCAGAGGTGAAGGGGATCAAAATACACATCTCGATAG
The DNA here is from genome assembly GCF_047496795.1 of Chiloscyllium punctatum. Taxonomy (NCBI): domain Eukaryota; kingdom Metazoa; phylum Chordata; class Chondrichthyes; order Orectolobiformes; family Hemiscylliidae; genus Chiloscyllium; species Chiloscyllium punctatum. The sequence continues at coordinate 52,766,331 of NC_092775.1, forward strand.
TTCCTCATGATTATAGTAGTTGTCTGGTAACTGGAATTAATGTGGTTAAAACTATCATGTTTAATTTGTGAGATAGGAGTCAAATAACCTGACTGCTTGTGGCTTAATACTACAGTTCTTGTTAGATCTGCTAACTCTTCCCAGCCTGAATTATTTCCCCTCACCATCTCCAAAGTCCTAACACTCATGGTTCAAACACCTAAAGTGAGTCACCATTTTAACAGTTTGATTTTTTTCTTCAAAAGACGTGGAGTTGGTGATATCCGTTCTTGAGTTCAAGAATGCACAGTAAGTATGTGTATCATCTCTCTGTGCCACAGCACCAGACACTGCTCTGATCTTCCATCTGGCAGAGCCACCATTGGCCCAGCACCTCTTTGGCCTAACTTTATTAGTCACCTGTGGGTCTTTTGAGCAAGTTCTCTGGGAGTTTCACGGCTGTCTGCCTTAACTGGTATTGGGGATAACTAACAGTGTCAATATTACTATGGCCAAGTCCACTTCACACCTGGCACAATAAAAATTCAAAGCACCTTTTACTGCACCCCTTGGTTTTATTCCAATTTAAAACAGTTCACTCCTCTTTAGAGAATGTTTTCTACTTCTGTACTATCCCTAAATAATTTAAATGATGTCTAAATAAGTGCATACAACAAATAACAGACTTCGATCTATATAGTAACTTCCATAACAACATGCCTTATAGGTACTAAATGACTGTTGAAGATCATTAGTAATGTGATGCAGGAAGTGTGAAAGACACAGCATTAAAAGAATGTGCTAGTGGAGTGACTTGAATTAAAGAGTGGATGGAAATCTGTGAGGAACATAAACCTGTTAGGCTGAGTCGACATTCTGTGTAATTCACTGTTACTGACCTGTTCATTCGCAGATTACAGGGAGATTGGGAAAATGCCATCCCTATGCAACTGGACAATCTTGAAATTGGCATTGGGCCTTTAAATACAAGAGATTATCAGGTTGAATCTCCTTTGCAGTTCTCTCACTCCATTGAATTTAATTCTCTTCAGAAATGAGGGAAAATTTCTATCAAATCTGTGGTAAAGTTACCTTGACAAAGTTTGGAAGTATATGCAGAAGAAATTCACTCCTCTTAACATTGACTGAAATCAATGCCACCTCTAGTATAGAAGAGCATAATACTGACATGTAGTGTTAATTTAGCTTGGCAAGAGAGGTTTGTCCCCAAAGAATGGGGAAAAGGATTAGCTAGCAGCTCTAATACTGTTGATGTCATTTTCTCCTTTTCAGGATTTGAACATGCGATTTTGGTGATTTTCAAAACCACTTCAGCAACAGAGCCATCAGAGAAAGACATTTTAACTTGTGGAGCCATAGCTACAGCTGCTGCCTTGATCTGTGTTGCTCTTGCTGTTTCCTTGGACCACACAGCATGCCTTGTTTCGTATATTTTCCCATAATAAAATTTTCACTTAATTATTTGGTTGTTTTTAAAACGTGAAGACAACAGGAAAGAGAATTCAACTGTGCCTTGTTCTATGCCAAGACAGTGCCCATCACTGTGTGCCCTTACACAGGTAACAGGAGCCAAGTAGGAATTTCACCTCATTAAATACAGACTATTGAGAATGGCACTCTCGGAGTCAGTTGCTGTTTGACTGTCTGTTCACAGGATATCTGCTGCTGTGTTGTTTTGATAATTTAAAATGAAGGTGACCATACTTGTTAATTAAAATGAATCAAAAGATTCAGCTGCAACCTAAAGTTACATTTTATTTGCGAGGTTGGCACAATGGCCTTCAAAAACTCTTGTCTGTGGTTCAAAGTAAAATATTCATTCTGCAATGGCGGAGCCTAGAATGGACAGATTTCACAATGGGCATCCTAGCTGATTCTAGTCCTTTACTCACCTGATTTCACAGGAATCAGATTTTAAAAATGGGTAAAAGAAACATCTGTCCACTTTGACTCACTCACTCAATGACCTTAAAGCCTTCCACTACTGCACCAGGTTGGTATGTACGTTGTCATAGTTTCATACAGCACAGTAACAGACCCTTCATTCCAACCAATCCAGGTCGAACATAATCCCAAACTAAACTAGTCCTACCTGCCTGCTCCCTGGCCAGTATCCCTCCAAGAAACTTGATGTAGTAAGAGGTAATGGTACTCATGCCATGATGCAGTTGGTAATTTAATGTTTCACTGGTTGCAGATGTCTCGTGGAACTGTGGCGAAATTTAATCAACTTTTCCTCATATTTCTAAAAATGGTCAAGTTTACAGATTTCTGACCCTTGTACCTCTAACATTGCTCCACTGCTGAAATTTTGATGTCTTCTGCACTCCTTGCTGCCCTAACCTAAATTTGACCATTATTTCATATGCAGTATATCCCGCAATGGTTTTGTACTGCAGGAACATTCAGTGAGCTGCAACTGTGGAAGTAGAGACAAAACGCTTGGGAACTTTGGTCAGTTATGTTGTCTTGTGACAAATGCAAATGAGATGACAGCATTGCAGAGAACATGCAGAGCTTGATGCTGTTAGTTACAAGACAATAAACAGCCACTTAATCAAGAAAGTCAAACACCAAGAGTGTTGTTTGTTTAGCTGCCAAACACTTTGCTAATAATACAGGACCTTGGGATAAGAAAAAGTTCATCTGTGTTGTATCTTTCACATCTTGGAATATCCCAAAATGCTTTTATAGTCAATGAAGTACTTTTGAAGTGTTGTCATTGTTTAGTGTAGGAGGTGGTGCAGCAAGTTTGCATGCACCCTCAGCAACAAGATAGCATTTCTTTTTCAATCAAGGTTGGTGGTGGTGGTGGTGGTGGGGGGTGCGGGGAAGTGAAATATTATTCAGCTGGGTACTGGAGAGAATATCCGTGCTTTTCATTGGTGACCCAAGATCTTTTATATCTGCCTGCCCTGTCAGGTAGGAGATTTGTTTAATATCTTATTTGAAAGATGACACCTCCAACAATGACTGTTTGCAGCTCTACATGTATCATCTTGGAGTATCCCTGATAGGGCTGAAAATGTGTTGCTGGAAAAGCACAGCAGGTCAGGCAGCATCCAAGGAGCAGGAGAATCGACGTTTCGGACATGAGCCCTTCAGGAAAGAAGGGCTTTCCTGAAGAAGGGCTCATGCCCGAAACATCGATTCTCCTGTTCCTTGGATGCTGCCTGACCTGCTGTGCTTTTCCAGCAACACATTTTCAGCTCTGATCTCCAGCATCTGCAGTCCTCACTTTCTCCTCGAAGTATCCCTGATAGAGCTCATACTTCACAGCAATGTGTCCCAATATAACAAGACACTTGCTCTCGAAGACCAGTGTTTCCAATGGCTGAAGTGTCAATGAGTAAGGTCACAATATTAAGGTTGACAAATTAATCAGATATGGTATAAGGAAAAATCTTTAGGTTAGGATTTGGAATGGTGGTTGATGCAGATTGGCTATTTGCCCTCAATAGGAAATAGATAAGTACTTGAAGGGGGAACAAACATGGCAGGGATATGGGAATGTAAAGGGGAATGGGACTAACTAGATTATTCTCCAAAATAGCCAGCATTGATTTGATGGGCTAAATGGTCTCCATCAGTGTTTTCCGATGTTGATAATGATGGTGGGATGTCATTTAAATGTGTGACACTAGATGGTAGCCTAACATAGAATTTGCCATGTGACACATTCAGTTAAAACTGCAATTGTGTAAATATCCATTGTTGGATTATATGTCTGAGAGAAATTATTGACACAAGCACATTCCCCATCTCAATAAAAGTTCAAAGTGAAATATTGAGTAAAATTATGTGCACAGTAATGTTTTTACTGAATCCCTGCACTTACACACACACCACTGCTGTGTACATAGAACATAGAACATAGAACATAGAACATAGAACATAGAACAATACAGCACAGAACAGGCCCTTCGGCCCACGATGTTGTGCCGAACTTCTATCCTAGATTAAGCACCCATCCATGTACCTATCCAAATGCCGCTTAAAGGTCGCCAATGAATCTGACTCTACCACTCCCACGGGCAGCGCATTCCATGCCCCCACCACTCTCTGGGTGAAGAACCCACCCCTGACATCTCCCCTATACCTTCCACCCTTCACCTTAAATTTATGTCCCCTTGTAACACTCTGTTGTACCCGGGGAAAAAGTTTCTGACTGTCTACTCTATCTATTCCTCTGATCATCTTATAAACCTCTATCAAGTCACCCCTCATCCTTCGCCGTTCCAACGAGAAAAGGCCGAGAACTCTCAACCTATCCTCGTATGACCTACTCTCCATTCCAGGCAACATCCTGGTAAATCTTCTCTGCACCCTCTCCAAAGCTTCCACATCTTTCCTAAAGTGAGGCGACCAGAACTGCACACAGTACTCCAAATGTGGCCTAACCAAAGTCCTGTACAGCTGCAACATCACCTCACGACTCTTGAATTCAATCCCTCTGCTAATGAACGATAATACTCCATAGGCCTTCTTACAAACTCTATCCACCTGAGTGGCAACCTTCAAAGATCTATGTACATAGACCCCAAGATCCCTCTGTTCCTCCACCTGACCAAGAACCCTACCATTAACCCTGTATTCCGCATTCTTATTTGTTCTTCCAAAATGGACAACTTCACACTTGGCAGGGTTGAACTCCATCTGCCACTCCTCAGCCCAGCTCTGCATCATATCTAAGTCCCTCTGCAGCCGACAACAGCCCTCCTCACTGTCCACAACTCCACCTATCTTTGTATCATCTGCAAATTTACTGACCCACCCTTCGACTCCCTCATCTAAGTCATTAATAAAAATTACAAACAGCAGAGGGCCCAGAACTGATCCCTGCGGAACTCCACTTGTAACTGGACTCCATGCTGAATATTTACCATCTACCACACTCTCTGACTTCGACCGGTTAGCCAGTTTTCTATCCAATTGGCCAAATTTCCCTCTATCCCATGCCTCCTGACTTTCCGCATAAGCCTACCATGGGGAACCTTATCAAATGCCTTACTAAAATCCATGTACACTACATCCACTGCTCTACCCTCATCCACATGCTTGGTCACCTCCTCGAAGAATTCAATAAGACTTGTAAGGCAAGACCTACCCTTCACAAATCCGTGCTGGATTCTGTAGCAGCAGTTGTTTGGAGGGGAGGGGGTACAAAATGTTTTTAGACATATATCCAGGAGATTTACAATTTCCTCAGTTCAGGGGACTAACTCAACTTGTAGCCAGCCAACTCAATGTTAGGGAAAGAAAGCTCCAAGACGCAGAGCCAAATTGCGAATCCCCCGGGCAAAATAATTGCCTCCTACACCTTTACAGACTTCCAGCTTCCCTCGTGTTCCTGCAATACTTTGTATGATCATGTCAGTTTCAAAAATCCATCTTTTGCATTAACTGCAGGAAAATAATTAGTTCCAGCCATTCTGTTAATAATAGAACTCTGCCATGAGCAATGAAACAACTGCAAGAATAGAGGATGGGTTAATAGTAAGGAAGCAGAGGTTGAGAAGAATGGAGTATTTTCAGGCTATGAAGAGTGGACTGCCACCAGGTTTGAGGCCTTGGTTATTTTCTAATCTATTTACATGTCTTCAACAGAGAGTATAAGTTGTCTGCCAATCCAAACTAGTTGAGAATGTAAGCTGTGAGGAGGAAACAGAAAATTTGCCTTTGAAGCAACACAGTAAAGATTCACAAGATTGGTAACTGGGATAAAAGAGTTTACCTGTGATGAGAGGTGAGTAAATTAGCCCCACATTTTCTGGAGTTTTGAGATTGAGAGGTGGGATTTATTGAAGCGTGCACGTTTACAAAGAGATTTGAGGGGGCAACTCTCAAGATTAGACAAAGCCTGAAGCAAGGAGTCATAACTGAAGGGTTATGAATATCTATAATGCTGTACTCCAGAGAGTTATGGAAGCTTTGCTATTGAACACACTTATGGCTGAAATAGGTGGACTTTTAGTTGTTCGTAGATGAGGGATATAGGGAGTGGGTAGGAACTGGAACTGAGGTAGATCAGTCATAATTGCATTGAGTGGCAGAGCAGTTTTGAGTAGCCTTCTAGTCTACTTTTGTTTTCTATAAGAGGAGTAATATTTTTACATTTCTCTTTTGCTGTACCCCTTTAAATGGTGTGTATTGGCCATTAGTTATATTGTTTCTCTCCATCAAAGTTATCCATAATTTCACAAGTCTCTAATAGTTCACCCAGTAATCTCTTTTAAGAAAGAAGAGGCCCAGTTTGCCAGTTCCTTTGGTGATGTATATATCCACATGTTTCTGACGTCGTCCTGGTAAATCTCTGCACGTGTCAGTGATTCTCTTATATTGTTTCAATAAAGTAGTGGCCAGAATTGAAGATCCTTTTCCAAGTGTAGTCTAACCAAGATTTGATATAGATTTAGCATAATTACCCTATTTTCCAATTCTATGCCTCCTGATTAAAGCATTGTGTTTTTTATAAGACCTTGCTAATTTTTGGTGCAACTTTTAGTGATTTGTACTCATAAGATCCTTTTGTTCCTCTGACCTCAGCAACATTCCAAGCGTTAAGTGGCCTTATTCTTCCTACCAAAACAAACTACTTCTCTTTTTCTCTTTTGAACTTAGTTTGGTAATTACATGGTCATAGAGTCATAAAATCCTACAGCCCAAACTAGTCCATGCCGACCAAAATGTCCATCCACTCTAACCTAATTTCCTTGCACTTCTAATCCTTTCTTATCCAGTTAAAAATCACACAACACCAGGTTATAGCCAACTATCACCTGATGAAGGAGCGACGTTCCGAAAGCTAGTGTGCTTCCAATTAAACCTGTTGGACTATAACCTGGTGTTGTGTAATTTTTAACTTTGTACACCCCAGTCCAACACTGGCATCTCCAAATCTTTCTTATCCAGGTATTTGTCCAAATGCCTTTTAAATGTTGTTAATGTACCCGCCTCAACCACTTCTGCAGACAGCTCATTCCATATGCGTACCACCTTCTGTGTAAAAAAAGTTGCCTCCCAGGTTCACTTTTAGTCTTTCCTCTCTAACATTAAACTAATGCCCTCTAGTCCTCAATTCCCCAACCCTGGGAAAAAGACTGAGTGCATTCACCCTATCCTTGCCTCTCATGATCTTGTACATCTCTGTAATGTTCCACCTCAGTCTTCTATGCTCTAAAGAAAAGAAGTCCCAGCTTGTCCAGCATCTTCCTATAACTCAGACCATAGAGTCCATGCAACGTCATTCTGTAAACTTATTAATATTCTCCTGCAAATTTTGCAGCCTTCCTCTATTCACCCAAATTGGTGTCATTTGCAAATTTAGAAATTTTGTTTCTAGAAAGGGAATTATCATTAGTGGTGACCCTCACACTAATATTTAGAGAGCTCATCTTTCCTAAACGCCTTGTTTTCAGGAATAGTTGCTACCCTTTCAGTCAGGTGACCAATATTGCTGCATCATATCTTCCTTCTGTATTTGTCTCTGAACTTGACTGCCCATAATCCTCTTGACACATACACACACACACAGTACGTCAAACCTCCTGAGACCACCCCTGCTGGAACACGGATCAAACCCTGAACTGAACCTACCTGATCCATTCTGATCACCCAGCCAAGTGAACCAACCATTCTCGGCCTCCCTGGAGTCTGGATTACCATGGCAAATACACTTCACAGGTTCACTGCAGCCTGTGGATAGTAATGGCAGAGGCTCCAATTAATCTCCATCACATCATCAACAGGTATCTCACTCTTACCACCTGCTGTTGATAAAATTTATGAATTGAAACTCCACCTGGTTGCATTGTGAATGCATCTTTCTTGGCCATGTAGTCCTGGTGTGGGACTTGAACCAGGAATGTCAGGCTCAGAGGCAGGGTCAATACCCACTGTGACACATGACCTCTATTTTAATTCAAGCAATGTAGCATCTCTTGTCAGGCCAGCATTTATTGCCTATCGCCAGTCTCCAGTGGTAGGCTGCCTTTTAAACTGTTGCAGCCCATGTGCTGTGGGTTGATGCAAAATGCCATTAGGAAGGGAGTTCCAGGGTTTTGACCCAGCAACAATGAAGAAATGGTGATATATTTCCAAGGCAGGATGCTGAGTAGCTTGGCGTGGAACTTGTGAGCGGTGGTGTTCCTACATACCATTGCTGCTCTTGCCCTTCTAGATGTTTTAGCTCTTTTTTTGTCCATGTTTGTCCGAGACTGTTGTAAAGTCAGCAGCTGAGTGGCCCTTGTGGAGCAGGATACTCTATCACAAGGGCTGCTTTCTAGACCAGTTGACAACCCCATCCATTACTTTACTGATGATCGAGTAGACTGGTACGACCAAAATTTGTTGAATAGGATTTCTTCTGTATTCATTAATGGGATGAGGGTGTCACTGGTTAGGCCAGCATTTATTGCTCATTCATTACTGCCCAGCGGAATCTGTCAATCACTTTGCTATGGGTCTGGAATAGGCCAGATCAGGTAAGGATGGCAGTTTTCTTCCCTAATTGATATTAGTGACCCATATGGGATTTTTCCAACAATCAACAATGAATTCATGGTCACAGACTCTTAATTCCAGATTTTTACAGAATTCCAATTCCACCATCTGCCGTGGTAGAATTCCTACCCAAATTCCCAGAACAATACCTGTGTCTCTGGATTAACAGCCCAGTGATAATACCACCATGCCGTCACCTCTCCCTTAGCCATGTGTTTTGTCGATAGGACATAACTGGGAAAATTTACACATTGTTGAGTAGGTGCCAGTGTTGTAATTGCAATGGAACGGCTTGGCTAGGGGTGTGGCAAGTTAGGGAGGAAAACCTTATGTACCATTGCCAGTGCCCATACATTTTTGTTATGATCCAAGCTAAACCAATCAGATCCCAGACTGCAATCTAGTTTCATGAATCATATTTTGTTTAGTTTTAAATGAGGTGGTCTCTTGCAGAAACACAAATGTATAATGCTGCCAGTTTGGATTTTTCAATAAAATAGAGATTTATTACGTAAAAGAAATTAAGATAAAATAGATTAAACCAAGTTCTTTACGTACAACACAAATGCATTTTTTTCTAAACACATGGTAGAAATATAATCCCATTAATTCGAAAAGCCCCCTTTTATTGTACTCACACCAGAGAGAATTTCCTTCTCCATTACCTCCAAAGGGCTTAATTTAACTGAGTTTTGACAATCTGACAACCTCTTTCCGGAGCCTTCATACATTTCAGCTTAAATTTTCTTCGCTTCAAAGAAGCCTTTCGAGATTTTATAAACCCTCTGAGATTTTATAAACCCTTCTTATGTGGATCATTTACTAAACCCCTTACACTGAAGTAACCTGTTTTTAGTGATTTTAATGAGAGTCGGGGGGTAGACGTGAGTGCAGTTGCCATCATTAAGCAGAAAGTGCTGGGGAAATTTGAATGGTCTGAAGGTGGATAAGTCATCCAGACTAGATGAACTACACCCCTGAGTTCTGAAGGAGATAGCTGAGGACATTGTAAAGGTGGTGATCTTTCAGAAATCATTGGAATCAGGGAGGGTGCCAGAGGACTGGCAAATGGCTAATGTAACATTCCTGTTTAAGAGAGGAGGGAGGCAGAAAGCAGGAAACTATAGGCCAATTAGCCTGACCTCTGTCTTGATAGGATTTTAGAGTCCATTATTCAGAATGAGATTACGGAGTACTTTGAAAAATAGGGTTGAGTCAGCACAGCTTCATCAAAGGAGATCATGCCTGACAAATCTGTTAGACTTCTTTGAGGAAGAAACAAGCAAGTTAGACAAAGGTGAGCCAGTAGATGGGGTCTATTTGAATTTACAAGATACAGCACAAAGGATGGCTAAATAAGATAAAAGCATAGTGTTAGGGCAAGGTATTGGCATTGGAGAGGATTGGCTGACTGGCAGAAGGCAGAGAGTGGGGACAAAGAAGGTGGCAGTGACTAATGGAGTTCTACAGGGGTCAGTGTTGGGATCACAACTATTAATGTTTTGCGTTAATGATCTGGATTAAGGAACTGAGGACACTGTTGCTAAGTTTACAGATGACACGAAGATTGATGGAGGGACAGCTAGTGAACGAAGAGGTAGGGAGGCTGCAGAAGGACTTGGATAGGTTAGGACATTGGGAAAGAAGTGGTAGATGGAATACAGTGTGGGAAAGTGTGAGGTTATGCATTTTGGTAGGAAGAATATAGGCTTAGACTATTTTCTAAATGGGAAAGGTTTCAGAAATCTGAAGCACAAAGGGACTTGTTCCTAGTTCAGAATTCTCAGATCAACATGCTGATTTAGTTGGCGGTTAGGAAGGCAAATGTAATGTCAGCATTCCATTTCAAGGGAGCTAGACTACAAGAACAGGGATGTATTGTTGAAGCTGTATAAGGCTCTAGTCAGACTGTATTTGGAATAATGTGAGCTGTTTCAGGCCTGTATCTAAGGAAGGATGTGCTGGCCTTGGAGGGGGTCCAGAGGAGGTTTACAGGAATGATTCCGGGGATAAAGGGCCTGGCATTTGAGGAAAGGCAGAGGACTCTGGGTCTGTAATTGATAGACTTTCGAAGGGGATCTGATTGAAACTTAAGGAGTACTGAGAGGTCTGGATAGAGTGGATATGGGGAAGGTGTTTTCATTAGGAACTAATGACCTGACGGCACAGCCTCAGAGTGAAAGGATGAACTTTTAGAACTGAGATGAGGAAGTATTTCTTCAGCTGGAGGGTGGCTAATCTGTAGATTGCCATAGAAGGCTGTGGAGGCCAAGTCATTGGATGTATTGAAGACAGAGATAGATAGATTCTTGATTAATAAGGGAAACAAGGGTTACAGGAAGAAGGCAGAAGAATGGGGTTGAGAAACATATTGGCTATGATCAAACAGGGGAGCAGGTTTGATGGGCCGAATGGTCTCATTCTGTTCCTATATCTTACGGTCTTAAGCTATCTTCTCCTTTTCACAGGAGAAACTAGTTTATATATTCAGTTTCAGTCAAGAGCCCAGCAGAACCTATCTGGTTCATTAATGTCCTTTTAGGGAGGGAAACTGCCATCATTACCTGGTCTGGCCTATATGTGACTCCAGAACCACAGCAATGTGGTTGACTCTTAACTGGCCACTGGGAAATTTGGGATGGGCAACAAATACTGGCCTAGACAAGAAGGCCCTCATTCCATGAGTAAATTAAAAAAAAAACTCCCCCAAACTGAAATTGTAAAGTAGTTCAGGCAGCATCCGAGGAGCAGTAAAATCGATCATGAGGGCTTTTGTCCGAAACGTCGATTTTGCTGCTCCTCGGATGCTGCCTGAACAGCTGTGCTCTTCCAGCACCACTAATCCAGAATCTGGTTTCCAGCATCTGCAGTCATTGTTTTTAGCTACCTGAAATTGTAAAGCTTCAAGCTAAGCCCAAATGAAATTCCAGAATCTTCCATCTGAAAGCATAGTGCACGACACTTGTAAACTCTCCAAAAGTAAACAAAAAGCCATTAACTTCCAAACTACCTCTCAAGACTTTTTTTTACAAAACAAATCACCAGGTCCACAGAAATACTTGCAAATTAAACCCTGTCAGACACACAGAAACCCCAAAACATCCTGGAAAATACAGCGGGTCAAGGAGCATCCATGGAGAGAGAGCAAGCTAACATTTCGGGTCTAGATGACTCTTCATCAGAATCACCTGGACTTGAAATATGTTGCTTTCTCTCCATTGATGCTGCCTGACCCGCTGTGATCTCCAGCATCTGCAGTAATTTGCTCCTATAGAGAAACCCATATGCCCCTAGTTCAAATCTCAAATCAAAATCAAATCTCAAAAATTATGATATCAAAATATCTATATAACTCACACACCTTACAATTCACTTCGCAGTATCCAGTGTCTTTAGCCTTTTCTTTATATGACCTGGAGTCAATCAAATTGGTTGCAATCTGGTAGCTCAGGTCATTGGGATCTCAGAGGGAGACCAGGATGGATCGTCCAACCATCATCTCTGGCTGAAGCTGGTTTCAACTGCTTCTGCCTTGTCTTTTGCACTAATGTGCTGAGTTCTCCCAGCTTGAGGATGGGATATTTGTGGAGCTTATGAGCTGTTTAATCATCCATCACCATTCACAAGTGAATGTGCCAGAACTGCAAAGCTTCTATCTGAAACAAAAATAGAAATTGCTGGAAAACCTCAACAGGTCTGGCAGCATGTGTGGAGAGAAATCAGAGTTAACGTTTTTGGACCAGTGATTCTTCAGAATGATTCCTGATTTCCAGCACCCGCAGTTCTTTCGGTTTTTTAGCTTGTATCTGATCCTTTAGTTGAGAGATTATTTAATCCTAACTATTACTGTTACTGCTGTTTGTCATGGAAGTCGGCCTGTTTTGTAGCTTTATAGGTTGATATCTCATTTATCTGGCTACAATATTATTTAATCTAGTTTTCGCCCAATACTTGATGCACTTTGCTCTTCCTTCTAATATGACAGTCTTGGTCCCATTCATCCAACAAACAGGTTTAACCCCTTCCCAACAGCTCTAGCCAACTACCCTATATCTACAATTGTCACTTTTCTGTTTAGTGGTGAGCCATCTGGCCCCTCCTCTCCCACAGCTACACCAAATGTCCCAGGGTTCTAAAACCCACCATTTCTGGTTTCAGCTTGTTTTTTTGTAATTTTGCTGCATATAAATTGGCTGCAAAATGGCCATTTTTTATTGTAAATCATTGACAAGAAGCTCTTTGGGATGCACGGGCTACTATATAAATATATTATGTTTTGGAATGAGCATCTCAGTATGGAACGGAAAGCCATTTGTCTCATTTTACCCCTTTGGCAGACGTGGGTACTGCAGAGGCTGGAGATTATAGTCAAGATCCGAGTGGTGCTGGAAAAGCACAGCAGGTCAGGCAGCATCCGAGGAGCAGGAAAATCAACATTTTGGGCATTTCTGATGAAGGGCTTTTGTCTGAAACGTCAATTTTCCTGCTCCTCGGATGCTGCCTGACCTGTGCTTTTCCAGCACCACACTAATCTTGACTCATCCTTCCCTCTTGTCTGTTGTTGCCCCCTTCACTGTCTCACAGACAGACACACGCACACACACAGACACACCCCGCCTGTATTGACTGTTATGTGTAGAGTTTGACAATGGATTATATGGTTAAATCTGACTGATTAGAAACAGTTGAATGAATAGTTTGAGGTAAGCAGTTTATCTCCCAGGACAGAAATGATGCAAAGGCAGTAGAAAGGTCTGGTCTTTGTGCTGACACACTTGTGATCAGTTGGACAATTGCAGGAGATTAGCTTTCTACTGGGCGGACAAAAGGCAGTGGACCTCCTCCTTCTGCACACTGTCACACCATGTTGTATTTTTGAATCATAGAATCCCTACAGTTTGGAAGCAGGTAATCTGGCCCATCATGTCCACACTGACCCTCCAAAAAGCATCCCACCCAGACTTACTCTGTTACCATATCTCTATAACCCTGCATTTCCCATGGCCAATCTACCTAACCTGCAAATCTTTTAATTGTGGGAAGAAACTGGAAAATCCAGAAGGAACCCACACAGACAAAGGGAAAATGTGCAAACTGCACACAGTCACTTGAGGCTAGAATCAAACCCGGGTCCCTAGTGTTGTAAGGCAGCAGTGCTAACCATTGAGCCATTGTTCCACCCTTTTGGTTAATATTTGATACATTGTCAATGTTAGCTCCAGCATCTCTGTCAACAACCACTGGCTCATGTCCCTCGCTGTTAAACCTGTTCATTAAACTTGTTCCAGTCAAATATCTGGAGCTTTCCCAATGCAAACAACCACAATAGTGTTGATGGGTTCAGTTTCTGATCTTCTGATCTCATTCCCTGAGGCAAACGATGGTGTGTTCAAGTCCCACTGCACAAGTTCAGGTATAAAATCAAGATTGATATTTCAGTAGACTCCTGAAGGAGTGCTGCACTCCCACAGTGCTAACTTTAGATCAGAGATTAAAGCAATGCCCTCTTGGTGAACAGAAAGATCACACGGCATTGTTTGGAATAAAGCAGTCAACAAATCCCTGGGTGTCACAACCAATATTTATCAAACAACATCATAAATATAGATTATTGTAGTATGCCACTTGTGGGACCTTGCACCAACTAGTGTCAGTGTTTGCCATCATACCAACAGTGACTACAGAATGTGTACACCAGTTTTGAACATAGCAACTTAGGAGCAGGAGTAGACCATTTGAGCGTTCCAGTCTGCTCCACTGTTCAAGAAGGTCATAGCTGATTTAGCTGTCGCCACACCTCCATTTTCCTACTCACTCCCCATAACCCTAGTCTCACCTGTCCATCAAACCTCTATCTAACTCAGCCTTGAATATGTTTAAAGACCCAGCCATCACTGCCTCCTGGAAAAGAGGATTCCACACTCGAATGCCCCTCTGAGACAGAAAACAAATTCTCCTTAATGCCATCTTAAATGGGGAACCACATATTCTGAAACTATCTTCCCTAGTTTTAATCTCCAGTCCACCACGATCTCATGTTCCATTAAGATCATCTCTCATTCTTCGAAACTCCAATAGGTAAAAGACTCACCTGTTCAACCTTATTTCAAAAGATAAGCGGTTTATCCCGGGAATGAGACAAATGAATCTTCTCAGAGCTGCTTCTTAGACAATTACATCATTTTTTCAGATACTGTGCCCAGTATTCAGGCTGGTTTCACAAATATCATTTCCCTTGCAATTAAAGCAAAATTCTATTTGCCACTTATTGTTCTAACTTTGTGATTGACATACTAGGATACCAGAAGCTGCTGTACCACTGAGTTCTGCAATCTCTCTTCACATAAAAAATATACTGTTCCTCTTTCCTTTACTTCCAGTCCAAATGGATAAGTTCACATTTATTCATGTTATACTCCATCCATCACGATTTTCTTTGCCCACTTGCCTAACCTATCCATACCCTTTTGCAGATTTCCACATTCCTGATGACAGCTGACTTTCTGACCTAATTTGTTATTTATCCACCTGACTGATAATGATTAGAAATCATTGTGCCACTCAAATATTTGGCACTTGACAGCTTGAAATGACCCATTTATCCTTTCTCTCAGTTTTCTGTTAGTGAGACGATCCCTTACCCAATGTTAATATATTCCCTTCTACACTGACTTGTGCAATAACCTTTGATGTGTGTCTTGCAACCAGGAAAAACTGAGTGCAAATTCAAATTCCTGTTTCCCTGATCAAATCCAAGAGCTCTGCTGTTTGACTCCTCCCATTTATGGAAACTGCTGATCTGCCGAGTTCACTGGGAAAGTGTAATCACAGTTGGCACTGTCAGAGAGAGAGACCAGCACTGTCAGAGCTAGGGAGAGAGAGAGAGAGAGGCCAGCAATATCAGGGAGAGGCTGCACTGTCAGCTGTTTCATATGAGTACAGGCAATCAGCTCATCCCAATCACCTCACCTCAGTGCAGTGCCTCTTTCGGGAATAAATGAGGTGGTGTGTAGCGCTGATGGAATGGAACTGCACCCAGTTGAATTCTCTGCTGCTGACAAAGCCAGCACCAGGCTCTCTGTCTCTCTTCATGTCATGCCAGAATATGAAGTACAGTTATATCACATTATCAGATAAGAATGGCACAGATGGAATCATGTGCCATTTTCTGATACAGCTTTCACAAGCTGTGCCCTTGTGTAATATAACTCTGAGGCTGGGGCAGTTTGGAAGAGCAGCAAGTCAATTAGTCAAGACAGGCAAGGGCAAGGCAGATAATGAGGTAGGCATGATAAACTGTATTTATTTCAACGCAAGAGGCCTGACAGGTAAGGCAGATGAACTCAGGGCATGATTGAGAACAGACAGGGTTGATGGAGGGAAAATGTTTCCATTGGTAGGAGAGACTAGGACCTGATGGCATATCCTCAGAGTAAAGGGAAGACCATTTAGAATGGAGATAAGGAGAAACTTCTGGTAAATCTATGGAATTCATTGCAACAGAAGGCGGTGGAGGCCAGGTCATTGAGTATGTTTAAGACGAAGATAAATAGGTTCTTGATTGTCAAGGGGATCAAGAGTTACAGGGAGAAAATGGGAGAATGGGGTTGAGAAATGTATCAGCCATGATTGAATGGTGAAGTAGACTCAATGGGCTGAATGGCCTAATTTTTCCTCATATGTCTTATGGGGCTGGGATATCATTGCTATTACAGAGACACTGCTCAGCGATGGACAAGATGGCATTAATGTTCTGGGGTATAGATGTTCAGCACCATTTATGATTCCTGAGATATTGAAGCAGTCCATGTTCAAATGCCAAAAGATCTCATTAATATCCAGACTTGGAGCTAACAAGGGCCAATGGGCTGAGAAGTGGCAGATGGAGTTTAATTCAGATAATGCGAGGTACTGCATTTTGGGAAAGCAAATCTTAGCAAATCTTATACACTTAATGGTAAGGTCCTAGGGAGTGTTGCTGAACAAAGAGACCTTGGAGTGCAGGTTCATAGCTCCTTGAAAGTGGAGTTACAGGTAGATAGGATAGTGAAGAAGGCGTTTGGTATGCTTTCCTTTATTGGTCAGAGGATTGAGTACAGGAGTTGGGAGGTCATGTTGTGGCTGTACAGGACATTTTTTAGGCCACTGTTGGAATATTGCGTGCAATTCTGGTCTCCTTCCTATCGGAAAGATGTTGTGAAACTTGAAAGGGTTCAGAAAAGATTTACAAGGATGTTGCCAGGGTTGGAGAATTTGAGATATAGGGAGAGGCTGAACAGGCTGGGGCTGTTTTCCCTGGAGCGTCAGAGGGTGACTTTATAGAGGTCTATAAAATCATGATAGAATAAATAGACAAAGCCTTTTCCCTTGGTTGTGGGAGTCCAGAACTAGAGGGCATAGGTTTAAGATGAGAGGGGAAAGATATAAAAGGGACCTAAGGGGCAACGTTTTCACGCAGTGGGTGGTACATGTATGGAATGAGCTGCCAGAGGAAGTGGTGGAGGCTGCAACAATTGCAACATTTAAAAGATATTTCAATGGATATATGAATAGGAAGGGTTTGGAGGGATATAGGCTGGTTGCTGGCAGGTGGGACTAGATTGGGTTGGGATAACTAGTCGGCATGGACGGGGTGGACTGAAAGGTCTGTTTCCATGCTGTACATCTGTATGACTCTAAGTGGTAAGTTACATTTGCATGATATAAATGCCAGGCTATGTCCATCTGTCACATTGCTTGAGCTGGTCAGGTCATGAACATTTAGAGTCATAGAGGTACAGCATGAAAACACACCCTTCGGTCCATCATTCCATGCTGACCAGATATCCCAACCCAATCTAGTCCCTCCTGCCAGCATCCGGCCCATATCCCTCCAAACCCTTCCTATTCATATACCCATCCAAATGCCTCTTAAATGTTTAAATTGCACCAGCCTACACCACATCCTCTGGCAGCACATTCCATACACATACCACTCTCTGCATGAAAAAGTTGCCCAAGGTCTCTTTTATATCTTTCCCCTCTCACCCTAAACCTATGCCCTCTAGTTCTGGACTCCCCGACTCCAGGGAAAAGACTTTGCCTACTTGTCCTATCCATGTCCCTCATAATTTTGTAAACCTCTATAAGGTCACCCCTCAGCCTCCGACGCTCCAAGGAAAACAGCCCCAGCTTATTCAGCCTCTCCCTCTAGCTCAGATCCACCAGCCCTGGCAATATCCTTGTAAATCTTTTCTGAACCCTTTCAAGTTTCACAACATCTTTCCGCTAGGAAGGAGACCAGAATTGCACGCAATATTCTAACGGTGGCCTAACCAATGTCCTGTACAGCCACAACATGACCTCCCAAATCCTGTACTCAATACTCTGACCAATAAAGGAAAGCATACCAAACGCCTTCTTCACTATCCTATCTACCTGCAACTCCACTTTCAAGGAGCTATGAACCTGCACTCCAAAGTCTCTTTGTTCAGCAACATTCCCTAGGACCTTACCATTAAGTGTCTAAGTCCTGCTAAGATTCGCTTTCCCAAAATGCAGCATCTCACATTTATCTGAATTAAACTCCATCTGCCACTTTTCAGCCCATTGGCCAATCTGGTCCAGATCCTGTTGTAATCTAAGGTAACCCTCTTCACTGTCCACTACACCTCCAATTTTGGTGTCATCTGCAAACTTTACTGCAAACTAACTTTACTGTTATGCTCGCATCCAAATCATTTATGTAAATGACAAAAAGTAGAGGGCCCAGCACCGATCCTTGTGGCACTCCACTGGTCACAGGCCTCCAGTCTGAAAAACAACCTTCCACCACCACCCTCTGTCTTCTACCTTTGAGCCAGTTCTGTATCCAAATGGCTTGTTCTCCCTGGATTCAATGAGATCTAACCTTGCTAATCAGTCTCCCATAGGGAACCTTGTCGAAAGCCTTACTAAAGTCCATGTAGATCACATCCACTGCTCTGCCCTCATCAACCCTCTTTGTTACTTCTTCAAAAAACTCAATCAAGTTTGTGAGACATGATTTCCCACGCACAAAGCCATGTTGACTATCCTGAATCAGTCCTTGCCTTTCCAAATACATGTACATCCTGTCCCTCAGGACTCCCTCCAACAACTTGCTCACCACTGAGGTCAGGCTCACTGATCTATAGTTCCCTGGTTTGTCTTTACCGCCCTTCTTAAACAGTGTTACCACGTTTGCCAACCTCCACTCTTCCGACACCTCACCTGTAACTATCGATGATACAAATATCTCAGTAAGAGCCCCAGCAATCACTTCTCTAGCTTCCCACAGAGTTATCGGGTACACCTGATCAGGTCCTGGGGATTTATCCACCTTTAACCGTTTCAAGACATCCAGCACTTCCTCCTCTGTAATCTGGACATTTTGCAAGATGTCACCATCTATATCTTCCATATCCTTTTCCACAGTAAATACTGATGAAAAATATTCATTTGTATCTCCCCCATTTTCTGAGGCTCCACATAAAGGCCTCCTTGCTGATCTTTGAGGGGCCCTATTCTGTTCCTAGTTACCCTTTTGTCCTTAATATATTTGTAAAAACCCTTTGGATTCTCCTTAATTCTATTTGCCAAAGCTATCTCATGTCCCCGTTTTGCCCTCCTGATTTCCCTCTTAAGTATACTCCTATTTTCTTTATACTCTTCTAAGGATTCACTCAATTTATTCTGTCTATACCTGACATATGCTTCCTCCTTTTTCTTAACCAAACCCTCAATTTCTTTAGTCATCCAGCATTCCCTATACCTACCAGCCTTCCCTTTCGCCCTGACAGGAATATACTTTCTCTGGATTCTTGTTATCTCATTTCTGAAGGCTTCCCATTTTCCAACCGTCCCTTTACCTGCGAACATCTGCCTCCAATCAGCTTTCGAAAGTTCTTGCCAAATCCATCAAAATTGGCCTCTGTCCAATTTAGAACTTCAACTTTTAGATCTGGTCTATCCTTTTCCATCACTATTTTAAAACGAATGGAATTATGGTTGCTGGCCCCAAAGTGCTCCCCCACTGACACCTCAGTCACCTGCCCTGCCTTATTTCCCACTTCCGGCATTGAATTGCCATGTTTCTACCGGTCACAACTTAGGCCAGCTCCAAAGACACATTCTCTTTAGCAGTTACCTGTTCTACCTCCCATTCCTTGTAAGGTGAATCTTATTCTTTCTGGTCCAGCAGAAATGCAGAGTGTGACATTAAAGCGAGAGGCACAACCTTGACTCTTCTTCCTTCCATTGTTGTGAAAGTAATGCTTCAAATGTAATACACTCAATAACAGCTGTGAGATGAGCCTTTAGGTCATCGAGATTAAATCATGTCACATTACTCTGGTTCATTCCCACTCACGAGGTGGCATTGCAAAACCATGAGGTAATGTGATACAGTGGCACCTCTGTCCAATGAGCATACTGTGTTTGCTGCTCACTCCAGCTCCTACTGTCTCTTTCTCCTCATCAATATCGGGACCCAAAACCACCAAAATATTTTGAAAAGTTCAATTCTTAAAACTCTGCAAATAAGAAGCTTGACTCTTTTTTTTTAATGGGACCTGGGCATCGCTGGCAAAGTAAGCATTTATTGCCCATTCCCAAACAGATTTTTTAATGATAATTGACAGTGGTTACTTACTTATCGTGACACTAGGTTTTTCGTTTCAGGTTTTTATTAAATTCAAATTACAGCATTTTCCATAATGGGATTCAATCCATGTTTTCAGACCATTAACCCAGAGTTCTGGATTACCAGTCCAGTGACATTACAATGATACCACCACTTCCCACAAATGTCAGTTTCCATTGCAAACTGATAAGAATGTAGAAGAGAGGATTTTTTCCAATGGTTGGTGATACCACACCTGGAGTACTGCATGTAGTTTTGGTTTCCCTACCTAAGAGAGGATATACTTGACATAAAATGTGTGCAGCAAAGGCTCATTAGTCTGATACCAGAGACTAGGACAAAGTGAGAACTGCAGATACTGGAGATCAAAGTCAAGAGTGTGGTGCTGGAAAAGCACAGCAGGTCAGGCAGTATCCGAGGCACAGGAGAATGAAGGGCTTATGCCCGAAACGTCGATTTTCCTGCTTGTCGGATGCTGTCTGACGTGCTGTGCTTTACCAGCACCGCACTCTTGACTCTGATACCAGGGACTGTCATATGAGGAGACGCTGGTTCAACTGGGCTAGAATTAGAGGGTAAATTAGAGTTTGGAATGATCAGAGGGTATCTAATTGAAACATATACAACGTTAACAGGGCCATACAGATTAGAGCAGGAACAGAGCTTTCCCTGGTTGGCAAACTTAGAACCAGGGGCTCACAGTCTCAGGGTGTGGAGTAAGACATTTAGGACTGAAATGGGGAAACATTTTCTTCACTCAGAGTAGTGACAAGTGAAGCTGTTGGATTGTCATAAAAAAACCAAGTTGTTTACATATGTCCCTTAGTGAAGGAAGCCCATCATTGTTTCCCAGGTTGGTCCTGATGTGACTCCAGAACCATACCATGTAGCCCACCTGAGCTAACCGAAAAACAATGACGCTGAAGTTTCACCCGGAACAGCACAGAGTGGTTTTAGAAGGATCGGCTTCTCGGGGTGACTTAGGGAAGGGCAGTAAATAATGGCGAGAGTGGGCACTGCAGATGCTGGAGATTAGAGTCAAGATTAGAATAATGCTGGAAAAGCACAGCAGGTCAGGCAGCATCTAAGGTGCAGGAAAATCAAAGTTTTTTCATCAGGAAGGGCTTTTGCCCGAAACGTCGATTTTCCTGGTCCTCGGATGCTGCCTGACCTGCTGTGCTTTTCCAGCACCATTCTGATCTTGGCAGTAAATAATGGCCTAGTCAGCAGCACCTACATGCCATAAAAGAGTTTGGAAAATTAGCCCATACACTCTGTCATTTACATGGAGAGGGGCCAGGCAAGCAGGAGATAAGAAGTTTGGTCATACCCACCAGCATTGGCCAGTGAAAAAGAGGACAGTGGAATTATAGTTTCAGGCTGAGCACACATTGGTATGGATCTTCTTCCCCCAGTACCCTGCTAAGCTCTGGGGCCAGCGTATTCATGCACCATCCCAGAGGATAATCCAGTCCAGGATTTCACACCAACAGTTACGAAAGAAAAGTGTTCATTCTAAACGCTGTTTCAAGCACAAGGAAGCTGAGCTGAGGCAAATCTGGTTCTGAAGGCTATAAATCCCAGGGTTTGATAATTGATACTTGCTCCTGTCTTTAAATAATGTAATTACCTTGTTTTCCTGGTGAACTGACTCACCCAGTGTACATGCCGCACTGTACTCACTGACTACCATTTAGTTCCAGTCACTAAACACCGGACAAGAGACGTTGAGTGAACATTACCATGATGTCACCACCTCCTGCAGATGTTGGTTACCATTGCAAAATGACAAGAACCTTGATGGAGATTTGAATGAAATCAGTGAGCATTCTATTTGTTAAGGATAAACTGGGGAGCCTCTCTCTCTGTGGATTTTGACCCATAGGAGACCAGAAGAGAAAAACATTGTATTCAGGTAGTGGCCTTTCAAAGGCTCTTGTGGTGAAGTGGTAGTGTCCCTCCCTCTGAGCCAGGTGATCTGGGTCCAAGTCCTACCCCCTCATAACATCCCTGAACTGGCTGATTGGAAAATGTCTACCACACGTCCCCGACCATTGGATGTCCCAGTGAAGTATTTGACCAGTATAGTCACTGGTGTCATTTTGGAAAAGTGGCAGCCAATTTACACCCAGGAAGGTCCCAGAAACAGCAGGATGATACTGGCTACATGGAATGTGTTTCTTTGTGATTTCATTTGAGAGGTATGTATCTGTCAGCATACTGGACCTTGGGGGAATAACCCCTTTCTTCTCTCAGAAACAACATGGGGCTGGTTAACACCCAACTGAGAAAGCAGACATGATCTATGTCTAAATGGCACCTCTTACACTTCCTGACAGTTGTGCTGAAATGTTGGCCTGGATTATACCTTAAAGATTATACCTTGGGTGGCACAGTGGCTTAGTGGTTAGCACTACTACCTCACAGCATTAGGGTCCCAGGTTCAATTCCAGCCTCGGGTGACTGTGTAGAGTTTGCATGTTCTCCCTGTCTCTGCACAAAGCTTCCTTAAACAGCTTTTAGAATGAACGCTTTTCTTTTGTAACTGTTGGGTTTCTTCTGGGTGCTCCGGTTTCCTCCCACAGTCCAAAGGCGTGCAGGTCAGGTGAATTGGTCATGCTAAATTGTCCATAGTGTTAGGTGCATTAATCAGAGAGAAATGGGTCTGGGTGGGTTGCTCTCCGGAGGGTTGGGCCGAAGGGCCTGTTTCCACACTGTAGGGAATCTAATCTTTATATAAAGACTTGAGCCTCTGACAAAACAAACTGCTGGCTCAATCTGGATGAAGTTAGGGTGCCCTGGTAGGTAGTGGGAAGGCCAGTGAGGTTGACTGAGGCTGGAGGAACGATGGAGGTAAAGCTTGCTGGGGAAAGCAATGGCGGGAAGCGGGGATGGGGAGTAGGGGGGAAATGCATCCCAGCTGAACCAGGCCCAGGCCTCAGGTTTCCCTACCCTCTCCTACTCCAAAGGAGCACAGACAATGAGTGATCATTGTAAATGATGAAACACAGACGTTGGTGCGGACGTGGATGTCCCGAAGGAACAGCATTGCCTAAGGTTGTGAAAAGAGAACAAAGAGGCAACACAAGAGTAGTTGACAGATTAATAGGTTAAAATGAACCGAATGGGAAAATATAGCTGAGGCCTGCAACACCTCGAGTAGTGAGCTCGGAGACAGACCTTGATGAAGCAGCAATGTCATCGATGTTTTGAACTTTGTGTACTGGCAAGTTACCTACTCAATAGTTAAGCATAATGCCCGATCATTACAGAATCATGATGCTGGAAATAAATGTGCCAAACAGGAAATGTGAACTAGGTGCAAGACTAAAAGCCTGAATTAGTGGTCCAGACAGACAAACAAATCCAGTATTCAGTTTTTGGTGCAGCTTTTCCCACCAAGGTTCACAACCTCGCAGTGGCACGGTGGCTCAGTCGTTAACACTGCTGCCTCACAGCCCCAGGGACCTGGGTTCAATTCCAAACTCAGGCTACTGTCTGTGTGGATTTGCACATTCTGCGTGGGTTTCCTCCCACAGTCCAAAGAGATGTGGGTTAGGTGGATTGCCCGTAGTGTTCAGGGATGTGTAGGTTAGGTGGATTAACCATGGGAAATGTGGGGTTACAGGAATGGGGTGGATCTGGGTGGGATGCTCTTTGGGAGGTTGGTACAGACTCAATGGGCCAAATGGCTTCTTGCTGCAATGCAGGGATTCTATGAATTTTGGCTAACACAGGCTGGTTTCTCACTCCTAATATCTGATCCTGTGGGCTGTGCTGTAAAACGATGTGTTGGATGGTGAGTTAGGACAGTACTGAGCTTTAATGGGAGCTGAAAGGCACGTAGTCCCTCAAGAATGGCGTTTCTCCCAATCTTCTTCTGTTAGAATCTCCTGCGCTACAGATTACATATGTCCCTGACTGGTTCCTGGGAGCATTCTCAGCAAACAGTGGAAATACCTCTCTCTATTTGCTTCATCTGGCAAGGGGGTGTTGAGGGTGGAGATGGAGAACAGGAATTTTGATTCCACCTCTTGGATGTACATGGGTTTCTGCAGACGGCTGATGGAAGGGTTAGCCACCCCAGTGGATACTTAGTAACCAGGAAAACGCTCTTTGGTATTCATGTAGGATCTATTACACTGACCTAAGAGAATAGACAGTGCTACAGTCTAATGTCCCATTCAGAAGATGCACTTCCAACAATCCAGTGTTCCCCCTCAGTCTGGACTTGTCAGCCTGGATTATCTGTGCAGCTCTTGCAAGTCGGAATCAAATCTCTGACTGGTGATGGGTGTATTGGTGAATTAGTGAAGATGTCCAGACCTTGTAGAGGACTAACTGCTCTACTTCAGCCTCTAGGACAGGAAGGAGGGTAGGAGGATGGATGGCTTGACAAGGGGGAGATTGTGCACATAGGTCACTGGCTGCCTCCATTCACTCTCCCTGAGGCGTGCACACTCCCTTTCAAATGCCATCCAATCTCACAACTACTGTGATTGGGCACACAGTAAAGACCAGACACAAATTCCCACAGAGAGGGTAATAGTTACTCAAAGCAACACTATCTAATATGAAAGTTTCAAAGTTAACAGATGCATTTTGGTTGAAATAAGTGTCTCTTAAAAAGAACCCAACCCAGCTGTCATCTGTCTCAATCTTTTTTATCTCTGAAACCACACCCAGCCCTTGCTCAATTCTGACACTGGTACGAACCCCTCACATTTGACAGAGCCTTTATCTCCGAAAAACATCTCAAGACACTTCACAAAGAAGGAATTGGAAACCTTAGCAGCTCTGTTTCGGCAGAGTCTTGGAAACACTGGGAAACCTTCCCTGGGCAAAGGCCTTTGTGGAAACATGAGGGAGATGGCTGTGTGGCACAGTGGTTAGCACTGCTGCCTCACAGTGCCAAGGACCTGGGTTCAATCCTAACCTTGGGCGATTGTCTATGTGGAGTTTACTGGATTAGTGGTGCTGGAAGAGCACAGCAGTTAAATTGCCCATAGTTTTCAGGGATGTGTCGGTTAGGTGCATCATGCGGGGGAAATGTAGAGTAACGAGGTTAAGGGGAATGGGTCTGGCAGGGTTACTCTTTCGAGGGTCAGTGTGGACATGTAGGGCCTACTGGCCTGATTCTACACTGTAGAGATTCTGTTCTATTCTTATGCTGGTGTAAAGCTAATGTAAAGTCTAGTAACCGAGAGGCCAAGATAAATGGTCTGTGTGCATGGATTCAAAACCCATCACGGGAAACCTGTGGAACTGAAATTCAATGAATAATCTGGAATAGAAAGCTAGTCTTGGGAAGCGTGACTGTGAGGCTATCATTAATTATTGCAAAGACCAATCAGGTTCATCATAATGTCATACAGCACGGAAACAGACCCTTCATTTCGATTAGTCCATGTAACCTCAAACTAAACAAGTCCCACCACCCTGCTCTTGGCCCATATCCCCACACAAATATTTCTTCATGTACTTATCTAAATATCTTTTAAACATTGTATCCCCATCCACCACTTCCACTGTAACTGTACCACGACCCACCACTTCCATTGTAACTGTACCCCCATCCATCGCTTCTATTGTAACTGAATGCCCATCCCACACTTCCACTGTCACTGTATCCCCATCCATCAGTTCCACTGAAACTGTACCATGGTTGACCACTTCCGTTATAACTGTACCCCCATCCACCACTTCCATTATAACTGTACCCCCATCCACCACTCTCATTGTAACAGTACCCCCATCCATCACTTCCACTGTGACTGTACCCACATTCCCCACTTCCATTGTAACAGTACCCCATCCACCACTTCCACTGTAACTGTGCCCCCACCTTCCACTTTCACTGAAACTGTACCACGATCCACCACTTCCATTGTAACTGTACCCCCATCCATCGCTTCCATTGTAACTGAATGCCCATCCCACACTTCCACTGTCACTGTATCCCCATCCATCAGTTCCACTGAAACTGTACCATGGTTGACCACTTCCATTATAACTGTACCCCCATGCACCACTTCCACTGTAACTGTACCCCCATCCATCACTTCCATTATAACTGTACCCCCATGCACCACTTCCACTGTAACTGTACCCCCATCCACCACTTCCATTATAACTGTACCCCCATGCACCACTTCCACTGTAACTGTACCCCATCCATCACTTCCACTGAAACTGTACCATGATCCACCACTTTCATTGTAACTATACCCCCATCCACCACTTACACTGTAACTGCACCCCCATCCACCACTTCCATTATAACTGTACCCCCATCCACCACTCTCATTGTAACTGTACCCCCATCCACCACTCTCATTGTAACTGTACCCCCATCCACCACTCTCATTGTAACTATACCCCCATCCACCACTTACACTGTAACTGCACCCCCATCCACCACTTCCATTATAACTGTACCCCCATCCACCACTCTCATTGTAACTGTACCCCCATCCACCACTCTCATTGTAACTGTACCCCCATGCACCACTTCCACTATAACTGTACCCCATCCATCACTTCCACTGAAACTGTACCATGATCCACCACTTTCATTGTAACTATACCCCCATCCACCACTTACACTGTAACTGTACCACCATCCACTACTTCCACTGTATCTGTACCCCCATCCATCGCTTCCATTGTAACTGTACCGCCATCCACCACTTCCATTGTAACTGAATGCCCATCTCACACTTCCACTGGAACCGCATCCATCACTCCCACTGAAACTGTACCACAATCCCCCACTTCCATTGTAACTGTACCCCCATCCATCGCTTCCATTGTAACTGTACCCCCATCCATCGCTTCCATTGTAACTGAATGCCCATCCACATTTCCACTGTAACTGTACCCCCATCCATCACTTCCACTGAAACTGCACCACGATCCATCACTTCCTTTATAACTGTACCCCTATGAACCACTTCCATTGTAACTGTACCCCTATCTACCACTTGCACTGTAACTGTACCCCCATTCCTAACTTCCATTGTGACTGTACCCCCATGCACCACTTCTACTGTAACAGTATACCCATCCACCACTTCCACTGTAACTGTACCCCCAACCCCCACTACCACTGTCACTGTACCCCCGTCCATCAATTCCACTGTTACTGTATCCCCATCCATCACTTCCACTGTAACTGTACCCCAGTCCACCACTTCCATTGTAAATGTACCCCCATCCACCTCTTCCACTGTAACTGTACCCCAATCCATCACTTCCATTGTAACTGTATCCCCATCCATCACTTCCACTGTAACTGTACCCCCATCCCCCACTTCCACTGTAAATGTACCCCCATCCACCAATTCCATTGTAACTGAACGCACATCCCCCACTCCCACTGTAACTTCACCCCCATCCACCTCTTCCACTGTAACTGTAGCCCCATCCATCACTTTCATTGTAACTTTAGCCCCATCCATCACTTCAACTGTAACTGTACCCATATCCCCCTCTTCCATTGTAACTAAATGCCCATCCACCACTTCCATTGTAACTGTACCCCCATCCACCACTTCCAATGTAACTGTATCCCCATCCATCACTTCCACTGTAACTGTATCCCCATCCCCCACTTTCATTGTAATTGAACACCCATCCCCCACTTCCATTGTAACTATACCCCATCTACCTCTTCCACTGTAACTGTACCCCCATCCACCAATTCCATTATAACTGAACGCACATCCCCCACACCCACTGTAACTGTACCCCCATCCACCTCTTCCACTGTAACTGTAGCCCCATCCATCACTTTCATTGTAACTTTACCCCCATCCATCATTTCAACTGTAACTGTACCCATATCCCACTCTTCCATTGTAACCGACCGCCCATCCCCCACTTCCATTGTAACTGTACACCCATCCATCACTTCCACTGTAACTGTACCCGCATCCATCACTTCCATTGTAACAGTACCCCCATCCCCCACTCCCACTGTAACTGTACCCCCATCCCCACTTCCATTGTAACTGTACCCCCATCCATCACTTCCACTGTAACTGTACCCCCATCCATCACTTCCACTGTAACTGTACCCCCATCCACCACTTCCATTGTAACTGTACCCCCATCCACCACTTCCACTGTAACTGTACCCCCATCCACCACTTCCACTGTAACTGTACCCCCATCCCCCACTCCCACTGTAACTGTACCCCCATCCCCACTTCCATTGTAACTGTACCCCCATCCCCCACTCCCACTGTAACTGTACCCCCATCCCCACTTCCATTGTAACTGTACCCCCATCCCCCACTCCCACTGTAACTGTACCCCCATCCCCACTTCCATTGTAACTGTACCCCCATCCCCCACTCCCACTGTAACTGTACCCCTACACCCCACTTCCATTGTAACTGTACCCCCATCCATCACTTCCACTGGAACTGTACCCCCATCCCTCACTCCCACTGTAACTGTACCCCCATCCACCACTTCCATTGTAACTGTACCCGCATCCATCACTTCCACTGTAACTGTACCCCCATCCCCCACTCCCACTGTAACTGTACCCCCATCCATCACTTCCACTGTAACTGTACCCCCATCCCCCACTCCCACTGTAACTGTACCCCATCCATCACTTCCATTGTAACTGAACACCCATCCATCACTTCCACTGTTACTGTACCCCCATCCCTCACTCCCACTGTAACTGTACCCCATCCATCACTTCCATTGTAACTGAACACCCATCCATCACTTCCACTGTAACTGTACCCCCATCCCTCACTCCCACTGTAACTGTACCCCCATCCATCACTTCCATTGTAACTGTACCCCCATTCCCCACTCCCACTGTAACTGTACCCCATCCATCACTTCCATTGTAACTGAACACCCATTCATTACTTCCATTGGAGGTTCATTCCATGCATAAACCCTGTTTAAAAAAAAAGCCTCTCATCTTTTTCTTTCAATCTTTCTCCTCTTATTTTAAAAATAAACCTTGTAGTCTTTAAATACCTCACCTGAGGGAAAAGACACCTGCCATTCACCTTATCTGTGATCTTTATGATTTTATAAACCCCCTTTCAGGCCACTGTCAATCTCCTGTACTCTGTTGGAAAAAGGTCCCAGTCTATCCACTCCCCTATTGATGTCCTTCAGTGAAGAAAATCTGCCATGTGTACGTGGTCTGGTCTCTGAGTGACCCCAGCTACACAGCAATGAAATGACCCTAAAAAGATACTCGATTCAAGAGAAATTTGAGATGGGCAGCCAATGCTAACCTAGCTAGTGACGCCCACAAACTCTATGAAAAATAATAAAAACACTAATGCTCACATGAATACAGCTTCCAACTGCAGATCAATCTTGATAACAAGACCAGCACTGGTGTTAACATTAGTGCTAATTGTACACTAAACATTAACACTGTCTCAACCTCAGTCCTAACTCCAACAATAATAGTGCACCAGTAGTGTCACTAATAGGCTGACAGGCAATAACATTAACACGAACACTAACCCGAGGATCACCTAAACACTGCTAATACCATCCAGCTGCACATATACTCAGGAGGTTGCCACCTAAGTTGCCACTGGATGGTGGCACAGAGCCAACTCCTTTGCTTCCTCCTCACCTGTCCTGGCAGCGTTCCCAGCTGAAAAGAGTGTGCTTTTTACCGCCATCTGCCCAGCTTTCCGAGTCAGCAGTGGCGGGAACAATTCCAGTCACTGATTAGAAAGGACTAAAACTCCAAACTGACCAGTACAGAATTGTAACAGAGCCACGTAGGAGTATGGAACAGTACACACAGTAAATATAACACACATTACGCACAACATGCCCCTATAGAATCGTACACACGTTACTTATAACACACCCCTTTAGAACAGCATACACATTACAGATAACACATCCCCCTAAAGAATTGTACACACATTACACATAACACATCCCCTATAGAACCATAGATACATTACAGATAACATGTCCCCTATAGAACAGCATACACATTACAGGTAACATATCCTCCTATAGAGCAGTACGCACATTACAGATAACGTACCCTCTTATAGAACAATATACCGATTACAGATGACAGCCACGCTATTGAACATTATCCAGATGACTGGTAACACAGATACCCCATAGAACATCATACTGATCACAGATAACGTTGTAAATAAATATTGATGTAGAATGGGTTGAGCCCAGTAATTATTGTAGTGTTCAGTTAAAGACAGGGTCACAGCTGTCTGGTGGTCCCAGTATTAGGAAAGTCAGAAGCAGAGAGGCCATTCTGCCCTCCAGCTGTTCTATCTTTCAATTAGAATAGTAAATGTGATGGATGATCAGTTAATCTGTTTTGGTCATTTTGGTTGAGGGATAAGTGTTGAACAGAAAATAACATACTCAAGTGATGTTACTGTCACTGGTGCCCTTGAGAAGGTGTTGGTGAGCTATCTTAGTCAGCTATCAGATTGGAGGCCTGTTTATCAGTGGTGCTGGGTCCACTTTTTTTTATAAATGGTTTAGATGAAAATATAGAAGGCATGGTTAGTAAGTTTGCAGAAGACACTAAACTTTGTGGTGTAGTGGACAGTGAAGAAGGTTCATGTCGGAAACAGCACCTCCAGCGAAGTGAGTACGGGGGGGCTGTGCCTGATGAATGGGACGGAGAGGGGGCACTGGTTTTGTTTTTTTGTGTTTTTTTCACCTCCGGAGTGTCAGAGAACCAGCTGGAGGGGGCAGGTTAAACACTGAGGGAGGGAGGAAGGGGGAAGAGAGAGGGAGTGAGCGAGGGAGAGACACGGGCTCTGAGAGTGACTCTCCACCATTGACTCATCACCCAACCCTTCTGAAAGTAAAACCTGGGACAGTCAGAAAGCATTTGCCCCTTGATACCAGCTGAAATCTGTTCCTATTCTCTGAGTATAAAAATCAGGGGAAAGTTCTGAGAAACTGGGGAGAATTTGGAAGTCAGTCAGTGATGGGATCTCTTTTGTTTCTCTTTATTTTATTTCAAAACACCTTGGCTTTGATTTGAACAAGTTCTCTCTCACTTTCTCTCTCTCTTTCTCACACACACGCACACACACACACACACATACTCACACACACTCTCTCTCTCTCTCCTGGGGAGGGGATTTCTGAGAAACTGAAGCTTGGACACAGACAGAAAGAGACTCTGGGAGTCAATGGCTGGCCCATAGAAGACAGGGTGGCTGTGATGGAAAGTATTCAGCCTGGAGCTCGGTGACCAGTGGTGTTCTGCAGGGATCGGCTCTGGGACATCTGCTTTTTGTGATCTTTATAAACGCCTTGGGTGACGAAGTGGAAGGATGGGTTTGTAAGTTTGCCGATGACATGAAGGTTGATGGCGTTGTTTTAGGTTGCAACAGGACATTGGCAGGATGCAGAACTGGGTGATAAGTGGCAGATGGAGTTCAACCTGGAAAAGTGTGAAGTGTTTCATTTTGGAAGGTCCAATTTGAATGGACTATACAGGATTAAAGGCAGGATTTTTCGCAGTGTGGAGGAACAGAGGGATCTTAGGGTCCATGTCCATAGATCCCTCAAAGTTGCCACCTAAGTTGATAGGACTGTTCAAAAGGCATATGGTTTTCACCTCACTGAGGACGAACGATCAGTCCTCAGCAAAGGACTCACCTTCATCCCCCTCCGTCCACGCATCAATGAATTTAATACAGGTCGTGATGTTGAACAATTCTTCCGTCGCCTCCGCCTCCGAGCTTACTTTCACAATCAGGACTCCCGCCCACCTTCCGAGGACCCCTTCGTCCACCTCCAACACACTCCATCCACCTGGACACCCCACGCTGGCCTATTACCTGCCCTCGACCTCTTCATTTCCAACTGCCGCCGGGACATTAACCACCTCAACCTGTCTACCCCCCTCCCCCACTCCAACCTCTCACCCTCACAACGCGCAGCCCTCCAATCCCTCTGCTCCAATCCCAACCTTACCATCAAGCCAGCAGATAAAGGGGGCGCAGTGGTAGTCTGGCGCACTGACCTCTACACCGCTGAAGCCAAACGCCAACTCGAGGACACCTCTTCCTACTGCCCCCTCGACCATGACCCCACCCCCCATCACTAAACCATCATCTCCCAGACCATACAGAACCTCATCACCTCAGGAGATCTCCCACCCACAGTTTCCAACCTTATAGTCCGGGAACCCAGCACTGCCCGGTTCTACCTCCTTCCCAAGATCCACAAGCCTGACCACCCTGGCCGACCCATTGTCTCAGCATGCTCCTGCCCAATGAACTCATCTCTACCTACCTCGACACTGTTCTATCACCCCTAGTCCAGGAACTCCCCACATACGTTCGAGACACCACCCACGCCCTCCACCTCCTCCAAGACTTCCGTTTCCCTGGCCCCCAACGCCTCATCTTCACCATGGATATCCAATCCCTCTACCCCTCCATCTGCCATGACCAGGGCCTCCAAGCCTTCCGTTTTTTCCTCTCCAGACGTCCCCAACAGTACCCTTCCACTGATACTATCATTCGTTTGGCCGTACTGGTCCTCACCTTTAACAATTGCTCCTTTGAATCCTCCCACTTCCTCCAGACCATGGGCACACGTATGGGCCCCAGCTATGCCTGTCTCTTTGTTGGCTACGTAGAGCAATTGATCTTCCGTAATTACACCGACACCACTCCCCACCTCTTCCTCTGCTACATTGATGACTGCATTGGCGCCACCTCGTGTTCCCGCGAGGAGGTTGAACAATTCATCAACTTCACCAACACATTCCACCCTGACCTTAAATTTACCTGGACCATCTCTGACACCTCCCTCCCCTTCCTGGACCTCTCCATCTCCATTAATGACGACCGACTTGACACTGACATTTTTTGCAAACCCACCGACTCCCACAGCTACCTGGATTACACCTCTTCCCACCCTACCACTTGCAAAAATGCCATCCCGTATTCCCAATTCCT
This sequence comes from Chiloscyllium punctatum, assembly GCF_047496795.1. NCBI lineage: Eukaryota > Metazoa > Chordata > Chondrichthyes > Orectolobiformes > Hemiscylliidae > Chiloscyllium > Chiloscyllium punctatum. Next base: position 52,799,445 of record NC_092775.1, read on the forward strand.
CCGCCTCTGCCGGATCTGCTCCCAGGAGGACCAGTTCCACCACAGAATACACCAGATGGCCTCCTTCTTTAGAGCCTGCAATTTACCTTCCCACGTGGTTAAAGATGCCCTCCAACACATCTCGTCTACAACCCGCACCTCCTCAGACCCCACCCCTCCAACCGTAACAAAGACAGAACGCCCCTGGTGCTCACCTTCCACCCTACCAACCTTCGCATAAACCAAATCATCTGCCGACATTTCCACCACCTCCAAACAGACCTCACCACCAGGAATATATTTCCTTCCCCACCCTTTTCCGCCTTCCGCAGAGACCATTCCCTCCGTGACTACCTGGTCAGGTCCACGCCCCCCTACAACCCATCCTCCCATCCTGGCACTTTCCCCTGCCACCGCAGGAACTGTAAAACTTGCGCCCACACCTCCTCCCTCACCTCTATCCAAGGCCCTAAAGGAGCCTTCCACATCCATCAAAGTTTTACTTGCACATCCACTAATATCATTTATTGTATCCGTTGCTCCCGATGCAGTCACCTCTACATTGGGGAGACAGGACACCTCCTAACAGAGCGCTTTAGGGAACATCTCTGGGACACCTGTACCAATCAACCACACCGCCCCGTGGCCCAACATTTCAACTCCCCCTCCCACTCTGCCGAGGACATGGAGGTCCTGGGCCTCCTTCACCGCCAGTCCCTCACCACCAGATGCCTGGAGGAAGAACGCCTCATCTTCCACCTGGGAACACTTCAACCCCAGGGCATCAATGTGGACTTCAACAGTGTCCTCATTTCCCCTTCCCCCACCTCACCCTCGTTCCAAACTTCCAACTGTCCCCATGACTTGTCCAGACTTGTCCTACCTGCCTATCTCCTTTTCCACCTATCCACTCCACCCTCTCCTCCCTGACCTATCACCTTCATCCCCTCCCCCACTCACCCATTGTACTCTATGCTACTTTCTCCCCACCCCCACCCTCCTCTAGCTTATCTCTCCATGCTTCAGGCTCACTGCCTTTATTCCTGATGAAGGGCTTTTGCCCGAAACGTTGATTTCAAAGCTCCTTGGATGCTGCCTGAACTGCTGTGCTCTTCCAGCACCACTAATCCAGAATATGGTTTTCATTAGCAGGGGACTGAGTTTAAGAGCCGTGAGGTTATGCTGCAGCTCTATAAAGCCCTGGTTAGACCACACTTGGAATATTGTGCTCAGTTCTGGTTGCCTCATTATAGGAAGGATGTGGAAGCTTTAGAGAGGGTGCAGAGGAGATTTACCAGGATGTTGCCTGGACTGGAGGGCAGGTCTTATGAAGAAAGGTTAAGGGAGCTAAGGCTTTTCTCATTGGAGTGAAGAAGGATGAGAGGTGACTTGATAGAGGTGTACAAGATGATGAAAGGCATAGACAGAGTGGGAGTTAGAGGCTTTTTCCCAGGGCAGAAATAGCTATCATGAGGGGGATTAATTTTAAGATGATTGGAGGGAGGTTTGGGGGAGATGTCAGAGGTAGGCTCGATATGGAGAGAGTGGTGGATATATGGAATGTACTGCTAGCAGTGGTATTAGAGTCAGAGACATTAGGGACATTTAAGTAACTCTTGGATAGACACATGGATGATAGTAAAATGAAGGATACATAGGTTATTTTGACCTTAGAGTAGGATAGAGTATCAGCACGACATGGAGGGCCGAAGGGGCTGTACTGTTCTGAGTTCTATGTTCTTTAGCAGCAGAAATCATTCAGCTCCTCAAACCAATTCCACTGTTCTACAAGGTCATGGCTGATATACAACATCAAAACCTTTGTTTCCTGTCCCATATTCCTGGTTATCACTAATGTTTCAAATCCCTCTATTTCTGTCTTGAATATAAATAAGTGGGATTCCACAGGCCACCACCGTAGAGATTTGCAAAGATTCTCCATCCTCTGAGCCAAGAAGTTTTTCCTCATTTAAATCCAAGGAACCAACCTCTTACTGAGCCTGTGAACTCTGGTTATAGATCCCAACGCTGCCCTACAGACCGCCACCATCCCCCCGCCCCCAACTCCCAGCAATGACTGGAAACATCCTTCCTGCATCTCTGATAGTTCTGTAGGATTTGTTACATGTTTAGTGAGATGGCCTTATAAACTCTAGAGAATAATAGACCCCTATTCTTACAGAACAATCCCTAACACCCAACCATTTGAAATTTGCAGCACATGTAGACAGGGTGGTTAAGAAGACATTTAACATGCTTGCCTTCATTGCTCAGACCTTTGATTATAGGACATTATGTTGAGGTTGTACAGGATGTTGGTGAGGCCTCTTCTGGAATACTGTGTCCAGTTCTGGTTGCCCTGATACAGGGAGGTCACTAATAGAAAATCACTATACTTATTCAGTAGAAAGTTTGCATTATCCAAACAATGTCCCCAATTCATCAATCCTGTTATAGCCAATTCGCATTGACGAAATGCACGTTATAGCAGAACAACTTATACACTGATTAAAAGAAATTTGGATAAGGACATGAATAAGAAATGTTTGGAGGAATATGGCAAAAGTGAGAACTGGAGATCAGAGTCTAGATTAGAATGGTGCTGGAAAAGCACAACAGGTCAGACAGCATCCGGAGCAGGAGAATTGACGTTTCAGGAATGAAGCCCTTTCTGATGAAGGGCCTGGGAGGGATATAGGCCAAATGAATGTAGGTGGGACAAGTTTAGCGTGGGGATATGGTCAGTTGACCAAAGGGTCTGTTTCCATGCTGAATGGCTCGATGGTATCTCATGGGATTTTGGGGGTGGGGGTCAGTCTGGAGAAGTTGCATCCCTTGGATGGTTTTACTGTTCCTCTCCAGCTAAGTGCTATAGCAGCCTGGCTGCTGAAGGTACTCTCACAGTCTGCGGGATTGAGGGTTAAGGATTTGGACCTAGACCCCCTGTAAAAAATGCTGACATATTACCTAGGCCAGCTGCTGTGTGACTCGGTGCCGTTCTGGTCATGTTACCTGGTCTGTTCTGGTTGAACTGATCACCTGCACTCCTGACCTGCCCGCTTAGTTTAGCACACACCGAAATAAATTGCTCCTGCAGGAAGCTGCCTTGATAAGATCAGGGCTGGGGCTGCAAAGTTCTCTCACCGTCAGAAACAAGAGCGGGAAGACAAACCTCAGAAAGGTTTAACAGGCGGGATTTATCTGACCGGAACTAAATATCAATGTAATCCAATCAACACAGTCCCGCGCTGAGAGAGCAGGGCAGAGACGCTGAACACTGTTTTCTCAATCGCGAAGTTACTCCCTGTTCAAGGGAACACGCTGTAGTCAGTCTACTCTGGGATACAAATTGGATTTCCACCCAGGAATCCCTCTCTGTGTCTTTAGCTGACTTATTTAAATCTCTCAGTTCTGCTGTGGTGAATATAATGTTACTAGGTAAGGTGTCGACTTGAGTGTTGGATTAACACTTCAGAGTCATACTCGCAATGAAACAAACCCTTCGGTTCATGCCGATCAGAGATAGCCTAAATCAGTCCAATCCCATTGGCCAGCACCCGGCCCATATCCCTCTCAACCCTTTCTATTCATATAACCATCCAGATGTCATTTAAAAGTTGTAACTGTACCATTCTCCACCACTACATCTGTCAGCTCATTTCATACATGCACCACCCTCTGCATGAAAAGGTTGTCCCTGAGGTCCCTTTTAAATCTTCCGCCTCTCACCTTCAACTTATGCCCTCCAGTTTTGGACTTTCCTATCCAGGAAAACGATCTTGACAATTCACCCTATCTATCTATACCCCTTGTGATTTTATAAACCTCTATAAGGTCACCCCTCAGCCTCCGACACTCCAGGGAAAACAGCCCCAGCCTGTTCAGCCTCTCCCTATAGCACAAACCCTCCAACCCTGGCAACGTCCTTGTAAATCTTTTCTGAACTCTTTCAAGGTCAGCAACATGTTTCCTGTCACAGAGAAACCCTACAACGTGCCCCCCTTCTCGGGTATAGAAAGCACATTTCCTCTTTAATCTCTCCTATTGTAGAGGGTGCCTTCTGTATTATGTCAATGGATTGTCTGCACTTCAATGTGCTCAGTTTACAATCTCTGTGTCTCTGGGATTAACCTGTTTAACAGCTGGATGGTTAGAGGAGGAAAAGAGGATCACCACACCCCCAATACTCTCTCATACACACACTCTCTGTCTGTCTCTGGGGGTCCTAGGCGTACACTGGCCCTCAAATCCCACAAGACACAGAGCAATTTACTGAGCCCAGTGACTCCACACATATCACATTCAGTGCCAAAGACTTTGCTTCAATGGAAACCTTCAGACTCTGTGTCTGCCCAGCTCTGCCATTTGTTTCACAATCTGGCAGTTTGTAACAGATTATTGACACCAAAATATGAAGCGAGGGTTTTGGAGATGTGTGGGGTGTGTGGCCCCCCTGTGTTTTTCTTCACTTCCATTTGCTTTAAACAATCAAAGCAGCCTTCCTGGAGTCCCTGTGTTATAAGCCCTCCTAGCTCTGTTACAATGGTTGTCATGGATACTGGGTGGCGACCCTTCGACATTGTGGTCAGAATAGGGGCTGGGTTATGTGGGGAGCTTCACCTGGGTCATGGATTAAAGCCATTTGGGTTCATGTCGAACCTTCCTGTGAAGTCACGAATGAACCTGCCCTGGGGTCATTTCTCCTTCCAGTGGAAGATTCCTGGTGCCTGTGCTCTGTCTCCAGGTTCAATCTGCTTGGTGTTGAATTTAGCTAGACCCAGAAAGTTTGTACAAAATAATCTTAAGAGAGGTAGAATTGTCTTAGGCATGAGAGATTCAGCAATGAAAGCACATCTGGTGGAAGAGGAGAAACCTACCTTTAATAAAATGATTTACATGTGTGTAAACTCAGGTTGTCAATTATCAGCTAAAGCAGATTAAAAAGAGAATGGATAAGGCTTTGCATTAGGGCTGAGGGATATTCCAGGCTGAATGAGAACAACATCTTATATGAAAGAAAGAAGTATTTGCAGAACAAGATTAAGAGCAGGATATAAATGAGGACATCACACAAAAGAGAGAGAAGCATGCCCACTGTGGTGCTCTAACTGCAAGAAACTGGATCACTTTGCAGGCGAGTGTTTCATGAGAAAGGAGCAAAGCAAAACCTAGAAAGAAACCTTGGTTACTCAAGAATTGTCAACTGAAGATTTTGGGATTAACCACTTTCCACCATATAATCAGTGGACATTGTTAGGTCTAAAGGTGATAAATGGTTTATAATGATGACTACAAAAGAAGGACATGAAGTGAACATGAAGTATCAGATAGATACCCATGCTTTGTGTAACATCAGACTGGTAATGAAGTAATTCAAGTTGGAGACTTGAAAGTGAGTTTGAGCTGATATGATGGAATGATCCTCATGCCAAGAGGACAAGTAAAGTTTAGAACCCAAAGATCTGGAGTTCCTCATGGCGGACCTGAGGCAAATTCCATTCATCTCAGCTGAAACTAGTCTGAAGCTTGGTTTGGCAACCAACAATCCCGCTTTCCAAACCTTCCAACCTTCCGCATTTGGTGACTGACATCAGCATACCAATCTCAGCATTGACCTCCAGTCCCGGAAGTTGCTGCTGTGCCTGAACCTTAGTGGCCTACACAACTCTGAATGAAAGTTAGAGGGAATGCTGCTGATTAGCCGACACATACCAGGAGAGATGTGCAGCTCTTCACAGGCCACAAAGCCATTAACCACTGAACAGATCTGAAAAGATTACAAAGGATTGGATCTCTTCCTGGTGAATATCCTTTCGGAGTAGATAAGAGTATGAGACCAACACTGCACCTACTAAGGAGAGAGTTCCAGCTACTGTCCAAGGCCGGCCTGAAAGACAAGGTCAAGGAGCTGAGAAAAAAGGGACTAATCCTGGAGTGACAGCTCCTAGAGCCTGGATTAGCAGCAGGGAGCAGTGAAATAACATGCCAAGCTGAAAAAATGCATCGATCCAAATGATCCAAGAAAGCTTTGAAGAGATCTCAATACCCCATTCTAACCATTAAAGGAATTTTGCCAGAACTTGCTCATACCAATAAGGCCTTTATTACCCTCAATATAAAGGATGGTTACTGCCAAGTGAAACCAGATGAAAGCAGCACTATTCTTATTGCAGCTTGGTACCATGCAAGGTTTACAGACAGTTGTACATAAATTTGCTATTTCCACAGCATAGATAACTTGAGATGGTCATGGATCTGCTAATCTCTAGTTGTGAAGATATGAGGGAAGAAAGCATTAAAAACCACAATCAGAATCTAGAGTGACTATCTGAGCAGGTTTCGCAAATGATGCTGAAACTGTGTAAGAAATATAATTGAAGGTATCAGAAGTCATGTGATAATGGTGAAAAGACATTCCCCAGACCCTGACAAGATTAGAGCTCGAGAAGAGATACAACTACCGACTGATACAAAAGCACTGCAACATTTGATCAATTTGTGAACTATTTAGGTTAACTTCTTGATAAATTTGTCATTAAAATGTGGATTTCAAAGCAGACTCACCACTCATAATATGCAGTGTTATTGGACACAGAATGAGACGCAGCTTTCACTAGAATCAAACACCCAGTACTGACAGTGCCAGTACTGCATACTTCAGGGTGACTTCCTCATTGACAGAGTGTTGCCAGCAAGACAGACTTGGAGAAACCCTTATGAAACAAGGAAGCCAGCCAGGTGGATTGACATCCAAGGGTATTGAGATGGGCTAAATGACTACATCATGTTGATGTTGTACAGGACGCAGGTGAGGCCTCTTTTGGAGTAATGTGCTCAGTTCTGGTCACCCTGTTATAGGAAGGATAGTATTAAGATGGAGAGCATTCAGAAAAGATTTACCAGGACATTGCCAGAAGTGAAGGGTTTGAGCTATAAAGAGAGGTTGGATAGGCTGGGCCTTTTTTCGCTGGTGGGTAGGAGGTTGAGGAGTGATCCTTGTAAAGATCTATAAAATCATGAGGGGCATGGATAGAGTGAATGGCAGGTGTCTTTTCCCTTGGATGGGGGATTTCAAGACTAGAGGGCATATTTTTAAGATGAGAAGAGAAAAGTTTAAAAAGAATATGAGGGGCAACATTTTTTACACAGATTGTGGTTCATGTGTGGAATGAATTTCTAGAAAATGAGGGTACAGTTACAACATTTAAAATATAATTACACGAATAAGAAATGCTTGAAGGAATTTGGGGCAAGTGCAAGAAGTGGGACTAGTTTAGTTTGGGATTATGGTTGGAATGAACTGGTTGGACCAAAGGGTCTGTTTCTGTGCTGTAAGACTCTATGATTCTATAATCAATGTTCAGGTTGAGAAAGAGCACCTGGCTATTGATTTTGCTGGTGAACATTCTAATCAATGCCAGTTTTGGCAAGGCGATGTTACAGTGGATGTCTAGCTACAAGCCACTTCTAAAGATCTTCCTCAAAACACTTATATCTGTGCCAAAGTGTCTGCAAATTATGTTACTTCATTACTAGAGGTATCATCTGGACATAGGATACGAGCACGGGAAGCAGATGTACATTCCTGATGTGCTGTCAGGAGCAGTACACCCAAGGAACAAAATAGACAATGCTAGAACTAAATGTGGACTCTCCCTTGAAGCAACAGCTCAACATGCTGTGGAGGTCAGCCAGCCTAGTGGAGACATTGAATCTGAAAAACAAGCTCAAATTAAGAAACAAAAATTAACTCTCCAAGTGCTGCAGGAAGTAATACTAAGAGGATGGGTCAAAACTATCAAGGACATGGCAGTTGCTAAAACAGAGTGCTGGACAGGCAGAGATGAAGTGATAGCCCAAGATGGCTCCTCACACCAAGGAAATAGTAACAATCCTAAGAAGATGGGAAAGTGATGCTGCAGCACATTCATGCAAACATCAAGGAATTGAGTGGAGTCTGAGGAAGGTAAGAGGTCTTTTCCACTGGAAAAACATGGGCACTGAGATGAAGAGTCACATCAGCCAGTGCAGTGCTAGTAATGGATATCAAGCTAAACAGCTACAAATGATGCATATCATGGCAGACCATGGACAAAGCTTGGAATTGACCTTTTAACACTCAAACGAGCTGATTACCTAGTGACTTTTGACTATTGTTCTGACCGCCAAATTGGAGTTCGATCAGCTGGTGTCAACTCAGCCAGTGAGATTGTAAAATGCCTGAAAGCACATTTCAGTTGTGAGGCCATTTCAGCCTGTGTTACATGACAATGGCCCTTGATGCACAAGTGAAGAACTCAACCCCTTCATAAATGGTCAGGAAGGTCAATGCCATACCTCAATTCTGCACTATCAACAGTCAGATGGAAAGCTTAAGGTGGCAGAGAAAATTGTCAAAGTGATCCTAAAGAAATCAAGAAAATCCAATACAGACAAGGCTACCTTTGAGTGGGCAGGTACACCTACTGAAAGCATGGAAGGGAGACCAGACCAAAGGCTCACATCACTCCATACCCAAAATAGTCTCCCAATCATGAAAAAAGGAACAGGTTTGTGTTGGGCTGTCACGGGGACTCAGTGGTTAGCATTGCTGCCTCACAGCGCCAGGGACCTGAGTTCAATTCCAATCTTGGGTGACTGTCTGAGTTGAGTTTGTATATTCTCTGAGTGTCTGCATGGGTTTCCTCCTGCTGTTCAGAGATGTGTAGGTTAGGTGGATTGGCGATGCTAAATTTCCCAGAGTGTCCAGGGATGTGCAGGCTAGGTGGGTTAGCCTTGGGAAATGCAGGGATAGGAATGAGGGAGGGGGAATCCGGGTGGGTTGCTCTTTGGAGGGTGGTATGGGTTGAATGGCCTGCTTCCACACTATCGGGATTGTATGATTCTTTGAATATCAAGATCAAGGTGAAATTACAGAAAACCAAACTTCACTTTGATAACATTGTCATATCATTGCCAGTACTGAGCATTAGAGCATCGGCCACAGTGCAGATATTCAACACTATTAATAATATTAACCACATAGTAACTTGGGATCTGGCTAGAGCAGCTGTCACCTCGATTCATATGAAAATACAACAGAAATGGATACAGCAGTTACCACAGCAACAGCACTCATTCTGAGAATGTCACTCCCCAGAAAAGACACATCACCCTCAGAATGATCATTTACTAGAGGAACAGCCAATGACAACAAGCACACATGCCAATAGGAGACCTACATAATTTAAAGATTATGTATGCAATGTGTTCACAGACACTGTTGCAAGTGTAACTGATTGGAGTTAGCACTGTTTTGCTAATTAATGGTAAATTTAGAACATAGAACATAGAACAATACAGCGCAGTACAGGCCCTTCGGCCCTCGATGTTGCGCCGATCAAAGCCCACCTAACCTACACTAACCCACTATCCTCCATATACCTATCCAATGCCCGCTTAAATACCCATAAAGAGGGAGAGTCCACTACTGCTACTGGCAGGGCATTCCATGATCTTACGACTCGCTGAGTGAAGAACCTACCCCTAACATCAGTCCTATATCTACCCCCCCTTAATTTAAAGCTATGCCCCCTTGTAATAGCTGACTCCATACGCGGAAAAAGGTTCTCACTGTCAACCCTATCTAACCCCCTAATCATCTTGTACACCTCTATCAAATCACCCCTAAACCTTCTTTTCTCCAAAGAAAACAACCCCAAGTGCCTCAGCCTTTCCTCATAGGATCTTCCTACCATACCAGGCAACATCCTGGTAAACCTCCTCTGCACCCGTTCCAGTGCCTCCACATCCTTCCTATAGTATGGCGACCAAAACTGCACACAATATTCCAGAAGCGGCCGCACCAGAGTCTTATACAACTGCAGCATGACCTCAGGACTCCGGAACTCAATTCCTCTACCAATAAAAGCCAGTACGCCATATGCCTTCTTCACTGCACTATTTACCTGGGTGGCAACTTTCAGAGATCTGTGTACATGGACACCAAGATCCCTCTGCTCTTCCACACTACCAAGTAGTCTACCATTAGCCCAGTAATCCATCTTTTTATTACTCTTACCAAAGTGAATCACTTCACACTTAGCTACATTGAACTCCATTTGCCACCTTTCTGCCCAGCTCTGCAGCTTCTCTATATCCCGCTGTAACCTGCCATATCCTTCCTCACTGTCTACAACTCCTCCGACTTTCGTATCATCCGCAAACTTGCTCACCCAACCTTCTAACCCTTCCTCCAGGTCATTTATAAAAATGACAAACAGCAATGGTCCCAAAACAGATCCTTGCGGAACACCACTAGTGACGGCACTCCAAGATGAATCTTTGCCATCAACTACTACCCTCTGTCTTCTTCCAGAGAGCCAATTCCTAATCCAAACCTCCAACTCACCCTCAATGCCATATCTCTGTATTTTCTGCAGTAGCCTACCATGGGGGACCTTATCAAACGCCTTACTAAAATCCATATATACTACATCTACCGCTTTCCCCTCATCTACCTCCTTCGTCACCTTCTCAAAGAATTCAATAAGGTTTGTGAGGCACGACCTGCCCTTCACAAAACCATGCTGACTATCCTTGATCACATCATTCTTATCCAGATGTGCATAAATCCTATCCCTTATAATTCTCTCTAAGACTTTGCCCACAACAGAAGTGAGACTCACTGGCCTATAGTTACTAGGATTATCCCTACTCCCCTTTGTGACCATGTGTTTAAGTAACTTTCAAAACTTGTAACTGCAAAATGATAGAGCATACTTTTTTATGAACACAGGAATTTTCGAAAAAATGCAGTTTTACTCAGTGCCCTGGCTGGCTTGCTTTCGATCACTACATCTGCTGTTAGTGCCTTTGTGGGCAGTTTGTAGCTACCATAATGCATCCATCACTAGAAACAGAGGGACAGAAAACGGAGAGTGAGAGAGAACACAAAGGATTAGAAGCAGGCGGTTTCTGTCACTGGGATAGCCTCCTTCAAGTCAAAGGAATTAGCAGCACGGTTTCACATAACATCAAACTAAAAACCCATGGAAGGATCCTCTGCTGAAGTGAGTCATGGCAGGATTGAAGAATTTTAATTACAAAGAGAGATCTGAGAAATTAAGGCTATTTTCTGTTGCAGAGAAGGATCAACATGACTCTTCAAGACTACAAGACAGTGGGTAAATTCTGTTCTGCTGTTTTCAATAGTCAATGAGTTAGTTAGAATAAAGTTCATATGTAAACAGATGGAAGCTGTTGGTCATGTAGAGGATACAGCATCAGAAGCTAAGTTCAGGGACAAATAATTTGTCAAGATTGACAACTCACTTCTTTGACCTAAAAAGTAATTGTAAGTTTGAATTTGGTCTTGTTGAAATAAGTTGCCTAAAAAAGATAGAGGACATAGTTCATATGCGAGGAAGGCAGGATTAGACAAGGGTAGGTCAAATCAATTAAACATCAGTGTAGATTCACACTAAAGCTGAAGATTAGGGATGCTGGAAATCTGATATAAAAAGCACCGGAGAAACTCAGCAGCTTTGGCAGCATCTGTGGAGAGACAGAATCAGTGATAATGTTTCATGTCAATGACTTTTTATCAGAACTGGAAGAAGCCAGTGAGTTGAGGGGTGGTGGGTGTAGGGAGGAGAGTAATAACACGGGAACCCTGTGACAGAGTGGGAACTGGAAGAGATTAAATGGTACAAGAGATAATGATGCATTGCAAAAAAGGGATAGTAATGGGTCAGATACTGAAAGGAAAGATGTATCGAGAGGTGGGGTGAATCGGAAAGTACAGAGTGATTACTAACCGCTGCCATCCCAAAATAAACAAAGGTTACAGTCTGAGATTGTTGAACACAGTGTTGAGTTTGGAACGTTGTAACATACCTGATCGACAGGTGAGAGTAACAGGCCTGTAATGCTGGAGGGGTTTCGTAGAATGGGAGGGGGGTATGGGATTGCCAGGGAGGAGTCAGTAGCAAACCCCTCTCTCCCTCACTTGATTCAACTGTGAAGCGGGGTCACTTCCACATCAAAAACCCACCCCCACCCACCCCCAGGAGACCACCAGCAGTCATAGCCCATTTATGAGTCTCATTTGGCAATGGGTAGGAAGGGAGCTGGGGTTCAGGCACATCACAATCCCACAATACTCGTCCCACCTCCAAAAATACCATGAGAGAGGGCCTGCTGGGAATATAATGGGTATATCAGAAGGTTGTAGCAAGTGGAAGTGTAAGGGAAATTTTTCACTGTCTACTTGCTCAAGTGACAAAGATGGAAGGAAACTGTTCAGTGGCTTTGAAATGACCTTGCGTGAAAGCAGTGTATTGAGTCGATGTTATAACACCAATGTTATAAATAGATGTTGCATCAGATCCAACTCTACAGTTCAGATAGCAGAGCTGAATACATTCTGTGCATAGAAAACATACTCCATTTAGTCTCCATAAACTCAATGTCACATTTTAACATTACTCTGCATCTTAATTCCTTTCAACAGGGGCTAATTCTTTGCCACTGTATCAAGTTGGAAGATGAGCTCTTCTGAAGTGAGGGTGTATAAATGGAAATGAATGAATTAAGATCAGAGTAAGTTTTACAGCAAGTCCAATAACAAATTACATTCGAATAGAACATTTCACATCCTTCGGCCTACACAGCCTATCAAGTTCGTTTTGAAATGGAATCACTGCTGTAAAGTGATAAACACAGTAGGAATTGGCACGCAGCAAGTTTCCACAAGTAACAATGAGATCAATCACTAGTTAATCTGGAATTGGAGTTATTGTTGGAGGAGTAAATGTTGGGCAGGGGACTGGGGAGAACTCTCTCTTCATTGGTTCGTGTCAAGGGGAGCTTTTGACAGTATGACCAAGAATTAAGGCACAGCTTGTTTAATGCCTTGGCCAAAAGCCAACTCATGCACTGTCCTAGATGTGGCATTCATGTCAGACTGGATTACGTGTTCAAATCTCTGTGTGCAATTTGATCCAATTACTTTGTGGCTCAGTAACTACAGTGACTTGGTCAAACTGACTTTCGAGATGACAATGCCCTTTGTCTAATACATCCATGCCTTTCCATGTGATTCCATGGACAGTTTAATGGTTAGCACTGCTGCCTCACAGCACCAGGGAACTGGGTTCGATTCTAGCCTCAGGCGACTTCTAGCAGCAGTCTCCTACTCTCCTCCTGCTCCTGCTTTCCACTCCTCCTGTTCTCCCCCCATGTCTGTGTGGGTTTCCTCCGGGTGCTCTGGTTTCCTCCCACAATTCAAACATGTGCGGGTTAGGTGGATTGGTTATGCTAAAAGTGGGATTATGGGGATAGGATGGGGTGGGGGTGGGTCTGGACAGGATACCTTTCAGAGGGTGGTGCAGATTTGATGGACTGAATAACCTCTTTCCACACTTTAGGGATTCTACAATTTAACCTCACTCTTCCTTCTCACCATCTCCTCAACTCTCTTCCTGTCCTCACCCCAAAATTGAGAACATTCAGGTGACAGGATTTCTGATGTCCAGAAATTCCCATTCCCAATGGGAACGCTGCACCCCATTCCCATTCCAAGCACCAGGCCACAATGGGTCCATTGCCCAGGCATCCACCACACAATTTCCTTCTGCACATTATCAGATTTCCTAACTCCTTTCTGCTGTTTTGCTCGGACAATACATCCCCTGAATCTTAGCGAAAACATTTGTCGCTCTGCATCGCTCATTTATTTGCTCCTTTCATTCAGTGTTTTTAACCACTTGATTTCTTAGAATGACAGAATGGTTCCAGCACAGTAGGAGGCCATTCAGGAAGAACTAGCCATTTGGATACAGAACTGGCTCAAATATAGAAGTGAGAGATTGGTGGTGGAGGGTTGTTTTCAGACTGGAGGCCTGTGACCAGTGGAGTGCCACAAGGATCAGTGCTGGGTCCACTACTTTTCGTCATTTATATAAATGATTTGGATGTGTGCTTAAGAGGTACAGTTAGTAAGTTTGCAGATGACACCAAAATTGGAGGTGTGGTGGACAGCGAAGAGGGTTACTTCAGATTACAACAGGATCTGGATCAGATGGGCCAATGGGCTGAGAAGTGCCCGATGGAGTTTAATTCAGATCAATTTGAGGTGCTGCATTTTGGGAAAGCAAATCTTAGCAGGACTTATACACTTAATGGTAAGGTCCTAGGGAGTGTTGCTGAACAAAGAGACCTTGGAGTGCAGGTTCATAGCTGCTTGAAAGTGGAGTCGCAGGTAGATAGGATAGTGAAGAAGGTGTTTGGTATGCTTTCCTTTATTGGCCAGAGTATTGAGTACAGGAGTTAGGAGGTCATGTTGCGGCTGTACAGGTCATTGGTTAGGCCACTGTTGGAATATTGTGTGCAATTCTGGTCTCCTTCCTATCAGAAGGATGTTGTGAAACTTGAAAGAGTTCAGAAAAGATTTACAAAGATGTTGCCAGGATTGGAGGATTTGAGCTACAGGGAGAGGCTGAACAGGCTGGGGTTGTTTTCCCTGGAGTATTGGAGGCTGAGGGGTGACCTTATAGAGGTTTATAAAATCATGAGGGACATGGATTGGATAAACAGACAAGGTCTTTTCCCTGGGGTGGGGGAGTCCAGAACTGGAGGTTTAGGGTGAGGGGAAAGATATAAAAGATACCTAAGGGGCAGCTTTCTCATGCAGAGGGTGTTCCATATGTGGAGTGGGCTGCCAGAGGAAGTGGTGGAAGCTGGTACAATTGCAACATTTAAAAGACAGCTGGATGGGTCAATGAATAGGAAGGGTTTGGAGGGATATGGGCCGGGTGCTGGCAGGTAGGACTAGATTGGGTTGTGATATCTGGTCGGCGTGGACAAGTTGGACCGTGCTGTACATCTCTATGACTCATGTCCGTGCTGGTCCTCTGAGTGAGCAAATCACCCAGTACAACTGCCCTGCTATAGCTGGATCTTCCTCTTAATCATGTTGAATATGCTTTGTTAAGCTGTTTCATTCCCCACATAATCCACAAACCATTCTTGTCTTTCTCTCTTTCCATACGTTTGTTCATTCTGAGAACCAGTCCATCACCGACCCACATCTACATAGATTCTTGAAGTTTCTGACTGAAGGAAAGCTCAGGAGAGGATTCAATATCTCAGGCTTTGGCAACTGAAGGATGGACTGAGGGAAACTGGGGATGTTAAGGGCGCCGATACTAAAGCAATGCAAAGCTCTGAGAGGATGATGGGAGGAGATTATTGTGGGAGGGAGGCAAATCCATCAAGACACAGGGAATATGAGTGAATAATTTAAATTCAACCCTCTCTGTCTGGACTCCCCTCTCTGAATGTATGCAGCAGTTCTATTTGTATGTCAGATTTGCATTTCCTTCACAATTAGTTTGGCATTTGATGTTGTAATTGTTTGGAGGGAAGGTGCTACAAGTGTGGTTCTCAAATAGTTTGGTTAGAAAACACCCTCTTCCGAAAGCATTAATAGGCTCAGACACTCCCACCTAAATTATAATATAACATAATATTCCAAATATAAAGGCATCGAAAGAATGTTGTAATAAGACTGCTTCTAAGCAAGCAAGTGATTAACTTACAGATCTCAACAAAACGAATAGGACTGTGTACAGAGGGCGGGAGAATGAAGACAACAGAGACACAAGGGAACCTAAAATGTAGTTTCAGCATTAAAGAAGCATGGGGAGAACGGGGGGGGGGGGGGGGGGGGGGGGAGGGGAGAACGGGGGGGGGGAGAACAGGAGGAGGGGAGAGCAGGAGGAGGAGGGGAGAGCAGGAGGAGGGGGGAGAGAGCAGGGGGGGGGAGAGAGCAGGAGGGGGGAGAGCAGGGGGGGAAGAGCAGGAGGAGGAGGGGAGAGCAGGAGGGGGGGAGAGCAGGAGGGGGGAGAGCAGGAGGGGGGGAGAGCAGGAGGAGGGGGGGAAGAGCAGGAGGAGGGGAGAACAGGAGGAGGAGGGGAGCAGGAGGGGGGGCAGAGAGCAGGAGGGGGGAGAGCAGGAGGGGGGGAGTGGGGGGGGAGAGCAGGAGGAGGAGGGGAGAGCAGGAGGAGGAGGGGAGAGCAGGGGGGAGAGCAGGAGGGGGGGAGAGCAGGTGGAGGGGGGGAGAGCAGGAGGAAGGGGGAGCAGGGGGGGGAGAGAGCAGGAGAAGGGGAGAGAGGAGGGGGAGAGTGCAGGAGGGGGGAGAGCAGGAGGGGGAGGGAGCAGGAGAAGGGGAGAGAGGAGGGGGAGAGAGCAGGAGGGGGGAGACAGGAGGGGGGAGAGAGCAGGATGGGGGGGAGAGCAGGAGGGGGGAGAGCAGGAGGGGGGGCAAGAGCAGGAGGAGGGGGGGAGAGCAGGAGGAGGAGGGGAGAGCAGGAGGAGGGGGGAGTGCAGGAGGAGGGAAGAGCAGGAGGAGGGGGGAGAGGAGGAGGAGGGGGGAAGAGCAGGAGGAGGAGAGAGCAGGAGGAGGGGGGGAAAGCAGGAGGAGGGGGGAGAGCAGGAGGAGGGGGGAGAGCAGGAGGAGGGGAGAGCAGGGGGGGGAGAGCAGGAGGGGGGGAGCAGGTGGAGGGGGGAGAGCAGGAGGAGGAGGGGAGAGCAGGAGGAGGGGGGAGAGCAGGAAATATGGGGGGAGAGCAGGAGGGGGGTGAGAGCAGCAGGAGGGGGAGAGCAGGAGGAGGGGGGAGAGCAGGAGGAGGGGGAGAGCAGGAGGAGGGGGAGAGCAGGAGGAGGGGAGAGCAGGAGGAGGGGGAAGAGCAGGAGTGGGGGGGAGAGCAGGTGGAGGAGGGGAAAAGGAGGAGGAGGGGAGAGTGGGGGAGTATAATAGTGGATGAGAGCAGGGGGAGCGCGGGCAAAGCAGGGAGAGTGGGAGTGGGATCAGGGTGGGAGCAGGGAAGATAAGGAGCGGGTGGCCAGCGTGCAGAGGAAGGGGAGAGCAGGAGCAGGAGGAAGGGTAAATCCACATGTGAGTCGCTTACTCTTGATCTCTCAGCTGGGCCTGCCCACAGACCTGCACAGTCTCTGTGGACCCCAATTTGACAATGTCTTTGTGGAGGGAAATCTTTGGACAGCCCTGTTCTGGGTCCTCTGGTCTCCTTACACTGGTTACTCATCAGAATCCATGACCAAAATAAAACCTTGAATCAAACAACAATGATACATTTTATCAGTTACATCCCAATCCAATCGGTCTGCTCCCCTCCTGAGTCGCTGTTTCACTGAAAACATTGTATAAGATCTCCGGCTAACTGTTACATTGAAGGACACAATAAGCACATTCATGTGTGTGTGAGTATTCATCTGCAAATGTAGTGTGTATGTGTGGGTGAGTGACTGAGTGAGTGAATGAATCTGAGTGTATGTGTCTATATGTGTGGTGTGTGTGTGTATGAGCGAGTTTGTACAGGTGCGAATGTGTGTTCCTGTCAATGTATGTATTTGTCTGTGTGCACATAAGAGAGAGAGTGTGTGTGAGAGAGTGTGTGTGTGTGAGAGAGAGAGAGTGTGTGTGAGAGAGAGTGTGTGTGTGTGAGAGAGTGTGTGTGAGAGAGAGAGAGAGTGTGTGTGTGAGAGAGTGTGTGTGTGTGTGAGAGAGAGTGTGTGTGTGTGAGAGAGTGTGTGTGAGAGAGAGAGAGTGTGTGTGTGTGTGTCTGTCTGTGTACATTGAGATAATGCTATAGAGACCTGTCACCACTCACCTTTTATTTGCACATGAACAGTCCTTGACGATAGTACTGCCTCAGTTTGAGTAAATATACCTGACACTCACCCATTTTATCTGTCAGCCAGGGCTCCCTTAGTGGACCAGATTAACAGCCCCAATTAGGGAACTCATGACAATCACTGCATTCTGACCCCCCCCCCCCTCCCCCACTGAATCTGTGGATGTAGGTCGGTCCTTTTTCTTGGAGAGCCTGCTGGGGGGTTTTAGCACTGGGTCAGTTTCGTCCAACTCAACATCAGATACGGGCGGTGTATAATGCACAGGGGTTCGCCTCTTACACCAGGAGTGCCTCACAGAAATTCACTCTCTTCTTCTGGCAGCAAAGATGTTGAGGCAGATATGTCCATCGCTGATTCAGAGGACTCGACAACTCTTCACGGACAGGGTGAATCTACGGCTTCTGGCAACATTTCCGAAGGTTCCAAGAGACAGGGCATGTTTTGCTCCCCCACCGTTTGTGAGTTTGCAGGAGTTTGCATGTACTCCACATGCTTATTCAGAATCGTTGCACCTACCTGAACTTTATACATCACTGGAGCTGACCTTGTATTGACTATGCCTCTTACCCACGCAGGGCCGTTTCCATGATTCCATGACCAAACTTCATACCCTGATGTAAAGTATCTGCCTCACTTGGGAGAGTCTTGAGTCCCGCATTGGCATTCCTGATACCATTTTACTGCCCCTCTCCCCCCCCCCCAACCAAAAGGTCTGGGAAGATTAGACTTAACTTCGTGCAGAGTCTTTTCCCCATTGGCAACTCAGCCAGTACTATCCCTGTAGTCCCATATGGGCTAGTCCTATAATCAAATAAGAACAGTGAAAGCATGGGATCTAGTGAGATTGTAGGTTATTTCTTCAAGCTAGCCTTCAAACTTTGATCCACTTTCTCTGCCAGGCCATTGGATGATGGGTGTTATGGAGCTGTTCTTATGTGTCAAACCTCATTCGACTTTAAGAAATAACCAAATTCACTGCTGGTAAATGAAGGCCCATTATCTGTGACCAGGGATTCTGTGTGAGGTGAGCGATTTTCTGTTGTTGTCCCCGTGTTTGATAAATGGACCCTATGTATGTCCGACCACTTTGAGTGGGTGTATACAATGACTAAGAACATTGAATGCATGAAAGGACCTGCTTAGTCAACGTGCAACCAAATCCAGGGCTTACCCAGCCATTCCCATAGATGTGGAGAGCTGCTGGCAGGAATCTTTATTCTTGTTGGCATTCTGGGCAATGTCCGACCATCCTGGCTATGTCTGCATCCAAGCCTGGCCACCAGACAGAATATCTCGCCGACATACCCCTGGGTGACCTTGGTAGAGTTCAGCCAGTATCTGATGGTGACCTTTGCTTGGGAAAATCACTCTTGCTCCCAGGTCCAAAAAGGTTTTAGTTCTAGTTATGATGGCCCTTTGGTTTCCCCCATTAATACTAATTGTTTCAATTTGGAAAGGACTGGATCTTTCTGTGTCCAAAATATGATATTGTCAGATGTGACTGGGAGCATATCCAGAAAATTTAATATTGTTACAGAATCTTCCATTCATGGTACCACTAGTGGTGTATCTGTCAGTGAGAGGCGGTTCAATGCATCTGTATTTGCTTCTCAGCCACCCGACAGTGTTCCAACTAATAAGCAGTTAGTATTAGAGCCCACTACACTGCTTTGGCTCTTTGAACAGACCAAGTAGGGGTATGTGGTCCATGATTATTACAAATTTTCATCCATGAAGGTATTGGTGGAACTTCCTGACTTCAAATATGACCGCCAATCCTTCTTTCTCTATCTGGATGTATTTATGCTCTGTATTAGCCAAAGTCCTGGCTGTACACACTATTGAGTGTTCCTCCCAGTTGGCCACCTATTAGCTAACACCACCCTGCTGCTGTACGGGGAGGTATCACATGTCCATACAAGATCTTTCTTGGGATCATAGTATGTCAACACCTATGCTTGGCTTGGCTACACAACCATTTCCAAGGCTGAACCTTTTTTATGAGTTGATGCCAAGTTGTCAAGACAGAGGCCAGGCTATCTATGAACTTTCCATTATAATTTACCAGCCCAAGGTACGACCGAAACTCCTGAACAGGCTTGGGAGCCAGAGCACCTTTGCTTGCTCTAATTTTATCCTCCAATAGATGTAACCTGGTCTTATCAACACTGTAGTCCAATTAGGTCACTTAGGGGGCCTGGAATGCACACTTTTACCTTCTTAGGCATACCCTTGCCTTGGAAAAATACCTTAAGACGATATCCAAGTTCTCTAAGTGTTCCTAATTAGTTTCCCCTGTCATTAGCATGTCATCTAGGTAAATGGTGACCTGAGGTAGACCTTGCAAAATGTTCTTCATTGACTGCTGAAAAATTGCACAGACTAATGTTCCAAATACACTAAATGGTAGATCATATATTGGTATAAACCCTTATGGGTATTAATTATAGCATATTTCTGGGAATCCTCAACTAACCACACTCACAAGTAAGCTTGGCTCATGTCCTGCTTCGTGAAGGACAGCCTTCACTCAGGCAGCCATTTTCTGATTGAAAAGTGTTGAGCTAATCTCTCACAGCCAGTTTCATCCCATCAAGCTTGGGCCCGAGCATTTTACTACAATCACTGGTTACTGAACCTGCCAGCTTCATGTAACACTCTGAGGGATTGGCTATTTATCCAGCTATGAAAAACAGTTTGCTGATTGTTTAAAATTCCCCCAAAGGTGAACTGACCCATTGGCTTCAAAATCAACACAACCGGAGCTGCCCATGCCCCAGATTGGAGAGACGTGATAGTTCCTTCACTTTCTAGCCTTCTCATTTCTGCTTCTACTTTTGCCCTTAAGGCAAATGGCACTTGGTGGGCCTTGCAATATCGTGGACTTGCTTTCTGGTTAACATGCAAGGCGGCCTTGCCTCCTCTCATAGTCCCTAGACATTCCTGGAAGAATTCTGGGTATTTAATCAGGACTTCACTCAAGCAGCCATTTCCTAATTGAAAAATGTTGAGCCAATCTAGATGAATTTCTCATGGTGAATTTCACTCCATCAAGCTTGGGCTGAGCCTTCTACTACAGTCACTGGCAACCGAACCAGTTGCTATTCATAAGAGACCAAAGTCTTAGTCTTAATCTGTAAAGGTTCCCTGGTATCAGTTCTCAACCTAGCTGAAATCTTGTGCTAAATTAAGAGCTAGAGCCTAGAGTGAATTTTAGTAAAAACTAATTCTGCAATCACTGAAGCGGCTGCAATGGTATCGACCTCTGTTAGAACCAGGTGACTATTTACCCAGACGTTTATTTTGATTGGTTCTGATTCAGATGTTGCTATGTAATTAACTGCTCCAAACCAAATGTAGGTGGACTTGCCAGGGTGTGCACTCTCCTGGATACAGACCTACGTGTTCTCTTGCTCAGTTCTGGTCTAGTGGGACTCTTTAGCTGTCTCGGGTCCACATGCCGACAGCAACTACAATGGCTTGCCAGCTCAGATCCTGAAGAAACTTTTAACCGTTTGGCCGAGACTTGGCTGTGTTTTGGCATTTTGCTGTGGGCAGACCTAGAGTCCCTCTAAGCAGCATATGTCTTGAGTGAGGCAGTGCAATTCCCTGCTCTCAATTCCCCAAGCTCAGTCAGACTGGTGAGGGTGTCCTCTCTCATCGGCATACCTTGTAACTCCACATGCTCCACATGCCGCACTTTCCAATGACAAAGCCAGTTGAGTGTGTCTATTTGAAGTCAGTTGAGCTTCAGCTAGAAGACATATTTCCTAGGATACATCGTTAATCCCAGATATCAGACAGTCTCTCAGTATCTCATTAAGGGTTAAACCAAATTCACAGACTTCTGCCAATCACCTTAACCTAGTCAAAAGCTTCGATATGGATTTCCTGGTTCTCAAATTACTGAGTAATAGCCAAAGCATCTCAGAATTAAAGGGGGCTTGCAATCGTAATATTCCTTAACTACGTCAGAGAATTCTTAGACTTTTTTAGTACCTGGAAAGTTAGGCTTCCTATGACAGAAAAAGCTGTACCTCCACAGGCTATCAGGAGAATGACACATTATTTCTCATTTGCTTGGAAAAAATAATGCATTCTTTCCACATACTAGGCCCAGTCCTTGATGGCAGGGTCAAATGAGTCAAGTTTCCCAAACAAAGGCATGATGTAAGAAACGCTTACCCCAACTCAGAGACGACTGTTGTGAGCGAATTTCTTCAGGATTGTCCTTTACTCTTGTCACCACTGAAATAACTCCACAGAGGTCAGTATCCAACCTCAAGTCTCCTTTTATTTGAATATGAAAAGGAATATAATACTGCCTCATAAAGAGTCATGAAGATTCCTGAAGAAGGGCTGATGCCCGAAACGTCGATTCTCCTGTTCCTTGGATGCTGCCTGACCTGCTGCGTTTTTCCAGCAACACACTTTCAGCTCATAAAGAGTCAGACACCAGTGTGTCAGAATCCCTGAAATTCAATCCATATCTGTCAGCCAGGGTTCCCTGATTGAACTAGATTAACAACCCCAATCAGGGAACTCACATTCTATGATGTCCAACTGGCTGACCTCACTACAATCACTACGTATTAGAGTACTTATGGCAAATTCATGCACCTCCTTGCATTTCTGGGAATTGAGGGTAGAGAGCAGAGCACAAAGGAATTTCGGGGAATGAAACTGTCGATGGATTTGATAACGAAGAGAACATTTTAAAATCAGAATGTTGCTTAATGGATGATAGATGAGTCAAAGAATTGTACAGCACAGAAATAGATCCCTCGGTCCAACCCGTCCATGACAACCAGTTATGCTAAATTAATTTAGTCTCATTTGCCAGCACTTGGCCCATATCCCTCGAATTCCTTCATGTACCCATCCAGATGCATTTCAAATGCTGTAATTGAACCAGCCTCCACCACTTCCTCTGGCACTTCCATACACACATTTCTGCATGAAATTATTCCTGCCTAGGTTCTCACCTGAAACCTATGCCCTCTAGTTCTGGACTCCCCCAACCCAGGCAAAAGACCTTGTCTGTTTAGCCTCTCCATGCCCCTCATGATTTTATAAACCTCTATAAGGTCACCCCTCAGCCTCCGATACTCCAGGGAAAACAGCCCCAGCCTATACAGTCTCTTCCTATAGCTAAAATCCTCCAACCCTGGCAACATCCTTGCAAAACGTTTCGGAACCTTTTCAAGTTTAACAACATCCTTCCCATAGCAGGGAGATCAGAATTGAACGCAGTATTCCAAAAGTGGCCTAACCAATGTCCTGTATAGCCACAATATGACTTCCCAACTCCTATACTCAATACTCTGACAAAAAAAGGCAATCGCGTCAAATGTCTTCTTCACTATAAAAAGATCTCACCACAAATAAGGACACTGCAAATTTCAGAGGGTAGACCTGAAACCAGCTAGGAGTGCATTGAATGATAGAATCATAATTACAGCACAAAATGTAGCCATTCAGCCCATTATGTTTGTGTTGGTTCTATGTAAATATAAGCCCCCAGTGCTATTCCCCTTTCTGATCTCCATAGCCCTCCAAATGATTGCCCTTGACATTAAGATCTAAGAATCCTCTGATGGAGCTGGTCTCCACCACATTCTCAGCCAGTTTTCCCAGCAACTTGCTGTGCAAATAAGATTGGTTACTTCCAATTGGGAAGTGCTGGAGTAATTCTCCATGCTGTGGAGAGAGTTGCAGCATTAACATTTGGAGTCCACTATGACTTTTCTTCAAATATCTTTAAGTCTTTTCAATTCTGAAGAGGAGTCATACTGAATTTGAAACGTTAACTCTTTTTCTCTCTTTACAGATGCTGCCAGACCTGTTGAGTTTCTCCTACCCTTTCTGTTTTTGTTTCAGATTTCCAGCATCTGCAGTATTTAGTTTTTATTTGACACATTTTTATCTGTTCATTTGTATGTCTGAATCATTATTTCATTGTATGGGACGTTGTATTGAGGTTATACAGATCATTGGTGAGGCCTCTGCTGGAGTACTGTGTCCAGTTCTGGTCGCCCTGTTATTGGAAAAATATTGTTAAACTGGAGAGGGCTCAGACAAGATTTACCAGGATATTTCTGGGAATGGACGGTTTGAGCTTTAAGGAGAGACTTGGTAGGTTAGGATTTTTTTGTCAGACTGTAGGTGGTTGAGGGGTGACCTTACAGAGCTTTATAAAATCATGAGGGGTAGAGGTAAGGCGAATGGCAGGTGTTTTTATCCCCTAGGGTGGGGCATATTAAGTTGAGGGGGCATATTTTTAAGGTGGAAAGGAGAAAGATTTAAACAGACATGAGAGGCAACGTTTTTACACAGAGAGTGACCTTTTGTGGAATGAACTTCCACAGGAAGTCATGGATATGGGTACTGTTAGAACATTTAAAAGATGTTTGGATAAGTACATGAATAAGAAATGTTTTGAGGGATGTGGATCAAGTGCAGACAGGTAGGACTAGTTTAGTTTGGGATTACAGGCAGCATGGTCTGGACCGAAGGGTCTGTTTCTGTGCTGTATGACTCTGGATGTAGATTTGCTCATTGAACTGAAAGGTTCATTTCCAGACGTTTCGTCACCCTACTAGGTAACATCTTCAGTGGGCCTCTGGATGAAGCACTGTTGATAATTCCAGCTTTCTATTTATATGTTTGGGTTTCTTTGGGATGTAATTTCCTGAAATGACGGTGCTTCGCCCAGAGGCCCACTGAAGATGTTACCTAGTAGGGTGACGAAACGTCTGGAAATGAACCTCCCAGCTCAGCGAGCAAACCACCTACATCCAGAACCTCAACCTGAGCTACAAATCTTCTCAAATCCCTGTGTGCATTTTGACAAATGTGAATGGCTGGTCCCAGGGATCTGCAGTCCTTTTGCACTCAAGGGAGATGAGCAATAAATACAAAGCCAAAATGCCCTCCACACCTCATCAGTGCAGTAATTAATTAGTCCATTCATATGACAGAAGAAGGCATCAGTGACCTTTATACATCTGCCTTTGGCAGCCTGTAAATTGCCTGTTTATGTTGCCACTGATGGCAAAGACAATGAACATTGTGGTTACCTTGAGAACCACTGGAAAGAGAGCCTGGCAAATCCGAGGAGGTGATGGCCAAGTGATCTTATCACTGGGCTTTTAATCTAAAGATGCCAACTAATGTTCAGGGGTCCTGGGTTTGAATCCTGCAATGGCAGCTAGTGGAATTTGAATTTTAAAAAAAACTGGAATTAGGAGCCTAAAGATGGCAATGAAACCATTGTCAATTGTCAGGAAAAACCCCACCTGGTTGACTAATATCCTGTAGGTAAAGAAATCTGCCATTTTTACCTGGTCTGGTCTACACGTGACTCTGGACCCACAGCAATGTGGTTTTGACAATTCCCTGCCCTCTGAGAAATTAGGGTTGGGTAAGAAATGTGGTCTGGAGAGTGACACCTACATCCCCTGATTAATAAATGCACCAGGCTGTAGATCTTGCTGCATATTCCCACCTACATCAGTGTCCAGTTTCTGGCACAACCCTTTGTCTCTGCCATTGCACCTCCGACATCTGTGGGTAGCTTGCTAACATGGTGCATGCCATCATAAAGGATGCCCTCCATGGATGATTGCGTGTGGCCAGCCTTGCCCTATGCTGCTGGTTTTATACTGCTCTCCTTGCTCAAAAATCCCATCCTGCTCTTGAGGTTATAGCAAGTGAAATTGGTGACCCCTATTCAAAGGTGACGCCCTCTGGTCCCAGACTCTTCCACAGTGGGTAACAATCTCTCCTCATCTACTCTGTCAAGTTCCCCAATAATCTTGTCTGTTCCAATAAGGTCACCCCTCATTCTTCTACTCAACCCTCCTCTTAAGACTGTCCCTCTATAGCCAGGATCTTGATTTGCACAGGTCAAATAAAAATAACTCTGATCTCAGACGTAACTACACAAAGCCAACTGGTGTATGTCATCACAAAACCAACATGAACTGGGTACAATGAGGTTCCTGTGTGAACCTGACTACATCTTGAAGGTAGGACGTAATTTCAAAATGTTTTAGTAGAATCAGTGTTCATGCCATGCAAATTAAAAGTAGGAACTGACCATATGAAGGTGTGAGCCCTGGTCTGTTGGGAACTTAATCACTGCATTGAAAGACTGAAATTTCACCTCCTGTTTGATTAACACATCATGCTCCCCACTCCCACAGTCTTCATTAAATTCTGCCCACACATACACTGACATGTGTACACGCACACACACACACACACCACACATACACCCACACACATACACATACACACACACCACACACACACACACACCCACACACAGAGTTTTGCATATCCCCCAATCAATTGTAACTTCTAGATGTTAACCACAAGTTATTGCATTCTTGCCTTATAGTCTAAAATTAATACTACACTTGTTTGTGATTTGGAAGAGGTACCACTGTCATTAGTATCCAGAGGGATAAAGAGGGACACCAGTTCAACTGGGACATTACATCCACCCTGGGACAGGCTAAACAAAGACATGCACGGGAATTCCTAGAGCCATGACATTCAAACTGAACTCCATTAACAAACAGATCGATTTAGACCCCATTTACCAACCTCTCAGAAACAGAACCAGAAGTGATGTCACCCACCACAACAGACCAAGACACAGAAATAGCAAACGGGACAGAACACCAGTGCTTCATCGGAGGCTCACTGATGATGTTACCTAGCATGGTGATGAAACATCTGAGAACAATCTATCAGCTCAGCGAGCAAATTTACAACCTGAACTACATTTGTTTTATACTCTGGCTGTCAACTATGGCCCTGTTGCACAGAAACATTTATTATCTGTTCAACTGTAACATGTAAGTCTTTCTCCTGACACTGTACTTAGTGAAATTTTCTTCCTTTATCAACACCGATGTGTGTTACCTTGCATTTCTCAAGATTAAAAATAAAACTTGCACAATTCCATAGTCTTTGTGATTCTATCTGGATTCCATCCCTTTCTAATATGTAAATTGTTATTATCTTCCTTTAATCCTCCTTTATTCAAAAAGGGAGGGAGGCAGAAAACAGGCCAGTTAGATGAGATTAGATTAGATCACCTACAATGTGCAAACAGGCCCTTTGGCCCATTAAGTCCACACCGACCCTCTGAAGAGTAACCCACCTTGACTCATTCCCCTACATTTACCCCCAACTAATGCACCTAACCCCAAGGAAATTATTAGAATCTATTATTAAATAAATTATAGCAGGACAGTTGGATAAGTTCAAGGTTATCAAGCAGAATCAACAAGTTTGTGAGAAAGAGAAACCATGTTTAGCCAAACTACCGGAGCTCTTTGAGGAGGTAGCATGTGCTGTGGATAAAGGAGAACCAGAGACTGTACTGTATCTGGATTTCCAGAAGGTATTTGGCAGGATGTCACATCAAAGGTTATTGCAGAAAATAAAAGCTTATTGTATTGGGATGAGTGTATTAGCATGGATAGAAGATTAGTTGGCAGAGAGTAGTTGGGATAAATTACTGCAGATGCTGAAATCTGTACTGAAAACAACAAATGTTGGAGATCACAGTGGGTCAGACAGCATCCATGGAGAGACAGCAAGCTTATACTTTAAGTCTAGATGACTCTGATGACTGTCGTGTTGTGTCTGTACAGGACATTGGTTAGACCCACCTTTAGAATACTGTGTTCAGTTCTGGTCTCCCTGCTGTAGGAAAGATATTGTTAAACTTGAAAGGGTGCAGAAAAGACTTACAAGGATGTTGCCCAGGGTTGGAGGGTTTAGAGCTATAGGGAGAAGCTGAACAGGCTGGGGCTGTTTTCCCTGGAGCTTCGGACACTGAGGGGTGACTTTATACAGATCTACAAAATCATGAGGAGCGTGCATAGGGTGAATAATCAATATCGTTTTCCCAGGGTAGGTGAGTTCAAAACTAGAGGGCACATGTTTAAGGTGGGAGGGGAAAGATTTTAAAGGGACCTAAGGGGCAACTTTCTCATGCAGAGGGTGGTGTGTGTATGAATGAGCTGCCAGAGGAAGTGGTGGAGGCTGGTACAATTACAATATTTAAAAGGCATCTGGATGGACACCTGAATAGGAAGGGTTTACAGGAATATGGCCGAGTGCTGGCAAATGGGACAAGATTAATTTAGGATATCTGGTTGGCATGGACAAGTTGGACTGAAGGGTCTGCTTCCCTGCTGTACATTTTTGTGATTCTATGTAAATGGGATGAATTAAAGTTTGACAAAGAGCAGTCTGAGCCAGCCAGCCAGTTTCCCTGTCTTTAATTCCCTCATTACGGGAATGCTGGAGCACGTAGGCCACACAATAGGTTAGGCACTGACCTTTCACCTATAGGGACCAATTTGGACTGTAGCCCAGGCTGATGGGGACAAAAGGTTCACTTTTATTGTAAGATTCATCTGTGAACTCAGTTTGTTCCAGCTCAAACCAACCTTTCTGAGTGGGAGACAAAGTCCTAGACATAAAGCTGGGACTGCATCTCACTCAGATATCCTGAAGGTCTGTGCAGAAATGGGGATAACCACTCAAAAACACTTGGAGGGATTTTCTTTTTCTGAGGCAGGGGCAGTAAAGGTCTTACTGATGAGACTTCCCTTACAGGGGAACGAAAAGACTCAGTAATCACAGGAACACTTTACTGATTACAGCAGCTCAGACAGAACAAACTGCTCTTATCTAAAGAATCCTTCATCCGGACCTTTCTCTTCCTTTCTCTCCCAGGGGGTCTAATGCCAACCCAACTTGTTTGGGAACCTTATCAAATCTCTTCTCAATATTAAGATAAACCTAAACACCATTTAATGACAAGCAGTGGTTCTGTTCAATCTCAATAAATCACTTCTAGGTGGTGTATTGAAATAATTGCCTCTTATTTAAAGTTGCTTAAATTGCTGCTTTTTACAACATACAGATGTTTAACAGGTTTATAATCATCAAACAAATGGAACTGTCCATTGCTCGGTATTTTGGAATGGGTCCATGTCAATTTTACTGCCTCATCATCTGGTTTCTCAGAGGTTTGCTGCTCCTCAGATAGGTCCGCAGACACTGGCATAATCAGTGCAAACTACTGGAAAGATCATTAAAGTGAACTACCTTACACAATGTCTGATTTCATCTCATACCGCTCCAATTTCAAACCTAATGTTGAACTGTACATCTTCTTTGCAGCTGTAACTTTATATTCCTTGCTCTGTTCTATCACTTAAATCTTTAAGTCTTTGTATGATCTGATTTGCTTGTACTGCATGCAAAACAAAAATTTTCACTCTACCTAGATACATGTGACAATAGTAAATCAAATCAAATCAAATCAAATCACAGTGATCCCGAGAGCTTCACTATGCATTAATTGCACCACAAGAGATGCCAAAGGCAATCTTTAGACTTTGCTGATGATATTGCCTCTATCTCTGCGTGATACACAGGCCAAACAGGAGCCAAATCTAATCTTTAATCTGTCTTGACTTGAAGTGGGGATTGTGGTTGGCATTACTGTCACACCTCACTAATAATCTAGTCTTTTGGGGTCAACAGCGGTGAGGCTCCAGGTCACAGCTAGGCCCAGGTGCCTGATGGCAGAAGTATCTCATGCTAGACACCTTTCCTTTTCTTTTGACTGTTTCTTTTCTTTCTGCTTCTGCTTTTAATCCTGCCTTTTGTGTACTAAAATGGTGTCGGAGAATGATGACTTTGTACACTTTCCCGTTACTCTTTTGCTTGAGTACACATGACAATAAAAAAAAGTAAATCTCTCAAAAGTTAAATATTGGGCGGCACGGTGGCACAGTGGTTGGCACAGTGGTTAGCACTTCTGCCTCACAGCGCCAGAGACCCAGGTTCAATTCCCGCCTCAGGCGACTGTGTGGAGTTTGCACATTCTCCCCGTGTCTGTGTGGGTTTCCTCCGGGTGCTCCGGTTTCCTCCCACAGTCCAAAGATGTGCAGGTCAGGTGAATTGGCCATGCTAAATTGCCCGTAGTGTTAGGTAAGGGGTAGATGTAGATGTAGGGGTATGGGTGGGTTGCGCTTCGGCGGGGCGGTGTGGACTTGTTGGGCCGAAGGGCCTGTTTCCACACTGTAAGTAATCTAATTTTAAAAAATCAGCAAAATTCAGGTCAATCGTGGAATTTTGCTTATTTTTAAAAATTTTAATGTCTTCAGATGCAGGTTGATGAAAAGCATCAACAGGGATTAGATTAGATTACATTACCTACAGTGTGGAAACAGGCCCTTCAGCCCAACAAGTCCACACCGACCCGCCAAAGTGCACCCACCCATACCCATTCCCCTACATTTACCCCTGCATCTAACACTACGGGCAATTTAGCATGGCCAATTCACCTGACCTGCACATTTTTGGACTGTGGGAGGAAACCGGAGCACCCGGAGGAAACCCACACAGACACGGGGAGAATGTGCAAACTCCACACAGTCAGTCGCCTGAGGTGGGAATTGAACCCGGGTCTCTGGCGCTGTGAGGCAGCAATGCTAACCACTGTGCCACCATGCCACCCACTTAACAAAAATTACTATTTATTACAAATAATTAGACTCTAATTGCAAGTAACCAATTATAAACCATCTGTATTAGATTTTATTGTCATGTGTACTCATGTACAGGGATACAGTGGAAAGTTTACAAAGTCACCATTCTCAGGAGCTATCTTCAGCACAAAAGAACCAGAACTAACCAGAAACAGTCATCCTAGATGCAAAAGCAAAACAACTGCTTCAGATACAGCATTAAACAGAATTAATATAAAACAAAAGCAGAAATACAAGAAACAGAGCCAAGGAGAAAGGAAAATGTCCATATCTATATAATTCCACAAGTTAAAACTCTTAATCCCTTACAAATGCCCCCTTACGGACAAATAGATAGACAGGGAAAAAAAGAAGGGTGTTATGGACAGAGGGAAAATTGAGAAGCAGTTCAGTGATCTGTGTTTGCAGGATCTGCTGAGATGATTCTTGCGCTTCTCAGTCTTTCTTCTCCAGATACTATATTCATCAGTTTGCTGGCGATACAGGATGACTGGCTCACATTTATTAATTGTCTTTGACTTATTAATTAAAAGTCACAGCTTATAGCAAACGGAAAAAGGAAATAAACCGGCCAGTTTCGGGCTGGAGATGTTTTTTACTGCAGAGGGAAAACAGCTCATTCTCCTCTGGTATTCCGATGGCTTTTAACTCAAATGTTCACATCTTCAAACTGTCAGCTCCCTAGGAGCCAATCACATACCATATTTACTCATGTAAAAGTCGACCCCCTATTTTTGGCCAAAAAATCTGTAATTTTCCATATACTGTATCTAGTTCTTCACAGTTAACAGCTCGACATTTGTGAGTCAAGGTATTATCCTGTACATAAACGTTACGATGAGGAAATTAAATTTTTCTTTCATGCTATTGTGTGTTTAGAGTGCAATTAACACCAACGTTAAGCTACAGATTTCTTAAGTTCATTATCGAACGAGCACTATAATTAGTATAATTAGTATTCACTTTTTGTATGGCCGTCCTGCTCTGATTCAGACCTCCAACCTGATGACTGTCCCACCCCGCACCGCGTCCACTGACCATCCCAATCCGCTCCGGGTCTCCAGCCCACTGACCGTTCCACCCCACTTCAGGTCTCCAGCCCAGTGACCGTCCCACCCCACTCCGGGTCTCCAGCCCACTGACCATCCCACTCCGCTCCAGGTCTCCAACTCACTGACTGTCCCACCCCACTCCGGGTCCCAACTCACTGACCGTCCCACTCCGCTCCGGGTCTCCAGCCCACTGACCGTCCCACCCCAATCGGGTCTCCAACTCACTGACCGTCCCACTCCGCTCCGGGTCTCCAGCCCACTGACCGTCCCATCCCGCTCCGGGTCTCCAGCCCACTGACCGTCCCACCCCGCTCTGGGTCTCCAGCTCACTGACCGTCCCATCCCGCTCCGGGTCTCCAGCCCACTGACCGTCCCACTCCACTCTGGGTCTCCAGCCCACTGACCGTCCCACTCCACTCTGGGTCTCCAGCCTACTGACCGTCCCACTCTGCTCCGGGTCTCCAGCTCACTGACCGTCCCATCCCGCTCCGGGTCTCCAACCCACTGACCGTCCCACTCCGCTCCGGGTCTCCAGCCCACTGACTGTCCCACTCCGCTCCGGGTCTCCAGCCCACTGACCGTCCCACTCCGCTCCGGGTCTCCAGCCCACTGACCGTCCCACTCTGCCCCGCTAACCTTAAAAAATAGTCTAAAACATTTGAATTTTACACGAGTATATACAGTAGGTGTTGCCAGGCGGAAGACCTTTGCCATTGGTTACTGATCTCCATAACACAGACCAACCAGCTACTTGTTGTTGGCCACATCTCTGTTCGCACACAACCCCTGGCTGGAACTGGTCTGGAACTTGTCTTTCACCTGAATTTAAGTCAACAGCTGTGTAAACAGCACTTCCAATGAGTGTCAGGAAACTTGCTTTTAAAAATGCAGTAATCCTTTCCACATTCCTTGCTTTAAAACAGTCTTTTTCCCCACTTCAGAACACAATCAAAAATACAGACAAATAATAAAACATGCTCTTTCCACCACAACTGCATTCAATGACCCATGTGAAGTGGATAAATCCTCATGTGGATCCCAGGATAAAGGAGAATGATCTCAAACAGGTAATATCACCCACTAGTGCCTGTGCCCCACTTGACCTACCACTTAAAACCTCAGCAATCCATTTCTGATCTTCAAACTATTGAATAAAGGATTCTGGGTAATCCAAGATGGAGGACGGGAAACATTTCCAGCTGTAACAGCTGCTCCTTTTTTGAGG
Organism: Chiloscyllium punctatum; assembly: GCF_047496795.1. NCBI lineage: Eukaryota > Metazoa > Chordata > Chondrichthyes > Orectolobiformes > Hemiscylliidae > Chiloscyllium > Chiloscyllium punctatum. The sequence goes on from NC_092775.1 coordinate 52,831,988, forward strand.
TATTTTAGATGCTGGAGGTGACTTCCTTGAATTTCAGGAGCAGCAATTACTGTTTTATATACTGTCGCATTGTTTTGGAACTTTGGGGAATAAAAGTCAAAACAACGGCAGTTTTAAAAGGGAGAAGAACAGACAAAGGAATCACTTAGTGAGTACAGTGCAGGAGAGAGAGAGAGAGAGAGAGAGAGAGAGAGAAAGAAAGAAAGAAAGAAAGAAAGAAAGAAAGAAAACACCTGCACAGTTACTACCTTTGCTGTTTGAATTAATGTATCGCTGGACATCGGAGTGTGTCTAGGAAAATTAACAAACAGTAAAATTTACAACTAATCTTGGAGGAATCTGTTTGGGTGAAGTTCACAGCACAGAATCAGATAAGTTAATGGTTGTTTTAAGTGTGTCCAACAGAAAGGCTGAAGTAGTGAGTAGAGTGGATTCTTCTTGATTATATGTTTTTGGAGATATGTCTCTTGATTAAACTTAAAAATATAAACCATATCTATTAATTTAACCTGGGGCAGTGTTTTGGAGAGGAATAAGATGGTGTTATTTTCTGGGTCTGTAGATTGTGAAGGAGCAAAAATGGCCTTTAGTACTTCTTGTCAGATGTGGGAGTTTAAAGAGAGTTTAAGGGTTACTGTGAATTACATCTGTCATAAATGCTGTTGGATGCGAATCTTATCAAATCAAATGGATCAGTTGGAGAGACAGTTAGAAGCAATGAGGAATTTGCAACAGCAACAGTATGAAATGGATGGCAGTTATAGGAAGGGGGAAAGTCTCAGTACAGGAGTCTTTTGTGGATATATACATTTCAAACAGGTATGCTGTTTTGGAAAATGTAGGGGGTGATGGATTCTCTGGGGAACGTAGCAGAAACAGCCAAGTTTCTGGTATGGAGACTGACTCTATGTCAGGTTCCAAGACATCAATTGTGTTAGGGGATTCTGTAATCACAGGTACAGACAGACGTTTCTGTAGCGAGCAGCAAAAAAAGCAGAATAGTGTGTTGCTTCCCTGATGCCAGGATCAAGCATGTCTTAGAGAGGGTGCAGAAAGTTCTCACGAGGGAGAGGGGCCAGCGGGAGGTCATTGTGCACATTGGAACCAACGACATTGGAAGGGAAAAGGTTGAGACTCTGAAGGGAGATTACAGAGAGTTAGGCAGAAATTTAAAAAGGAGGTCCTCAAGGGTAGTAATATCTGGATTACTCCCAGTGCTACAAGCTAGTGAGGGCAGGAATAGGAGGATAGAGCAGATGAATGCATGGCTGAGGAGTTGGTGTATGGAAGAAGGATTCACATTTTTGGATCATTGGAATCTTTTTCAGGGTAGAAGTGACCTGTACAAGAAGGACAGATTGCACTTAAATTGGAAGGGGACTAATATACTGTCAGGGAAATTTGCTAGGTCTGCTCAGGAGGAATTAGATTAGTAAGGGGGCTGGGACCCAGGGAGATAGTGAGGAAAAAGATCAATCTGAGACTGGTACAGTTGAGAATAGAAGCAAGTCAAACAGTCAGGGCAGGCAGGGACAAGGTAGGATTAATAAATTAAACTGCATTTATTTCAATGCAAGGGGCCTAACAGGGAAGGCAGATGAACTCAGGGCATGGTTAGGAACATGGGACTGGGATATCATAGCAATTACAGAAACATGGCTCAGGGATGGGCAGGACTGGTAGCTTAATGTTCCAGGATACAAATGCTACAGGAAGGATAGAAAGGGAGGCAAGAGGGGAGGGGGAGTGGTGTTTTTGATAAGGGATAGCATTACAGCTGTGCTGAGGGAGGATATTCCCGGAAATACATCCAGGGAAGTTATTTGGGTGGAACTGAGAAATAAGAAAGGGATGATCACCTTACTGGGATTGTATTATAGACCCCCAAATAGTCAGAGAGAAATTGAGAAACAAACTTGTAAGGAGATCTCAGCTGTCTGTAAGAATAATAGGGTAGTTATGGTAGGGGATTTTAACTTTCCAAACATAGACTGGAACTGGAGGAGAAAGTGAGGACTGCAGATGCTGGAGATCAGAACTGAAAATGTGTTGCTAGAAAAGCGCAGTAGGTCAGGCAGCATCCAAGGAACAGGAGAATCGACGGTTCGGGCATCAGCCCTTCTTCCTGAAGAAGGGCTTATACCCGAAATGTTGATTCTCCTGTTCCTTGGATGCTGCCTGACCTGCTGCGCTTTTCCAGCAACACATTTTCAGCATAGACTGGAACTGCCATAGTGTTAAAGGTTTAGATGGAGAGGAATTTAAGTGTATACAAGACAATTTTCTGATTTGGTATGTGGATGTACCTACTAGAGAAGGTGCAAACTTGACCTACTCTTGGGAAATAAGGCAGGGCAGGTGACTGAGGTGTCAGTGGGGGAGCACTTTGGGGCCAGTGACCATAATTCTCTTAGTTTTAAAATAGTGATGGAAAAGGATAGACCAGATCTAAAAGATGAAGTTCTAAATTGGAGAAAGGCCAATTTTGATGATATTAGGCAAGAACTTGGGTAGGTAGAGAACAGTTTCATAAGCTGATTGGGGGCAGATGTTCGAGGGTAAAGGGATGGATGGAAAATGGGAAGCCTTCGGAAATGAGATAACTAGAATCCAGAGAAAGTATATTCCTGTCAGGGTGAAAGGAAAGGCTGGTAGGTGTAGGGAAAACTGGATGACTAAAGAAATTGAAGGTTTGGTGAAGAAAAAGAAGGAAGCATATGTCAGGTATAGACAGGATAAATTGAGTGAATCCTTAGAAGAGTATAAAGAAAGTAGGAGTATACTTAAGAGGGAAATCAGGAGGGCAAAAAGGGGACATGAGATAGCTTTGGCAAATAGAATTAAGGAGAATCCAAAGGGTTTTTATAAATATATTAAGGACAAAAGGGTAGCTAGGGAGAGAATAGGACCCCTCTAAGATCAGCAAGGAGGCCTTTGTGTGGAGCCGCAGAAAATGGGGGAGATACTATATGTGTATTTTGCATCAGTATTTACTGTGGAAAAGGTTATGGAAGATATAGACTGTAGGGAAATAAATGGTGACATCTTGCAAAATGTCCAGATTACAGAGGAGGAAGTGCTGGATGTCTTGAAATGGTTAAAGGTGGATAAATCCCCAGGACCTGATCAGGTGTACCCAAGAATTCTGCGGGAAGCTAGAGAAGTGATTGCTGGGCCTCTTGCTGAGATATTTGTATCATCGATAGTTACAGGTGAGGTGCTGGAAGACTGGAGGTTGGCAAACGTGTTGCCACTGTTTAAGAAGGGCGGTAAAGACAATCCAGGGAACTATAGACCGGTGAGCCTGACCTCGGTGGTGGGCAAATTGTTGGAGGGAATCCTGAGGGACAGGATGTACATGTATTTGGAAAGGCAAGGACTGATTTGGGATAGTCAACATGGCTTTGTGCGTGGGAAATCATGTCTCACAAACTTTTTTGAAGAAGTAACAAATAGGATAGATGAGAGCAGAGCAGTAGATGTAATCTATATGGACTTCAGTAAGGCGTTCGACAAGGGTCCCCATGGGAGACTGATTAGCAAGGTGAGATCTCATGGAATACAGGGAGAACTAGCCATTTGGATACAGAACTGGCTAAAAGTTAGAAAACAGAGGGTGGTGGTGGAGGGTTGTTTTTCAGACTGGAGGCCTGTGACCAGTGGAGTGCCACAAGGATCAGTGCTGGGTCCTCTACGTTTTGTCATTTACATAAATGATTTGGATGTGAGCATAAGAGGGACAGTTAGTAAGTTTGCAGATGACACCAAAATTGGAGGTGTAGTGGACAGTGAAGAGGGTTACCTCAGATTACAACAGGATCTTGACCAGATGGGCAAGTGGGCTGAGAAGTGGCAGATGGAATTTAATTCAGATAAATGTGAGGTGCTGCATTTTGGGGAAGCAAATCTTAGCAGAACTTATACAATTAATGGTAAGGTCCTAGGGAGTGTTGCTGAACAAAGAGACCTTGGAGTGCAGGTTCATAGCTCCTTGAAAGTGGAGTCGCAGGTAGATAGGATAGTGAAGAAGGCATTTGGTATGCGTTCCTTTATTGGTCAGAGTATTGAGTACAGGAGTTGGGAGGTCATGTTGCGGCTGTACAGGACATTGGTTAGGCCATTGTTGGAATATTGCGTGCAATTCTGGTCTCCTTCCTATCGGAAAGATATTATGAAACTTGAAAGGGTTCAGAAAAGATTTACAAGGATGTTGCCAGGGTTAGAGGATTTGAGCTATAGGGAGAGGCTAAACAGGCTGGGGCTGTTTTCCCTGGAGCGTCGGAGGCTGAGGGGTGACCTTATAGAGGTTTACAAAATTATGAGGGGCATGGATAGGGTAAATGGGCAAAGTCTTTTCCCTGGGGTTGGGGAGTCCAGAACTAGAGGGGATAGGTTTAGGGTGAGAGAGCAAATATGTAAAAGAGACCAATGGGGCAATGTTTTCACACAGAGGGTGGTACGTGTATGGAATGAGCTGCCAGAGGAAATGGTGGAGGCTGGTACAATTGCAACATTTAAGGGGCATTTGGATGGGTCTATGAATAGGAAGGTTTGGAGAGATATGGGCCAGGTGCTGGCAGGTGGGACTAGATTGGGTCAGGATATCTGGTCAGCATGGACCAAAGCATCTGTTTCCATGCTGTACACCTCTATGACTATATCAATGTTTGACATGCTGACTTCCACCTTCCATAATCTTCAACCAATCCAAACGACAGTGTGTCTTATCTGAGTCCTCACCAAGTCCCATTCACCCATCATCGGTGTATTCTCTGACCTGCACTCGCTCAAGGTACAGGCAATATCACACAAGTGAAATTCTTACCTCTGAGTTTGAATCATTGTCTTATCTTCCTTACTATTTCTGTAGAATCCTCCAGCCTCTCTGCAAATTCTCCATATTTTGGACCCTAACTTTTGGAGTCTTCCTCCCTCCTGTTGCTCCAGTCCTGGCTGTATTTTTGCCCACTTAAGGCCCCACGCTCTGGAATTCCCTCCATAAAGCGCACTGTCATCGCTTTGCCTAAACCTTTAGTATTTTTCCCCCTGTTCAGCAGGCAGCTGACCAACAGGTATGAGCAGGGGACATGTCCAGTTCCTTACACAACAACAATTCAGGTGAAGACTTTCAGTAGATATGATATGGAGTGCCTCTGGTGGACTGGGATGGACAAAGTTAAAAATCACACAACACCTGGTTACAGTCCAACAGGTTTATTTGGAAGTACTAGCTTTCAGAGAGCTGCTCCTTCATCAGGTAACTAGTAGAAAAGGATCAAAAGACACAGATTTTATTGCAAAAGATCACAGTGTCATACAATTAAAACAACATATTGGACAAACCTAGATTGCTGTTTCATCTTTCATCTTTTAGAATGGGTTGCAGGTTTTGTTTAATTAATATGTAAATCCCAGAACTTCTTTTAAGTCACATTCTTGAGATAACTTAAGGTTTTATAAAAACCTTTTTTTAATTCCTGGTGTTGTGTGATTTTTAACTTTCAGCAGAGAGGGACAAAACTGAAAGTGGAATTCAAAAACAATGAAGCCATTCTGAACTGTTTTTCTGAGGTGTTTATAAAATCATTAGGGGCATGGATAGGGTAAATAGACATGGTCTTTTTCCTGAGTTGGGGGAGTCCAGAACTAGAGGGCATAGGTTTAAGGTGAGAGGGGAAAGATGTAAAATTGTCCTAAGGGGCAACTTTTTCGTGCAAAGGCTGGTGTGTGTATGGAATAAGCATCTGGAGGAAGTGGTGGAGGCTGGTACAATTACAACATTTAAAAGGCATCGGGATGGTACATGAATAGAAAGTTTAGAGGGAAGAATTTAGAAGGATTTGGGCCAAGTGCTGGCAAATGGGACTAGATTAATTAAGGATATCTGGTCAGCATGGATGAGTTGGACCGAAGGGTCTGCTTCCATGCTGTACATCTCTGTGACTCTGCGTTTCATTATTTATATAAATGATATGGATGTGAACATAAGAGATATGGTTAGTAAGTTTGCAGATGCTACCAGAATTGGAGGTGTAGTGGACAGCAAAGAAGATTATCTCAAAGTGTAACGAGATCTTAATCACATTGGCCAATGGGCGAAGGAGAGATTAATTTCAATCAATGAGAGGTGCTGCATTTTGGAAAGGCAAATTAGAGCAGGGTCCTGGGGAGTGTTGCTGAACAAAGAGATCTTGGAGTGCAGGTTCATAGTTTCTTGAAAGTGGAGTCACAGGTAGATAGGATAGTGAAGAAGATGTTTGGTATGCTTTCCTTTATTGGTCAGAGTATTGAGTACAGGGGTTGGGAGGTCATGGTGTAGCTGTACAGGACATTTTTTTGAATATTGTGTGCAATTCTGGTCTCCCTCCTAACGGAAGGACGTTGTGAAACTTGAAAGGGTTCAGAAAAGGTTTACAAGGATGTTGCCAGGACTGGAGGGTTTGCGCTAAAGGGAGAGGCTGGAGCTGTTTTCCCTGGACCTGAGGGGTGACCTTATACAGGTTTATAAAATCATGAGGGGTCTGGATGGGGTAAGTAGACAAGGTCATTTTTCCAATGTGGGGGAGTCCGAAACCAGAGGGTACAGGTTTAAGGTGAGAGGGGAAAGATTTAAAAGGGACCTAAAAGTCAACTTTTTCATGCAGAGGGTGGTGTGTGTATGGAATGAGCTGCCAGAGGAAGTGATGGAGTCATAGAGGTGTACAGCATGGGACAGGCCCTTCACCCCAACTTGCCTATGCTGTCCAGTTTTCACAATTAAACGAGTCCCATTTTCCTGCGTTTTGTCCATATCCCTCCATATCTATCATACCCATGTCCCTGTCTAAATGTTTCTTGATCGACAAAAACAAAATTGCACTCGCCTTCACTACTATCTCTGGCAGCTAGTTCCAGGCATTCACTGCTCTCTGTGTGAACAAAAGTGCTCCTCTGGACCCTTTTGTATCTCTCCCCTCTCACATTTAACCTATGCCCTCTAGTTTTAAACTCCCCTAACGTGGGGAAAAGCTGTCAACTATCTCCCTGGAGGCTGGAACAATTACAACATTGAAAAGGCATCTGGATGGGTACATGAATAAGGAGGGTTTGGAGGGAAATTTCTGACAAATAGGACTAGATTGATTGAGGATATCTGGTCGGCATAGGCGAGTTGGGCCGAAGGGTATCTTTCCACGCTGTATGCCTGTAAAGAGTTAAGTTAAACTCGCAGCAAAGAGGTTTCCGGAACCCTGAGCTTGAACAGCACAAACTAAGCTTGCTGCAACGCACAGCCCCTAGTTTCTCTCTCTCTCTCTACAAATAAGGAACTACATTTCCTACAGTCTGTGAGCAGCAAGGTGGAGCTTAGCTCAGGCTATAAGCGCAGGGGCTGCAGGCTGGGTTGTGTGTGCTGAGTAGTGGGGACTGAAAGTGTTCCCAATCCCGGACTCCTGCCCCTCTGCTCAATGCTTTCTCAAGCCTGCACTGACCTTGACACCATGCATAGTCTCCAGAAGGACACTACCTTCACCAAGATCTTTGTGGGCGGTTTGCCCTATCACACTAACGACTCGTCCTTACGGAAATATTTCGAGGTGTTTGGGGACATCGAGGAGGCGGTGGTCATTACTGACCGACAGACCGGGAAATCCAGGGGCTACGGCTTTGTGAGTACTGGCGGAGAGTTTGGGGGGGGGGGGGGGGGTTGAGGTTGCATTTAGCTGACGCCTACCTGGGTCAATGAGCGTTCTCTTCTTCCGTGCTGTTAGGGAATTAAAACTCGAGCAGTCGGTTTGCAAATGGGGACGGGGGACGGGGGACGGGGGAGGAAAAGGACTGTTTGTTAGACAGCAACAGTGAAAAACAAGCCTCGGTTCGAGACTTACTCGAGTTAACAACTTGACTGGAAATGAAAAAAAAACCTCTACCCTTTTTTTTCTCCCTCCAAAAAAATGCAGAAGTAGCGCGGTTGAATCTTACCCGATGTGATATATTTGTTTTGAAAACCTACTGTGGCCAGTGATCCATATATATATTTAAAAACCTGTTAGCTGGTTAGGAAAGAGCTGTGAAATCACTTGTGCCTCTCAACGGGTCCTGGGAGAATACAGCAGGTGCTTTGTACAGTTAAAGTCTGAACCAGATAGAGAGAGAGAGAGAGCACACCATTAGGCTGACTTCCAAATTGCAACGTAAATCCCGTCTCCTGGTTTAAAATTTGTTTATTTCCCCCCCCCCCCGCCTCAAATTCTATCTAGAATGTTGTTACTTGTAGCATTCCTTCTTTGACAGTGACCCTCCCTGTGTTTCACCTTATTGTGTTCTTGCCATGTGGTGAAGAGAAACAGCAGATCTGAGATTATGGGGGGTGGGGGAGATAGTCACAATATTAAGGGTGGGGGTGCAGTGCTGAAAATACAACTTCATTAATACGAGGCTGCCTGTAGAGGAGAGGGGTCAAGGTGAGCTGCTGGCTTTTGGCGTCCCTACCCCGAACCTTCCTACATCTTCCTTAAATTGACCAGAGTAACAGCTCCATTCTGGTACCTCAGCCTCCCTTATGTTTTCCGATTTCTGATGTTCAAACAAAATCACAAAAAAGTCATGCGGGTAAAAGGGTATTGTTTACGCCAGCGAGAGTTTCATTTTTAAAAAATATTCATGATTAGAAATGCAATACAAATTCTCGATGATATTATTATGGAAGCTTAAGGAATTAATTATTAGTCGACCCATTGCTCCCACAAGAGGCTATCTGAAGATTGGAGGCAGTGCTTGTACAATAGCCCACCTGTTTTCATCCTTTTGATATACTTAACCCAGACAGATCCAACCTCACTCACATTAAATGGAACTGCTCTCCATGTTTGGTGACTTGGGAACTATTGGGTCTTCGAAGCACTTGGAGAACAACAGTCGAGTTTACTTTCTTGACTTGGGGGTTAAGAGCACCAGAGAACAGGAAATATCTGGTCTGCCTTGAGCCTAATACGCTGTGCCCTGCCCAGCAATGGGGGTGTTTATGTTGACCTCAATAGGGTTCAATAGGATTTGGAGGGGGTGCGGTAGGAATAGAAGAGACCAACAACTCTTGCTCCAAATGGTTATTCAGCAGTTTTCCTTCTGAAAAGTGTCTGTTGCAAATTTTGTCTGGGGAGCACAATTGGTGATGCCCTTACTGTGGATTAGCCTGTTCTTGTAAAAGCAAGCACTGCAGATGCTGGAGATTCAAAGTAAAAACAGAGAATGCTACAGAAACTCAGCAGGACTGTGGAGAGAGAGTTAACTTTTCAAGTTTACCAGGCCTCTCTTCTGGATCTCTGTTGTGGTAACTGTCCAGGCAAATATACCCCTGCCTTCAGTATTTGTTTCAACCCCTGCAGTAATATGCTTTATTGGGGAGCTGGAGGGTACGAGAATATCATTTGGAGAGGAGAATGTGTCACACTGCTTAAAGCTTTGCCAAGCACTTTATTTCAGATGTGCTGTTTCGGTTGAGTCAAAGTGAGATTTAATCAGCTCACCATAGCACCTCTGCCTCCAATCATACTGAGCAAACATAGTAGCTTCAAATAGAATAAATAATTGCAGATGGGGATTGACAAAATACTCCAGCGATCTCCTTTTTAAGTCATGTTTCCAGAGAAGGGACTGGGAGGAGCTAGCTGAGTATAGCACTGGATTAATGTGGAGAGATAGGCTGGGAGTTAGTACACGAGAACTGGAGTCACCAGAAGTGATTTATTTGGTGTTTGTAGTTAACTATATCTATATTTCTATCGCTTCCTTAAATTGCCCAGAGTAATAGCTCCATTCTGATAGCTCTTATGTTTTTTTTGGTTTCTGTTGTTCAAATGTAAAGTCACAAACATGTCATGCAGATATGAAGTATTGTTTTCATCAGCAATACTTGATATCCAAAGTACCATTTTAAAAAAATATTCAAGATTAAGAACTCAATAAAAATACTCAATTAGGGGAGCTTCAGTAGTTAATTATCTGTAGGCCCAAGTTGGGCACAGGGCCAGAGTTAGTTTTTTTTCAGCACTGAAAGTTAATTGCAATCCATTGACTGAACTAATGTATGGAAGTCTGTCTTGCCATCTTCTCACACCGTGTCTTCCCAGGTACCAGGTCCTTGCTGCAGATGTTAGAGACTTCAATCCCATGATACAGGCTCCCTGCGTCGGGACCTGTTTTGGAAATAGTTTGCATTCATCTAGCACCTGTCTCAACCTCTGACTGCCCTAGATATTTCCTTTTATAGCCAGCGAAGTACTTTTGAAGCATTTTCATTGCTGCAATGTTGAGAACACGACAATCAATTTGTGCACAAAAAGCTTCCAGAAATAGCAGCTTTTGTTTTTTTTGGGAGGTCATCTACTTCAGAGTGTATCTGAAAGTTTTACATGCTTAAACACAATTCTTGGATTTTACAACAGCCATGGGAGAAGTTAAAGAAGAATGTAACAATGGTTTAAAACTTCTCATTGTTCACTGGAGGGAACTTCCTATCTGTAAATCTTGTTGGTTTTGTCCCCCCCCCACATTTAAAACAATATGACACTTCAGAAATTGGAGTCTGCCCAGCTTGGAGGGGACAAAGTTTAAAAATCCCACAACACCAGGTTATAGTTCAACAGGTTTATTTGGAGGCACTAGCTTTCGAGGCACTGCCTCTTCATCGGGTGGTTGTGTCACTTTGTGCTGCATACTTTTTTTTTGTTACAGCAATCAGGTTGTGGTGTAAACCCAGGCAGGCTGCATTTTGGGTGTTAGCTGTTCTGCACTTCAGGCTTTTTATCAGGTCTGAACAGAAAGGGCTTGTTATATCCCAAGCAGCACTCTCCTCAGCTCAGTTACTAGGCTGTTTGGGGCTGCTATTTGGCTGAAATAAGCATGACTTTTCAATAAAACAGCAGCATTTGGAGTGTGCAATGTGGTCATTTTCAGATGCTGGAGGTCAGTCACCTTTCAGTGTTGAGTTGCCTGAGTCTCCATTGACGGAAGTGACACCACTTAATAGAAAAACTGGAACAATGTCCAATCAACCTGATAGACCTTGAAAATAAAGCCGAGAAGTTCCATTTCTCGAGCACCAAAGGACACTACTAATAACAACAAAGTTTTAATTGTTGAGTGTCTGTTCCCGATGGCTCCCACAGGTTATGGAAAGCATGAGGAACAATACTGGACACTGTATGACCCAGGCCCAACCATCTTCAGCTGCTTTATCAATGACCTTCCCGCCGTCATAAGGTCAGAAGTGGGATGTTCGCTGATTGTGCAATGTTAAGCACCACTCGCGACTCCTCCGACAGTTCAAATCAACAAGATCTGGACAATATCCAGGCTTGGGCTGACAAGTGGCAAGTAACATTCATATCACACAAATGCCAGGCAATAACCATCATCAGTAAGAGACAAAAAGAACACCCCTTGATGTTAATTACGATCACTATCCCCTATTTTCTATATCCTGAGGACCACCATTGACAGAAACTCAAATGGACTCACCACATAAACACAGTGGCTAAAAGAGCAGGTCAGAGGCTAGGGATACTGCAGTGAGTAATTCACCCCCTGACTCCCCAAAGTTGGTCCAGCATCTACAAGGCATCAGTCAGGACAGTGATGCAATACTCCCCACTTGCCTGGATGGGTACAGCTCCAACAACACTCCAGAAACTTGACACCATCGAGGACAAAGCAGCCCACTTGATTGGAACCACATCCACAAACATCCAGTCCATCCACAAACATCCAGTCCTTCCACCATCAATGTGCTGTCACAGCAGTGTGTAATATCTAGAAGATGCAGTGCAGAAAATAATTGATGCTCCTTAGGAAGAACCTTCCAAATCTACAACCATTTCCACCCAGAAGGACAAGGGACAGCAGACACATGGGAACTCTACCACCTGCAAGTTCTACTCTCTCAGCCACTCACCATCCTGATTGGGAAATATATCGCCGTTCACTCAATATCACTGCGTCAACATTCTGGAATTCTCCTCAGTAACAGCACAAGGACTGCAGCAGTTTAAGAAGGCAGCTTACCACCACCATCACCTCAAGGGCAACGAGGGATGAGCAATAAATGCAGACCAGTCAGTGACACCTACATTGCATGAGTGACTAAGTTTTTAAAAAATTGCTCCTCTGATCAAGTTGTGGAAAACAGTCAGACTGATAGGGTGACCATCTCCTTTCCAGCTGACTGCGCTGGTTTGTGAAAGCATAGAATATTGCAGAACAAAAACAAGCTATTCAGCTTGTGGTGGTTTCCTTCATATGACCTAACTCCTCTAATCTCTCCCTTCATGTATCAGATAATATTCCTCTCTTTCAACCAACTTCCTCATTCTCTTCTACAATAACGTATGGAGTCTTTTCTGCAATGGTTTGAGGAGACAATATTCACATTGTAAAGACCCTCTGTATTAAATACTTGTCATTTTCCTCCATCTGATTTTCTCAAGGTTGTGCCCTTGTTACAATATGTGCTTTCAGTGGTAATGAGCTATTATCTCCAACCTCAACTGGTTTCTATCCATTCTTCCTTTGTGCACTTCTCCCTGTGTTTTTCTTTTTTTTTAAAATTAAAATGTTGGGCTGTATATGTATCGTGTGTGTAAAACATTCTGTGATTATAGTGCAGTGTAGGATGCAAACTGAATGATTTTGATCACAGATATTAGACCCTGATCTACATCTACTGCTTTCTTTCACTTGGTTGGACCTTGTGTGAGATTGGCTTATTAATGGTGCCATACCCATATGGAGGGAGACCTTATGCTGTCAATTTGGTGACCCTGGGAACACAATGCAGATATTTGGTCCAACCTGCCCATTATCCCAGCCAATGCTGCCTTCCTTTGGCCTTTCGTAGTTGGTTCACTGCTTCATTTTGCTGTATCTTTAAAATTGCTTCTCAGCAGCCTCTTGTGGAACATCATACTTCCCATTCATTTCCATTCTGACAAACAGCCATGGGCCTACACCAGATTGTTTTGTTTGAGTGCAGTGTTATACCCTCCTGGAGATTTGAGCTTGTCATCTAGACTGGCATTGCACTGCAGTGCTGAGAAAGTGTTTCATTGTCAGAGTTGAGATGTTGCACCAGCGCTCCTGTTTCCTCTACTGATCCTGCAGAACCTTTTGTTGAAGAAAAGTAGGGAGATTTCTTTTGATTCTTGGAAATATTTATCCCACCACCACTACAACCTGGTTAACATTTGAAGAAGCAATTTGGGTACCTGGAAATTAGCAGATGGAATTATGCCTCAAGATATCCCATTTTGAAACTTAAAATTCACTATGTATCAAAAATTGTTAAACAAAGTAAGAACTGTTAACACAGTAGCTTATAAAGAATTAGGCTTTTAATTCAGATCTACATCTCACTCCCCCACTCTCTGAATTTACTTTATCTTACAAAGTCTCGAAGGTTTTTCTCCAGGACCAAGCCCAAAGTATGCTAAAGCCTTTTGGAGTTTATTTTAGCCCTCCTTACTATACCAGCTATTGCTATGAGCTTAGACCCATTGGAGTTTCTCCATAAGCTTTTTGACGACACTATCCTCCATCATTCCCTTTATAGACCTCACTGGTATGGGTCCATCAATTCCTTTGTTCAGGGACCAATCGATGTTGAACTGCCTTTTCAGTGTTTGCAACTTCTGCCAAAAAGGTCTGTGAGCACCATGTTAGAAGTCTACCTCTAGCTGCAAGCTAGAACAAACCTTCAAACTGCCTTTCCCTCATGTAATTAAAACTGAAATGTCTACTCCTGTCAGCAAATAAATAATCATATTGCCTGGAAAAAGATCGTTCGGTCCAACTAGTCCATGCTGACCATAATCCCAAACTAAACTAGTCCCACCTGTCTACACTTGGTCAATATCCCTCCAAACATTTCTTATTCATGAGCTTATCCAAACGTCATTTAAACATTGTAACTGAGCCTGTTTCCACCACTTCCTCTGGAAGTTCATCACACATACGAACCACTCTCTCTACGTTTCTAAAAAAGAAATTGCCTGTCATGTCTTTTTTAAACCTTTCTCCTCTCACCTTAACAATATGCCCATAGTCTTGAAATCCTGCATCCTAGGGTGAATGGCAGCTGCCTTTTCCCTATCTATATTCCTAATGATTTTATAAACCTCTATAAAATTCACCCCTCAACCTCATAAAGTCCAGTGAAAGAAGTCCCGGCCTTTCCAGCCTCTTCTTAGAACGTAAATGCTCCATTCCTGGCAATCTCTTTTGAACCACCTCAGCTTAATAATATCCTTCCTATAACAGGCTGAATGGAACTGAACACAGTATTCCAGAAGAGGCCTCACCAACGTCCTGTACAATCTCAACATGACGACCCAACTGTTACATTGAAAGGTCTGAGCACTGAAGGCAAGCACCTTCTTAACAACCCATCTAGGAATTATGTATTTGAATCATGAGGTCTCTCTGTTCTATATATTGATAAATTAACAAAAAAGAACATCCTAACTAAAGCTCCATATTGTATACCATACTCATGACATTTGGGCATGTTTTTGGATGCTGCAGTCTGAAATGCGAGTAAATTACTTTCAACATGACCCTGATTCTGTAACCCTTGTGAATAATCTCTACTTCTAATTGATGTGATAAGCCTCCCTCCAGAATTGCTAGCCCAGTTAAGGAACTATTTCAACCTGCTCTTAATTTCCTTTGCTGTGGAAACATTGTACAAAATTGCTTCAATAAAATAGATAAATTGTGGAACTTCTGACTTGTGCACAAGATCAGAGATGGGGGTCGTTCGTTGTTAAGTTTGACACTTCTAGCATTGATCTTTCAGGATGAACATGCTACCATTTAAGTGTAATAAAGTCTAGGCTTGTATGAGTTCCTTTTTACTATTTAACCTATTTTTCTAATCAACTTGTTTAGAGATGTTATTACACATCTCTGGAGCAGGTGGGAACTTGAACCAGGGTATCTGGTCCGAGAGAGGGACATGACCACTGAACCACAACATGACCAGCACCATTGGAAGAAATCATCTACTCATAATAATAGTGCTGAGTTGTTGTGATTTGGGATTTTGCTGTGCACACTGGCTGCTGTGATTTTTCACTGCAGTAGTTGTACTTAAGGCATTTGACAACTAAATAAGTTTAGGAAGTTTTGAGGTTGCAAAAAGTGCCTTAGAATTAATTGCAAGTTTTTGAAAAATATCTCCACCCTTCCATCTCTTTGCTTCATCCACCTCTCTTATCAGATAGTCACATTCCCTTGAATTTCACTTGTCGTTATCTTTGCCGTAAGTCTGTTATACAAGCCCTTTTCAAACACTCCTTGAAAATTTATATAACGTGGGAGTATTTGGCTCAGTGCTTGTGGTTTCACTTTGAGTTGTAAGCTGTAGGCTTATGCTCCACTCCAGAGCCTGATTGTTTACTGTTCATTAATATTGCCCTGCAGTTTTGAGAGCGAGGTGCTGTCTGACCAGAGGCCATGCTTGGTCTCGTGCTGGTGTAATAGATCTCAAAATCCTACCAGGAGCAGAGCAGGGAAGTTTTCTCTGGTTTCTTGTCCAACATTTATCCCTCAGTCAACCCTAACCCCATCACTTTTGACAGATTATCCATCCATTTGATCGATGACACTTTGGCTGTGACTTGCATTGGGGCATCCTCAAGAGTCTAGAAGATTCCTTCTCTAAATATGATGATTTAGTTTACTTTGTCCTCAGACTGTCCTAACCTGTGTGCCAGGACCTTTTTATTCACTCCTGGGACCTTGGTGTCACTGGTCGGCCAGCATTTATTGCCTGTCCCTGGCTGCCCTTGAACTGAATGGCTTGCTAGGCCATTTCAGAGGACAGTTAAGCATCAATCACATTGCTTTGGGTCTGGAGTCACATGAAGGCCAGACCGGATGAAGGTGCCAGATTTCTTTCCCTGAAGGATGTTAGTGAACCAGATGGGTTTTTCCAACAATTGGCAATGGTTCATGCTCATTATTTAGACTTTTAGTTCCTGATTTTTAAAAAACAAAATTCCACCATCTGTCATGGTGAGATTCCAACCCAGGTCCTCAGAAGATCAGCTGAGTTTTTGGATTAATAGTTTAATGATAACGTCACTTGGCTAACATGCTCCCTAAATGCATGGAGGCTGAATGTTGTCCTTTCTCTCTGTGTAAGGTTCTATACACTGAACTGTAGTAGGCTAGTGAGCCTGAGATCTGTAAGGTAGGTTGTGATATATCTCCCATGGGTCAGGTTAGCAGTTCAGTCCAGGCCTTTACTGGTCTGTCTTGTTCACTTTGCGGATACCTTTTTATCTTTGCATCAATGTGCGAGCTGCGTGTGCTGGTTCACTTTAATGACTGACAGTTTGGTCCATTTTCCTTCTTGCTGCAGGTCACCATGGCAGACAGGGTTGCAGCGGATCGAGCATGTAAAGATCCCAATCCCATCATCGATGGTAGAAAAGCCAATGTCAATCTAGCCTACCTGGGGGCAAAACCAAGAGCCATACAAACTGGTATGTAACCAACTTCTTTGCAGAGCCTGGTGTCCTGTATTTCTTCATTATTGAATGGCATGTGGACACTGCCAGCATTTCTAACCCATTGCTAGTTGCCATTGAACTGAGTAGCAGGCTAGGCCTTTCTATTGGAGATTAAGTCTGGTGTGGGTCTGGAGCCACATGTAGGCTAGACTGGATAAGGATGGCAGATTTCCTTCCTTTAGAATATAGAACTGTACAACTGCTTTGGCCCACCGTGTCTGTACCGGCCATTATGCCATTCTAGACTAATCCTATCTGCTTGCATCCTTCTATTTTCTGCCTGTTCACTTGTCTATGTAAAGACCTCTTATTTGCTTTGACAACCTCCCCCTGGCAGCATGTTCCAGGCACCACCCACCAAAAAGAAACTTGCTTTGCACATCTTTAAACTTCCTATCTTTCGCCTCTGCCTCTCAGTTCTTGTCAGGATAAAGTGTCAGGTGAGCAGGGTCCCTGGGACAGTTTTGTTACCGTCTCCTGTGGGTGCAGTTCTCTGCCAAAAGGCTATTTGCAGCTTAGCTCAGAACTGTTTATGGTAGTTGATCTGGAGACAGTGCAAGGAAGGACCTTACAGTTGGGATATCCATCAAAAAGATGATGTCATCAACAGTGCTGCCAAATGCCACTTACAGACCGATAGCCTGCTCACTGATGCTCAGTTTTGGGTTTTGCCAGAAATAGTCAGCGTCTTGGTTCAAACCTGGACAAAAGAGCTGAACTCTGGAGGTGAGATGAGAATGACCAGTCCTCAACACCAAGGCTACATTTGACAGTCTGTGGCATTAAGGAGCCCTAGTAAAACTGGAATCAATGAAAATCGGGGGCAAACTCTCCTCTGGTTGGAGTTGTACCTGGCAAGATGATTGTGATTGTTGGTGGTCCGTCATTTCCGCTCCATATCATAGCTGGTCAAGGCATGTCCTATTCATACCTTTTAAAACATAAATGGTACTCAATACAGAATCCTCTGGAATGAACCGTTCTATTTGAAAATGAACACCATTTGAACACTGCCCATCTCCAGAAAAGACCCAAAAGGTATTTCTTGACTGGAATGGGTCATTCTGAAGCAAAGCTGGTGATTGTCTCTCACACCAAAGTGAATGTCTGTAAACAGTAACCCAGGCTGTGACTAACCCAACACTATACTTGGCAAAGGGAACCGTGAGAAACCACATGATAAGAGAAACATTTTGTCCCTTTTTAAAAGCTTCTGTTGAGTGCTGTCTCTGGACAGGGCAGCAACATCTGCAGTCAGTAAAATTTCTAATCTGTACCTTTTCAAGTTCACTCATACAGCAAACTGACCTCCAGCTAATAAGAGGGAATAGTATTTGCAAACTGCAGAAAGTCCCAGGTTTTCAAGTGAATATTGCAACGTCTCATGACAAACCTATTTTGGTTTCTGAATTCTTTTACTATTTATTTACTTCATAGCTTGAAGAACAATAACTTATTTTCTATTAATTACAATCTTTTCTTTTAACCTCACGAAGAGCTTGCTGCTGGTTATTTAACAATCCACATCCTCTGGTTAAGAGACATACACCTTTTCCATTTCAAACAACACACTATTAAGGGAACAGAGATTTCAGTAATTCTGTAACATGCAGGACATCTCTGCAGGAGTTCCTCAGGATCTTGTCCTAGGCCCAACCATCTTCAATTGCTTCATCAATGACCATCATATGGTCAGAAGTGGGAATGTTCACCAATGAGTGTACATTGTTCAGCACCATTCTCGACTCCTCAGATACTGAAGCAGTCTATATTCAAATATAACAAGATCTGTACGATATCCTGGCTTGGGTTATGTGTATCAAGTAACATTGGTGCTACACAATTGCCAGGCAATGACCATCACCACACGAGAGAATCTAATCATCATCTTTGGACACTGTATGGTGTGACCATCTCTAAATACCCCTCATCAACATCCTGGGGTTACCATTGACCCAGAACTGAATGGACTCGCCACATAAATACTGTGGCTACAAGATCATGTCCGAGGCTAGAAATTCTGCAGTTGAAGTG
The DNA here is from genome assembly GCF_047496795.1 of Chiloscyllium punctatum. Classification (NCBI taxonomy): domain Eukaryota; kingdom Metazoa; phylum Chordata; class Chondrichthyes; order Orectolobiformes; family Hemiscylliidae; genus Chiloscyllium; species Chiloscyllium punctatum. Next base: position 52,850,569 of record NC_092775.1, read on the forward strand.
ATGCGTTGTTGTTGTATGTTTTCCTTGGATCATGACGTTGATGTATGAGGAGCCAATTAACCAGGCTGCTTTGTCCTGAATGGTGTTGAGCTCCTTGTGTTGCAGGAGCTGCATTCATCTGGGAAAGTGGGGAAGATTTCATCACCTCCTGACTCCCTAAAGCCTGTCTACCATTGACAAGCCAGGAGCGTGATGAAATACTCTCCACTTGCCCGGATGAGTGCAGTTCCAGCAACACTCCAGGAGCTCGACACCATCCAGGGCAAAGTAGCCTGTTTGATTGGCACCCAATGTCAGCATCAAGAGAAGACGTACAACAACAACTCATCACTTGAGCTGCTATTTTTTAACCTGTGAAATCTGCCATCCAGAAGGACCGGGATCTGAATGTTGTCCAGGCCTTACCGCACATTGGCATGGCCTACTTCAGTGTCTGAGGAGTTGAGTCATGCTGAACACTTTGATTGCAGACATTCCATTTCTGGGGGGGAAGGTCATTGATGTAACAACTGAAGATGGTTGGGTCTAGGGTGCTTGGGAATGGCACTGCCTCCAATCCACTCACTGTCATGACTTGGAAATACATCACTGCTCCATCAGTGTTGCTGGGTCTAAATCCTGGAATTCCCACCCTAAAGGCACAGTGGTCTGAAGCAGTTCAAGAAAGCAGCTCACCAACATATTCTTGAGGGCAACTAGGGATGGAGCAATAAATACTGGTCCAGCCTGTCATACCCACATCCCATGCGTGAATTAAAACAAAATTACGTTGAAGGCGGAATAGGAAGATCTTCACCTGAGATTCCAGTCGTGTTTGATTTAAACATCCCTCACTGTCTAATTAATAATAGAACATAGAACATTACAGCGCAGAACAGGCCCTTCGATCCTTGATGTTGCGCCAACCTGTGGAACCAATCTGAAGCCCATCTAACCTACACTATTCCATTCTCGTCCACATGTCTATCCAATGACCATTCAAATGCCCTTCAAGTTGGTGAAGGAAGTGCATTCCACGCCCCTACTACTCTGAGTCAAGAAACTACCTCTGACATCTGTCACATATCTATCCCCCCTCAATTTAAATCTATGTCCCCTCGTGCTAGCCATCACCATCCGAGAATAAACGCTCTCACTGTCCACCCTCTCTAACCCTCTGATTATCTTCTATGTCTCAACCTTCTCTCCATACTAGGCAACATCCTATGTGGGTGGCACAGTGGCACAGTGGTTAGCACTGCTGCCTCACAGCGCCAGAGACCCAGGTTCAGTTCCCGCTTCAGGTGACTGACTGTGTGGAGTTTGCACATTCTCCCAGTGTCTGTGGGTTTCCTCTGGGTGCTCCGGTTTCCTCCCACAATCCAAAGATGTGCAGGTTAGGTGAATTGGCCATGCTAAATTGCCCGTAGTGTTAGGTGAAGGGGTAAATGTAAGAGAATGGATCTGGGTGGGTTGCGCTTTGGCGGGGTCGTTGTGGACTTTTTAGGCCGAAGGGCCTGTTTCCACACTGTAAGTAATCTAATCTAATCTAATCTAAATTTCCTCTAAGCATTTTCCAAAGCTTCCTCATCCTTCCTATAGTGCAGTGACCAGAACTGTACACAATACTCCGTGTGCCCATGCCAGAGTTTTGTACAGGGATAACCTGACCTCATGGCTCCAAAACTCAGTCCCTCTCCCAATAAAAGCTAGCACACCGTATGCCTCCTTAATAACCCTATCAACCTGGGTGGCAACTTTCAGGGATCTATGCACATGGACACTGAGATTTCTCTGCTCATCCACATTACCAAGCATCTTGCCATTAGCTCAGTACTCTGTATTCCTGTTATTCCTTCCAAAGTGAGTCACCTCACACTTTTCCACATTAAACTCCATTTGCCACCTCTCAGCCCAGCTCTGCAGCTTATCTATGTCCCTCTGTAACCTGCAACATCCTTCCGCATTGTCCAAAACTCCAAATTTACTAACCCATCCTTCTATGCCCTCGTCCACATCATTTATAAAAATGACAAACAGCAGTGGCCCCAAAACAGATCTTTGTGGTACCTCATTTAGTAACTGAACTCCAGGATGAACCCATTTCCTGTCAACTACCATCCTGTGTCTTCTTTCAGCTGGCCAATTTCTGATCCAAACCGCTAAATCACTCTCAATCCCATGCCTTCATATTTTATGCAATAGCCAATCGTGGGCGAACCTTAACAAATACTTTACTGAAGTCCATATACACCACATCAACCGCTTTACCCTCATCTACCTGTTTGGTCACCTTCTCAAAGAACCCAATAAGGTTTGTGAAGCATGACCGACCTTCACAAAACCATGTTGACTATCCCTAATCAACTTATTCCTTTCTAGATGAGTATATATCCCTTCTCTTATAACCCTTTCCAACACTTTACCCACAACTGAAGTAAGGCTCACTGGTCTATGATTACCAGGGTTGTCTCTACTCCCCTTCTTGAACAAGGGAACAACATTTGCAATCCTCCAATCTTCTGGCACTATTCCTGTAGACAATGACGACATAAAGATCAAAATCAATGGCTTGGCAATCTCCTCCCTAGCTTCCCAGAGAATCTTTGGATAAATCCCATCTGGCCCAGAGGACTTGTTTATTTTTATACTTTCCAGAATTGCTAACACCTCCTCCTTATGCAACTCAATCCCATCCAGTCTAGTCGCCTGTATCTCAGTATTCTCCTTGACGGAAGTGTCTTTTTCTAGTGTGAATCTGACAAAGGGTATTCATTTAGTGTTTCCCCTCTCTCCTTTGACTCCACACACAACCTCCCACTACTATGCTTGATTGGCCCTAATCTTACTCTAGTCATTCTTTTATTCCTGATACCTACAGAAAGCCTTAGGGTTTTCCTTGATCCTATCCGACAATGACTTCTCCTGTCCTCTCCTGGTTCTAACTTGGGATTCTACCTTCATTTTATAGAATCCCCTCGGCCCAACAACTCCACACCAACCCTCTGAAGAGTAACCCGCCCACACCCATTCCCCTACCCAATATTTACCCATGACTAATGCACCCTAGTGACATATCCCTGGACATGTTGGGTTATTTAGCATGGCCAATCCCCCTAACCTGCACACCTTTTGGACTATGGGAGGAAGCTGGACCACCCAGAGGAAACCCATACAGACACAGGGAGAACGTGCAAACTCCACACCATCACCCAAGGCAGGAATCGAACCAGAGTTCCTGGTGTTGTGAGGCAGCAGTGCTAACCACCGTGCCGCCCAGTGGGCTGCAGCTCCATGACGGCATTGTAAGCTTGCCCCAGGTTCCAAAATCTCTTTATACAACACTAAAGTATCTGGAGTGGGCATTGAACTCTCAACCTTCTGACTTGGAGGTGAGATGTGCTACACACTACGTCGCAGTTAACATGTGCTGAATCAGGCAAACCAACGTAAACCATCGGGATACAGGAACAGAAATTACCACTGAGCCTGCACTCCATTTAATTCAGAGATGCAGCTCGGTATCTTAACTCTTTCTGCGAGCCTTCATTCCCCATTTTGGAATGCATTTGGCTCCGGTATTTTCTAATCCACCTGTTCAAAAATGTAATTACATACAGGACCTGAACCCAAGCCTTCCGGTTAAGAGGTAGAAACACCACAAAAGCCCCCAGTGCACTTGTCCCTCCTGAAGTCATTTTATTTAATCTAATCTGTTTTGTTTTCAGGATTTGCTTTGGGCGTCCAACAGATACACCCGGCTCTGATCCAACGTCCCCTCGGGTAAGAGAGAGAAACCTTTGTTATACAAGTGGCTCTGTACCCAGACGTTTGTGCATTTCTGTAGCATCTCTCACCATTTCAAGTTGCCCCAAAGCACACTACAGCCAAAGAGGCATTCTGTAATTTCTGCTGAAATGTAAAAATTGCAGCAGCCAATTTGCACAGTAAGATTCCACAAACTGTAATCTGATCACGATGCAGGAATCTGTTTTGGTGATGTTAACTTGAGGGGTAACTATGGGCCAGGGTACAGGAAATAACTGATATTCAAATAGCACTGTGGGATCCTCTATATGCCTGCATGATACACCACCACCGAGGGGGAGCAATAAATGCTGCCCTTTACCGCAATGCCCAAGAAGAAAACACAAAACAGGGCCTCAACTTGACATCTCATCTAAAAGATGGCACCTCCAGCAATGCAGCACTCTGGCAGTTAGATCGTGTGTTGAATCTAATGCTTATGGGTGGCATTGTGGCTCAGTGGTTAGCACTGCTTCCTCACAGTGCCAGAGACCTGGATTTGATCCCAGCCTCGAGCGATTGTCTGCATGGAGTTTGCACGTTTTCCCCGTGACATTGGGGTGCTCCGGTTTCCTCCCACAATCTAAAAGATGTGCAGGTTAGGTGAATTGGCCTCGCTAAATTGTCCAGTTGCGTTAGTCAGGGTTAAATGTAGAGTTATCGGGAATGGGTTTGGGTGGCATACTCTTCGGAGGGTTGGTGTGGACCTGTTGGGCCAAATGGCCTGTCTCTATACTTTAGGGATTCTGTGAATTCTTTTGTGTGGTTTTTATGCATTAATCAAAGATTTAGTTTAAAGACAAAGAGAAGGCATAATTACAGCCTTGTTCAATAACACCAACTATCCTTCTACATGCTTATGTAAGATTGGCCACCCTGAAATCGTACTGCTACACTGTCAAGAGAATCTTCTGTCAACTCTGTATTTCTTCCAGCAATCTAACTGACAGTGTCCACACTGTGCTATTTATGTCCAGTGGGATGCAGCTCCATGACATCATTGTAAGCTTGCCCCAGGTTCAAAAATCTCTCTGTATAACATCAAAGTCTCTGGAGGGGGCATTGAACTCTCCTTCTTCTGACTCGGATATGAGAGTACTACACACTACTTCGCAGTTAACATGAGCTGAATCAGCGAGGTAAAAACAATGACTGCAGATGCTGGAAACCAGATGCTGCCTGAACTGCTGTGCTCTTCCAGCACCACTAATCCAGAATGCACTGAATCAGGAGGACCAACGTAAACCATTGGGATACAGGAACAGAAATTGCCACTGAGCCTGCACTCCATTTAATTCAGAGATGGCAGCTCGGTATCTTAACTCTTTCTGCGAGCCTTAATTTCCCATTTTGGAATGCATTTGGCTCCGGTATTTTCTAATCCACCTGTTCAGAAATGTAATTACACACAGGGCCTGAACCCAAGTCTCCTGATTAAGAGGTAGCGACAAAAACCCTCCATCCACTTGCCTAACAAAATTCATTCAATTTCCATATGATGTTTTCAATTAACCTAATGTCACAGCTTTCTGCAGGAGAGAGTTCTAGATTCTACAAACGTTCTTTTCAGACAGCACTTCTGAATAATTGCCCCAATTATAAAGTTGTGGCCTCTTTCATTTAGGAATCTCACACCAGAGGAGTTTGTCTTTCTATCAATCTTGACATGTCCCTTACCTCAGTAATATTGTTCACAGATAGGACTGAATGTTTATTTCTCTCTCTCTCTCTCTCTCTCGTTTTCTTTCTGTCTTTAATTTTGATGGGAAATTGTTACTCAGTTTTATTAGCACTGAGTACACAACCTTCCTACTCCCAAAGGAGCTGGATAATCCTTTGTTTTTGAGTGTGTTTCGGATGAATTCACTCTAAACTGAACCTTTCACATTGCATTAAGTATTCAGGCAGAAGGAATGTGCGGACTGAATTCTGTTGTGTGTTTGTTAAATCAGTCTTCCTTTCCTTTTCCTATTGTGCTGTTTCTTAGAGGTGGAGACTCCCTTCACAGTTGCTCCCAGCTTTTACTTGGCACAACTTCTGACGTTTAGTACATTGGGCTGTGGAGTGTTGAGCCATACTGTGAGGCTGGCATTCCCTGGGATGTTCAGGTCCGAGGCAATACCATGATGAAAGGGGGGAGTGGGGGGAGAGCAGCCAATGTTCTTGCCCCTGATGATGACCCCTGACTCTGACTGAAATGTTGATGAAGTTTGGGCTCCATTACGATGGTGACATGGTCGCCGCTGACTGGAGCCAGATCTCCCTTGCCTCAGACGCAGACAGCAAAGCAAATTATGGGACATGTTGGTTCATGGTGACCTTGCTGACCCACTGCCTTTAGGTGATCAGGGGAGTGCCTTGCTCTGCCAATGGCCTCATTTCCCGCCTGGCCAGGTTAGCCGTGTAAAGTGACTGCTGCTTTTCTGACAGGTGAACTAGGACAGCCTGTCTACTGGGGTTTTGTGCCAATTGGGGGAAATTGGAGGCTCAAAGTGTGAGGAGGGCCAGCTGCTGAAACTCTATAGCCTTGTCACCCCAATTTCTCCATTTCCTCCACACCCCGCCCCCCCCCCCCCCCCCCCCACCACCCCAGTCCACCTGCTCCAAAGGTGTTTAATAACATCTCTGAACAGGTTTATTATTTTTAAAAAACAAAGGTCCAATTTGACCCCTTGATCTTCAGACTCCGATGGGGGTTGCTCCCAACTGAAACAAGGGTAATAGTAAAATGTGTCAGGATTGTATTCCTTCTCCCTGCACTCAACAGCTCTTTACCTGACAGGGTCAGCCACTGAGGTTTCTCTGTGTCATTCTTGCCCCCTCAAGCTTGGCTTGTTCTGCCCCATTAGATTTCAGCCAGTCACTTAATTGTCCCATGAATGCATCCTTGGGAAACCTTGGGTCCTATGTGTGCGAGCTAGAGATTCTCCTCACTGAGCAGCTGGCTAATCTGATTGGAGTTTCTCACAGCAACGTACTAGTCTGTGCTTGAATTCCAGGGCAATGTTGCTCACAGTGGAGCTGGCACGTTGAACTTGATTTGAATGATTTAAATTTCCAAGTAGGACAGCTATTGTAGATTACATTCGGAAACGCTGATTTTTTTTTTCGCAAAAACTAAGCAGTCGTCATTTTGTTCCCAACTATTGGACTGAATTTTAAGATTTTCTTTTGACCTGCCGCTCCACTTATTTGATTGGAAACCGTTTTGGTTCAATTGAGAAATCTAGTGACTTTGAATGTAACATCGTTTTTGAGTCAGTCTTTTAAAACTCCAGGAGGAACTGAGTTTACAGCTGGGCCTCCCTTTTATGACTTGTTTTATTTTTTTTTTCATGGGATTTGGGCTTTATAGACGATGCCAGCATTTGTTCACCCATCCCTGAAAGCCCTTGAGCTGAGTAGCATCCTTGGCTTTATCAGAGGTCAACCATGCTGCTGTGGGTCTGGAGTCACATGTAAGCCAGACCAGGTAGGGACAGTAGATGTCCCTCGTGAAAGAACTCTGGAACTGGGATCCTGCTTAACATCCAAAGGCAGTTTTATGGAGAATCATTGCTGCATTTCCATCTAACTGCTCTCTCCAGTTTTTGTAATCGCACTCTGTATTTATGATCCCTGTTTAAGGAGTTATTTTTGTATTTGATTTGATTATTAGTGTTACTTTTCACTGTATCTTGGTAAATGTATTACTTTGTGTGCTATCCAGACAAAGCATTCCTTATGTATGTCAGAGTAATCGAACAGAATATATTATTACAGTTACAGAGAAAGATCAACTCTAATATGAGAATATTTTTCCTGCATAATCAATAATCTTAAGAATGTATTCCAAAAAAAGCTACTCTTGTAATCTAAGTGATCAGTTCAGCTCATGAGTTGGTCTGAGGTTCTGATCTTGTATCGGTCAGATTAGGTGAGGAGCAGCTAGTTCCTATCGTCCTGATGGAGACTTTTAAAGGGATAGTGTTGGTGCTTTATGCCTGTCCTTAATTGTTCAACTTACCCTTAGTGGGATTTGAACTCTTTGTCTTGTTTAGATTAGAATTGATTACATTACAGTGTGGAAACAGGCCCTTCGGCCCAACAAGTCCACACTGACCCGCCGAAGCGCAACCCACCCATACCCCTACATTTACCCCTTACCTAACACTACGGGCAATTTAGCATGGCCAATTCACCTGACCTGCACATCTTTGGACTGTGGGAGGAAACCCTCGCAGACACTGGGAGAACGTGCAAACTCCACACAGTCAATCGCCTGAGGCGGGAATTGAACCCGGGTCTCTGGCGCTGTGAGGCAGCAGTGCTAACCACTGAGTCACCGTGTCACCCACCGTGTGGTTGTTAGACCTGTACAGTGACCATTAGGTGATCAGATAGAAATATATTGATAGTGCAAACCATACCAAAGTTTTAGTTTTGGATGGTTTCAAAAGAAAGTCCAGTGCTCAGTGTAACCGTGTGGGTGGCCAAAGACTACCATGATGATGAACCAGTATAGTCACAATTTTAGGCTTTGGAGGATGAAGATTAGACGCTAGCCTTACCAGTGTTGTCAATCTCCTGAGAATTGTATAACATCTGTCAATGTGCCCCAGAGGTCGTCTTCATGGTATCCTGGCGTAGTATCAGTTATTGAACCTTTGTACTGGCAGGACCTTTGGGCTTCTGAGTCTAGGGAACACTAGGTAATGTGTATGTATGTTTTTAGAGAGGACAGTGTTTATATTTTGAATGAGGGAGCTCTCTGCCAACATTTTCTTCAATAATTCTGTATATGTGGAATTCTAGTGTCAGGAACTTTTAAATTGATAACAGAAATGTTTAATCATTTCTAGCTTTGCAGCTGATTTGAGTGATGGTGTAATGAAGGACAGATTAAAGGATTACATGGGTGTAGTGCAGTGCTTCTGTAACTGCACTAGTGTTTCAGAGGCTTGGACTTACCATTCAGAGAATGTGAGCTTGGAACAGGAGGGAGGCCATTTAACCCTTTGAACCTGTTCTGCCATTCCTAGAAACATAGCAAATAGGAACAGGAGTAGGCTGTTCAGCCCTTCAAGCCTGTTCCACCATTCAATATGATAATGTCTGATCGTTCAACACTATTCCCGCTTTCTCCACATACCCTTTGATCCCTTTAACTATATCTAACTTCTTCTTGAAAACATATTCTGTCAGAGAATCCACAGGCTCCCCACTCTCTGGGTGAATGCATTTCTCCTCCTCTCAGTCCTAAGTGGTCTACCCCAGCTCCTGAAAATGGGATCCTTAGATATGGACTGTCCCATTATTGAAAATATCTTTCCTGCATTTAACCTGTCTCGCCCTGTTAGGATTGTATAGGTTTCTATTAGATGCTGCTCTTTCTGAGAAATTCCAGTGAATCTAATTCTACCCAATCCAGTCTGCCTTCATACAGGGATCATTTTGGTAAACCTAATAACCTACTTAAATAATTCAATAATATCATAGCTGATCTGTGATAAATTCCATTCTCCAGAATCTAAGTTCAGTTTGAACATGATAACACAAAGGGTTCTGGCTTCAGGTAAAGTAACCATGGAGCTGTCTGACTGTTAGAAAAACCCAACACGTTAATGAATGACCATTGCAGAAGGAAGTCTTCTATCTTTTTATGGTCTGGCCTATATGTGACTCCAGTCCAATGCAAACATGGTTGATTCTTCAATTCTATTCATTTTTCAGGGATGAGTAATAAATACCAACTTTAAGAAGAAATAGTTATTAAAACGAAGTCCTGTAGTTTTTTTTCTTTTTTTTCTTTCTTTAGCCATAGTGCTTATTCTTCCCCACAGCACACCTGTCTGTGTGTGTGTGTAAGTGACATGTCTACAATGTCACACTTTCCACATTGCAAATCCTGCCTCACTCATCATATTTTTAAAATAATAACCTCCAGGTCTGCTCCTAGGCCTGGCAAGGTTGGCTGTTAATAGGTCCAGACCACGGGCTGTGGAGGGGCTCATTTCTGCCAACTGCCTGTCCCCTTTCCACGGTTACATGCTAATCTGTATTTATTGGAATCAATAAAAACACTACGTGTAAAATAATTTTGTTAGGTGTTTTTCCTGGTGGTGGAAACAATTATATGGCCAAGGAACCAGTAACAAGCACAGCTTGGTGGGAGTAATGCTTACATGAAAATGGGGAGGGTAGGGATCAAATCAAAATAGAGTTGGGGGGGGGAAATAAAACACCCCACTCCCCATGGTGCCTGTCTCCCCGTAAAGGCAGTGAGAATGCTGATGGACACTGCATGCTTCTTTTCCAGGGACACCCAAACGAGCATGTAACCACTGAACAGGGACAGGCATTTGGCAGAAATGAATCCCTCCACGGTCCGTGGCCTGGACCTATTAACAGCCAACCTGGCCAGGCCGAGGAGCGGACCTGGAGGTAATTATTTTTAAAATCTGATGAGCAAGGCAGGATTTGCACTGTGGAAAGTGTGATATTATAGAAATGCCTGTAATGACTCTGTGCGTTTGGCATGAACTTGTTGGATTTGAGTCACACATAGGCCAGACCATAAAAAGATAGAATGACCTTCTTGAACAGTCATTCATTAACGTGTTGGGTTTCTCTAACAGTCAGACCACTCCATCATTACTTTACCTGAAGCCAGAACCTTTTGTATTATCATTTTCAAACTGAACTTTAAACTTTGATTCTGGAAAATAGAACATGAGCTGCTTGTGAATACAATGTTGCTGCTGGGAGGAAGATTGAAGAATATTGGACCTGGGCTGAGGGTTACACATCTCAGTTGAAGAATTCAGTACCACATCAGTAATTAGAGTCATAGAGATGTACAGCATGGAAACTGACCCTTTGGTCCAACTCGTTCATACCAACCAGATATCCCAACCCAATCTAATCCCACCTGCCAGCACCCGGCCCATATCCCTCCAAACCCTTCCTGTTCATATACCCATCCAGATGCCTTTTAAATGTTGGAATTGTACCAGCCTCCACCACTTCCTCTGGCAGCTCATTCCATACATGTATCACCGTCTGTGTGAAACCATTGCCCCTTAGGTCTCTTTTATACCTTTCCCCTCTCTCCCTAAACCTGTGCCATCTAGTTCTGGACTCCCCCACCCCAGGGAAAAGACTTTGTCTATTTATCCTATCCACGCCCCTGGTGATTTTATAAACCTCAAGAAGATCACCCCTGAGCCACCGATGGTCCACCACGGAATACAGCTCTGGCCTTTTCAACCTTTCCCTATAGCTCAAATCCTCCAACCCTAGCGACATCCTTATAAATCTTTCTGGAACCCTTTCAAGTTTCACAACATCCTTCTGACATCCTTTACTCAATTCTCTGACCAATAAAGGAAAGCATACCAAACACCACCTTCACTATCCTATCTACCTGTGACTCCACTTTCAAGGAGCTATGAACCTGCACTGCAAGGTCTCTTTGTTCAGCCACACTCTCTAGGACCTTGCCATAAAGTGTAGAAGTCCTGCTAAGATTTGCTTTCCCAAAATGCAGCACCTCGCATTTATCTGAATTAAACTCCATCTGCCACGTCTCAGCCCATTGGCTCATCTGATCAAGATCCTATTGTAATCTGGGGTAACCTTCTTCGCTGTCTACCACCCCTCCAATTTTGGTGTTATCTGCAAACTTACTAACTGTACCTCTTATGCTCACGTCCAAATTATTTATATAAATGACAAAAAGTAGTGGACCCAGCACCGATCCTTGTAGCACTCCACTGGTCACAGGCCTCCAGTCTGAAAAACAACCCTCCACCACCACCCTCTGTCTTCTACCTTCGAGCCAATTCTATAAACAAATGGCTAGTTCTCCCTGTATTCTATGAGATCTAACCTTGCTAACCAGTCTCCCATGAGGAACTTTGTTGAGGGCCTTACTGAAGTCCGTAGAGATCACATCCACCGCTCTGCTCTCATCAATCCTCTTTGTTACTTCTTCAAAAATGCAATCAAGTTTGTGAGACATGATTTCCCACGCACAAAGCCATGTTGACTATCCCTAATCAGTCCTTGCCTTTCCAAATACATGTACATCCTGTCCCTTAGGATTCCCTGCAACATCTTGCCCACCACCAACGTCAGGCTCACCAGTCTACAGTTCCCTGGCTTGTCCTTACCACCGTTCTTAAACAGTGGCACCATGTTTGCCAACTTCATCTTCCGGCACCTCACCTGTGACTAGCGATGATACAAGTATCTCAGCAAGAGGCCCAGTAATCACTTCTCTAGCTTCCCACAGAGGTCTAGGGTACACCTGATCAGGTCCAAAGGATTTATCCACTTTTATGTGCTTTAAGACATCCAGCACTTCCTATTCTGTAATATGGACATTTTTTAAGATGTCACCATCTAATTCCCAACATTCTATCACTTCCATGTTCTTCTCCACAGTAAACACTGATGGAAAATACTTGTTTAGTATCTCCCCCCCCATCTCCTGCAGGTCGGCACATAGGCTGCCTTGCTGATCGTTGAGGGACCCTATTCTCTCCCTTGTTACGTTTTATTCAGTCAGTCATCAAACAGTTTACCTGGATACACCAGATTAAAGTGTGACAATCTCTAGTTCAAAGTCCAATTGTGCACTTGATTATTTTCGATTGAAAACATTCGGATTTTGAAATGGAGGGTTATCCAGTGCGGAATGAAGTGTTGCAGAATCTGATAGGGCGATAGCACTTTGGAGAGACCCTGAATAAATAATCAGAGCCCCAGATCTAATCATTTACTGAAAGTGCTTTGATCAAAATGATCCAAGTTTGAACTTGACTCAGGTGGTTGAATTCTTAAGCATAGTATCCAGGTTGTCAGACCAGTGCAGTACAGGTGGCAAGCTGCAGTCCCAGGGGCTATCTAATAAATGAGGTGTTGAACATGCTTATCTCATTGCTGCTTCTTTTCACTTCCTGGGAGCAAATGAATTTGTTTCAGAACTACATCCTTACCTCCCCCTTTCATGTAGCTCCGTCTCTGTCTCTGGGTTCCATCTCCATCTAGCTGCTCACTTCTCCCCTCCCCCACCAACCTCCATTTTGACTTCAGCATAATTACCACTTTATGCTAACTAGTATCGGTTCTGCTTTCTTCCCTTTGATGCTGCCAGTCCTGCTGTGTTTCTTCAGCAATTTTTCTCCAGTTTTTGTGCTTCAGAAGTAATTAGTTGACTCAGGTGCTGTCAAAAGAGTGTGTAAGTTTCATTGTAATTGCCAGCTTGTTAGTACTAATGTTACTGGATTCAGATTTGTAAAGAATTGTTTTCACTTCCGGCAATTTCAATTCTCCTAAAAGGACCTTGTTCCTGATCTCCTCCTTGGCTCACTTGATAGCACTCTACTCTCCGAATCAGGAAGTTCAAGATTCAAGTCACATCTCAGAGGCCTGAGCACACACACTCAAGCTGTCTCTCCAGTGCAATAATGAGAGAGTGCTACACAACACTATGTGATGTTTATTTTTGCATGTGATGTGAAACTAAGGTCCTGCCTAATGTTGCAGATAGTACAATGGAATCTTTTGTGTCTCTTTTGAAAACGAGAAGGGGACTGCATCAACAAGTCATGGCCTTCACTAAAAACGATCTATAAGTGGAGTTCCAGGTAGGTAGGATAGTGAGGAAGACGTGTATGCTTGCCTTTATTGGTCAGTGCATTGAGTATAGGAGTTAGGAGTACAGGACATTGGTTAGGCCACTATTGGAGTACTGTATGCAATTCTGGTCTCCCTGCTACAGGAAGGATGCTGTAAAACTTGAAAGGGTACATAAAAAAAAATTACAAGAATGTTTCCAAGCTTGGAGGCTTTTGAGAGGCTGAATAGACTGGGGCTGTTTTCCCTGAAGTGTTGGAGGCTGAGGGGTGACCTTATAGCGGTTTATGAAATCATGAGGGGCATGGATAGGGTAAATAGACTAAAACTTTTTTTCTAGGGGTGAGGAAGTCTAAAACATGGGTTTAAGGTGAGAGGGGAAAGATTTAAAAGGGATCTAAGGGGCAACATTTTCATGCAGTGGGTGGTACTTTTATGGAATGGGCTGCCAGAGGAAGTGGTGGAGGCTGGTACAATTCCAACATTTAAAAGGTATCTGGATAGGTGTATGAATAGGAAGGGTTTGGAGGGATATAGGTCAAATGAGACTAGATTAATGTAGAATATCTGGTCTGTTTCCGTGAATAGTCATGCTTCTATGACTCTGACTTGAAGTGCATAAGACATGGGAGCAAAAGTCGGCCATATGGCCCATCGAGTATGCCTCACCATTGAGTGAGATCATGGCTGATCTGACCATCTTCCTCATGTTGTAATTGTACCAGCATTGTGCCTTTTCTGGCAGCTCATTCCATACACACGCCACCCGCTTCGGTTCCTTTTTAAATCTTTCCCCTCTCACCTTAAACCTGTGCCTTCTAGTTTTGGACTTGCCTACCCAGAGAAAAGACCTTGGCTACTCATGTTATACATGCTGCTCATAATTTTATAAACTTTGATAGGTCACCCCTCAGCCTCTGACACTGTAGGGAAAACAGCCTCGGCCTAGTCAGCCTCTCCCTATAGCACAAACCATCCAGCCCTCCTTGTAAATCTTTTGTGAACTCATTCCAGTTTCACATTTTCCCTATAGCAGGGAGACCAGAATTGAATGCATTATTTCAAAAGTGTCCTAACCAATGCCCTATACAGCCGCAACATGACCTCCCAACTCCTATACTCAATGCACTAACCAATAAAGGCAAGCTTACCAAGCATATTCTTCACTATCCAGTCTATCTGCGGCTGCACTTTCATGGAACTATAAACCTGCACCCAAGGTTCTCCGTTCGGCGACACTCCCCAGGACTATACCGTTAAGTGTACGAGTATCAATGTGTGGCCCCATATTCTGAAATGATGCCATCTGGTCCTAGACTCCCCCACAGGGAAACAACTTTGAATCCCTAGAATATGGAAGCAGGCCATTCAGTCAATTGAGTTCACACCAACTCTCCAAAGAGCAAGCACCCCAGGTCCAACCCTCCCATCCCCTGTAACCCTGCATTTCCCATGGCCAATCCACCTAACCTGCACAACTTTGGATTGTGGGAGGAATCCAGAGCAAACCCACGCTGTTTTGGGGAGAATGTGCAAACTTCCCAGAGAAGGTCGCCCAAGGCTGGAATCAAACCTAGGTCCCTGGCACTGGTACATCAGTGACCATTAACCCTGTCTCCGCATCCACCCTGTCAAGTCCCCTGAGAATCCACAATAAAGTTGTCTCTTATTCTTTCCCATTCCAGTGTGTACAGCCCCCACTCAACTTCTCATAAGACAATCTATCTCCACCTAGGTAAAAGCAATGACTGCAGATGCTGGAAACTAGATTCTGGATTAGTGGTGCTGGAAAAGCACAGCAGTTCAGGCAGCATCCAAGGAGCAGCAAAATCACCGTTTTGGGCAAAAGCCCTTCATCAGGAATACAGGCAGAGAGCCTGAAGGGTGGAGAGATAAATGAGAGGAGGGTGGGGGTGGGGAGAAAGTAGCAAAGAGTACAATAGGTCAGTGGGGGAGGGGATGAAGATGATAGGTTAGGGAGGAGGGGGGAGTGGATAGGTGGAAAAGGCCTCGGATGCTGCCTGAACTGCTGTGCTTTTCCAGCATCACTCCCATGTAGAATCTGTCTACACCTGGAATCAGCCTAATGAACCTTCTCTGGACTGCCTCCAAGACCAGTATATTTTTAATGGAACACAGAACAGTACAGTACAGGCCCTTCAGCCCTCAATGTTTTATCTTAAGCTAAGAACAAACTAATCTATGTACCCTTCATTTTACCGTCATCCATGTACCTATCCAAGAGTTGCTTAAATGTATCGGGTTCTATTATTACTGCTGGCAGAGTATTCCACACACCCACCACTCTCTGTGTAATGAACCTACCTCTGACATCTCCACTAAACCTTCATCCAGTCACTTAAAGTTATGCCCCTTCGTGATAGCCATTTCCACCCTGGGAAAAAGTCTCTGTCTATCCTTCCTACAATGAAGAAATCTACCCTCATAACTCCAACCCCGAGACCCAACTTCACCCCCACCATCACCGTTCCCACACTACCTAAATATCCCCACATCACTACCTCACCCTCCATTTCATCACTACCCAACCATCGCCCTTACTTCACCCTGAACCACTTCACAATCCCCACCCCTCCTCCTGAAATTCACTATCCAGCACTCCATTATTACTAAACTCCTCACAGCCCACTAAACTTCCATCCTCACAGTTACCCATAATACCACCCCACAATGCCACCATTTCTAACTGCACAGCGTTCACTGCTACACTCACTCACACCCTGATAACCCTCTCACAGGCCTACACCATTGGCTATCCCCAACACATATTAACACGCCCCCAACATCATCACCCGTCAAACGCAACAAGCCCCCTATCATCCTACCCCCTCACACACACAACCTCTCACACTGTCAACTCCAGTCCCCTCACATCCCCCATTAAAATATTCCACCCTTCACAACCAACCTCACATGCACCAGTGCCCTCACATCGCCATGATCTGCACCCCTTCACACCCCACCAAAATCCACCAACTCACACCATTACCACCAACCTCCATCACAACCCACCAACTCCCACTGACCCTCCTCCCAACTCCACCCATCCCCAATAACCCAGGACCATTAAACCACCTCTTCCCACCACTCAAATCTACTACTGCTAATTTCACCTTCACACTCTAACATGTCCCATACCCCCACCACTTCATGCCTCCAACCCCAAAACTACCCCTTCTATTTCCCCCTTATACAGCCCAACTCCTCTCTTCTATACTCAAGTCACCAACATGCCCACTTAGCTCAAACCCAAACCCCAACTTACTCCTCAAATTCAAACCCAAAACACACTCCTCATTCTATCACCCAACTCAGCCACAAACACCTTTGTTCCTCCTCATAATCCCATATCCCAGCATCTTCCCCTGCCCACCCACTTAACCTGATTCACCTAATCCACCCTGATAGCACTCTCACCCTGGCACCCATCTGCCGATCATAGTCATACAGTTTGGAAACCGACCCTTCAGTCCAACTCAGCGATGCCAACCAAGTTTTCCAAACTAAATTAGTCCCACTTGCCTGCATTTGGCCCATGTCCCCAATATCATTCCTCTCTCACTTACCCCTCAATGCCTCAGTCTCACCCATATGCTCATCACCCACCATAACACCTTCCATCCCCTCCCCAGTGTAAAGGTCAGTCCTCTACCTTGCCAGTCCAGCCCCTCAATCGCACACTCACCACATCACCAAACACCCTCAGCCTCACCAACAAATAATCCTCTTTCCATCTGCATATTCAACCCTTCCCTTCTCTTCATTCACCCACACTACCCATCCGTTAATGCTTCTCACCAACTGTCACCATCACCTCACTCTCACTACAATTCTCACCCACTGCATTCACCCGACCCTCACCCTGCTCATTAGCGCTTACCTACCTTCAAACCTCAATCATCCCTACTCACTCCCCTCACTTCCATCAGGGATATGGGCTGAGTGCTGGCTGATGGGACTAGATTGGGTTGGGATATCTGGTCAGCATGGACGGGTTGGACTGAAGGGTCTGTTTCCATGCTGTACATCTCTATGACTCTAATCCCTTATCTGCCTCGCCCCACACACTCATTCACACAACTTCACACTATTATTCCTTTCCACCCCACCCAAATTTACTCTGTTGGCTGCCTGGCTAGAAGCGACCACAGCAGAACACAATATTCCAAGTGTGGTCCAACCAGGGCTTTACAGAGCTGCAATATAACCTCACAGCTCTTAAATTAACTCAAACCCCCTGCTAATGAAAGCCAACACACCATACGCCTTCTTAACAATCCTACCAACTTGGATGGCAACTTTGAGGGATCTATGGATGTGGACCCCAAAATCCGTCTATTCCTCCACACTGCCAAGAATCCTGCCTTTAACCCTGTAAACTGCGTTCAACTTCGACCTTCCAAAATGAATGACTTCATACTTTTCCAGATTGAACTTCATTTGCCACTTCTCAGTCCAATGCTGCATCCTGTCAATGTCCCGTTGTAACCTGCAACAGCCCTCCACACTATCCACCACTTCACCAGTCTTTGTGTCATTGACAAATTTACTAACCCATCCTTCCACTTCCTCATCCAAGTCATTTAGAAAAATCACAAAGAGCAGAGGTCCCAGAACAGATCCCTGTGGAACACCACTGGTCACCGAGCTCTAGGCTGAGTACTTTCCATCTGCTACTACCCTCTGTCTACTGTGGGCCAGCCAAATTTCCCTGTATCCCATGCCTCCTTACTTTCTGAATGAGCCTACCATTGAAACCTTATGAAACGCCTTGCTAAAATCCTCAGGTAAGGTGTCCAAAACTGTTCACAGTATTCCAGCTGTGGTCTGATTTGTGCCTTGTTATAGTTTTGCAACATCTCCCTACTTTTATAATCTATTCCCTTTGAAATAAAGGCTAGCATTCCATTTGCCTTCCCTATTACCTGCTGAACTTTAATGAGTGAGGACTCCCAAATCCCTCTATTCTGTAGCTTTTTGCAATCTTCCTCCATTTAACTTATATTCTGTTCTGCTATTCTTCCTGTCAAAGCACACAACTTCATGTTTTCCCACATTATATTCCATGTACCAAGTTTTAGCCCACCCATTTAACCTGTAAATATCTCTCTGCAGACTCTTTGTTCATCCTCGCAGCTTGTCTTCCTATCTAGCTGAGTCATCTTCAAACTTGGTAGACTGCATTCACTTTCCCTATCCAAGTTAATCACATACCTTGCAAATGATTGTAGCCCCAAAGCTGTGTTCTTGCTAAATGTGATATTAGCTGGAAGGGGCCTTTCCTATTTACAACAGCACCACTTTAAAGGTATTTCAGTGGCTGTGAAGTATTTTAGCACATCCAGAGGGATAATGCTAGCCTGTCCTTTCTTACGGTGTGTGATCATGGTTAACTAGCTGTGTGGGGCTGGACATATCACATACGTGCTTCTGGAGAGAGCTGCAGTGGTTTTTGTCGAGCTTTGCCCTAAGCAGCTCTGTGATGCAAGACTCTGTACTCTACGGGTCTCTGCGCTGGGACATACACAGACACACACGGCGATCGCACCCAGAGTATTATCAGCTTGCTGAGAGATGTCTTTGGTCTGCCCAAAACTTGTTGGTCTTCCAGAACAAGGAGTTGACCCTGAGCAAGTGCTGCAGACTGGCACATTCCAAGGTCCAGGACTACGTGCTGAGGGACCCACTAAAGCTTGAGGCAGTTGTCACTAAGAGGCAGTGGGGAAAGACCACTGTCTGAGGTCTTTCTGCTGAAGTTAAATGGGGGTCTGTTCAGTTATCGGATCCTGCCAGGACCTCACATGCATGTAATATTGTCTTGTTTAAGTAAGAAGTGGTGTTTGTTTGTTGGATAGAGTCAAATTCCAATGTTTATTTTCTTCTGCTACTGTGCAGAACTGACTGCGTTAGTGACTATTATGTAGGCTTATTTTTATCGATAAGATATATTTTTGAAATTAAAAAGAAAAGATAGTGTAAGTTGATGTGGGCTGGGTTAAGTTTAGGGAGCTGTTCAGAAGCTCTGGACTGGAAAATTGAACCGTGCATGTAGATGTAACCAAGGAGATAGGAGAAAGCAATTGGAGTTTTTATAGGAAGTAGTAACCCGCTGGTTTGCTGCAATAAATATCTGAGGAGTGTCCTTTGTTAGAATTGGAATTGGTTGGAATAGAAACACTCCCAGGAAGAAAGAGACAAACAAATAATGTCTGAAGGAGGGAGGAGTTAATGATGGGTGACAGAAAGATGAGGGCTCTCCCCTTAGAAAGTAAATCAGCCCTAGCTTTTATCTGTGTTCCAGTAGGGTCTTGGGTCCCATTGTGTAAGACACCCAAAAGCACAGAAGGAAGTTTTGAACTGCACTGGTCCAGGCCAAAGAAACACAATTGCATTGGAAATGAACCAAAATGTCCTGAGATTATGTACGTACTATGTGTAGTGAGATGGGAGGGATCTTTGTAGGGTCTGGCAGACACTGAACTCAATGCTTTTTCATCAGAATTCCTTTCAGATGTCTCTTTTTGAATG
The DNA here is from genome assembly GCF_047496795.1 of Chiloscyllium punctatum. NCBI lineage: Eukaryota > Metazoa > Chordata > Chondrichthyes > Orectolobiformes > Hemiscylliidae > Chiloscyllium > Chiloscyllium punctatum. The sequence continues at coordinate 52,870,525 of NC_092775.1, forward strand.
TGATGAACTTGTTCTAAGTCCTGTGGAGTAGTTTGAAGCAATGATCCTGATCCCCAGGACGCAACCGCTGTAACGTAGCTTTCCAAATACTGTGTTATTGTCAGTTGGTTTTATATTCGTTTCTGAGTGAACAACAATGATTTGGTTCTCTCTGTTCCGCCTTCTCTGATATGTGATATTGTTTACAGTTTCCATGACAAAACAGGAAGCTATAATGAGTATTTGTTTTCTTTTCATGTTCCCTACCTTTAAATTAATAGCTCCTAAAGATGGAGTTCCTTACAATTGCGTTCATGTGCCAGACAACTTTACATACAGGGTGCCATTTGGCCTGAATTGTCTGTGCTATCTCTTTGGGAGAGCAAGCCAAATTAACTGCACTGTCCCATTCTGTCCTCATGGCCCAATTTTTCCCTTTTTAAAAGATGCAATGGTCTCTGTCTCATAAACTTCCTGGGGCAAAGCATCCCACCTCCCCCCATCCCCAACTGTGGTCTGTGTCAAGACATTTTGGATAAGTTCTCTCTCCACTCTGTCATCATTTTTAAATTGATGCTTCCTTGTCACTGACTCCCAACCAGACAGAACAATCTTTGTGTATTCACTCAAACAATGCTCGGCATCATTTTAAAAACTTAAAAATCACACAATACCAGGTTATGGTCCAACAGGTTTATTTGGAAGTACTAACATTTGGAGCGCTACTCCTTCATGAAATGGTTGTGGAGTATAAGATCATAAGACACAGAATTTATAGGCAAAAGATTATAGGTGATGCAACTGATACGATATATTGAACAAACCTAGATTGCTGTTGAGTCTTTCTTTTTTAGAACAGGTTGTAGGGGTTTCAGTTCATTAATATGTAAATCCCAGAACTTCTTTCAAATCACATTCTCGAGGTAACTTAAGGTTTTTTAAAAAAAGTGACATCTCAGCTCAGACAAGGTATTAAAAGTGAGAGGTTAACCAAATAAACCTGTTGGATGATAACCTAGAATAGTGTGATTTTTAACTTTGTCGACCCCAGTACAACATCGGCACGTCCACATCATCGGGAGCAGCGAGAGTGAGGGCCAAGGGGGTGCCAGGAAGGTAAATTAATCCTTTTAATCACTTACCTCGTGTAAAGGTGGAGCGCAACTGAGCAGGACAGGACACGGGACTGCGGAGTAAGCAAGGTAATATACTTGGGCGGTTGCTTTACCCAAAACACTACTTAGGTAGTGTCTCCCACCCATCCTCCTCCTCTAGATCCTCCATCTCCTTTGCAGATGATACAAAGATAGGTGGAGTTGTGGACAGTGAGGAGGGCTGTTGTCGGCTGCAGAGGGACTTAGATATGATGCAGAGCTGGGCTGAGGAGTGGCAGATGGAGTTCAACCCTGCCAAGTGTGAGGTTGTCCATTTTGGAAGAACAAATAAGAATGCGGAATACAGGGTTAATGGTAGGGTTCTTGGTCAGGTGGAGGAACAGAGGGATCTTGGGGTCTATGTACATAGATCTTTGAAGGTTGCCACTCAGGTGGATAGAGTTTGTAAGAAGGCCTATGGAGTATTATCGTTCATTAGCAGAGGGATTGAATTCAAGAGTCGTGAGGTGATGTTGCAGCTGTACAGGACTTTGGTTCGGCCACATTTGGAGTACTGTGTGCAGTTCTGGTCGCCTCACTTTAGGAAAGATGTGGAAGCTTTGGAGAGGGTGCAGAGAAGATTTACCAGGATGTTGCCTGGAATGGAGAGTAGGTCGTACGAGGATAGGTTGAGAGTTCTCGGCCTTTTCTCGTTGGAACGGCGAAGGATGAGGGGTGACTTGATCGAGGTTTATAAGATGATCAGAGGAATAGATAGAGTAGACAGTCAGAAACTTTTTCCCCGGGTACAACAGAGTGTTACAAGGGGACATAAATTTAAGGTGAAGGGTGGAAGGTATAGGGGAGATGTCAGGGGTGGGTTCTTTACCCAGAGAGTGGTGGGGGCATGGAATGCGCTGCCCGAGGGAGTGGTAGAGTCAGATTCATTGGCGACCTTTAAGCGGCATTTGGATAGGTACATGGATGGGTGCTTAATCTAGGATAGAAGTTCGGCACAACATCGTGGGCCGAAGGGCCTGTTCTGTGCTGTATTGTTCTATGTTCTAACCAAAAAAGGTTCTATGCGCCAGATTGGTAAGGTTACTAGTTTTTTTTTCAATAGTCTCTTTGGGCATTCAGAACAGTAGGATTGGATGTTAGGGCAGTTGAATGCTCCTCCTGTAGAATGTGGGAGGTAAGGGTCACCACTCGTGCCCCCACTGACTTCATCTGCAGGAAGTGCACCCAAATTCAGCTCCTTGGAAACAGTATTAGGAGCTGGAGTTGGATGAACTTTAGATCATTCGAGAGGCTGAGGGGAATAATTGATAGGAGTTACAGGGAGGTAGTCACACCATGAGGTACAGAAAAAAGGAAGATGGGTTACAGTTACAGGACAGAAAGGGAACCAGCAGGCACTGCAGGGATCCCTATGGTCATTCCCCTCAATAACAGGTATATCGTTTTGCATACTGTTGGGGGGAAAACGAGTTGCTGGGGGTAAGCCATGGGGTACAGGTCTTTGGCACGAAGTCTGTCCCTGTTGCTCAGAAGGGAAGAGGGGAAATGAGTCATTTGGAACTCCATAGTTAGGGGGACAGATAGGAGGTTCTGTGTGAACAAAAGAGACTCATAGTTGGTGTGTTGCCTCCCAGGTGCCAGGAACCGTGATATCTCTGATCGTGCTTACAGGATCCTTAAGGGAGAGAGAGCAGGCCCAAGTCATGGTCCACATAAGCACCAATGGCATAGGTAGGCAAAGGGCTGGGGATGTAAGGCAGAAATTCAGGGAACTAGGGTGGAAGCTTAGAGCTCGAACAAACCGAGTTGTTATCTCTGATTAGTTACCCAGGCCGTGTGCTAGCAAGGCGAGGAATAGGGAGAGACAGCAGTTGAACATGTGGCTACAGGGATGGTCCAGAAGGGAGGGATTCAGATATCTCTAATAATGAGGGCTCATTCTGGGATAGGTGGGACCTCCACAAGTAGGATAGTCTTCACCTTGTTATGGACTAGGCCAGACCCATCAAAACATTTTTAAGCAGATAGCCGAGACCGTAACTTTGCTATTTGTTTAGCTAGGTATATAGTGTAAATTAGCTGGGTCAACATTTTACACGAACAAAATTTATTTAGAAAATTACAGAATGAGACACAAAGAACAGAAAACAAGAATACTGGATTACTTACCTTATCCAAACCCAACTTAATGATGCTGTTCTGAAAATACTTGCAAAAGCCCCAATACACACATCCCTTAGCTCAAACAGTAAACTGTGACACCGACAACTTACAATTCAAAATCAGAAGGGCAGAGGACAGAGAGAAGGCTTTCAGTTTCCCTGTGACTTTTACTCAACTCACTCCTGAATTGAACTGAACTACACTGCACAGCTAGAGAGCTGGCCACACCCTCTTGACTCGACCAGTTTTTCAAAAGACCTTTCGAGCTTTTGGTCAGAAGCGCTGTCTGTTAGGGTAAGCAACAAGACCCCAATGAACTATTCAAACATCAGACATGAAGGAGCCTGGCCAATTATCCCCTCTCTGGAGAAAAAAAAGCTCAAGGGCAAAGTAATCTTGTACCAGACCGACTTTGTGACAACTTGAACCAGAAGGGTACCAATATCCTGGAGGGTGGGAATTTGCTAATGCTCTTCAGGAGAGTTTAAACAAATTCACCAGGGAGATGGGAACCTGAATTGTAGCTCCAATGTACAGGGGATTGAGAGTAGTGAGGTAATAAATAAGGTTTCAAGTTCGCAAGAGTGTACCAGCAGGTAGGAAGGTGGTTTGAAGTGTGTCAACTTCAATGCCAGAAACATCCGGAATAAGGTGGGTGAATGTGCAGCGTGGTTGGTACCTGGGACTTTGATGCTGTGGCCATTTTGGAGACATGGATAGAACAAGGACAGGAATGAATGGTGCAGGTCCTGGGTTTAGATGTTTCAGTAAGAACAGAGAAGGTGGTAAAAGAGGGGAAGGTGTGGCACTGTTAGTCAAGGACAGTATTATGGTGGCAGAAAGAACGTTTGACTGAGGTAGTATGGGGCTGAGGTTAGAAACAGGAAAGGAGAGGTCGCCCTGTTGGGAGTTTTCTATAGATCTCTGAATAGTTCCAGAGATTTAGAGGAAAGGATAGTAAAGATTATTCTGGATAGTATCGAAAGTAGCAGAGTAGTTGTAATGGGGGTCTTTAACTTTCCAATTATAGACTGGGAACTCTATAGTTCTTGTACTTTAGATGGATCAATTTTTGTCCACTGTGTGCAGGAGGATTTCCTGACAGTGTGTAGACAGGCCAACAAGGGGCAAGGCCACATTAGATTTGGTACTGGATAATGAACCAGGCCAGATGTTAGATTTGGAGGTAGGTGAGCACTTCAGTAATAGTGACCACAATTTGATTATTTTTACTTTAGCGACGGAAAGGGCAAGATATACTGCAGGGCAAGAGTTATAACTGAGGGAAAGGCAATTATGATGCGGTTTAGCAAGATTTAGGATATATAGGATGGGGAAAGAAACTGCATGGGATGGTCACAATTGAAATCAAGGAACAGTTACTGCAGGACCTTGATAAGTATGTGTACCTGTCAGGCAGGGAGGAAGTGGTCGAGCGAGGGAACTGTGGTTTACAAAAGAAGTTGAATCTCTTGTCAAGAGGAAGAAGGAGGCTTATGTAAAGATGAGATGTAAAGATGAGATGTGAAGACTGACTAGAATAAGATTAAGGACAGTAGTGGGAAGTTGTGTGTGGACTCCAAGGAAGTAGGAGAGGTGCTAAATGAATATTTTTTTTGTCAGTGTTCAAACTGGAAAAAGGCAATGTTGTCGAGGCGAATACTGAGATACAGGCTTTCGACTAGACGGGATTGAAGTTCATAAGGAGAAAGTGTTAGCAATTCTGGAAAGTGTGAAAATAGATAAATTCCCTGGGCCAGATGGGATTATCCTAGGATTCTCTGGGAAACCAGGGAGGAGATTGCAGAGTCTTTGGTTTTGATCTTTATGTCATCATTGTCTACAGGAATAGTGCCAGAAGACTGGAGGATAGCAAATGTTGTTCCCTTGTTCAAGAAGGGGAGTAGAGCAACCCTGGAAATTATAGACCAGTGAGCCTTACTTCAGTTACGGTTAAAGTGTTGGAAAGGATTATAAGAGAGAGGATTTATAATCATCTAGAAAGGAATAATTTGATTAGGGATAGTCAATACAGTTTTATGAAGATAGGTCATGCCTCACAAACCTTATTGAGTTCATTTGAGAAGGTGGATGAGGGTAAAGCGGTTGATGTGGTGTATATGGATTTCAGTAAAGCGTTTGATTAGATTCCCAATGTTAGGCTGTTGCAGAAAATATGGAGGCATGTGATTGAGAGTGATTTAGCAGTTTGGATCAGAAATTGGCTAGCTGAAAGAAGACAGAGGGTGGTAGTTGATGGGAAATGTTCATCCTGGAGTTCAGTTACTAGTGGGGTACCACAAGGATCTGTTTTTGGTCCGCTGTTGTTTGTCATTTTTATAAATGACGTGGACAAGGGCATAGAAGGATGGGTTAGTAAATTTGGAGTTTTGAACAGTGCGGAAGGATGTTGCAGGTTACAGAGGGACATAGATAAGCTGCAGAGCTGGGCTGAGAGGTGGCAAATGGAGTTTAATGTGGAAAAGTGTGAGGTGACTCTGGAAGGAGTAACAGGAATACAGAGTACTGGGCTAATGGTAAGATACTTGGTAGTGTAAATGAGCAGAGAGATCTCAGTGTCCATGTGCATAGATCCCTGAAAGTTGCCACCCAGGTTGATAGGGTTATTAAGGAGGCATACGGTGTGTTAGCTTTTATTGGTTGAGGGATTGAGATTTGGAGCCATGAGGTCATGTTGCAGCTGTACAAAACTCTGGTGCGGCCACACTTGGAATATTGTGTATAGTTCTGGTCACTGCATTATATGAAGGATGAGGAAGCTTTGGAAAGGGTTCAGATGAGATTTACTGGGACGTTGACTGGTATGGAGGGAAGGTCTTATGAGGAAAGACAGGGACTTGAGGCTGTTTTAATTAGAGAGAAGGAAGTTGAGAGATGACTTAATTGAGACATACAAGATGATCAGAGGATTAGATAGGGTGGACAGTTCGACCCTTTTTCCTCAGATGGTGGTGGCTAGCATGAGGGGACATGGCTTTAAATTGAGGGGTGATAGATGTTGGACAGATGTCAGCAGTAGGTTCTTTACTCAGAGTAGTAAGGGCGTGGAACGCACTGCGTGCAGCAATAATACACATGCCAACTTTAATGGCATTTAAGTGATCATAGGGTAAACATATGGACAATAATGGAATTGTGTCGGTTAGATGGGCTTCAGATTTGGTTTCACAGGTCAGCACAGCATCGAGGGCTGAAAGGCCTGTACTGTGCTATGATGTTCTAAGTTCTAAAAACAGCCATTAAATCGCCTCTTGCCCATCATCCCATGAGTGAATTAATTAATTCTAATATTTCCTTCTCTCTATAGTTTGGTGTCTTGATATCATACTGTTGGATTGAATTCATTAATATCCTTCCTATAGTAGATCACACAAAACAAATTATATTTACCATTGACTCGGTAAAACCCTAAATATTGCTGCTGCATTAATAGATTATCTGCATCGCGTTTTTGGGTAATTGGATTGAAAGCTCTTTGTGTGTCTGTTCATGTGGAAACCTTTTCATTTGAATCCTCCATTTTCCCTTCCTCTCTTCCTTGCTCTGGATTCCCTTCTTGAATCTCTCACTCTTTGCTCTGTCATGTGGCAGCCGGAAAACAAGGAAACACAATGTTAACTGAATCAGTGTGAGTAGGTGGCTGGGGGGGGAAGGGCTCCTGTTGCTGCTTACAACGGCTGTATTTTTTTTGTAACTAGGAATTTGTTGCATTGTGTGTGTGTAGGTGTCTTTGTTTCAGTTTGTAGGGGATCATCGCTCTCGACCGAGTTGTTTTTAAAGAAAGTTGTTCTCAGGATGTGGGCGTCACAACTATTGACAACCATTGCTAGTTCAGAGCTGTCACAGAATGAAACAGGAAAGAAGGAGACTATTCAGCCCTTCCTACTTGCAATAGCTCTCTGAATGAGCTTTCCAATCGGTCCCACTCCCCCTGTGCTTTCCCCAAAACTCCTGCAATTCTTTCCTTTCCAACAAATTTCCAGGAGATAATTAATTTGATATAATTGAGGTATTCTACCAGATGAGTTTAGAGTTAACCACGCTGTGGGATTAAAATGACTTGGAATCAGAAGAGGGAAGATGGCAGGCTTCCATCCCTCCAGAGGTGCCAAGGTGGCTCAGTGGTTAGCACCCCTGTCTCACAGTGCCAGGGACCTGGGTTTGATTGCAGCCACAGGCATCTGTCAATGTGGAGTTTGCACATTCTCCCTGTTTGTGCATGGGTTTCTTCAGTGCTCTGGCTTCCTCCCATGGTCCAAAGATGTGTAGGTTAGGTGGATTAGCCATGCTTAATTGGATTAGCTGTAGAAAAGCAGGGTTATAGAGAGACGGTAAGGAATGGGTCTGGGTGGGAGATCTCGAATGGCCTACTTCCACAGTGTGTAGGGATTCTATGATTTTGTGTGTCTGCTGCTCTGTGCTGCCATCAAGTTTGGGAACTACTAAAGTTATTGTCCCATATTGGCTTATCCCTCTGACTGGCACCTCTGGTCAGGCACTGTGTCTCATGCAAATTGGGAATGCCCTGGATCCAGAGGATGACCAGTGTGGTCGTCTTGGGTCAGTTGTAACGTTTGTACCTCCTTATGTTAGAAGGACGTGTGACTGAGATCTTTCTCTCTGTGATTTGAGACAAGAGCCATTAACCTCACTCTCATTGCTGGGAGAGTAGCAATCACAGATATTTTCTTCCTCTGTAGCCTCACTTGATGCATCCCATACTGGAACAGGGTAATCCTGGCCTTAAAAGTGGATGTGAAGAGTTAGGTTGGATATTGGGAGTTGTAGGGATAAGGTGAACAAGGATTAGACCCAACAGACTGGTGTTTTCAAATAACCGTTTGAGTGCAAATCTTTGCTCCATTTTCCAATTCCAAAGCAAGTGTAAAACAGACTGATATTTACTTCACTGCATTTAGTGTGGTGTAAATGTAAATGACTTCTGTAAATGCTTTCATTTTGCGAAAATGTGCAAGGCTGATTCCGGATTGAATTTGGAAATTAGAATTTATTAGAATTATTTACTTTTCATTGTATTTTTCTTGTAAAAGTTTTAGAAGTCGCCCTACCATGCTGCCTATGTTATTGACAGAAGTCAGCAAAGTAAAATCATAAGTTACAAAAAAGTACATTTAAGACTAAGTCCATTAAAGTCCATTCAAAGGCTCCTGGTGTCAAAACAAGCTGATCAGGAGACCATACACATAGCCGGATCATCCGCAATGAGAGCAGCACTCTGGAACAAAAAGCCGAAATGCCAGGATGCCACTCCACTGGGCCAAAAGCCTCGGAAGAAAACCGCCACCAAGAATGCCACTTAAGCTGCTGGGACATTGGATCCACGCAAGAAAAGTGACTGAAACACTGAACCGGAAACACTCAGTGAGGATTAAGCCGGACCGAGACTTCATACTGGAACACACCTCTCCATCAGAGTGTGAGTGAGAAAACTAACATCATTATATTACTTGGAAGAATGGAAAAATTATCATAGATTCAAAAAGGAAAGGCCCTTCGGCCCATTGAGTCTGCCCCAATATAACTACTACCAAAAGTGCACTAATCCCAATTTTCTGTATTTGTCCTACACCTTTGAATGTAACAATATTTGAAGTACTAGTGCAAATATTTTTTAAAGATTATAAGGTTTCCAGCCTCCATCACCATTCCAGAATCTGAAATGAGGGAGAAGGGAGAGAGTGATGGAACCTGCTGAAGAATGATGACTGAATGGTCTGTTTCTATCCCATCTTTGATAGTGTTCATGGCAGATTCTGGACGTGAAATTTTAATCTTCTGGTTCCTGCTTTCTGCTGACTTGTACAGACATGGTTGTAATCACAACCCTTGGAAGGTATATTCCCCCCACCCCCGATGCTGGACCTGGCTCCAATATCCTAGAAGAATACCCAGGGCAGGATATACCCTGCTCCCAATCTACCCAGCAAAATGGAGGTAGGATCACTAGTATCAGTGTAACACAGTGTCAAGCCCCTCAGGATCTGGGGCCCTCTCAGCTGCATTTAACATTGTCAAACGCAGAGGGTGACTGACAGAATCTGAATTGAAAATGTGCCTGATTTTAAAAACCATGTGGCAAGGGGAGTGTAAGTAAGGTCTGGGGAGTGACGGAGCACTTGGTGATACCTGGTGAGGTGCAATGAGCCATTTTACCGCTGTGCTGTGATGTTGTCGGGACTTGGTGTGGCTGTAGCAGGAACCAGGGAAGCCAAGCTCCCTCTGATGACCCTTCAGCCGTATCCACAGAGGACTTACGTGACCAGTCACAAACGGAAAGGGAAGGGAAGGTGTTTGGGAAGCAGCTGCTTGCTCAGACCCCTTCTCGTTGTTCCACTGACAGCTGTTATGGACCAGAGTTTAGATCAGAGTGGTGCTGGAAAAGCACAGTAGGTCAGGCAGCATCAGAGGAGCAGGAAAATTGATGTTTCAGGCAAAAGCACTTCATCAGGAATAGAGGCAGGGTGCCTCCAGGGTGGAGAGAGTTATAACGTTTGTGCCTCCTTATGTTAGAAGGACATGTGACTGAGATCTCCACCCTGGAGGCTCCCTGCCTCTATTCCTGATGAAGGGCTTTTGCCCAAAACGTCAATTTCCCTGCTCCTCGGATGCTGTGCCAGTACCACTCTGGTTTCCAGCATCTGCAGACCTCACTTTTGCCTAGCTGTTATGGACCAGACCAATCCCTCTCAAAATATATGAAGGAGACATTTTCTTATTTTAAACGCAAGTGTCAGGCGTTGCGTTTCAGATGCAATTCAATTGGTCAAGCTACCAGATTTCAAGCAAAACACCTTTTATTCACACAGTTTATTTTAACTAGTTAAAATGCAACAAAAGAAAGAAGAAATTGGATTAATTTAATTGTATTGGAAAACTTAACAGAATAACAGGTACAAACCAGTTACTGTTCCAATGTAATAACAGCCCATAAACGCACCATTGGCAAAAGCAAATTTTGTGAAACAGATTGTCTCTCATGCAATTCTAGCAGCAGGAAGAGAGCCGCAGCTTTTAACTGTAACAGAGGCAGGAATAAGAGCTTCTACACCCAGCCTCAAGAACCCAGCAGTAACTGCTCCTGAAAAACTAAAACTAAAAATCCTGGTTCAATGGGAGCTTGACCTCATCCGTTCAGGTGGTTTCTATTGTTCCAACTTAAAAAAAAATCCCAAGGCCCCACAAGTTGTTTCTTTCTGGGCTCTCAATATACAGTTTGAGATCTCTGTCTTAAAGCCTCTCTTCAAAAAAACAGATAAAATGCACCCCTTAAAGTAATCCAGAAAGAGATGTGAAATGGGTGGATGGTTCTCTGGCTTGGGTTATGCATCTTTGTCTTCAGAGTTGCCCTAGCTGTTCACTCTTTCAGGCCAGTGATATGATTAGATTCAATTCCCTACAGTGTGGAAACAGGCCCTTCGGCCCAACAACTCCATGCCGACCCTCTGAAAAGTAACCCACCCAGACCCATTTCCCTCTGACTAATGCACCTAACAGTATGGGCAATTTAGCATGGCCAATTCACCTGAACTGCACATCTTTGGACTGTGGGAGGAAACCCACGAAGACATGGGGAGAATGTGCAAACTCCACACAGAAAGTCACCTGAGGCTGGAATTGAACCTGGGACCCTGATGCTCCGAGGCAGCAGCACTAACCACTGAGCCACCGTGTAGCCATCTTCATCCATCCCTCTCCTCTCCTCTCCCCTCTTGAGTATTTTCCACTTCTGTGAAACATGATGCAGCACTGCTGAGGAATCCATTCTCCCTGCCCTGGGATTTATTCATTTGAATCCAGAGTCTCACCTCTGCAGTATCAGGCCCGTCAGTTCTCAGGGACACGGCTTCAGCACCTTACAGTGGGTGGGAAATGTTTGAGCAGATTATGACCAGTCTTACTGTTGGCAGTTAGAGCATGCCTTCTCTGCTGTTCTATTTTTAAGGCTCCTGACTCACCCTTGAGTTGAGATTTCCTTTCTGATTTCTCAGTAAAAATACCAGCCAGGCTGTGTGTTGTGGTGTTCATGCCAGTCACTACGATATGGTCAGTCTTGTTGAGATCATCATTGACCCAAAAACCGGGCCAGGCTGCGCTCCCTTTAAACTGCTTCATGGCTGTTTAGCCTAACTAGGTCAGTAAAGTGCCCATGCCAAAGACATGATTTCAAACTCTGACCTGACTCTCCAATGCTATCCTGAGGCAGTGCTGTACGATGTTAAACCAAGATGCTGTCAGTCTGCTCCCCCATGAGTGGACATTAAAGGTTATGCAGCCTAAGTGTCAAAGAGCAGCACTCCCTGTTACCCAGCCCTTTAGCAACATCGCTAAAAACAAAAGGTCTGGGCATTTATCCTTTCTATAACAACAGTGGCTACAAAGGACGTCACTAGCTGTCAAACATTCTGGGATGTTTTGAGATTAGGAAAGTTGTTACAGAAATGTTTGTTCTTTCTGATTCACCCAATTAAATGCTGCTGGCACTCCTGGCACAGGGATGATGATCCCAACCTGTCGAGGGGCAGTATCAGTGTTGTTGGGAATCTGGCCTGGGATTGCTACCTTGTGTGTTTGTACAGTCCCTTTAAACTGAACTCACTGACCCGGTTTGACTTCACTCCCAGGCCCGTGCTGCCTGAATCTCTGTGCAGAGACGGTTATGCAAATCTTGTGCACAAGTGTTTAAGATTCAGTGGTGGGTTTTCATCGACACAGCTCTGCAGATAGTTCTGTTTATAGCGTGGGCCTGCAGTAGTTAAAATTTGCTCAGATTTTGCTCCTGCAAAAGGCCATGAGGTGTTTCCATCCTCCCCTTACAGTCCAGGGTTACAACTCAAGCCTAACTCCTCGACAGGTCTCACAGCTGCTGTTCTCACTTCACCCTCCTCCCCCTCACACCCTTCCTGCTCTACTGCCTCCTTCTCTATCAGTTCTGCATTATTGCTCCCTTCTCTATCTTTCTCTCTCTCCCCCTTTTATCTTTGTGTCTCTCTCCCTCTTGCCCCCTCCATTTCTCTCTCTGTCTATCTCTCTCTCTGCCCTCTCTTTCACACCCTGCTGTCTCTTTCCCTTTTCTTTCTCTCTCTCTAAACCCCCTTTTTTTTACACCTCTCTCGCCCTTCTCTCTCTGCCTGTCTCTCACCCTCTCCCTTTTCTTTCGCCCTACTGTCTGTTCCCTCTCTCTCCCAGTTTATTTTTTTCTCTCTCTCCTCTTCCCTCTTCTTTCTGTCTTTTCCCTTGCTACCACACCCTCACCCCACTGCCTCCTTTTCCTATCCACCCCTTAGCCCTGTGCTGTCTGTCTATCCTTCTTATGCCATTACTTGAACTGAGTGGCAAATTGTGCCCACTGCCCCCTCCTGCCTGGTACATTGGCATCGTGCCAGGGGACTGGACCTGCCAGTCTGACAGGAATTCCCCTCCCCACCCCTGTTTCTGAGGCACCTGCTGTTTATGGCATCAGGCTTTGTCCTGAGAGGATTAGAAAACCATTCCAGCCTTTTGTTTCTGAGGTCCCTCTGACCTTTTAACAATGATCCTGGATCTGAGATGGTTTGGGCCTGATTATTGGGCATTCACTCCCGTTGTCCAATATATTCATCACCAATTTATCTCAGCGAAGGCTACGGCTGTTTATTTATTATCAGTCGGAATTGAAAGAGGGATTGAGTTGCCCCTTACTGTCTCGGGGTTAATGGTCCAATCAGCTGGAAATGTTCCTGGAGCAGCCATTTTGCCTCAGTGCCAGGAACATCAGCAAAGGGAGAGTCCTATCCTCCATTCTTTGCCACTAACATAGAACATTACAGTGCAGTACAGGCCCTTCAGCCCTCGATGTTATGTCGACCTTTGAAATTAATCTGATGCCCATCTAACCTACACTGTTCCATTATTATCCATATATATGTCCAATGCCCATTTAAATGCCCTCAACGTCAGCGAGTCTACAACTGTTGCAGGCAGGCAGTTCCATGCCCTTACCACTCTGAGTGAAGAAACTACCCCTGACATCTGTCCTAAATCTATCATCCCTCAATTTAAAGCTATGTCTCCTCGTGTTAGCCTTCACCATCCAAGGAGAAAGGCTTTCACTGTCCATCCTATCTAACGTTCTGATTAGCTTATACATCTCAACTAAGTCATCTCTCAACCACCTTCTCTCTAATGAAAACAGCCTCAGTTCCCTCAGCCTTTCCTCCTAAAACCTGCCCTCCATACCAGGCAACATTGTAATAAATCTCCTCTGGGCCCTTTCCAAAGCTTCCACATCCTTCCTATAATGCAGTGACCAGAACTGTACACAATATTCCAGGTGTGGCCGCACCAGTGTCTTTGTACAGCTGAAGGATGACCTCATGGCTCCAAAACTCAATCCCCTTACCAAGGAACATCAAAACACCATCTGCCTTCTTAACGACCTGGGTGGCAACCTTCAGGGATTTGCGCACCTGGACACTGAGAGTTCTGTGTTCATCGACACTACCAATAATTTTACCATTAGCCCCATACATTGCATTCCTGTTATTTTTTTCAAAGTGAACTACTTCACACCTTTCTGCATTAAACTCCATTTGCCACCTCTCCGCCCAGCTCTGCAGCTTATCTATGTCCCTCTGTAACCTGCAACATCCTTCAGCACTATCCACACCTCTGCCTACCTTAGTATCATCCGCACATTTACTAACCCATCCTTCTTTGCCCATATCCAGATCATTTATAAAAATGACAAACAGCAGTGGCCCCAACATGTTACCACCTACCCCTCACTCAATGCCCCCTGCCCACTCGGTGTGTCCACCCACCCTGCCATCAGATGTTTCCATCCAGTCTGGTGTAAACAGCACATGAAGAGTGATTTGCTTTGGTTGTGGGAGGGAGCTTTAGGATTCCAAAGGAATAATGTTAATGTCAGATCAATGACTGCATGTGAGTGTAACTGAGGAAAAGGCAGCAGGATAGGAGCAGGTTTGAGGAGCTGAATAGACTACCCATTTACTCATACTCCTTTGCCCTTGCCCTCCTCTCAACTTTGGCTGACTCCATGTTTCAGTATGTGGCAGTTGGGGCTTATGGAGGAAGAAATCACATGGTTTTATCAACCTCTGAACTAAAGTAGGCCACTCAGCCTATCAATAAGATGATGGCTAATATGATTTTAACCTGAAGTCTACATTCCTGTATATCCCTGATCATCAACTCACCCCCCCCCCCCACCCCCCCCCCCCCCCCCCCCCCCCCCCCCGGTCATCTATCTACCTCTGCCTTCAAAAATTTTAAACATTTTGCATCCACTGCTTTTTGAGGAGGGGAACTATAAAAATTTACAACCCTATGCGAGGAAAAAAAGTTTCCTCATCTCTGTCTTCAATGGATATTCCCTGATTTCTAAAAAAGGGGCCCCTCATTCTTGATTCTGCCACAAGAGAGAGCATCCTCTTCATATTCACTGGTCAAGTTCCCTTGCTGCTCGACAAGGGGTGACCTCGCCCCACCACCACCACCCCCTCCAGAGTGTGTGCCAGCCTCCTGTTCCAACTGAAACCAGTAGAGGGAAAAGCACTGGGCATCTACTGTGGGCAGGTATTCCACGCTAGCTTCAGTGGTGGGGGTGGGGGGAACACACATCCATCCTGGGATTGGGAGGGAGTGGTGCATCATGGGGTGTTGTTGTCAGACCATGGGCAGGGACTGTACTACGTGCACCCAAACGTGCAGCGATCAGTTCCGAAGGTCAGGTGAGATATGTGATTTGTAAGACCGTAAGTTACTCAACAGATTCATTCCCATATAGGGTTATTTTCAGAGGAAGTGGTGTCGAGAGTTAATCAAGTGAGCCAAACTCCACCAGTGGCCTCTGTTTACTTTCAGAACTGGCAGCCTGGATCACAATATAAACTGCACTTCAGTGACAATGCCACGCTGAATGTAACAATACAAAATGGCCGCCACCTCAGGAAACCAGGCTCCCCAGGGTGGGGGTTTGAGGGGGTGGCGACTTGTTCTATCCATTCTGTCCATCAATTTCCCTTATTGTATTAACTATTAATGCAAAAATATCACTAAGGTGAACACAGTACATGCAAACCATTCCTTTCCCTCAATGCTCACTCTCAAATATAAATGCGCGTCTAAAGAGTGCACAAGAAACAAACAGTCTTTACAAAAGACAAGTCGAACACATGCACGTGAACTGTGACAAACTGAATATATCTCCTCGACACACAAATAGAGGAATCACAAATAGTTGTTTAGTCCCTTGAGCCTGATCCATCATTCAGTGCAACAATAGATTAATTATCTGGTTCCCGCCCACCCTAGATAACCTGTACCTCCACCCCTTGCTTCACAAGAATCAATCTACTTTTGCCTTAAAAATATTCAAAGACTGTGATTTTGCAGCCTTTTCATGAGGACAGTTCCAAAGACACTTGGCATTCTATCAGGAAACGTTGATGTCGTCTCTGAGTGAACTGGGTAATCACTGATTTTGAAACAGTGATCCCTAGTTCTAGATTCTCCCACAATAGGAAACATCCAACCCGTATCCGCACTGTCGGGATTCTTAAGGATCTTGTATGTTTGTCTGTGTGGAGTTTGTATGTTTTCTCATGTCTGTGTGGGTTTACTCTGGGTGCTGCAGTTTCCTCCAAATATGTGCAGTTTAGGTGGATTGGCCATGCTAAATTGTCCATAGTATTCAGGGGTGTGCAGGCCAGGTGGATTAGCCATGGGAAA
Organism: Chiloscyllium punctatum; assembly: GCF_047496795.1. Lineage (NCBI taxonomy): Eukaryota > Metazoa > Chordata > Chondrichthyes > Orectolobiformes > Hemiscylliidae > Chiloscyllium > Chiloscyllium punctatum. The sequence goes on from NC_092775.1 coordinate 52,886,556, forward strand.
TGCAGGGTTACAAGGATAGGGGCGAATGGGTCTGGGTGGAATGTTCTTTGGGGGTGGGCGGGGGGGATGTGTTGTGGACTTGATGGGCCAAATGGCCAGCTTACACACTGTAGGGCTTCAATAAATCTATTTTCAATCATGTCACCTCTGACTCTTCTAAGCTCAAACAAGTACTAGCCCAGTCTGTCCAACCCTTCCTCGTAAAATAAATCTACCCATTCTAGGTATAAGTCTGGTAAACTGCCTCCAATTCATTTATATCCTTTCTAAACAGTGGCTTTTAATTGTAAATTTTAAGTTACTTATGGAGCTTAGGTGAAAGTACTAAACTGATAACCACCACAATATTAGGCAGGAATTAGGGAATGTATACTGGGGGCGGCTGTTTGAGGATAAACCCACATCTGGGAACCTTTTTAAAGACCAGTTGGTTAGAGTTCAGGACCAGCATGTTCCAGTCAAAATGAAGGATAAGGATGGCAAGATTCGGGAATCTTGGCTGACGAGAAATTGAGAGCTGAGTCAAAAAAATGAGGCATACGCACAGTTTAGGAAACTGAGGACTGACAGAACCCTCAAAAAATACAAAGATAGCACGAAAGGACTACAAACAAGAAATTAGGAGAGCTAAAAGGGGCCTTGAAATGTCTTTGACAAACAGGATTAAGGCATTTTATACATATATGATGAGCAGCGAAGCTTTGTGCAGGGAAGGTCATGGCTTTCAAATCTGAGTGTTTTGAGGAAGTAACAGATAATTGAGGGCAGAGTGGTGGATGCTGTCTATATGGACTTTAGCAAAGCCTTTGAAAGTTCCCTCATGGCAGGCTGAAAGAAAAGGTGAAGTCACCTAGAATCCATGATAAGTTGGTCAGATGGATACAGAATTGGCTTAGTCAGAGAAGACAGAGTTGCGGTGGAAGGGTGCTTTTCTGACTTGAAATCTGTGACCAGTGATGTTCCACAGGGATCAATGCTGGGATCCCTGTTTGTAATATATGTAAATGATTTGTAGGAGAATATAGGTGGCCTGATGAATAAGTTTGTGGATGACTGGGGGAGCTGCAGATAGTGAGGAGCATTGCCAGAGGATACAGCAGGATATAGACAGGCTGGAGACTTGGGCAGAGAAATAACAGATGGAGTTTAAACCAAAACAGCTTGGGGTGATGCATTTTGGAAGGTCTAATGCATAGATTTAATCGAACATATAGAGGGATCTAGGTGTACAGGTCCACAGTTCCTGGAAGTAGCAACATAAATGGAGAAGGAAGTCAAGAAGGTAAATGGCATGCTTGCCTTCAGTGGTCAGGACATAGAGTATTAAAAATTGGCAAGTCATGCTGCAGCTGTACAGAACTTGAGGGTACATTTGAAATATTGTGAACAGTTCTGGTCGCCACACTGCAAAAAGGATGTAGAGGCTTTGGAGAGGATGTTGCCTGGTTCGGAGGGTATTAACTATGAGAAGAGATTGGACAAACTTGTTTTCACTTAAACATCAAAGGCTGAGGGATGACCTGATAGATGTTTACAAAATTATGAGTGACCTGGATTGAATGAATATTAAAGTCTTTTTCCCCAGGATAGAAATACCAATTACTAGGGGATGTAGGTTTAAGGTGAAAGGTGGTAAGGTTAAAGGAGATTTGAGAGTCAGGTGTTTTACACAGAAGGTGGTAAGTGGATGGAATATAGTGCCAGAGGAGGTGGTGAAGACCGATACAATAGCAATGTTTAACAGGCATCTTGACAAATACAGGGATACAGACCATGTAAAGCAAAAGGATTTTAATTTAGAAAGAGTAGGTGTAGGTGGTAGATCAAAGGGCGTATATATATATATGCTGTACTCTTCTTTGTTGAGGGTGAAATGGCTCCTGAAAGGAGGCAATGGCCTCAATAAATCTTGAGAGACACATTGAACAGCCAGTCCGAGCTCTGGGAGAGCTCCGATATCATTGATGCTGCGGTGTGTGACCTGAACTCAATGGCAGGCTAGGATCAATGGGTTATGGATATAAGTTTGCTCGCTGAGTTAGAAAGTTCATTTCCAGATGTTTTGTTACCCTATTAGGTAACATCTTCAGTGGGCCTCAGGCAAAGCAATGCTGAAAATTCCTGCTTTCTATTTATATGTTTGGGTTTCTTTGGGTTCTTGATGTCATTTCCTGTGGTGAAGTCACTTCCTGTTCCTTTTCTCAGGGGGTGGTAGATGGGGTCTAACTCGATGTGTTTGTTGATAGAGTTCCGGTTGGAATGCCATGCTTCTAGGAATTCTCATGCGTGTCCTAGGATGGATGTGTTGTCCAAGTTGAAGTGGTGTCCTTCCTTATCCGTATGTGAGGATACTAGTGAGAGAGGGTCATGTATTTTTGTGGCTAGTTGGTGTTCATGTATCATAAAACTAGCCACCAGGATACATGAACACCAACTAGCCACAAAAATACATGACCCTCTCTCACTAGTATGCTCACATACGGATAAGGAAGGACACCACTTCAACTTGGACAACACATCCATCCTAGGACACGCATGAGAATTCCTAGAAGCATGGCATTCCAACCGGAACTCTATCAACAAACACATCGAGTTAGACCCCATCTACCACCCCCTGAGAAAAGGAACAGGAAGTGACTTCACCACAGGAAATGACATCACCAACCCAAAGAAACCCAAACATATAAATAGAAAGCAGGAATTTTCAGCATTGCTTTGCCTGAGGCTCACTGAAGATGTTACCTAGTAGGGTAACGAAACATCTGGAAATGAACCTTCCAGCTCAGTGAGCAAACTTACATCCAAACACTCAACCTGAGCTACAAATCTTCTCAAAACTCGCTACCAATGGGTTATAGGAGAAAGTGAGGACTGCAGATGCTGGAGATCAGAGCTGAAAATGTGTTGCTGGAAAAGCGCAGCAGGTCAGGCAGCATCCAAGGAGCAGGAGAATCGACGTTTCGGGCATGAGCCCTTCTTCAGGAAGGGCTCATGCTCGAAACGTCGATTCTCCTGCTTCTTGGATGCTGCCTGACCTGCTGCGCTTTTCCAGCAACGCATTTTCAGCACAATGGGTTATAGTCAATGTAAGACTACCATCTTTCCCCAGTGAGGTTGGCATCTCCCCATCCTCATCAAGAGCTCAATCGTGATGTCAGTTCAGCAAGAGGTTCTCCTGAAAGGCAGCCATTGGACAGTCGTCCAGATCCCCATGCCTTCCATCTGACTGCAACCTGCCAGCTCTAACAGGTAGGGCCTCCTCACCTGGAAATCATAATGGAGGCAGGCAGTCTGTCATATTGAAACAAGGGACATTGATGCTTTAACAATGGTGTGTTCTGATAGAAAATACACTCATTCACCAGCCACTGTAGTATTGGGCCCAGTAAGTTCGCTGTTTGTTGAGCAGTAAGTCCTGGAGACATCCCATCATCCTCTGCCCCTCTAAACCTATGGACATGGTTAGTATTTGGTTCATTTTCTGAGGAGAATTTGTGACCTCTGACTCTAATTAGCCCTGTTCTGCATTCAAAGTGTAGACTGAAATGAAAAGTTGAATGAATGGACTGTCTTGATCTTCCCTAGGCTTCACTGTATTCGTGCCCAGTGAGTGTCTGCCATAGTTCCTTGTGTTTCTGAGAGTTAATACTGCAGCCTCAGTGGATGTGCATGTGTGTGAATTGTGTGTGTCACACAGACCCATTAGTTTCCTCAATGGGGGTGTGAAAACAAAGTATTTACTTTGGATTGGCTCATAAACATTAGACATTGTGATCCAGTTTAGATGACAGTATCTAACTTGCATACAGCCACTAAATGGAGCAATACAAAATGGCTGTGCCATCACACGGGCTCCCAGCCACCAGAGGGCAGTAATGTTTGGCGAATCACAACGTAGAGGATATTTTTAATGTTAAAACTCCACTGGCATGGGTCATTAATCAGATTATCTTGAGTTGAACTATGTTTGTAACCATAGTGTCACAGTTAATCCCAAGGGGAACTTCTGATCTCATGTAGTGTCCATCACTAAGCCAGCTATTTCATCCTCTGTAGTCTTACCTATCATCTTCCTTACCCTCACCTATCCATTCCAATATTTTGGCCAGTTCACTGCTGAAACCCTTCACCCTTACCTTATTATTTCTCAGTTTGACCCCTTATATTCCATCAGATCCAGCTCACCCGGGATATTGCTAATGGCATCATGACCTATCCACCTCTGTGTTCTTTGACCGACCTTGGCTCCTGGTCTCTGACCTACATTGTTACTTTGTGATTAAGCCTGGGCATGGCTTTATATTTCTCTATCCCCAATGCGACAACACATCCGGAGAGTTCCATTCCATCTGGAGAGATTCACCTGCATCTTGCAGCATCATCGATGCCTATGTGAACAGCTGTCTGACTCCCACTTGCCCCTCTCAATTGCCCCCACTCCTTAAAGTACCAGAACTTTGTCCTTAAACTTCTCTCTTCACTTAAAACACTTCAATTAAAACCTATCTCTTTGATCATGTATTTTATTCCCTTCATTTGATTGTGTCTTCATTGTGTATGTGATCACACTCCAGTGAAGTGTCTTTCAATGTTGTGTTAGCACCTTTAGTATAGAAGACAAGGCAAATTTTAGTTGGAATGACGGAACTGCTCATTCACTTGGACCCAGCTTCAAGCACTTCCTGATCAATGAGACCAAAGCTATCATTTTTATTTGCACCAAACAAAGTGCCTCAATGTGCAACCCCTAACAATATTGCTATCTCTAATCCTGACCCCAAATGACTGTCCCAAACCCTAACGCCATTCCTAACTCTAACCCTAACACTTACCCTGCACTCTAACCTTGTTGTAATTAACCCTAATCCAACCTAACCCCTAATGCCACCTCTAACTCTAACTTTAGCCTTAACCCTTACCCTGAACCCTAATTTGTGTAATGTTATCACAAATTAATCCTGACCCTAACCTTAACCCTATTTCTAATGCTACCCTGAACCTTACCCCCTAAACGACCACAGACTCTAACATTACCCCAACCCTAACGCTCGCCCTGAGGCTAGCCCAATGCTATTACTACCTATAACCCTGATCCTGACCTGAATACTGGCTCTGAATCTAGCACTGACCTGAACCCTAATGCTGACCCTAACCCTATCACTGCTCCCCAATATTAACCCTAACACTAATGCTAAAACCTCCTCAACTCCATCTGACTTTCTTCCAACATCAAACATCTTTGTCTGATTAAGAGACCAAACTGGAGGCAGAATATGTGAGATAACCATTGACAGTTCCCTGTGTGCCATGGTTTTGGGGCCTATTCCTGGTTTAATGAGCTGCTGGGGTGTGGATTTAGATGCGAGTGCAGTTATGAGTGTTCCCTATAATACAGCTGCAGCTCCAGGACTGTAAGGAAGAGGCTTGGTGGGGGGAACAGCTATCTTTAGGTTGTAAAATTCACTCAAGCACAGACTCTTCATTTCCCTGATCCACAATGATATTAATATTAATTTTCACTAATACTACTAGGCTGGGTGGCCAGCTTGTGATGCAGTTTGATAGCAACAGCATGGATTCAATTCCAACACCAGCTGACGTTACCATGAAGGACTCTCCTCAGCCTCTACCTCTTGTCTGAGGTGGTAACCCTCAGGTTAAACCATCACCAGTCTCTCTGATGAGAGAGCAGGAGTGTGGTGATATTAGTAATTTTTTTTAAGCAAAAAAGTATTGAATTGAAGGCTAGACTTAGTGACAATGTCCATGAGACCATAGTCAATTGTCACGTCCTATATGGAAGGATATGTACCATCCTTACCTGCTCTATGTATGCCCCACTCTTCATTAACCTCTGGGCAAGCCATTGAATTCAAGGGCAATTAAGGATGAGCAACAAATGCTGGACTTGTGAATGTCTCCCACCTGAAAGAATAAAGAAAAATCCTTGAATGCAGTCAGTTAGTTAGCAGTGCCCAGCTTAGATTTGATCTGCAGGTGAGGTAACTGTTAGAAGTCAGAATTGAGATAAGGGGGCATTTTCAGTATGGCAGCCTGTGTGTAACTTGGGGAATGATAGAAGGATCATGTGGTGGGGGGGGGGCACAATTATTTACAATATATATTAATGATTTGGATAAGGAAAGTGAATCACCAAGTTTGTAGATGACACTAAAACAGAAGGGAAGGCAAATGTTGAGAATGACACAGAGGGCTACAGACAGGTGAAACTGTGTGGACAGATAGAGTATAATGTGGAAATGCACTTTGGTAAGGAAGCAGAGGTCTGAATTGGGAAGGACTGCAAAAAGCTTCAGGTCAGTGGAATTTGGGAGTCCTCATTCATGAATCACAAAAACCCGCATCCAGGTTCAGCGGGTAATAGGGAGGGCAAATGGGATTTAATTCAAAGGGAATGGAGTATCAAAATTGAGAGGTTTTGCTAAACTATACAAGACACTAACCAGGCCACAGTTGGAATACTGAGAACCATTTTGGATCCTTTATCTAAGAAAAGACATACTAGCATTGGAGGCAGTCCAGAGAATGTTCACTAGGCTAATACTGGATATGGAGGGACTGTCTTACGAGAAGATGTTAAGAAGCTTGGGCCTGTACTCACTTGAGTTGAGAAGAATGAGAGATGATCTCATTGAAACGTACAAGATTGTTCAGGGAATTTGACAGGTAAGATGTGGAGATGTTGTTTCCCCTTGTGGAGAGTTTAGGACCAGAGGGCATTGTCTCAGGCTGAAGGATCACCCAGTTAGGATACAGATGAGGAGAAATCTCTTCTTCTAGAGGCTAGTGAATTCTTTACCACAGAGGGTTGTAGAGGTTGGGTTGGTAAGTGCCTCAGCCTTGAATACAATCAGATTTTTCATCGAGAAGGGAAACAAGGGGAAAAGATAGGAAAATGGAGTTGTAGGTTATCAGATCAGCCATGATCTCATTGAATAGCAGAGCAAGTGTGATGGCCCCCTTGTACTCCTCTGTCTTATGGTGATATCTTCCATATGCCACCATGCATTCTTTAGAATTCCCTACTCCAGGGGCTGTGGAGATCAAGTTGGAGGTCAATGGATTTCTGCTGAGATATGGGGATAATGTGGGAATACGGGAAGGATCTAAAATGGCAGAGGAGCTCGAGAGACGGAGTGGCCTACTCCTGCTCCCATTTTCCTCTTTGTCCAGGGGGAGCAGGAAGCTTGATTTCCATCTGGAGCCCCTCCTCCATTTTGTAATCAATGAACTGGGTCATTGTGCAACGCTTTCTGACCACGAATGCAGCAGGACGGAGACCAAGTAATTTGAGGTTTTCTATTCTGGGTGTGTCTGCACCTAGTTAGGTGTTTGAGGTCAGAATGTCGCAGCTCTAGCTTTGCCTGAGCCTCATTGCTAAATTGCTGTCCTGGAGCTGTGTCTGTGTGTGTGTCTCTCTCTCTCTCTCTCTCTCTCTTTTCTCTTTCTGTCACCGTTAACTGGCTTTTGCCATTGTTGCACACTTTCCAGAAATAGGAACCTTTTTTGTTTCTGCATATACACTGGTGACATCGAGTGAGGCAATGACAGTTATGTGCAAATACTGAGGTTGTTTTCCTGCACCACAGAATGTTGCGGGGGGTTCTGATACAAGTGCTGAGAATTGAAAGGGGATTTTGCTGTTTTCTCCCCTGGCAAACAGTCAACCTCTGTTAGCTGAACAAAGTTAAGCTAGTTGTTAAAAGAATCAGAGGTTGGAGGAAGAAAGCCTATTTCCTTTAAGTAGCATACTGACTGATATGGATTGCATAGCCCTGTATGGACAGTGGAAGCAGATTCAATAGCAGCTTTTGAAAGGGAATTGGATAAATGTTAAAGCTAGGATCTTTGCAGGCTTATGGATGTGTTATTTCAAAGAGCCAGCATAGATATAGTAGACCAAATAGCCTCCTTCTGCATGCTGTCACTCCATGACTCTATTAAGTTGATATATTTGGCTTCTCTATATTCATTTATAGAATGTGGGCATCGCTGGCAAGGTCAATGTTTATTACCCAACTGCCTGAGACTGATGGCTGGCTAAACTGTTTAAAGGCATTTAACATTCTGCAAATAGCTGTGGATCTGGAGACACATATAGGCTGGACTGGGTACAAATGGTGTATTTTCTTCCTTCCAGGACATTCGTGAACCAGATGGGTTTTTCAAACAGTCTGGTAGCTTCATTTTCACAACCTGAGAACCAGCTTTTTATTCCAACTTACCTAACCTACGGAATTCATTGGTGATCAAGACTCAATGCTGACCAGAACTGTAGTGATAATGTCACTGCCAACAGTGCAGCACCCTCACAGCATTGCCTGGAATGGGGCAGCCCTGGGTTTGTGCTCAAGTCCTCGGAGTAGGATTGTGAACTCTGAATCATTCACTTCTGAGGAGAATGTGCTGAGCCACAGCCAGCTGGGTTAAAGACTCTTATGTCTAAAACTAATGTCCTAAAGAGTTTGGGCCCTTTACTGTTGGAGACAGGATTACCGCACACAACAACAGCTATTTGGAGTTACGATAACCAAGGTGAATGGACATGGATGGACTTTTCATCTCCTTGACTTGCTTCCTTGTATCTCCCAGTCTACCTGAGTGCCAGCTGGTTAATGTGCTAAAGTTGTAGACGAACCTGGTGACTAGTGCTCCTGGCCCCTCTCAATTCTAAGATGGTAGCCAACATGATCACAGAGTAATCCCCTCCAATCACTTGAGGTAATCCAACATGATTCATCTGTTTTTATTGGTGACTGTCCATCTTGTTTTGCTAGGAAATTACTAATTAAACCATGTCAATGAATAACTCATCAAGAACACAGTTCTCATTCTGATCTGCCACCAGAGGTCTAGTCTATCTTTCACTCAAACTGTCATGACATTGTGAAAAGAGAGACAGATTTTTGGATTTGTGCAGAGTTTTATCACTGATCCTGGAAACAACTCAAAATGTTTGTCCTGTAATAAATTCTTTCGAAATGCAGTCACTGTTATAGAGGCATTCACAGCCAGAAAGCACACAGCTAACTCCAGCTTGCAGCTATGTGCCTTACTATTTGCTCCATGTTCTCGATGATATCTGAGGGAGGATTGTTGGCCAGAGCACTGAGACAGCACTCTTTTTTTTTCCACAAATCAGTCATCCATTACTATATATTATACAGCTACTTGGAGCACCTTTTCCATATAGGGGACAGTTTGATGCAGTAAACATCAAGTTTGGCCCACAATGTAAAACGAAGTTTCCACCATGTGTACTTTGTTTTGATTTGTCGACATGAAGACGTTAATTGGATGAGGAAGAATGTTAGCTAGCCTATAGCTGACAAACTGTTCTTCTTCTCTTCCTTTGGACTTGAACTAATCTTTTGTGAACTTTATCTGCATTGATGCCCCTTTGAATGTTTGAGAGTTCATTTTTCTTCTTAACCTTGTTACAGCTTCCTTCTGAACACTGCCTCTGTGTGTACAACCAGGATGTGCATGTCTGTTAGGAGCCAATGGCTTCAAACTGGGGAAATGTCCTGTTGATTCTTGGCCCCTTCCCTCTTCTCAGTCTAAATGAACCGTCCATTAGTTTTTATACCCAAGTCTTGGGCCAGACAGAAGATTGTTGGGGCCATTGGGCCAATTTTCAAAGCAAAGTCCTACACAATGTTCCAGGTTTTGTTTGTTAGGTTTGTTGATGAGCATCTGAACTATCACAGGCTCGACAAGAGCAGGATCCTATCAACTGTGACTTTGACGTGATGATGAAGAGTGGTGTGGTTCTGACAGGAACCATTCTTGTTGTGCGGGAGGATTTCTTGCTTTGCTCATTCCGAACTGAGCAACTATGATTTCTTTGTTCTGAGTCACATTGGGAGCTTGGAGGAGGACAAACCAGTCTGGCATCTTCCAACCCACACTCTTTCTGTGCAACTTTTTATTTCCTCACTTCTAGGACAAGAATTCCCCCTCCCCCACCCCCCAACATGCCATTCATTGTTCACAATGGAGACAAGGAAAGCAGTCCCGTAGTGAGCTGAGCTCTGACTCCACTGTTGATGATACAGCAACACCATCTGGCCTCCATTTCCTGAACCCAAACCCCCCAGTACAGTCCAAGGAGGCATGGTGGCTCAGTGGTTAGCACCACTGCCTCACAGGAATCCAGGTTCGATTCCAACCTTAGGCGACTGTCAGTTTAGAGTTTGCACATTCTCTCTGTGTTTGCATGGGTTTCCTCCAGGTGCTCCAGATTCCCCCCACAGTCCAAAGATTATGTGGATTGCCCATAATGTCCATGGATGTGCAGGTGAGGTGGATTAGCTATGGGAAATGTGGGGTTACAGGGATAGGATAGGAATGGGTGGGTCTGGTTAGGATGCTCTTCAGAGGGTTGATGTGGACCTGATGGGCCAAATGGCCTGCTTTCGTACTGTAGGAATTCTACAATACAGTTGATCTTTCTGGTGAAGCAGTAGTGATGTTCAGCTCAACTGCAAGTTAACTTAATTTCAAAGAAGTGTCATGTTTGAATATCCTTTGTTTGAGTAGCAGTTTGTGTATCTCTATAACTTGTGGGAATATTGGTATTGATGTAATGAGCCTTTATGTACGTGGAAGACCCATGTGTGGCTGTACACATGCCTGAGGTCTTGTCTCAGGCTTTTCATGTTACTGTGATTGAGCTGCAGGAGCACTCAGACCAATTTGGTTCTCTTTCATACTGCAATGATGCCCCCTTTCATCTGCAGGTTATAACAGTCCTTTATTCTTCTTAAAGAGGCCTGTTGTTCTGTTTGGGGAGAACAATGGTGTGTTCTGTAGGTCAGTGTGTGTGCTGCAGATATGCAGCATGCATTGGGTTGGGGAGCTGTTGGAATTGTTTAACAAATATTTTATTGAAAGAGTTGTATGTTTGGAGGAAATGATGGGCATTCTAGTTTATAACACCACGGTTCGCAACTAACTTGATAGATCACTGACTTTTTCACACTCTGCAGCATCTACATACAGAGGAGGAGTGGGAAGGTGAATGAAAGTCAGTATTTAGACCATTTCCATGGGGACATAGCTCCTTTAAGTCTCTCATCTTAACCTTCCATTGAGGAAGTGCTTTGCGAGCTTAATGTGGAGTAGAAACAGTTAGAGAAGAGGAGACGGCTCAGGATGGGGCAGTGACCCCACGAACTATCATTCTACCATCGATATGCATCAAGACTGGAACCCATGTCTCTTGGCTGAGTGGTAGGGACACTACCACCGTTCTAACATTGATATGCACCAAAGTTGCATTGAAGATGTTTATTATTGAACAGCTCAGGCATGTTGACACCTCTGGAACTCAGAGGTAGGGACACTACCACTGCATCACAAGAAGCCTTTACAACTACATTATTCCCATCTTTGACACATCATGTTCTGCTCTTGAGTTCCTGACAGGTTATAGTTTCATAGGCTCTGTTCAATTGACCATTCTTACAATGGAAACATTCAATGAGCAACATTGACAATCTATTTGACTGTAGATGTACAGACATCCTTCTGTCTTTTCCCCTTCAGTTGCTCTTTCTTCTTCCCCATCTTCACCTGCTCTCTTTTCTTCATTTCCTCTCTCAGTTACAACCTTACCTTTATGTTGTCTCCTCTTCTCTAACTGTTTCTACTCCACATTAAGCTCACAAAGCACTTCCTCAATGGAAGGTTAAGATGAGAGACTTAAAGGAGCTATGTCCCCATGGAAGTGGTGTAAGCACTGACTCTCATTCATCTTCCTCCTCTGTATGTAGATGCTGCAGATGGTGAAAAACTCCGTGATCTATCAAGTTAGTTGCAAATCATGGTGTTATAAAATAGAATGCCCTATCATTCCCTCCAAACTGACAACTCCTTCAATAAAATATTTGTAAAACAATTCCAACATCACCTTTCTTTATTTGCCATGACCCTATTGGTCACTAGTTGCTCACAGTTGATACCTTTGGGTTTCTGTTGATGTCCAGTTAAAACGATGCCAATTAGAAAATGATGACTTTTGCAATGCACTTGAGCACACAAAGAAAAGACCTACATTTATATAACACCTTTCTCAACCTCCCAGACTTCTCAAAAACATATTCCAATCATTGAAGTAGCAAAGTGAAGCATGCAGGAAAAAACATAGAACAGTACAGCACAGTACAGGTCCTTCAGTCCTCGATATTGTGCCAGCCTTTTATCCTATACTACGATCAGACTAACCTAACCAAAATGGTTTAAAGTTTCCTGGTATTTGGATTGTGATATATTGTACAGTTGCAACTGTCAATAATTTGTCTGGGGAGGGATCCTAATGACCCTAATGGTAACTCCTCGGTACAGTGGATGGTCGCTACATTTCTCCTGCACACGTTGAGAGTGTGGTGCTGGAAAAGCACAGTCGGTCAGGCAGCATCCGAGTAGCAGGAGCAAAAGTCCTTTTATCAGGAATGAGGCTGGGAGTCTCGGGGTGGAGAGATAAATGGGAGGACTGCAGGGCTGGGTGGAAGGTAGCTGAGCGTGCAATAGGTGGATAGAAATAGGGGTAATGGTGATAGGTCGGAGAGGAAGCTGGAGAGGATAGGTGGGAAGGAAGATGGACAGGTAGGACAGGTCATGAGGGCGGTGCTAAGCTGGAAGGTTGGAACTGGGATAGGGTGGGGGAAGGGAAAATGAGGAAACTGGTGAAATTCACATTGATGCCATGGGGTTGGAGAGTCCTGAGGCAGAAGATGAGGTGTTCTTCCTCCAGGTGTTGGGTGGTTAGACGATGAAGGAGGTCCAGGACCTGCATGTCCTTGGTGGAGTGGGGTGGGGGGGTGGGAGGGTGGGAGTTGAAGTGTTCTGCTACAAGGCGGTGTGGTTGATCTTCGGGGTGGGTGTCCCGAAGATGTTCCCTGAAGCACTCTGAGAGGAGGCGTTTAGTCTCCCCAGTGTAGAGGTGACTGCATCGGGAGCAATGGATACAGTAAATGATGTGTGGAAGTGCAGGTAGAACTCTGATGGATGTGGAAGGCTCATTTGGGGCCTTTGATGGAGATGAGGTGGGGGGGAGGTGTGGGCGCAGGTATTGCAATTCCTGCAGTGGCAGGGGAAGGAGCATGGTCAGTTCTCGTTGATTTGCTACAATAAACTGAAGTGTTGACTTTCAGTTTAACTAATTATTTCCATCTTCTGGGCAAATAATTGTTGTTCTTTCTCTGGAGAGTAACTGTGTGGAAAACTCCGTAAATGGGAATCAGTAGCAGAGAGAGCTCTGACAGAATGCCAAATTTTGATGGCTTTGTTTGATTGGTTGGCCCTTATCCTTTACACTCATGGTAAAGTAACCATGGTGACTTTTAAAAGAAACAGAACAAACTAAAATACCCTTTTCTCGATCAACATCTCTTTCTTTGGAATTAGGGAATGGCTTGGCAATTACTTTTCTTTAAATATCGTGTTTAAAAAAAACTACAATAGTTTTTCTAACACAGCCAACCCCCTGGCATCATATGTCCAACTAAGACATTGTCTGTCTGTCTGTCTGTCTCTCCCTGTCACTCCACATGAATATTCTCTCTCTCTCTCTGTCACCATGGTCTCTTTTTCTCTGTCTCAAACACTTTCTCTCTCTCTCTCTGTTTCCCTCTCTCTCTCTCTCTCTCTCTCTCTCTCTCTCTCTCTCTCTCTCTCTCTCTCTGTCCCTCTCCCTCTCCCTCATACATAAGAACTAGGAGCAGGAATAGGCCATCTGGCCCATCGAGTCTACTCCACCATTTCCTAAGATCATGACTGATCTTTTTGTGGACTCCGTTTCACTTACCCACCAGCTCTCCATAACCCTTTATTCCTTTACTGTTCAAAAATCCAGCTATCTTTGCCTTAACAACATTCCACAAGAGAGCCTCAACTGGGCAGGGAATTCCACAGATTCACAACCCTTTGGGTGAAAAGGCTCTGCCTCAACTCAGGCCTAAATCTGCTCACCCTGACAGTGGAAACAACCTCCCTGCTTCTATCTTATCTATTGCCTTCATAATTTTACAAGTTTCTATAAGATCCACCCCACCCTCATTTTTCTAAATTCCAATGAACATAGTCCCAGTCTACTGAGTCTCTCCTCATAAGCCAACCCCCTCAATTACAGAATTAACCCAGTGATCCTCCTCTGCACCCGCTCCAGTGCCAGTACATCCTTTCTCAAGTAAGGAGACCAAAACTGCACAAAGTATGCGCACATTTCCATATAACTGTCACCACTTGATATCTTGGTCTGATATGCGCACACTCTCTCAATTGTCATTTACGTATCTCTCTTGCTCTCCCCCTTTCTGTCTCATACATGTGTGCACACTTGCTCCATTTTGTATACCTGTCTTTTCCTGTCACCGTCTCTCTCTCACTCGCTCTCCAATTTATTTACCTGACCTCCTCTCTGTTTTTATGTTTGTCTTCATTGTGTGGGGTTTTTCTCTGTTTTGTTTTCTCTCTCATTCTCGTATTTCTCTCTCTCTCTCTCTCTCTCTCTCTCTCTTTCTTTGTATTTTTCTCTCTTTCACACACACTCTGTACTGAATGCAGGATGAGCAGCTGCCCTCTTAAATCTGGTTTAATCCTCTCATCAATCCTAATGGAGAGAGAGCTTTTTTTCTCCCCTCCCCTGTTTAAAATCTCTCTTGCGGAGCCAGCCAGCTGTTGATCCTCTGTGTTTTACAGAGCCTTGTATAGTCACAAAGGCTGACACACTTCAGAATCGAGCAGCCCGGGCTGTGATAGAGAACAGGGCAAACGTGATAGTGACTGCCTCGGAGAGCAGTCTTTCAAAACACGCCTGTAAATAGAAGCTGATGTGGGGGGAGGCCTCTCTCACATTGAGCACAGCTCACCAAGGTCATGTCGCTCCCCTGAACAAGACCAAGTTGCTTTTCAGCTCGCAGTAGTTTGGTGAGAGAGTGGGAGGGAAGGAGATTACAGAGTCAGCAGCAGGGAGTGACTGGGGAGAGCTTGTGCCTGGATAAGGTGCGCCCTACCTCCCACTCAGATAAAATAAAAGCTGCTGCAGGTGGTGTGGCCTGATTCAAACCGTCACCGACGTGCTCATTTCAGCATTTCATTTCAGAACTGTTGTTTTCAAATTGAAGAGTTTTTGTCTTGATGGCTCGATCAGCAGTGAACTGAAAGCCTTTCACCTTCTGTCCTGGGATGTGGGTGTGGGTGTGGGTGGCTGAGTCAGCATTTACAGTCCACCCCCTTGAGAAGCTGGTGTGAGCTGCTTTATGTAAACCCAGAATGCCCTGAGGGAGGGAACTGGCAGGGTTTTGACCCAGTGATGCTGAAGGAACGGTGATGTATTTCCAAGTCAGGATGGTGAGTGGCTTGGAGGGGAACCTGCAGGCAACGTGAGTGTTTCAGAGCCCCCCCAGCAGATGACGTGAACCTTTCCTCTCTATTTCATTATCTTCCCCAGGATAATGCTGTTGTTTTAGGGACTCGAAAGAACAGAAATTGCTGGAGAAGCCCAGCAGGTCTGGCAGCATCTGTGGAGAGAAGCCTGAGTTAATGTTTCGGGTCCAGTGACCTTTTTTTCGAACTCACTGTTTAAGGATGCTGTTAACAGATTGGGGTCATTGGCTACGTCCACAACTTTCCGAAACAACAGGCTCTTGCTCACAACAAAGATCAAAATAAAACCCAGTGAGAAGTTTGATATTACTTACAACACGAGTGCACGCAAGGTTCTCAGATCGAAGGATACACTCTTGGCACCCCTTGTTACATAATGCCTGCCTTGTAAATACATACAATTAGTGGTAATTTTCTGTCCTCCTTTGTGGGTGGGGTGGCCAGATGGCAGTCCCTGCAGTCTGAGTAAACCTCTGCTGCAGCAAGCTGTGATTGGTTTATGATGTGGAGGTGCCAGAGGAGGACTTGGGTGGACAAAGTTAAAATTCACACAACACCAGGCTATAGACCAACAGGTTTATTTGGAAGTTTGCACTTTCAGAGCACTCCTCCTTCGTCAAGTAGTTAGTAGGGCAGGATCATAAGACACAGAATTTATAGCAAAGGATCACAGAGTCATGCAACTGATACGATCTGTTGAACAAACCTAGATTGCTGTTCGAACTTTCATTTTTTAGAATAGGTTGCGATGTTTTGATTGATTAATATGTAAATCCCAGAACTTCTTTCAAGTCACATTCCTGAGATAACTTAAGGTTTTATATTTAAAAAGGTGATTGACTGCCTGCAGATTGTATGCGTTTTGAGCAAAATAGAGTATATCTGCAGGCTGATCTTACAAGCAGTCAATCCACGTGACATTTTATAAGTTCCTACTTTGGAAATAGAAGCAGAATGACTCAAGACTCTAATCTCACACTTTTAATGTATTGTCTGAGCTGAGATGTCACCTTTATTTAATAAGGTCTTCAGTTATTTCGGGAATGTGACTTGAAAGAAGGTCGAGGATTTACATATTAATGAATCAAAACCTGCAACCCATTCTGAAAGCTGAAAGACTTAACAGCAATCTAGGTTTGTTCAATATATCATATCAGTTGCATGTGTGACATTGTGATCTTGTGCTATAAATTCTATCTTATGATCCTGCCATGCTAGCAACCTGACAAAGGAGCAGCACTCCAAAAGCTAGTACTTCCAAATAAACCTGTTGGACTATAAGCTGGTGTTGTGTGACTTTTAACTCTGATTTATTTAGTTCCATCATTAATGACATGATGAAGCTGGAAGGCCAGAGACAGTCCTGCACACTCCTGTAGCCAGGTATTGCAATATCACCTCAAATCCTCCACCTCACTGCATAAAACTGAACCACTGTACTGGTGGGGACAGGTCTGTTATTGTCTAACACTAGGGTACAGTACTGGTGGGGACAGGTCTGTCATTGTCTAACACTAGGTTACAGTACTGGTGGGGACAGGTCTGACATTGTATAACACTAGGTTACAGTACTGGTGGGGACAGGTCTGACATTGTATAACACTAGGGTACAGTACTGGTGGGGACAGGTCTGTCATTATATAACACTAGGGTACAGTACTGGTGGAGGTAAAAACAATGACTGCAGATGCTGGAAACCAGATTCTGGATTAGTGGTGCTGGAAGACCACAGCAGTTCAGGCAGCATCCAAGGAGCAGCGAAATCAACGTTTCGGGTTTATTCCTGATGAAGGGCTTTTGCCCGAAACATCGATTTCGCTGCTCCTTGGATGCTGCCTGAACTGCTGTGCTCTTCCAGCACCACTAATCCAGAATACAGTACTGGTGGAGACGGATCTGTCATTGTATAACACTAGGGTACAGTACTGATGGGGACAGGTCTGTCACTGTATAACATTGGGGTACAGTACTGGTGGGGTCAGGCCTGTCTCTGTATAACACTGGGGTACAGTACTGGTGGGGACAGGTCTGTCATTGTCTAACACTGGGGTACAGTACTGGTGGGGACAGGCCTGTCTCTGTATAACATTGGGGTACAGTACTGGTGGGGTCAGGTCTGTCTCTATAACATTGGGGTACAGTACTGGTGGGGTCAGGTCTGTCTCTATAACATTGGGGTACAGCACTGGTGGGGTCAGGCCTATCTCTGTATAACATTGGGGTACAGCACTGGTGGGGTCAGGTCTGTCTCTATAACATTGGGGTACAGTACTGGTGGGGTCAGGCCTATCTCTGTATAACATTGGGGTACAGTACTGGTGGGGTCAGGCCTGTCTCTGTTTAACACTGGGACACAGTACTGGTGGGGACAGGTCTGTCTCTGTATAACACTGGGACACAGTACTGGTGGGGACAGGTCTGTCACTGTATAATATTGGGGTTCAGTACTGGTGGGTCAGGCCTGTCTCTATAACATTGGGATACAGTACTGGTGGGAACAGGTCTGTCACTGTACAATATTGGGGTTCAGTACTGGTGGAGTCAGGTCTGTCTCTGTATAACATTGGGGTACAGCACTGGTGGGGTCAGGCCTGTCTCTATAACATTGGGGTACAGTACTGGTGGGGAACAGGTCTGTCACTGTATAACACTGGGGTACAGTACTGGTGGGGACACGTCTGTCACTGTATAACACTGGGGTACAGCACTGGTGGGGTCAGGCCTGTCTCTCTATAACATTGGGGTACAGTACTGGTGGGGGACAGGTCTGTCACTGTATAACACTGGGGTGCAGTACTGGTGGGGACAGGGCTGTCTCTGTATAACACTGGGGTACCGTACTGGTGGGGACAGGGCTGTCTCTGTATAACACTGGGGTACAGTACTGGTGGGGACAGGGCTGTCTCTGTATAACACTGGGGTACAGTACTGGTGGGGCAGGTCTGTCTCTGTATAACACTGGGGTACAGTACTGGTGGGGACAGGTCTGTCTCTGTATAACACTGGGGTACAGTACTGGTGGGGCAGGTCTGTCTCTGTATAACACCGGGGTTCAGTACTGGTGGAGTCAGGTCTGTCTCTGTATGACATTGGGGTACAGTACTTGTCTGGCATGTAGTTTTCCCACATTGCTGCTAGACCATCGTGATCACTCGGAGAGACTCGTTTATTCTGCTGTTCCTGCTGTTTTTGAGGAGTTTGACAATGGCCTCGAGAAGAGGTTGGTCCGACAGTAAAATGAAGGGCAACTGCATGAGAAAAGCAATGGAAACACTGAAAGATTAGCTATCCAAGGTGGCTGGCAAGTTTGAAATTTAATGTTTTTGTTTGACCCTTCATCAAAAGTGAAAGGGGTTCATCTCCTCCCCACCCAAATCTCCAGCTTGTTGGTGAATGAGATTTTGGGAGATCATAGCTCAGCTTAGTGTGCACGCGGCTTATTGCATTGTGATGAGGTGGATGGGATCTTGTATAAGTGAAAGGCACCATCACAACATGGCCAAATGCAGGTAAATGGGACTCGATTAACTTAGTCGGCATTATGAGTTGGACTGAAGGGTCTGTTTCTGTGCTGTACATCTCTATCAATCTATGTTCATTCCAACAAAACTATAAATGGATAAATCTGGTGGTTTTCATACTACAGTAGTGGGTAACTCTTGTTCATTGCTGGTGGTTGGTTTTTGCTGGCTTTTGACTCGGCTGCTGATGTTTGAGCTAAGGGAAAAGCATCACTCCATTCAGGTTCTCTCAAGGCTGCTACTGTCAACGATGCTGACTGGGCCATGTGATGCTCACTGGCATCGTGTTCCAGCCCCGTTCTTTCTAACTTTGGGAGATGTAGTATTTGAATTTTCTTGCTGCACCCTCAAGCGCATTGTGATTTCTACATCCTAAATTAATGATTGATTGTGGCAAAGAGATTAAGTGGGGGGTCGGGGGAAGGGAAGATGCTCACCTGACTGGGCTTAGCCTTTTCAACATTGCAGTACCGCGGACCAGGAACAGGGGGAGCTCAGCCTTCTCTCAGAGTCGCTGAGAAAGACATTCTGTCCAAATTAAATTATATTTTCAGTGGAAAGAGCAGGAAGGAAGCCGTGGAGTGCGGAGAAAAAAAAAATAGGAAGTCCAAGAAGATAGCTTTTCACCGAAGTAGAATGGAATTGTGGAAGGGTTACATAAGTTACTAACCAGCAACACACAACGGGCCAAGCTTCTGCAGAGAAAGATTTAAAGTATGAAGGGAACACTCAAGTGCAATTTTTGCCCTACTCCTGGGGCAGAAGCTGTGGGTTCAAGTTCCATTCTACACTAGATGGCCATGCCATATATGGACACAAGGGTTAATTGTCAACTTGTAACTCCTCGCAGCGCCCTTAATGGTGGGTGGTAGGGGAAGGGAATCTCCAGGTTAGCCACTTTGCAGAAGCCAATGACCACAGGCCAACCTAACTGATGTCCATTATCACCACGGACCTCTTGAGGGCTTTGAATGAGGGAAGAAGAGTGTGGTGCTGAAAAAGCACAGCCGGTCAGGCAGCATCCGAGGAGCAGGAGAGTCAATGTTTCAAGCATAAGCTTTTCATCAGGAATGAGTGGGTGGCCCAAGGGGGCTGAGAGATAAATGTGAAGGGGGTGGGCCTGGGGGGGGAGGGTAGCTGAGGATGCAATAGAGGGATGTTCATTGAGGCCGGTTTTGTTGGGCTGAATGAGATTTCACTCAAACAAAAATCCATTTGCCTTCGTATCCAGCTTAGAACATAGAACATTACAGCACAATGCAGGCCATTTGGCCCTCGGTTTTGTGCTGACCTGTGAAACCAATCTGAAGCCCGTCTAACCTACACTATTCCATTCTCGTCCATATGTGTATCCAATGACCATTTAAACACCCTTAAAATTGGCGAGTCTATTACTGTTGCAGGCAGTATATTCCAAGACCCTACTACTCTGAGTAAAGAAACTATCTCTGAAATCTATCCTATATCTATCACCCCTCAATTTAAAGCTACGTCCCCTCGTCCTAGCCATCACCATCTGGGGAAAAGGCTCTCACTGTCCACTCTGTTAACCCTCTGATTATCTTATACATCTCAAATAAGTCACCTCTCAACCTTCTTCTCTCTAATAAAAACAGCCTGAAGTCCCTTAGCCTTTCCTTGTAAGACCTTCCCTCCACACTAGGCAGCATCCTGGTAAATCTCCTCTGAATCACTTCCAGTGTTTCCACATCCTTCCTATAATGTGATGACCAGAACTGTATACAATACTCCAAGTGTGGCCGCATTTGAGTTTTGTACAGCTGCACCATGACCTCATAGTTCCGAAACACAATCCCACTACTAATGAAGACTAACACACTGTATGTCTTCTTAACAACCCTATCGACCTGGGTGGCAACTTTCAGCTATATATGTACATGAACACTGAGATCTTGCTGCTCATCTACACTACCTAGAATCTTACCATTAGCCCAATACTCTGCATTCCTGTTCCTCCTTCCAAAGTGAATCACCTCACACGTTTCCACATTAAACTCCATTTGCCACCTCTCAGCCCAGCTCTGCAGCTTATCTATGCCCCTCTGTAACCTACAGCATCCTTCTATACTATCCACAACTAATACCAACCTTAGTGTCATTCGCAAATTTCCCAACCCATCCGTCCACGTTCCTATCCAGGTCATTTATAAAAATGACAAACAGCAGTAGACCCAAAACAGATCCTTGTGGTGCCCCACTAGTAACTGAATTCCAGGATGAACATTTCCCATCAACCACCACCCTCTGTCTTCTTTGAGCTAGCCAATTTCTGATCCAAACCGCTAAATCACCCTCAATCCCATGCCTCTGTATTTTGTGCAACAGCCTACCATGGGGAACCTTATCAAATGCCTTACTGAAATCCATTTACACCACATCAACCGCTTTACCCTCGTCCATCTGTGTGGTCACCTTCTGAAAGAAATCAATGAGGTTCATGAGGTATGACCCACCCTTCACAAAACTGTGTTGACTATCCGTAATCAACTTATTTCTCTCTAGATAATTATAATTCCTGCCTCTTATAACCTTTTCCAACACTTTACCCACAACCGAAGTAAGGCTCACTGGTCTATAATTACCAGGGCTGTCTCTACACCCCTTCTTGAGCAAGGGGACAGCATTTGCTATCCTTCAGTCTTGTGACACTATTCCTGTAGACAATGACAACATAAAGATCAAAGCCAAAAGCTTGCCATCTCCTCCCTGGCTTCCCAGAGAATCGTCAGATAAATCCCATCTGGCCGAGGGGACTTACCTATTTTTACGCCTTCCAGAAATGCTAACACCTCCTCCTGGTGAACCTCAATCCCATCTGGTTTAGTAGCCTGTATCTCAGTATGCTCTTCATCAACATTGTCTTTTTCTAGTGTGAGTGCTGACGAAAAATATATATTTAGTGCTTCCCCTATCTCCTCTGATTCCATGCACAACTTCCCACTACTGTCCGTGATTGGCCCTGATTTTACTCTAGTCATTCTTTTATTCCTGATATATACCTATAGAAAGCCTTAGGGTTTTCTTTGATCCTATCGGCCAATGACTTCTCATGTCCCCTCTTGGCTCGTCTTCGCTCTTTCTTTAGATCATTCCTGGCTTGCCCTAACTGAGCCTTCACATTGCATCCTAACATAAGCCTTCTTCTTTCTCTTGACAAGAGACTCAACTTCTTTAGTAAACCACGGTTCCCTTGCTCGACCCCTTCCTCCCTGCCTGACAGGTACATACTTATCAAGGACCTGCAGTAGCTATTCCTTGAACAAGTTCCACATTTCAATTGTGCCCATCCCCTGCAGTTTCCTTCCCCATCCTATGCAACCTAAATCTTGCCTAATCGCATCATAATTGCCTTTCCCCCCAGCTATGTGCCTTGCCATATGGTATATTGTAGCTGTGAAGCAATTTTTTTTTGCAATGGCATAAATGCAGCAATGTTGAGTGAGCTCCCACCCCTATCTGGCTTCCAGCTGTTCTTCTCCTGTTGCTGCCTGCTCGCTATCAGAAGGCTGTATTTTCCAGCTTCCTGCTAGAGACCCAAGCACAGAATTCAGGCTGACATTGCTGAGGGAGGTCCCGCCGAATTCAGGCTGACATTGCTGAGGGAGGTCCCGCCAAATTCAGGCTAACATTGCTGAGGGAGATCCCACAGAATTCAGGCTGACATTGCTGAGGGAGGTCCCGCCGAATTCAGGCTGACATTGCTGAGGGAGGTTCCGCCGAATTCAGGCTGACATTGCTGAGGGAGATCCCACAGAATTCAGGCTGACATTGCTGAGGGAGGTCCCGCCGAATTCAGGCTGACATTGCTGAGGGAGGTCCCGCCGAATTCAGGCTGACATTGCTGAGGGAGGTTCCGCCGAATTCAGGCTGACATTGCTGAGGGAGGTTGGTCCCACTTTTGGATGAGACATAAATTTGCCATTTTGGGGAACATGCACTGCATCATGTGGGAGAAGAGTTGCAGAGTAGTCACCATTGCCTTGTACAGTACTCATCCTTAAGCTTGCTGCAGCACCAAGAAAAATAAATCAATTGCTCATGACTTGTATTGCTGTGGGATCTTGCTGTACACAGGTTGGCTGCTGCCTTGCCTCCAACACTTGAATAATATTTCATTGGCTTTAACCCATACTGAGCTCTTGAAAGGTGTGATAGAAATATATATTGTCCTGAAATTTATACTTTTGTTCCATTTGTTCTATTGTGCGGGCATCATTGACAAGATCAACATCTGTTGCCCATCCATCGGGCAAGTTGGATTTAATCACATTTGTGTGCATCTTATTTGGTTATTTATTAATGGGATGTGGGGGAAGCTAGCATAACTGTCAGTTATTGCTAATTGCCCGAACAATAGTTAAGAATCAATGACATTGCTGTGGGTCCAGAGTCACGTGGAGGTCAGGCTAAATAAGGATGGCAGATTTCCTTCCTCTTAGTGAATCAGGTGGGTTTTTACAATGATTGTCAATGGTTTTCCTTTGGCCAGCTGTCTCTTCCAGATGTCACTGAATCCAAATTTTACCATGGACCATGTTGGGATTTGAACCCATGTTCCAAGAATATTGGCCTGAGGTCTCAATTAGTAGACTGGTCACATTACCACTATGCCATCATTGTCATATTCTCCTCCCCTTCTTCCTCACCCCTACCTGTCCCTCCTTCCCTTCTTCCCCCCCCCCCCCTTCCCCTTCCCCTTCCCTTCTCCCTCTTCCCCTTCCCTTCTCCCTGCTTCCCCTTCCCTTCCTTCCCTTCCCTTCTCCCTTCCTTTCCCTCCTCCCTTCCCTCCCCCCCTTCCCTTCCCTTCCACCCTTCCCTTCCCACCTTCCCTTCCGTTCCCTTGCTTTCTCCCTTCTACCCTTCCCTTCTTCCCCCTTCCCTTCCCTTCTCCCTCCTCCCCCTCCCCCTCCTCCCCTTTCCCTTCTCCCTCCTCCCCTTCCATTCACTTCTCCCCAATATCCCTTCTCCCCAATATCCCTTCTCCCCAATTCCCTTCCCTTCTCCCCCCTTTTCCCCCTTCCCTTCCCTTCTCCCTCCCTTTCCCTTCCCTTGTCCCTCCCTTCCCCTTCCCTTCTCCCTCCCTTCCCGTTCCCTTCTCCCTCCCTTCCCGTTCCCTTCTCCCCCCCTTCCCCTTCCCTTCTCCCCCTCGCCTTGCCTTCTCCCCTTCTCCCCCTCGCCTTGCCTTCTCCCCTTCTCCCCCACGCCTTCCCTTCTCCCCCCTCCCCCTTCCCTTCTCCCCCCTCCCCCTTCCCTTCTCCCCCCTCCCCCTTCCCTTCTCCCCCCTCCCCCTTCCCTTCCCCCTAATTCTCTTCTCTCTAATTCTCTTCTCCCCAATTCCCTTCCCTTCTCCCCCCTTCTCTCCCTTTCCCTCCCCATCCCTTCCCTCCCCTCCCCTCCCCTCCCCTCCCCTCCCCTCCCCTCCCCTCCCCTCCCCTCCCCTCCCCTCCCCTCCCCTTCCCTCCCCTTCCCTCCCCTCCCCTCCCCTTCCCTCCCCTTCCCTCCCCTCCCCTTCCCTTCCCTTCCCTTCCCTTCCCCTCCCCTCCCCTCCCCTCCCCTCCCCTCCCCTCCCCTTCCCTCCCCTTCCCTCCCCTCCCCTCCCCTTCCCTCCCCTTCCCTCCCCTTCCCTCCCCTTCCCTCCCCTTCCCTCCCCTTCTCTCCCCTTCTCTTCCCTTCCCTTCTCTCCCCTTCCCTTCTCTCCCCTTTCCCTTCTCTTCCCTTCTCCCCCTTCCCTCCCCTTCCCTCCCCTTCCCTCCCCTTCCCTTCCCTTCCCTCCCCTTCACCCCCCTTCCCTCCCCTTCCCTTCCCTTCTCTCCCCTTCCCTTCTCTTCCCTTCTCCCCCTTCCCTTCCCTTGTCTTCCCTTCTCTCCCCTTCCCTTCTCTCCCCTTCCCTTCTCTCCCCTTCCCTTCTCTCCCCTTCCCTTCTCTCCCCTTCCCTTCTCTCCCCTTCCCTTCTCTTCCCTTCTCTCCCCTTCCCTTCTCTCCCCTTCCCTTCTCTTCCCTTCTCTTCCTTTCTCCCCCTTCCCTTCTCTTCCCTTCTCTCCCCTTCCCTTCTCCCCCTTCCCTTCTCCCCCCTTCCTCTTCCCTTCTCCCCCTTCCCTTCTCCCCCCTTCCCCTTCCCTTCTCCCCTCTTCCCCTTCCCTTCTCCCCCTTCCCCTTCCCTTCTTCCCCCTCCCCCTTCCCTCCTCCCCTTCCCCCCCAATTCCCTTCACCCCACCAATTCCCTTCCCTTCTCCCCCCTTCCTCTTCCCTTCTCCCCCTTCCCTTCCCCTTCCCTTCTCCCCCCTTCCCCTTCCCTTCTCCCCTCTTCCCCTTCCCTTCTCCCCCTTCCCCTTCCCTTCTTCCCCCTCCCCCTTCCCTCCTCCCCTTCCCCCCCAATTCCCTTCCTCCCAATTCCCTTCACCCCACCAATTCCCTTCCCTTCTCCCCCCTTCCCCTTCCCTTCTCCCCCCTTCCCCTTCCCTTCTCCCCCCTTCCCCTTCCCTCCTCCCCTTCCCTCCTCCCCTTCCCTCCTCCCCTTCCCCCCCCAATTCCCTTCCTCCCAATTCCCTTCACCCCCCCAATTCCCTTCCCTTCTCCCCACTTCCCCTGCCTTCCCCCCTTCTCTTCCCTTCTGCCCCCTTCTCTTCCCTTCTCCCTAATTCCCTTCCCCCCAATTCCCTTCCCCCCCCAAATTCCCTTCCCTTCTCCCCCCTTCCCCTGCCCTTCCCTTCTTCCCATTCCCCTTCCCTTTTCCGCCCTTGCCCTGCCCTTCTCCCTGTTCCCTTCACCCCCCCTTCCCCTGCCCTTCTTCCCCCTTGCCCTTATCTGCTCCCTCTTCCCCTCTCCCCATCACCCTCTTCCCCTTTCCCTCTTCCCCTTCTCCCCTTCCCCTCTGCCCTCTTCCCCCTCCCCCTCTCCCCTTCCCCTCTGCCCTCTTCCCCCACCCCCTCTCCTCCTTCCCTCTGGAATTACATGTCGGCTAGACCAGGTAAGGATGGCAGATTTCCTTTGCTAAATTGCATTAGTGAACCAGATGAGATTTTTTCTGAAAACAGGAATTGCTGGTAAAATGCAGTTTGTTATTAATTCCAGCAGCTGTCCTGACAGGATTTGAACTCCTGAGCATTAGGCTGGCACTCCAGATTATTAGACTAGTAACTCTGTCACCAGCCCCCCCCCCCCCCGTACCTATTCTGCCAGTGCCTGCATGATTTTCTAACATACACCTCTCTATTTTTCAGGCTCACCACACAGTACGTGTACCCACAAGCGATTGTACAGCCTGGAGTCATCCTTCCACCCCAGCTGCAGTCGGTGACCTCGCCTTTCATTGACTATACAGCATCTGCTACCTACGCACAGTATGCTGCCTACGATCAGTATCCATATGCCGCTTCACCTGCTGCTGGCTACCTTGGATTTGGCTATTCCACTCTGCAGCAGCCTGTAGTGGGCGGGAGTCCCACCACCGCAGCCACAGCAGCTTTTGTTCAGTATCCCTCTCAACCTCTGCAACCTGACCGCATGCAGTAGAGCCAAACTGAGGAAGGAGCGTTCAGTATATAAAAGGACCTCGCTCCCATTCACTTGCAGGGGGCTGTTATTCTAAGGTGAAAAGACACATAAGCGATTCGTGGGATGTTGCTGTCAGATCTCTGGGTGACGATGGAGAGCTGTTTGAAGTATTAATGGGAGCAGATAGAAGCACCGGGGGACTGGGCTTCTCCACGACTAGGAGAGAGCGAGGACTGCAGATGCTGGAGATCAGAGCTGAAAGATGTGTTGCTGGAAAAGCGCAGCAGGTCAGGCAGCATCCAAGATGCATCTTTGATGCTGCCTGACCTGCTGCGCTTCTCCACGACTAGTCACCTCTATCAGGTTACCTGCTCAGAAAGAATTGCCTCCAATCAGAAACTGAACATTAATCCCAAGCCAGAGTGGCAGACAGCTCTGTCTGTCACTCTCCATTACTGTCTGTCTCTGTGTTTCTCTCTCCATCACACTATCAGTCTTTTTTTGTCAGTCTCAACCCTCCTTTCTCGCTCTCTCTATTCCTCTCTCTGTCCCTCGGTAAGTCTTGCTATCAATACCCACTTCTGCCTCTTTCCCCCAGTTATACAATATATTCTCTCCCTATTACCACCTCTCGGAATGAAGAGTAAGAGACTGTTTATTGTAAGGTACGAACTGCAACAGAAATGCTGCAGTGACATATAAGAACACACACACAAAAACGCTATTTTTGTTGTATAAAAACCTCTATTATTTATCAATGCCTTACGGAAGAAAAAAAAGAATTTGTGACTACTTTTTAATATTTATTGCGATGAGCTGTGAGTTGCAACAGGGGAAAGAGAAAAATTAGTTGTTCAGCTACCAATGCATAAATTATTATAAGTAGATTAAAAATTAATAGGTTGCTAATTAATTTTGATATGCAAAAAGAGAACTTTGGAAGGGAAGCAAAATTTCTGTAGTCAGAACACTGATCTATTTTCTTAATTTTATAATTAATCTTAAGATCATCTCAACTTGGGTATATATTTTTTAAAAGAGAGCTTTTTGTTTAAAGAAAGCTAATTGTATATGAACCAAGGGTAATTTTTATCAACTTAATGATGCAGTATTCATCTCCGCATTCTATCTGATACCCTTTTAATGTCCAGGAATTTCCTCATTGTTTTGAAAGAAACCTGCTACTGGATGCCTGTTAGATTTGGATACCAAATATTTTATAGCCAGCTGAAATGAAGGAGACGTTTTAGGGTACAAATGCAATTTTTAAAATAACTTTTTAAAAAGAAGCAAAAACAGTTTAGACACAAAAGGCTGCAATTACATTAAACAGCATTCCTATCAAACTGTAGCAGGTACTGAGAAACTTATTTTCAATGTTGTATTAAAGGAACTTAAATATCACATGAAAGTTTGCCTCTTCTGTGGTCTGTTTCCAGCTAACACTGCGGTGCTTTATAACTAACTAGGAGGTGCCATGAAACATTGAGGTCCCAGAGACCATGAGATGATGGAGGAAGGGCTGCCTGTTAGTTGTCCATTTGACCCACAGATCAGAGATCAGAGATCAGTGTTTGAGTTTCTGTTGGTCTGCTCTGCCGATTATGGATCCCTCTACTTAACGGGGGGAGGGGGGGGGATTTAGCTTGGTGCATCCACCAAACATTTCCCTCCATTGTGAATTGTAATGACGTCATACAACCTCCACAATGTGGAAACAGGCCATTCGGTTCATCACGACTTCCTGGAGAGGAGCATCCCACCCCATCCCTGTAACCCTGCATTTCTCATGAATAATCCTAGCCTGCATATCGCTCAACACTATGGACAATTTAGCATGGCCAATCCACCTAACCTGCACATTCTTGGATGTGGGAAGAAACCAGAGCACCCGAAGGAAACCCACGTAGACACAAGGAGAACGTGCAAACTCCACACCAACAGCCTGCCATGGCTGGAATCGAACCTGAATCTCTGGCACCGTGAGGCAGCAGTGCTAACCACTGAGCCACTGTGCTGCCTCTCAGTAACAACTAAAAGGTGTGGTTTTGGTGGGGATGTTGGTAAGGGGCGGGGAGACCTATGAAGGCAGGGGACCAGAGTCCAATGAGAGCAAGTCTGACCTTGATCTCTACTTTGAGAAGCCCTTGTTTAACTTATTCCCATGATCTGACTTCAATGTAAAAGCAAATATTTGCTAGTTGCTTTTAAGGTCAGGAAAGCACAGAAGCCTCAGCTGCAATGGTAAAGGAGAACAAGCAGGCATGTTTTCCAATGTTATTTTCCCCATTTTGCAAGGAAAATTTTATTTTCACCCTGTGTATTGCCTCAGGAATATCTTTCTGGGACGGTGACTATGTGAAGGTGTTTCGAAGACACATTCCAAACCTCACCATGTCCCAAAGTGCATTTTTTTAAATTTCAAAAATATACTTATTTGGATCTCTTATACAATTGGTCATGCCATTCTTGTGCACACATTACATTGCTTTACATACAGATATCGAAATTTATTTTTCATATACACAAGTCTGTACATTGACTATCCAGCTCTTCTGCTGAGGCGTCAGTGGAGCCCAAATGACTGAGTGGGCCCCCTGTTCTTCTTAGGCAGGCAGACGTTACACGGTGGTCTTTCCCCACCGCGCCTTGGCGGCAGCTGCCCCAAGCTTCAGCGCGTCCCTCAACACGTAGTCCTGGACCTTGGAATGTGCCAGTCCGCAACACTCCGTCAGGGTCAACTGCTTCAGCTGGGAAATTAACAGGTTTCAGACCGCCCAGAGAGCGTCCTTCACTGAGTTGATGATCCTCCAGGCACAGTTGATGTTCGTCTCGGTGTGAGTCTCGGGGAACAGACCACAGAGCACGGAGTCCCGCGTCACGGCACTGCTCGGGACGAACCTCGACAAACACCACTGCATTCCTCTCCAGACTTCTTCTGCGTAGGCACATTCCAGAAGGAGGTGTGTGACAGTCTTGGTTTCCCCCCCCCCCCCCCCACTTTGAGGGCAGCGTGCGGTGCGGCAAAGAGTCCAGACGTGCGTAAAGGATCTCACCGGCAGAGCCCTTCTCACCACCAGCCAAGCCATGTCTTGGAGCTTGTTGGAAAGTTCTGGCGATGAGGCATTCTGCCAAATGGCTTTGACAGTCTGCTCAGGGAACCGCTCGACAGGATCCGCCCTCTCCTTTTCCCGAAGGGTCTCAAGGACACTATGTGCTGACCACTTCCTGAGGGACTTGTGGTCAAAGGTGTTTTTCTTCATAAGCTTCTCCACGAAGGACAGGTGATACGGGACGGTCCAACTACTTGGAGCATTCCGCGGCAGGGAGGCCAGGCCCATCCTTCACAACACCGGGGACAGGTAGAACCTCAGTACATAGTGACACTTGGTATTTGCGTACCAGGGATCCACACACAGCTTGATGCAGCCACACACATTGGGTGGCATTAGGTGTGTTTTTTTCCCCATTGCCCAGATCTTTATAAATCGAGCCCCTTCGGACCCGGTCCATCTTTGATCTCCATATAAATTGGAAGATGGCCCGGGTGACTGCAGTGGCACTGGTTCTGGGAATAGGCCAGACCTGTGCCACGTAAAACAGCAATGACAGTGCCTCACACCTGATGACCAGGTTTTTTCCCGCGATGGAGAGCGACCGTAGCTTCCATCTGCCCAGTTTCTGCCTCACTTTGCTGATACGTTCCTCCCAAGACTTGGCGCATGCCCAGCCACCCCTCCCCCACCGTACCAAATACCCAGCACCTTCAGGTTGGCGGTCCTGACAGTGAAGGGGATCAAGGATTGGTCGGCCCAGTTCCCGCAGAGCATGGTCTCACTCTTGCCTCGGTGTACTTTGGCCCCCGAGGCCCGTTCGAACTGGTCACATATGCACATGAGTCTGCGCACAGACAGTGGATCTGAGCAGAAAACAGCGACATCATCCATGTACAGGGAGGCCTTAACCTGTTGGCCCCCGCTGCCAGGAATAGTCACCCCTCACAGGCTTGCATCCTTCCTGATGGATTCAGCAAATGGCTCTATGCAGCACACAAACAAGGCAGGAGAGAGAGGGCAGCCCTGCCTGACTCCAGATCTGACTGGGAAGCTGTCTGATTCCCAACCATTGATTGAGACTGCACTGACAATGTTGGTGTAGAGCAGTCGGATCCAATTGCAGATTCCCTCCACAAAGCCCATTTTGGAGAGAACATCTCTCATATACCTGTGTGATATCCTGTCAAAGGCTTTCTCCTGGTCCAGGCTGATCAGGCAGGTGTCCACCCCCCTGTCCTGCCCATAGGCGATCGTATCCCTGAGGAGTGCGAGACTCTCAGCGATCTTCCTGCCCGGTACAGCACAGGTTTGGTCAGGGTGAATCACCGACCCCAGAATAGACCTGACCCGGTTGGTGATGACCTTTGACAAAATTTTGTAATCCGCATTCAATAGTAAGATTGGTCCCCAATTTCTGATTTCCTCCCTCTCCCCCTTCTGCTTATAGATGAGGGTGATAATGCCTTTCTTCATGGATTCACTCATGGTACCTGCCCGAAGCATACTGACATACACCTCCAGCAGGTCCTGGCCAATCAACTCCCACAGAGTAGAATAGAGCTCGACCGGTAAGCCGTCGCTTCCGGGAGTTTTATTCTTTTCGAAGGACTCGAGGGCCTTGGTCAGCTCGTCCAGAGATAGCGGCTGGTCCAGCCTCTCCCGTGTCCCAAAGTGCATTCTAGCCAATGGAGTATGTGCTACGTGAAGTTACGTGCTTAATTCCTACATTACAAATAACAATGTCCTGATGATTGAAAGATCTGTTTTTAGTGCATTTGACTAAGGAGTATGTATTGGTCCTCAATAGGGCAAGCTCCCCTGCTGCCCTTCAAAGTACAATCACCATTCCCTCACTGTCCGTAAGGCTATAAAATGTAGCAGCAGAAGTAAACCATTCAGCCCATTGGGTCTACTTCACCATTCAGTGAGATTGTGAATGATCTGATGATCCTCAACTTCACTTACCTGCCCTCTCCCCATAACCCTCGATTCCCTTCCTGATTAAAATTCTGTCTCAGCCTTGAATATACTTAATGTCCCAAACTTGACAGCATCCTGTGATAAAGACTTCAACAGATTCACTACCCTCCAGAGAGAAGAAATTCCTCCTCATCTCTGTCCTAAATGGGTGATCTCTCATTCTGAGATGGTGCCCTCTGATCCTACTCTCCCACAAGAGAAAACAACCTCTCTGTATTGACTCTGTCAAGTCTGTAAGAATCATGTATGTTTCAATAAGGTCTCCTCTCATTGCACTGTGTACAAAGTGACTATTCTGCGACATTACGACAATCACAAATAATCTACTGGTGTAAGACACTGCAATATCAGGAAGGTGGGACTCTTGTTGATGCGTGCTCTTTCTACTGGACCTTCCTGCCAAGAATATTTAAGATTATGGATCTATATTGCCAGGAAGAGAGATGTATTGCTGAAGAGTCGTGTCTTACAGCTCCTCAGGGCAAATGCAAGAAAGCCAAATTTCAACCCTACACAACCATTTGTACTGTAGAATAAAGAGATGATTGGTTGCCAAGTCAACTCTGGTTATGTTATTGCCATAGAGAAACCAATAGATAACTATCACTGCCCCAAGCTCCTGGGCGATGCAAAAAACAAAGCAAGGTCTGCACGTATTCCTTTGTTTCCAGAGGATGGGTCATGATGTGTCCGTGTCTGTGTTCGGCAAGCAAACATTATCTATCTTAGTGTGTACCTAATGTGGTCTCCATGCCCTGAGATAGAGGGTGAAGAGATTTGGTTTTCCTAATCCTGACTTGCTATTCAGGACTTCAATGCTGGTGTGTGAATGTGTAAATCAGAGACAGCAAGAATAGACCTTGGCAACCATGTTTAGGCTAAATGGCAAGTTGGAAGAGATGGTAAGGATTTGACGAATCATCCCCATTGTAGGCTGAGGAAACGGAGTATTAGACCTCAGCTTCCATCAGGACATATTGCTGCTCGGAGAGACCACTGACAAAATGGCACATACTCCTGGCACCAATAAGTTGGTGATCATTGAGTGAATAATCCTAAAGCATTTCTCCAACAATATGACATCGCACAGCCTTGAGCATCTGTGGATGTTTATTTTTCCAATCGACTTGGTCAGAGATGTTATTCCACACCCAGGGAGTAGGTGGAACTTTAACCCAGGCCCTCCTGGCTCAGGGACACGATCACTGCACCACAAGAGCCCTCTGAGCAGCAGACCACTCTTGTATTTACTGTAAGTCCTGTTACATGAGAGCAGTCCATTTTAAAATGTGTCTCTTTAAGCTAGCTCCACATTTGGCCAGTGACTTTCCAAACTGACATTGGAAAAATCAATGAAAGTGGAGTTTCAAGTTCTGGTAGCACTTGTTCCGAGAAGGTCGCTCATCTAAGTTGATGGCTTTAAATTTTTTTTATTTCAAAAATATATTTTATTCATAAAATATTTTGATGATCTGTACAATTGGTTATGCCATACATACGTAAACATTCCATTTCTTTGCATACAGAGACAGAATAATCATTCATATATACAGGTCTGTACGATTACTATCCACATATTTAGCAGGGGGGGGTCAGCGGAGCCCCCTGACTGCGTGGGCCCCTTGTGCTTAGGCAGGCAGACGTTACATGGTGGTCTTTCCCCACCGCGCCTTGGCGGCAGTTGATGGCTTTAAATATATTTGATTAGACAGGAAGCTTGTTACCTGATGACATCTTTTCAGAGTTATGTGAGCAATTTACTTTGTGACTAGACCCATTTCAGTAACAGTTACATTTTGTTATCTGTGTGTTTTGTCATTCTGTCGAGTTCTGCATCAATTTCACGTTGATGAAAGAACTAACACCAGACATTAGGGACAAGAAAGAACTTACATTTGAGTTTCACCTAACACAATCCAACAGGATGTCCTGAAGCCTCAAACAGCCAATGATGTCCATTTTAAATGGAGTCCTTGCTCTTAGGTTTGAAATAAGAAGGCCAGTTTAATCGCAACAAGTGCCCAGAAACAGCAATGAGGTACTGACTGTGCAATGTGTTTTTGGTAGGTTAAGATAGAAATATTGATTGGGGTTTTGGGAGAAGCCCCCTCATTTTTTTTTGGATTAAGTATGCCTGAGAGAGACCTGCATTTATATTGTGCCTTTCACAATACCAAAGTGTTTTACAGCCAATGTAGTACTCTTGAGTGCGGTCCGTTGTGAAGTAGGAAAATGTGACAAACAATTTGCACTCAGCAAGATTCCGCAAACAGCAATGTGATCTGTTTTTGTGGCCTTGGTTGGCGGATATATATTTGTCAGAACACCAGGCTTGATTCTCCCTGCTCTTCTTTAAATAATGCCCAGGGGCTTTTGACTTCCAATTGAGAAGGTGGATAGGACTCCCAATAAATCTCACATTCAAAAGTCAACATTCAGAACCATCCTATTGTTTACCCATTGGAGACCATGCATCAGTTACACACTTGAGGATGTGTGTCTCAAACACACACACAAGGCCGTGTGTTGATTATACACTTGAGCATGTGCATCTTTACCCACTTGGGGCAGTGTGACTGTTACAACACATAACTGTTGCAACTCCACGCTGTGCGCCTGATGCACTTGCGGCCTCGTGTCTTACACAGGTGACATCATTTGTCAGTTGCATACTCAGAGCTGCTTGTTCATTCCACACTCAAAGCTGTGTCTCTGCTTCACAATCAAAGTCTTGGTTCTGGTACAGGCTTGAGGGGATGTTACACATTTGAGACCACGTATTTGTTACAAACTTGAGTCCATGGCTACACACAAGGCCAGCTGTCTGTTTA
Organism: Chiloscyllium punctatum; assembly: GCF_047496795.1. NCBI lineage: Eukaryota > Metazoa > Chordata > Chondrichthyes > Orectolobiformes > Hemiscylliidae > Chiloscyllium > Chiloscyllium punctatum. The sequence goes on from NC_092775.1 coordinate 52,920,870, forward strand.
TCCACTCGTGGACATGCATTCGGTACACGATTACAATCTGGTTGAGGTCTGAGAGCATTTAAAAAGGAATCTCAACATCCTTGTAGTATCCAGGAGAACCATGTCACAAGATATCACTTCTTAATAAAAACCTATTGCATGTAAAAGAATTAAACAAGACGATCACGATTTGCTTTAAATAGTTCATAATGATGTTGTACTCAGTTTAACTTCACACTTCCCTCACATAATTCACATCAGACTCAGAGTTATTTATTTCTACCTTGACATGCTGTGGCCTCCTGGAGACTTCTCCTCAGCTACAGCTGTTCTCAGAGATAAACTTTGATTTCCTTTCTTTTGACTATGGAGGACTCAGTTCCTATTTCTGGTTGTTTTTCCAATATCTCAGGTAACATGCAGATTATTTTTGTTTCCTAAGACTCTCGAGTTCACTCTTATAGATTCTTCCATTAGTTTCAAAGTAGACAATATTCCAGCTGTTCCTTCCTTAAAATATTCAAACTGAGATTAAACCTCATCCACTTTTCACAGGATCAATGATGATGCTAGCGCTTTAATTTACTTAAAGTGCAGATCTAACTAACTGTCATTTACACTGACTGCCTTCTCTCAGTGAGGTGAAAATCACACAAGATCCAAACTACAACTAACTAGCACATAGCTAGATAAACTGAAATCAGAGAACTCTCAAGTTCACTAAAGATCCTCAGACAGCACCTTCCAAACCCACAACCACTTCAATCTAGAAGGATAAGGGCAGCAGATATGTGGGAACACCACTACCTTCAAGTTCCCCTCCAAGTCAGTCACCATCCTGACTTGGAAATATTTCGCCGTTCCTTCATTGTCGCTGTGTCAAATGCCTGAAATTCCCTCCCTAATGGCATTGTGGGTCAACCCACAGCAGGTCTGTTCAAGAAGGGAGCTTACCATCATCTTCTCAACGGCAACTAGGGATGGCTAATAAAAGCTAGTCATTCAGCAATGCCCACCTCCCACAAATGAATACATTTAAAGAAAAGTATGACTTATTCGCAAGTAGCCTGTTCTCAATTGTCCTCAAATGATCTTTAAATTAGCTATTCTACATTTTTTTCTTTTAATCTGATGCAAGTAAATTGATTTTACAATGCTTCAGATTTCATTAAACATCTTATCTTTGTTCTGAGAGTTAGAACTAAATTAATCCTTAGGTCTGCCAGCATCGCAGGTATTATGTCTCTAGTCCTTTAGCCAAATAGCCTCCTATTGTTTGATGATCATATCTTTGCCAAATGTCAGTGTTTGAAGTGTAATAGACAACAATTTTGCTTTAATTCCACTGATCCCATTTTCCACACCTAAAAACTGTACATGAACCATAGACTTGGTATGAGCCACATTCAATGGGCACCATGTATCTGTTACACATTCAAAGCCACATGTCACTTACCCAGTCGAGGGCAGGTACCACGTATACACTTATGGCATGAGTCTGGTTGTTATTATCCCTCACTGGGGTAGCACAGTGAAGATCAAGCCTCACTGTTCCCGGAATCATAACAGAAGATATGGATGTTTAACTGTAACTGGAATATTCCAATTCTCTTGATGTTTAGACTCAGAAAGTATAGACCAGGTTTCTGTCCTTGGCAAGAATCATTATTGATTAAAAATAAATAGACTCTCACTATAAACCTTTGACGTATAACTCTACTAGTTACAAATCTAGCTCCCTTATAAGTATCCCCTCTACCTATAACAGTGCACATGCACATATACACACATATTAAAAAATAAGGGTGTTATGGATGGAGGGACAGACTGACAAGCAGTTCAGTGGTTCCTATTCATGGGGTCTACTGAGATGGTCTTCTGCTAATCAGAACGCTGCTTGATCTTCCTTCTCTGGGTGTTTCCACTGATTTGCAGGAGGCACAGAGTAACTGGTTCATATTTACTGAAGTCTCTGATTTAACAGTTAAAAGTCATATCTTACACCAACTTCTCAAGGAAAAGTAAACTTCTATTTGCTGCAGATAACAGAGCAAGTTCCTGGGCTTCTGGAGATCTGAAGCGCTCTCCTGATCTTGTTGACAGCCCCGAACTGTTCAGTTTCATTAGGATCCAATCGTATTATTGTAGGCAGAAGGCCTTCATCGTCGATAACTAGGCAATAATCCACAGAACATCAACGATTCACTGTTAATTCAATCTCCACACACCCTTGGCACCTCTCTGATATACTTGTACAGACCTTAACTGCAGGATACACTGGCAACTAACACAGAAAAACTGCTGCTGAATGCTTTGCTCACAGGGTCAAGATCACAGATTGGAGCAGGCTGCATCCTCAGCAACGTCGTGGTGAATCTACAACCTCTTCAGCGCAAACAACACCTTTCTGATAGTGTTGTGAGCAGAGCTGAACACAGTATTGCAGCTGTGGCCAACCAATGTTTTATAAAGTTGTAACTAGACTTCTTTACTTCTATATTCTATGCCCTAGCTAATGAAGGCAAGCATTCTGTATACCTTTTCACCACCATGTCTACCTGTGCTAATGCCATCAGGGATCTATGGGGTTGTATACTGAGGTCCTTTTATTCCTCAGGACCTACCATTCATTGCGTGCATCTTTCCCCTGTTACACCCTCCCCACATGCATCATCTTACACTTATCAAGATAAATTCCATCTGCCATTTCTCTGCTCAATTTACCAGCTGAGTAATATCAGACAATTGTCTGAGACCATCCTCCACAGTATCAACACCACTACTAATTTCTGGATCATCTGCAGACTTACTAATTATACCTTAAACGTTTACATCAAGATCATAGAATCATAGAGTTAGACAGCATGGAAACAGGCCCTTCTGTCCAACTCATCCTTGCTGACCAGATATCCGAAAATGATCCTGTCCCATTTAGCCCATATCCCTCTTAACCCTTCCTAATCACGTAGCCATCCAGATGCCTTTTAAATGTAATTGCACCAGCCTCCATCGTTTCCTCCGTCAGTCTGTTCCATACACGCACCACCCACTGCATGAAAATGTTGCACTTCAGGTCTCTTATAAATCTTTCCTGTCTCACCTTAAACTTTTGGACTCCCCTACTCTTGGAAAAGGACCTTGGCTTTTCACCTTCTCCATGCCCCTTATAAACCTCCATAAGTTCTCCCCTCAGCCTCCGACGCTCCAGGGAAAATAGTCTATTCAGGCTGTCCCTATAGCTCAAACCCTCCAACCTTGGCAATATCCTTGTAAATCTTTTCTGACCTTTTCAAGTTTAATATCTTTCCTACAGCAGTGAGACCAGCGATAAATTCAGTATTTAAAAGTGGCCTTACCAGTGTCCTGTAGAGTTGCAGCATGACAGCAGAACTCCAATACTCAATGTTCTGACCAATGAAGGCAGGCATACCAAATGCCCTCAAATTTATACCTGTGACTCCACTTTCAAGACCTGCATCCCTATGTCTCTGTTCAGCAACACTCCCCAGGGCCCTACCATTAACTGTAGAAGTCTTGCCCAGATTTGCCTTTCAAAAATGCAACATCTTACATTTATCTAAATTAAACTCCATCTGCCATTCTTCAGCTCATAGGGCCATCTGATCAAGGTTCCATTGTACTCTGAGACAGCATTCTTCGCTGTCCACTACACCACCAATTTTGGTGTCATCTGCAAATTTACTAACCTTACCTCCTTATGCTCACATCCAAATCATTTATATCAGTGACAAAAAGCAGTGGACCCAGCACCAAACCTTGCAACATACCATTGGTCACAGGCCTCCTGTCCAAAAAACAATCTATACTACCACCCTCTGTCTCCTACCTTTAAGCCAATTTTGTATCCTGTTAGCTAGCTCCCCTTGAATTCTGTGTGATCTAACCTTACTAACAAGACTATTATGTGGAACCTTGTTGAATGTTATTAATGAGCATAATTGCAAGGGTCCCAGCATTGATCCCTGTGGTATACCACTGGTCACAGGCTTCCAATCACAATAACAACCCTCCACCATCATCCTTTGCCTCTCATTTGCAAGCCAATTTTACATCCAGTTTATCAACTTGCTTTGGATCCCACAGGTTCATATGTTTGGACCAGCCATTCAACTGGGACATTGTCAAAGGCCTTAATGAAGTCCATGTAAACCACATCAACTGGATCTGCATTCATCCAGGCCAGTGAGGAGTCTTCCATCACATTCCTGACTTGTACCTTTTAGATCGTGGGTGGGTTTTGGGAATCAGGGGTGTGTTATTTGCCACCGTACTTCATTGACCTGATCTTGCAGCTATTGTATTTATATGGTGAGTCCAGTTGGGTTTCTGTTCAGTGGTAACTCCCAGGATGTTGATAGGAGGGAATACAGGGATGGTGGCACATTTGAATGCTAAATGGCAGTGGTTAATTTGTCTCTTACTGGGGATGGTTATTGCCTGGCATTTATGTGGTGCAAGTGTCACAACCACTTGTCAACACAAGTCTGGATTCTGACCAGATCTTGTTGGATTTGATAATGGACTGCTTCTGAGGAGTCACAAATGATGCTGAACATTGTGCAATCATCGGTGAATATCCCCACTTCTGACCTTATGATGAAGAGAAGGCCATTGATGGATGAAGATGGTTGGTCCTCGGACACTCCTCTGATGAACTCCTGGAGGGATGTCCTAGAGCTGAGATGACTGACTCCCAACAACCACAACCAACTTCCTATATGCCAGGTATGACTCTAATCAGCAGAAAGTTTGCCCTCTGTGGCCAATTGATTCCAGTTTTGCAAAGGCTTCTTGATCCTACGCTCAGTTGAATGTAGCCTTGATGTCAAGGGCTGTCACTCTCCCCTCCCCCCTGGAATTCAGCTCTTTTGTCCATGTTTGAACCAAGGCTGTAATGAGGTCAGGAGCTGAGTAGTCCTGGCAGAACCCAAACTGGGTGTCACTGACCAGGTTATTGCTGAGCAGATGCTGCTTGATACACCCTCCATCATTTTACTGATGATCAAGTGATGCAGTGGTAATTGGCCAGGTTGGATTTGTCCTGCTTCTTGTGTAGGACATAGCTGGGCAATCATTGAGGATGAAACTATTTGTGGACCCTCCCCCGTCATTGAATAATTTAATTGTCCACCACCATTCGTGACTGGATCTGGCAGGGTTGTGAGATTGCTTAGCTCTGTCTATCACTTGCTGCTTATGCTGTTTGGAATGCAAGTAGTCCTGTTTAGTAGCTTCATCAGGTTGACATCTCATCTTCAGGTCTGCTTGGTGCTGCTCCTGGCATGCACTCATCATTGAGCCAGGGCTGATCCTCTGGCCTGATGGTAATGGTTGAGTAGGGGATATGCCAGGCCATGCAGTTAGAGATCGTGCTGGAGCACAATTCTCCTGCTGTTGAGAACTCACAGTGCCTCATGGATGCCCAATCTTGAGTTGCTAGATTTGTTTGCAGTTTGTGTCGAAAAGTGTGGCGCTGGAAATGCATAGCAGGTCAGGCAGCATCCGAAGAGCAGGAGAGTTGATGTTTCAGGCATAAGGCCTTATAACAGGAATGTGGGCAGGGGGATGACAGATAAATAGAAGGGAGAGGGAAGGGCTGGGTGGAAAGTAACTGGAATAGCGCTAGGGAAGATGCAGGTGGGGGGTGATAGTGATAGGTCGGTGGGGAGGGTGGAGCAGATAGATGGAAAGGAAGATGGATGGGTAGGACAGGTCAAGAGGGCAGGGTCAAGTTGAAGGGTTGAATCTGGGATGAGGTGACCAGAGAGGATAGTTGGAAATTGGTAAAGTCGATGTTGATGCCATGTGGTTGGAGGGTCAGAAGGTGGAAGATGAGACATTTTTCCTCCAGGCAAACAACCCCACTGCCCTGTGGCCGACAACTTCAACTCCCCCACCCACTCCGCCAAGGACATGCAAGTCCTGGGCCACCTCCACCACCAAATCCAAACCAACCGACGCCTGGAGGAAGAACATCTCATCTTCTGCCTTAGGACCCTGCAAACACACAGGATCAACATTGACTTTACCAGTTTCCAAATCTCCCCTCTGCCCACCTCATCCCAGATTCAACCCTGCAACTTGACACTGCCCTTTTGACCCAACCTACTCATCCATCTTCCTTCCCATCTATCTGCTCCACCATCCCCATTGACCTATCACAATCACCCTCACTTGCATCTAGCTATCACCTTCCCAGCTACCTTCCCCCCCAGCCCCACCCCCCATCTTATTTATCTTTCAGCCTCCTTAAGCCCCGCCCCTCCAACGTTTCTGATGAAGGGCTCATGCCGGAAACAGCAATTCTCCTGTTCCTAGGATGCTGCCTGACCTGCTGTGTTTTTCCAATGGCATACTTCCTGTCGCTGACTCTCCGGCATCTGCAGTCCTCACTTTCTCCTGTTCAAAGTTTGTCCCATTAAGCATGGTACTAGTGCCTCTAAACACAATGGAGAGTATTCTCGATGTGAAGGTGGGACTGTGTCTCCACAAGTAATGTGTGTTGTCACTCTTAGTGATACCGTCATGGACAGATGCATCTGCAGCTGGCAGATTGGTAAGGATAAGGTATAAGTATTTTTTTCCCTCTTGTCGGTTCCCTCACCACCTGTTTCATACCAAGTCTAGCAGCTATGTCTGTTAGGACTCAATCACCCCAGCTGCTGAGCCACTCTTAGTGGCGGACATTGAAATCCTCAACCCAGAGTGCATCTTGAGCCCTGAACATATCCAGGAATGGTGGTGGTGGTGGTATCTGGGACATTATCTGTAAGGTATGATTCCACGAGAATGACTATGTCAGGCATTTGGTTGACTAGTCTGTGAGACAGCTCTCCCAATTTTGGCAATAGCCCCGGATGTCAATGAGAAGGACTTTGCAGTGTCAGAGCCTTTTTTTCCTATTGTCTATCCTGGTGCCTAGGTCAATACCGATGGCCCATCCAGTTTTGTTTCTTTCTTGAGATTGCACAATAATTGATACAACTGAATGACTTATTAGGCCATTTCAGAGGGTAACTGAAAGCCAATCACATTGCTGTGGGTCAGGAGTCATGTTTGGCCTAACCAGGTAAGAATGGCCGTTTCCTTCCTTGAAAGACATGAGTGAGCCAGATGGGTTTTCCTGACAATGGGCAATGGGCATGAGGTCATCAGTTGATTCTTAAACCCAGGTATTTTATTGAATTCAAATTCTATCATCTGCTGTAGTGGGATTCGAACCTGGATCCCCGGAACATTCCCTGAGTTTCTGGATTAATAGTCTTGCAATAATACAACTCGGGCATGCCCACCCCAACGTTTGCCCTAAAAGAGACCTTCTCCTTTGTTCTTTTTTCCTCCATCTTCCTTGTTTTTATCTCGATAAGGACAATCATATTCCTAATGTTTTCCACGGCTGATAAAAGGTCATTGACCAATGTTAACTCTGTGTATCACTGGATTTCCAACATTTGCTCTGTTTTATTTTCAAAGGCATTCAAATCTGTTCCAGAAACCCGTGAATCTAGCCAAGCATGCCGCAAGACTACTTCTGAAAGAATTAAGGACGAGGAAAATATTGTACCAGAGGGTGTTCTTCACAGGCTTACTTGCTGGTCTGTACAGCATCATCGCCAGATTCCTTGTTGGAGATGGTGGGTCATCGATCTCACTGACATCTCTGGAGAGAGAACATTGTGTTCAAAAGATCTTAAGAAGTTCCAAACCACTTTCTTAACAATTAAGTATTTTAAAGTGTTGTCTCTCTGACAATTCAAGAGACACAATAGCCAATTTGCACACAGTATGCTCCCACAAACAGCCTGTAATAAACAGTGGTAGTATACCTATCTCTGGCCTGGATGGTTAAGGTTCAAGTGCCACCTACCCTGGAGGTGTTCCTGAGCAGCTCGATTCAAAAGTCTATAATGACAACCGGGTAATTTAGTTTTGTGATGTTGTTCAAGGGTATTGATGAGGGCTCCAACCAAATCTCTCAAAGACCTGACAAAAGCAGCCAAGAGGAATTCAGGAAGGGGTTTGGTCTGTTATTAGAAAATTAATAGGTAGCAAGAAATGAAAGGAGAAATAGGCAAAAATTTCAGAGCAAACAGCGGGGAAAGGGTCTTGAAACCAATCTCATGAGATGCAGGTCATTTAGGTAAGCTTTTACGGTGGCTCAGTGGTTAGCACTGCTGCCTCACAGCACCAGAGTCCCAGGTTCAATTCCAGCCTGGGGCTACTATCTGTGTGGAGTTTGCACATTCTCCCCGTGTCTGCGTAGGTTTGCTCCGGTTTCCTCCCACAGTCCAAAGATGTGCGGGTCAGGTGAATTGGCCATGTTAAATTGCCCGTAGTGTTAAGTGCATTAGTCAGAGGGAAATGGTACTGGGTGGGTTACTCTTTGGAGGGTCGGTGTGGACTTCTTGGGTTGTAGGGAATCTAATCTAAACATTTGCACAGCATCTAGAGCCATACAGCACAGACACTGACCCTTTGGTCCAACGCAACTATGCTGACCAGGTTTCCAAACTAAACTAATCCTATTTGGCCCATATCCCTCCAAACCTTTTCAATTCATGTACCTGTTCAAATGTTTGTTTTAAATGTTGGAGATATAGCTGCATCTGCCACTTCCTTTGGCAGTTCATACGAACCACCGTCTCTGTGAAAACGTTGTCCCTCGGGTCTTTTTTAAATCCTTCCCCTCTCACCCTGACCTATGACCTTTAGTTTTGGACTCCCCTACCCTGGGGAAAAGACCTTGGTTATTCCCCTTCTTATGTCTCTCACAATTTTATAAACCTCTGTAAGGTCACTCCTCAGCCTCCTATATTGTGGGGAAGGAAGATCATAAGAACATAAGAACAAGGAGCAGGAGTGGGCCATCGGGCCCTTCGAGTCTGTTCAGCCATTCAAGAAGATCATGGCTGATCTTTTCATGGACTCAGTTCCACTTACCTGCCCTCACCCATGGCCCTTAATCCCTTTACTATTCAACAAATTATCTATCTTAGCTTTAAACACATTTACCGAGGAAGCCTCAACCACTTCACTGGGCAGGGAATTCCATAGATTCACAACACTCGAGATGAAGAAGTTTCTTTTCAATTGAGTACTAAACCTGTTGCCCCTAATCTTGAGGCTATGCCCTCTTGTCCTAGTTTCACCTTCCAGTGGAAACATCCTCTCTATTTTTATCTTATCTATTCCCTTCATAATTTTATATGTTTCTAGAAGACTCCCCCCTCGTTCTTCTAACTTCCAATGAATATAATCCCAGCCTATCCAGCCTCTCCTTATAACTCAAACCCTTGGATGCTGTCAGAACTGCTATGCTTTTCCAGCACCACCCTAATCCAGAATCTGGTTTCCAGCATCTGCAGTCATTGTTTTTACCTTATAACTCAAACCACCCTATCCTGGTAACATCCTTGTGAATCTTTTCTGCACCCTTTCCAGTTTAATAATATGTGAAATAACTCCACAGAGGCTGGCATCCTGTCATCGAGTCACCTTTTATTTACATGCGGGAAGTCCTTGACACTGATCCAGCTCCCTCAGAGCCAGCTCTCAGAGTGAACAGGATGTTTGACACTCCTGTTTTGATCTGCCAGTCAGGGCTCCATGACTGGACCAGATTAACAGCTCCAATCAGGGAACTCATATTCTGCGAGGTCCACTTGGCTGATTACAATCACTGCAATATCCTTCTGATGGTATGGTCATCAGAGCTGAACACTGAACTCCAAAGGTGACCCTACCAAATTTCTGTCGGTCCAACATCCTCACTGTTCAGGGTATCTATGACCATGTGAACAGGGCAGCAACACTGAATCTCCTGATACAATCCAATTGAAGAATTGTAAATGAACTTTGCAGAGTCAAAGCCAAGAAATTTCAGTTATTTTAAAATTCATTCTCAAATCAAATGCTGAAAGCAAAACAGCAAAGTGGGTTAAAAAATATTAAATCAAGGGACAAAGATAAAATAAGCACAAAGATCAAATTAAACAAAACATCATCCTAATAGAATCTTCAACCAATAATTCAATGCTGGAGCAATGAGACACTGTGCTTATATAAAGTTGGAAAGAGGTTGCCTACACTAATTAAAATCTGAAAGAATCAGACACCATACGTTGGCACCATAGCTCAGTGGTTGGCACTGCTGCCTCACAGCGCCAGGGTCCCAGGTTTGATTCCGCCCTTGGGTGAATGTCTGTGTGGAGTTTGCACATTCTCCCTGTGCTTGCATGAGTTATCTCCAGGTGCTCCGGTTTCCTCCCTCAATCCAAAGATTTGCAGGTTATGTGGATTGGCCATGGGAAATGTAGGGATAGAGTAGGGGGCTGGATCATAGTGTGGGCTCAATGGGCCAAAAGGCCTGATTCCACAATGTCGAGGTTCTATGATACTTGTGAAGGTGTGAGAGAAATTGTCAGTAACTGGAACTTATCATTGAAACAAAAAGTGGTAATGTCTCATCTATGACACCTTCTAATACATTCGAATGGTGAATCAGGTGGTGGTTTGCTGTTTTTGGAAAGTGCCTGTGGAGACTTTGTAACTTCTTGATTTCCATGTTAGACTGGTCCTGATCCCTTGGCAAAGAGAGCATCTAATCACAGTGAGCACTGTTAGTTTCACCATCAATCTTACAGCTAAATCTGAATTATTATAACTTTTGTGAAGCCTTTTAGCTTAGGTTAGGAACGAGGCCTGGTATATTGAAGGAAAAGAATTGTTTCATTCTAAAACAGTGACTTTCTTCCAGTTTTCAGGAATACTGGAACATTTTTCAGATAAACATGCTGCTGATAATGTTTTTAAAACTCAAAAATCATTCGAATGGATTCCAGATTTGTAAACAATGATGTGAAACAATGTAGAATGAAAAAGCCTTCAGTGCTTTAAAAATCCTCATTCGCTGAGCAAGTTTACAATAGCAGTTGTAGTAAATAAGTTTCACTCAATTTTCAAACATATTGCATTTGAAAACTTGTATTCCTTTCATAGTTCTGGATGGAATGCACATAAGGTGCCAGTTCAGAACAGGCTCCCTGACAGATTCCAATATTCTTATCTGGCTCAGGAAGGGTTAATTAACTGAGGTGTTGAATCCATGACAGTAATATAGAGAACACTGCCTGCTTCCCCCATGTTGATGTGAGCATCCTTCCCAATGAACAAAGGATCAAAGTGGTTGCTCAGGGCTCTGACTTTCCTTTTAAGGACTTGAAATACTGCTGGATGACATCAGCCCACACTCAAACCTGCCACCAAAGGCCAGACAAGATGTCAGAGAAATCAGAACCAGAGAGGCAGCGATAATTCTTTTCTTTTTCTTTAGTGTGGGAAGTAACACCAGTCAGGTTCCCTGAGCTGTGGCCAGTTGAGCCCATATTCTCCGCAAACTATTTGGCCCAACTCAAGAATGGAGATGGAAGTGGATTCTCTTCGATCTGTAACAGTCTTCAAACAGACATCCCTGAGATAATGGGATATTGAGGGGACCTTTGAAAAGACTCTCTGTGTTAACACATCCCAAACAGTCTATCAGTGAGCGTGGGACTGGGTGGATTTGTAATTGATCTGGAGTCTATTGTCTACACAGCCACTTTGTGATTATCTCAATCTTGTTTAATCCAGTACTGTTGTATCTGATCATCTGGTACTCACGTATGCAGGGATTTGAAACTCAAGGTACATGCCAGTCTGGCACAACATGGACTGAGATAAACTCTGTGTTGTCAGTGGAGCGGGACTCTGTGTGGGCAGTGGAATGGGGTTCTGGGTTGACAGTGGAGGATGACTCTGAGTTGAGTGGTACAGGGCTCTGTGTTGAAAGTGGAATGGGGCTCTGGGTTAACAGTGGAGCGGGGCTCTGGGTTAACAGTGGAGCGGGGCTCTGGGTTAACAGTGGAGCGGGGCTCTGGGTTAACAGTGGAGCGGGGCTCTGGGTTGACAGTGGAGCGGGGCTCTGGGTTAACAGTGGAGCGGGGCTCTGGGTTGACAGTGGAGCAGGGCTCTGGGTTGACAGTGAAGTGGGGCTCTGGGTTAACAGTGGAGCGGGGCTCTGGGTTAACAGTGGAGCGGGGCTCTGGGTTGACAGTGGAGCGGGGCTCTGGGTTAACAGTGGAGTGGGGCTCTGGGTTGACAGTGGAGCAGGGCTCTGGGTTGACAGTGAAGTGGGGCTCTGGGTTAACAGTGGAGTGGGGCTCTGGGTTAACAGTGGAGTGGGGCTCTGGGTTAACAGTGGAGCAGGGCTCTGGGTTGACAGTGGAGCGGGGCTCTGGGTTGACAGTGAAGTGGGGCTCTGGGTTAACAGTGGAGTGGGGCTCTGGGTTAACAGTGGAGCGGGGCTCTGGGTTAACAGTGGAGCGGGGCTCTGGGTTAACAGTGGAGCGGGGCTCTGGGTCAACAGTGGAGCAGGGCTCTGGGTTAACAGTGGAGTGGGGCTCTGGGTCAACAGTGGAGCGGGGCTCTGGGTTGACAGTGTAGTGGGGCTCTGGGTTAACAGTGGAGCAGGGCTCTGGGTTGACAGTGGAGTGGGGCTCTGGGTTAACAGTGGAGTGGGGCTCTGGGTTGACAGTGGAGTGGGGCTCTGGGTTAACAGTGGAGCAGGGCTCTGGGTTGACAGTGGAGCGGGGCTCTGGGTTAACAGTGGAGTGGGGCTCTGGGTTAACAGTGGAGTGGGGCTCTGGGTTGACAGTGGAGTGGGGCTCTGGGTCAACAGTGGAGCAGGGCTCTGGGTTGACAGTGGAGTGGGGCTCTGGGTTAACAGTGGAGCAGGGCTCTGGGTTGACAGTGGAGTGGGGCTCTGGGTTAACAGTGGAGCAGGGCTCTGGGTTGACAGTGGAGTGGGGCTCTGGGTTAACAGTGGAGCGGGGCTCTGGGTTAACAGTGGAGCAGGGCTCTGGGTTGACAGTGGAGTGGGGCTCTGGGTTAACAGTGGAGCGGGGCTCTGGGTTAACAGTGGAGCAGGGCTCTGGGTTGACAGTGGAGTGGGGCTCTGGGTTAACAGTGGAGCGGGGCTCTGGGTTAACAGTGGAGCGGGGCTCTGGGTTAACAGTGGAGCAGGGCTCTGGGTTGACAGTGGAGTGGGGCTCTGGGTTAACAGTGGAGCGGGGCTCTGGGTTGACAGTGGAGCAGGGCTCTGGGTCAACAGGCTCCACTCATCCTCAGCAAGACCCGCCCAGTTCAGGTATGTTGGAGCAGGGTCCTGGATCTTGGTTGGGTGTCAACTGGGTGTGTGATATGATCACAGACTTAGGAACAGAAGTAGGCCATTCAGCCCATTTTGTCTTCTGTACTGTTCAATGAGATCATGGCTGATCTTATCATTTTCGACTTCATTTTCCTGCCTTTTACCTATAATCCTCTATTCCCTTACTGATTAAAAGTCTGTCTTTCTGCCTTGAATATATTTAATGATCCACCTTTAACAGCCGTCTGTGGTACAGACTTCCATAGATCCATTACCTTCAGAGAGGAAATTCATCCTCCCTCTCATGGAAAGTGCTGGTACCATCTCTGGCCATTCAGTTAATTATTCACCTTGAAATAGTCTGAAGAAAGGAGAGATACCTGAACAAATTTCCTGATTCCCTCTTTCGAACCGACTGATTGCATGTGACGTCTTACTCAGTTTTGTTACTAGTGTCTTGATTCTTTGCTCTTTTGTTTTACCATCTCTGTGCCTTGAGTGTGAGTCCCCAGAGCCCAAACAGCCAAAGCTGACCTCCTCTGCAAGAATAACCCCTGACCTAGAACCATACTGCCACAGAGATGATGAGTGTCATTCGGTCCATCTTGTCCATGTTGACCCAGAAGCCCTTTCTAATCTGATCTTCTTGCACATGCCCCAGAGCCCAGCAGCTTCTAGCACTTAAGATGCAGATCCAAGAACTTTTATGAATCAGTCTAAGGACAGATGTTTGGATAGTGTTCGGGGGCTGAGGGGATAATGGAGGGTGTGCAGTTGTCTAGGGGGGGTGGGGCTGCGGGTGAAGTGGGAGGTTTTTGTTGTAATGTCCGTGTTATGCGGAGCGCCCTTGAGGCATCCCTGATTAGTGCCAGCATGTGTTTTTAATGTGAGGAACACCCCATGACAACAGAACGCTCAGTGTAATCAGTAGTGGAGGTTACCATAGAGTCACACAACACAGAAAGAAGCCCTTCAGCTCAACTCGTCCATGCTGACCAGGTTTCCTAAACTGAGCTAGTCCCATTTGTCCCATTTGGCCCATGTCCCAACAAATGCTTCCCACCCAAATGTTGAAATTGCCCCTGCATCCACCACTTCCTCTAGCAGTTTATTCCATTAAATGTAAAAAAGGTTGTCCCTCAGCTCCCTTTTCAATCTTCCCCTTCTCACCTGCCTAGTTTAGGACTCCCTGACCCTAGGGAAAAGATGGTGGCTATTCACCATATCTATGCCCCTCATGTTTTTATAAACTTCTATCAGGCCACCCCTCAGCCTCCTACGCTTCAAGGTGAAAAACCTCAGCAATCCACATGGTAACTGAAATCCTCCAGTCTCGATGTCATCCTTGGAAATCCTTTTTGCACATTTTCCAATTTAATAACATCCTTCCTATGGCAAGTGATCAGAATTATAAGCAGTACTCAAACTATGGCCTTACCAATATTATATACAATATCTCACTAATCCTAGGGCCACAGGCTTTTGCCATCAAATGACTTGAACTAATTCTCCTTCCTGCCCAACCTGATTTCTTCAAATTTTCGTTTCACTGCTAGGCCTCACCCTATTCTGAAAACATTAACTCACCCTGGGGAACTGGCGCCCCATGGCCAAAACATGACCTTCTCCCAGTTAGCCTGACCTGGAAAATTTACTGAGAAAAATGACAGGGCCATCTCGCCTTGTAGACTTTGTCAACAAGAATGGCCAGTTTGCGGCCAATCAAAATTCAAGCATTGTTGCAAAATGGCTGCCATATGCAAATTAGACAGGGCACAGGAAGTTGAGAGGCAGTGTATTTAGTAAAAGGTTTCAAACTGCAACAAAGGAGCAGGACAGGGTGAGAAACATTTGGTAGCAAAAGAGTAGAAGTCGAGTTGAAGTAAAAACAATGATGTGGAGGTGCCGCTGTTGGACTGGGGTTAGGCAAAATCCAACAGCATATAATCCAACAGTTTATTTGGTAGGACTAGCTTTTGGAGCACTGCTCCTGAGTCATCAGAGAGGATAAAAGGTAAAATCAAGGAGAAGACTGAGCAGAGCAGTAAAGACCTCAGCCTGTCTGAGGCCTGTGTTATCTAAGTCTTTACTAGGAGGACTTAGGAGCTGTGTTCAGGGATGGATGGATTTCAGTTTGTTTCTGTGAGGACCCCAAAGGCATTGAAGTTCCTAGTAACCTGCTATCAACGGTGCAAAGGATTCATTGGAAGGGTTTTGATGAAGGGTTGCTGGAGCCAAAACATTAACTCTGATTTCTCTCTGCTGATGCTGCCAAGCCTGCACAGCTTTCCTGGTATTTTTTCAGTTTTATTTCTGATTTCTAGCATCCATAGTTCTTTCAGTTTTTCTGGTCATTGGACGGTGTTTAGTAATCTGTAATGGCTGGGTGCCCATCGATCTGTTTTACTCATACTTTCAGGATTGAAGAGCCTTATTGATGAGGTGGAGCCAGAGAAGGGAAGTACCTGTGCTTGTGAGGAATCATTAGCTTAGCTCAGGCATCTTAAGCATGTTGCTAGCCCAGCAGAGTTGGCTTTGGATGATCATGATCTTGATGCTACTGGCTGTTTTATGGACAATGATGTTTGCATAACCTGTCCTCCCAGCTGATGGGGTACTCCTCAAGAGTCTTGAAGTGGTGTCTCAGTCCATAGTCCAAGTTTCTGAGCCATGTAGTCAGACGGATGAGTGCCTTATCCACAAGGATCTTGGTACTAGAATGGATGTCACGTTCGCTGAAGACTGTCATCCTTAGGCATCGGAATGTAGCATTCGCAGATTGGACGTGATGTTGAATCTTTAGATAAGAGGTAGGTTCTTGGCAAGAAAAATGTCCCACTTCCTTCAAAGACATCCGCATCGATGATTATATCCCGGTTTAGGAGTCCTTTGTAGTGTTCCCTCCATCGGAAGCTGATGCTTTCTCACCCTTATTCCACATCAGTTTGAGACCAAGGGTGTTGGGGCCATTTGGAGAAATAGGAATTTTCTCCATTGACTACTGTTAATGGAGGGTTTGACCAGAGTTTGACCTGGGACGGGTTGGTAAAGGATTTGAGGTTAAGGCTGAATATGCTTCTTTGGTATGCTTTTTTGGTATGCTTCCTGAAGGCGTTATGTGAGGTTTGAAGATTCTCTTCCGAGAGAGCAGAGATAATATTGTCACTCGCAGACTGATGTTCCAGAAGCAAGATCAGTACTGTTTTCTTCTGGGATTTCCAGCAGCTGAGGTTGGAAAGTATTCCATCCATCCTGTAGACCATGTCCACACCACTGGGACATCATAGGATGGAGAATGGTGGCGATGAAGATGGAGTAAATGGGTGGGGCAGTGACACATCCCTCCTTAACCCTTCTCTTGACCTCAATGGATTTTGTCACATTGCCATCAGTGAGGATCATCACCGACATCTTGTTGTGGAGGAGATGGAGGATATTGATGAATTTCACTGGGACAGCCGGCCTTTGACAGGATCTTCCATAGCACTTCCTGAATGACTGTCACAAAAGCCTTGGTCAGGTCAATGAATGCCATGTAGAGAGGTGAGTGTTGTTCCTAACATGCCTCTTGCATTTTACAAACAGTGAAAATCATGTCCATAGTTCAATGGTTTTGACGGAAGCTACACTGGCTTTCAGGAAACATGTCCTCGGAGACTGGGAGAAAGTGCCTGGTGAGGATTCGGGAAATGATCTTCCCAGTGAAGGAGATTAGGGAGATTCCTCAGTATCTCCCACAATTTACTTTGTATCCATTCTAAACACTGTGATGATGGCAGTATGTCTGAGTTATCCCAAATTTTCAGGAACAGTTAATGGAAATGACGGGTAAGCTCTGCTCCTCCAAGTTTGAAGATCTCTGCTGGGAAATCCCATCCACTCCTGCAGATTTTCCATTCTTCATGTGTCTAATGGACGCTTAACCTTCTGCCATACTAGGTGGGAGTCTGAGAACATCATTGGTGGAGAATTAGGGAATTTCTTCAAAGACATCCTCATCAATGATTATATCCCGGTTTAGGAGTCCTTTGCCGTGTTGTCTCCATCGGAAGCTGTTGTTTTCTCATCCTTACTCCACATCAGTTTGAGGCTAAGGGTGTTGGGTCCATATAGGAAAACCCCAGATGTTAGGCTTATTAGCAAAGAGTTGCATTTGGATTAGCTGTCTGAGTCCACCATTGGTTCTTGATTTCCTTAGATGGTCTGTTGGATGAGTACTCCTCTGAGCCTCGTCAGTGATGTTGGTTTTCCAGGCAGAGCTTTCCTCCTCTTCTCAATAGATCTTGGATGATGTGGTCATTCTTGTCGAACCAGCCTCGGTGATTCCTGGCCTTGCAGCCAGTGGTTTCTTCGCAGCATGAGATGATGGCTGTCTTCAGCTCTTTCCAAATTTCCTCCACTCTTTGGAGATTTTGGAGCAGAAATTGTTGGATGTTTACTAGTCTACTTGGCTCTTGAACTGCTCAATGTTGAGCTTTCTATCTGAACTGTTGCTTCACCTTCTGCTGCTTCTGGTGGCATTTGATGGACATTGAGGAGCAGATGAGCCAGTGTTCTGTCTAGCAGTGTCTGCACTGGTCATTGCTTTGGTAATGAGTCCATCCTTTAGGCCTTGGGATTGAATATTCACATACTCAGTTTTGTGCCAGTGCTTTAATCATGGATGACTTGAACTTGTATTTTTGTTGAGACAGTGTGTTGGTGTTCTGCACACTGATTGTGCAGGAAAATTCCACAGTGTTGCAATTCCAATTCCTTCCTTTCTGATCATTCTTTTCCAGAGTTAAAATGTTGACCACTTCAATGAAATCACAACTTAACTTCACTTTGCTCCAAGGAGGATAATTTCTGGATTTTCTCTAATCTGAAACTAAAGTCACTGCCAGCACAGTCTGATAGTGTCCTTTATGAGAGAAATCCATTTTGGAAGCTGGGTGTAGTTTGCAAAGCAAGACCCCAACAAGACTGGAAAGGGTGAAGTAGATCATATAATCCCTACAGTGTGGAAACAGACCATTTGGCCCAACAAGTCCACACCAACCCTCTGTAGAGTAACCCAACCAGACCCATTCCCCCACCCTATTACCCTATAGTAACAGAGAGAAAAAAATTGGAATTCTGTAGCCTTCAGGACTTCCCAATGCGAAGATTGATGATAAGGGAGACATGTTGAATCGTCTCCACTTGCCAAATTTCAACCAATCACAATGACTTAACAAGCGGGGAGAAGCCTGTCAATAGTTTGGAAAGTTGAATCTGTTTGGCTGAGGAGGACGTAAGTAAACATCCTGGGAGGGCTTGGGTTTTTTTTAACAGCCTGAATAGGTGTGGCCAGCTCTCACAGATCCAGGGTTCTAGAATTTTGTTTTCAGTAGCATCAGAAGATATTGGGGTCTCAAAAGCATTGGGAGTTTCAGTGAATGCCTCCCGACTGCTACACTCTCTGAATTTTCTCTTGATTTTTTTCCTCCTGGAATGGAGAACTGTATGTGAGAATCTGTGTCTGAATGTTCCTTTTTACCAAGGGCTATGTTTATGGGATGTTACTATATTGGAACAGTTAATTAGTAATAGATACTGTATCTTATTCTGTTATGTTTCCAATCTGTAAAGTTATTCTAAAATCCTATTTCTTTGATTATACTTTAACTACAGTCTTTAAATAAATGGTATTTTGCTTAATGTGAAACAGTTTGACCAGTCACATTGCATCTGAGACACGTTATGTTTCCTTTTTAAAAAGAAAAATTAGGATCTAATCGACCATCTTAAGTAGTTTTAAAGGGGTCTGGTCTGGTCCATAACAGTAGGAATGAGTTTGTGTTGAGCGTTGTTTTCAGTGAGAACATGGCACTATGAATACCCTGCTCTGCATCTGGATTGACTGTAACACTACAAACAAGATTAATCTGTGAGGGTTCCATGGTTTCCTCTTGAGGGCAGGACAGCTGAACAGCCTCCTTAGTCCCCACTGATGTTGGAGGACCAGTTGATGGAGGCTTGGTCCCTTTCCTGTTTAGTTACTTATGCAACCTCCCAGACCATATCTGACTTGTTTCTGGGATTCTTTCATCATTCTAATGATCTATTACCACTGAAATCAAATGAGGAGAATCATACTGTGTTGGCCAAACTAAGGGAGCAAATGTATGGGGACATTTTTTTGGCTCATAACTCAGAAAGTGCAGTTCACAATTTGGAGTCATCAAGAAAAATACCACAGAGGCAGTGGACTGACTGAGCAGACTGACTAAGAAAAACATTTTTATGATGCTTGTGAGAACAAGCTCAATATAAACTCTAATAAAAGCAAAGTGTTTTGAAGACGTGATGCCAGACTTGAAACACTACTTCGGCTTCACTCTCCACAGGTGCTGCCAGACCTGCCGAGTTTCTCCAACATTCTCTGTGTTTGTTTCTCGTAACTGTCCCCTGAAATGGCCAAGCAAACAACTCAGCAATTAAGGATGGGCAAGAGATACTGGCCACCTCAGTGACATGCACATCCCAAGAGAGAATAAAGGATGAAAATGATTGCAGGTTTGAGATTTAAAGCAAAGGATAGGAGACTAGCCCTCCCACAGTGTTAAGAGGCAGTGAAATTCACTTCTAGGGTTAATGGCTGAGGCAGAGTCAGCGTTGACATTAGATGGGGCAGGATAACGTCAGGTCACTGAGCAGATTATTCTGATTGGAAATAGTTACTTGCCAGGATTGGATGGGCTAAATGGCCTTGTCCCCATGTGTTTTGAGGTTTGGGAGGGGCGTGTGTATATGAGCCCATGTGTATGTGTGCTGGAGGTGGATTGCACAATAGCTGATTGGAGATGGATTATTTTCATTTTGCTGTTGTAGTTTCAGTATTCATTGAGAGGTTATAATCATTTCTCAGGCTGCCCTTGCTGTATCCCTCATTCCTTTTCTCTGTCACTCTCTTCCTCTCTTTATCTCCTCCTCCTTCTCTCTCTCTCTTGCTGCCTCTCTTCTCCACCTCCACTCTCTTTCTCTCACTTCCACCCATTCTCTCTGTCTCCTTCTCTGGTTCCCTCCCTCTTTCTTTCTCTTCCTCTCACTCTCCCTCCCTCTTCCCCTCTCCCTGCCTCTCTCACGCCTCTTCCTCTTTCTCACACCCTTCTCCCTCTCTCTTCCCCCCTCTCCCTCTCTCTCCTCCCCTC
Organism: Chiloscyllium punctatum; assembly: GCF_047496795.1. Taxonomy (NCBI): domain Eukaryota; kingdom Metazoa; phylum Chordata; class Chondrichthyes; order Orectolobiformes; family Hemiscylliidae; genus Chiloscyllium; species Chiloscyllium punctatum. The sequence continues at coordinate 52,941,234 of NC_092775.1, forward strand.
TCCCTCTCTCCACAATGTGCAGGTGTCATTGTTGGACTGGGGTGGACACTCAATAACCACACAACACCAAGTTATAGTCCACCAAGTTTATTTGAAATCACAAGCTTTCAGAGCGATGCTCCTTCATCAGATGCAGTGAGAGATCAACACCAACACAGACTTGATAGGCAGAGGGGTCAAAACACCATAAAATAACCTAAAATGACTGAGGGAGAACTCTGTAAGAAAGAAGATGCAAGTTTCAATTGATTAAGATGCAAATTCAGAATCTGTTTCAAGTCACTGTCCCGAGATAATTAAAGATTTTATTTGTGTCTGCCTAACTTTCCAAACTTCAATCAGACAGAGTTACAAAAGGTGAAAAATGTGTTGCTGGAAAAGCACAGCAGGTCAGGCAGCATCCAAGGAGCAGGAGAATTGACGTTTTGGGCCCTTCTTCAGGAATGAGGAGGGTGTGCCAAGCAGGCTAAGATAAAAGGAAGGGAGGAGGGACTTTGGGAGGGGCGTTGGGAATGGGATAGGTGGAAGGAGGTTAAGGTGAGGGTGATAGGCCGGAGAGGGGGTGGGGGCGGAGAGGTCGGGAAGAAGATTGCAGGTCAAGAGGGCGGTGCTGAGTCCGAGGGTTGGGACTGAGATAAGGTGGGGGGAGGGGAAATGAGAAAGCCAGAGAAATCTGCATTCATCCCTTGTGGTTGGAGGGTTCCTAGGCAGAAGATGAGGCACTCTTCCTCCAGGCATCGTGTTGCCATGGTCTGGCGATGGAGGAGGCCAAGGACCTGCATGTCCTTGGCGGAGTGGGATGGGGAGTTAAAGTGTTCAGCCACGGGGCGGTTGGGTTGGTTGGTGCGGGTGTCCCAGAGGTGTTCTCTGAAACGTTCCGCAAGTAAGCGGCCTGTCTCCCCAATGTAGAGGAGACCACATCGGGTGCAGCGGATGCACGTAAATGATGTGTGTGGAGGTGCAGGTGAGTTTGTGATGGATATGGAAGGATCCCTTGGGGCCTTGGAGGGAAGTAAGGGGGGAGGTGTGGGTGCAAGTTTTGCATTTCTTGTGGTTGCAGGGGAAGGTGCCGGGAGTGGAGGTTGGGTTGGTGGGGGTTGTGGACCTGACGAGGGAGTCATGGAGGGAGTGGTCTTTTCGGAAAGACCACTATCACCCTCACCTTAACCTCCTTCCACCTATCCCATTCCCAACGCCCCTCCCCCAAGTCCCTCCTCCCTACCTTTTATCTTAGCCTGCTTGGCACACCTTCCTCATTCCTGAAGAAGGGCTCATGCCTGAAACGTTGATTCTCCTGCTCCTTGGATGCTGCCTGACCTGCTGCGCTTTTCCAGCAACACATTTTCAGCTCTGATCTCCAGCATCTGCAGTCCTCACTTTCTCCTAGAGATACAAAAGGTGACATCTCAGATCAGACATTGAATTGTAGGTGTGAGGCCAAATTCAGAATCTGCCTCCAAGTTTTAAATCAAGCTGGTCTGGTTCCGAAAGCAGAAGTGTATAAAATGCCAAATTGACTGTCTGTGAGTATTGATTATATGTTTTTTGAAGAAAGTAGAATGGCACCTTTTGTATCTCTGCCTGACTGAAGTTTAGAAAGTTAGGCAGACACTGAAAAAAACCTTTAATTATCTCAGGGCAGTGACTTGAACAGAATCTTCATCTTAATCAATCAAAATTTGCATCTCCTTTCTCACAGAATTCTCCTTTAGCCATTTTAAGTTTGTTCACTCCATTTACACCAATTGTATGGTCTTTTGATCCCTCTGCCTATACACTCTGTGTCAGTTTGCCCTCTCTCACTGCACCTGATGAAGGAGCAGTGCTCCAAAAGCTTGTGATTTCAAATAAACCTGTTTGGCTATAACCTGGTGACATGTGATTTTTGACTCTCTCACACTCTCTCACGTCTTCCCCCACTTCCTCTCTCTCATCTCCCTCTCCCTCTCTCCCTCTCCCTCTTTCCCCCTTCCCTCTCCCTCCCCTCCCTCCCTCTCACTCCCTCTCCCCCCTCTCTTCCCCCAACCTCTTCTTCTCTCTCCAGTCCTCCCTCTCTCTCTCTCCCTCCCTATTCGCCTCTGTCCCCCCCCTCTCCACTCCCTCTCTTCTACCCTTCTCCCTCTCCCTATCTCTCTTCCCCGTCCCCTCTCTCTTACCCCCATTCCTCTCTCTCTCCCCAACCCTCTGTCCCCCTCTCCCCCTCACTTGTCACCTCTCTCTCCCTCTCTCTTTCTCTCAGTCCCTCTCCCTCCTTTTCTCTCACTCCCTCTCCTTCCTTTTTTCTCACTCCCTCCCTCTCACTCAGTCCCGCCTCTCTCACTAGCCCCCTCCCCCCAACCCCCTCCTTCTACCCCCTCCCCCTGTTGCGATGATGTCACACTGCTGACTGACACTGGCAGTGGTTTGACCCTCTCCCTGGCCGCTGCTGTCACATAGGAATGCTGCCTTGCTCAATGTCAATGTGTCCCGTCCCTGGTTGAAGGAGACAACCTGGCCATTTCGATGTTATATTTATCAATGCTTAGTGCCATCAAAGCCATGTGTTGGACCTGCTTTCTAACTTCTGTGCACCCTGCAGGAAGGAATCCTTTCCCTCATGTCATTCTGCTCCTACCAGCTCCCAACAGCTGCGAGAATTCCTCACACCAGGCATACTCCTCTTTGTCCCTGGACTCCAAACCCACACCTTTGAATCACTCCACTCTAGACCCGTCTACACTTACAGGGGTGACAGAACAGTTTCAGCACCAAAGAAGGCCACGTTGGTCCATCAGAACTGGTGCCACTTTGAGCTCTCTCTCTCTCACTGGGTAGCCTCTTCACAGCTTCTAGAAGTTGATGCACTTCTTGTTGATGGGCCTTTGCTGAGGGAAGCTATTCTTTCAAGCTGTTTGACTCACAGTGATCTCTGTGACTGATTACAAAGCCTGCTGTGTGTAATTGGCTCCTGTCTGTACAAGTGGGACTCCATCCACCCTGACTGAAATTTTGATGGTCTTAAATTTATTTTGAAGCTCTTCCCTTGCATGACTCAAGATCTCTTTCTAAGTCCATATCTCTTGATATTTTAGATTCTGTGGTCACTTTACTGGCTGCAGACATTTCTAAAGTTTCACTTGTTTGCATTTTAGATCGAACTAGTAAATGGTCACTTGCCTGCACCCAAAAGTGATCCAGCTCAGTACTTGTTCCTCTAACTGTGTCTGTATAGCTAAACCTCCTGGGTAGGCTCTGTGGAGCAAGTAGACAGCTTTCATTCTCTTCATCTCCTTCAAAAAATGATTGATTCTCCTCAGACGGTACAGCTGGGTCTTCAGGATCAGCAATTGCTGAATCCAGCAGTACAGCAAAGATATAAATTGAGTAAAAGGACCAACTTGCATGCTGGCTTCTTTCTCTGTACCTATATTCTGAAAGAACAAACCATTGTCTGAAATGTCCCCTAGTGGCTGTTACCACCTTCTTTCTCAATGGTTCTTTTCCTGCATATCCCAGCTTCTGTTTCTATAGAAAAGGAGGGTCGGCTCCACTGTTTTGCAAGGCCAGGACTGAAGTACAATGAAGAGTATGTAGGTTAGACTGATCTTAGAGAAGGATAAAGGCAGGCACATCATCAAGGGCCCAAGGGCCTGCACTGTTCAATGAAGTGACATCATTGTCTTCTAAGTGAAGGATATTGAAAGTTTACAAGCAGCATCTCTAAGCAAAAAATGGTAAAGATTAGGAATTATGCACAAGTTCTCCATTTGCCTTTTCTGTTACAGCAAAGTGGAGCACGCGCTTGGCCGTTTAGTCTGATCCCCCTTACTTGCTAAGACCCAGACTTCAATGGCAGACAGTGTGAGGATTCCTGGCCTCCATCATGGAAGAAGCATCAATACCTTACCCCAATAACCAATTTAAAACTAGTTTCTCTGTCACGTACTTAAATTGTTGCACACCAACATTCACCCTGTGGGTTTATACCATCAAGGAAGTCAAATTTCTGAGGTTGACCTCTCCCAGGAAGAGTTGGTCTTTTCCCTCTGAGTGGGACCCCTGCAGGCTGCTGTATTTTCTGTGACACCTCCATGGCCTTGTCCCAGTGTCTGTCTTTGCACATGTGACCCTCTGTAAGACCGGCTGGGTTGAGTTCTTTCTGCTGGATTGCCCTGGCTTGGACCATGTCTTCTGCACATTTACTGTTAGTGTATTATCTGAGTCCTTGGATCTGTAAACAGTTTGGTCTCTGTGACATTGTAAACAGTGTGGCTGATTGATTCCTTCCGATTGCCAACCACACACTCTGTGGTGGGCCTTCTGCTCTTTCTTCAGCTTCCTCAAGGACTTTCCCATACCTGTTCTGTGCCAGGGTACACATTGAAGTCCATCATCTACCACTGAGCTTCACTTTGGCTATTGTCCCCATCTCTGAGTTCCAATGAATGGGCTGGCCTTGTGACCTCTTACCATTGCACTTCATGTCAGAGAAAGATAGAAAATAGGTGCAGGAGTAGGCCATTTGGCCCTTCAAGCCTGCACCACCATTCAATATGATCATGCAATTTCAATATCCCATTTCCACTATCTCCCCATACCCCTTGATTCCTTTAGCTGTAAGGATGACATCCACTTCCCTCTTGAATATATCTAACAAAATGGCCCCAAGAGCTTTCTGTGGGAGAGAATTCCACAGGATCAGGACTTTCTGAGTGAAGAAATTCTTCCTCATCTCAGTCCTGAATGGCTTACCCCTTATTCTTAGACCGTGACCCCTAGTTCTAGAATTCCCCAACATCTGGAGCACTCTTCCCACATCTATCCTGTCCAGTCCTACCAAGATTTTATGTTTCTATGAGATCCCCCCTCCCATTCTTCTGAATTCCAATGAGTACAAGCCCAGTCAGTCCAACCTCTCTTCACATGTCAGTCCTGCCATCTGGTGAACTTTCAGGCTCTGAGCACTCACCTCCAAGAACTATGTGGTTGATAGAGAACATGTATAGCCTTTATTGAACAGAACTAAATAAAAGAGGACATCTTCCCTGGACCCCTACAGAGCCAGGCTCCAATGCCATGTGATCTGATGTCATTATGACACAACTCCCTTTGTTTATGCTCAGTCTCCTTTTTCTCAACAATGCACTTTGCTGCTGGTGTTCAGTGCTCCCTGATACAATATAACTGAGGCCCAAGGCTGAAGCTGGGCTTCAGGCCCATCTGTTCCCATAGCAGGTGGATTTGTCAGTGGCCTGGCCTGTTGAAATGGGCTGTTGTTATGTGATGTCGTGCTCAGATCTTTATGCAAGCCTCGCCTTACAAGCGGGTCACGCAGATGGTAAACACAATGTGTAAAAGTACAGACGAAACAGGGGTAGAGTAGGCCACTCAATGAGATGATCTGGTTGGAACCTCAAATCACCAATACCACCTAACCCTGATAACCTTTGACCCCCCCCAATTAGTCAAGAATCTATTTACCTTTGCCTTAAAATATTCAATAAGCCAACTTCAACTGCTTTCTACAGCCTCAGAGAGACAACATTTCCCTCATCTCCATCTTTACACAGCTAAGGGCAGGACCATGAACAGCATTGATGTACAGAGGGATCTTGGGGTCGTTGCCCATAGCTCCCTGAAGGTGGCTACATAAATAGATAGGATGGTAAAGTAGGCAGAGGAATGCTTGTCTTTATTGGTTGGGGAGGTAAAAACAATGACTGCAGATGCTGGAAACCAGATTCTGGATTAGTGGTGCTGGAAGAGCACAGCAGTTCAGGCAGCATCCAAGTAGCTTTATTGGTTGGGGAGTTGAGTACAAGAGTTAGGAAGTGATGTTGCAATTTTATAAAATTTTGGTTAGGCCACACTTACAGTACTGCGTTCAATTCTGGTTGCCACATTACAGGAAGGATATGGAGGCTTTGGAGAGGGTACAGAAGATGTTTAGCAGGATGCTGCCTGGATTAGAGGGTAGGAGCTATTAGGAGAGGTTAGAAAAACTCAGGTTGTTTTCTCAGAAGTGGCGGAGGCTGATAGGAGACTGGATACAAGTTTATAAAATTATGGGCTGTATGGATAGAGTTGACAATCAGAATCCTTTTCCAAAGTTGAAATGTGTAACACTAGGGGCCATGTATTTAAGGTGAGAGGGGGTAAGTTCAAAGGAGACGTGAGGGGCAAGATTTTACACAGAGAGTGGTAGGAGTCTGGAAGGCTCTCCCAGGGGTGGTGGTGGAGGCAGAAAGGAAAAGAGCATTTAAGGGGCTTTTAGATAAGCACATGAATATGCAAGGAATGGAAGGATATGGATCATGGGCAGGCAGAAGGGATTAGTTTAACTTGACATCATGTTCAGCACAACATTGTGGGTCAAAGGGCCTGTTCCTGTGCTGTACTGTTTTATGTTCTATGATCTATTTGTTTTAAATAGAGATAACTGTCCAAGTCAGGCTGACACTTGGCTTATGTGCACAATAGAAATACAATGACTCCAGATCCTCAGGCCCACTGTACAACCGGAATTGCACTGGTGCAAGAGGAGGCTATTTGTCCCATCATGCCTGCACCATGGATGGGTAGTTTCCAAACAAAGTTCTGGGAGTGATTTGCAGGTTAGGGTTCTGTAGGTATTCTCAATATGAAACATAGTCAGGACGTATACTGTGTAAAATTGCTCTGACATGCTATTGTGAACCATGTCATTGCCAATGTGTAACAATTTAAAGGGCACCATCTCAGAGTGTCCCAAAGAGCTTGACAATCAATTGCAGAGGAACCTCGATTATCCAGCATTCGATTATCCGAATATCAGATTATCCGGCAAGATCACAGGGTCCCGATGTTCAGCTAAACTATGTTATCTGGCATTCGATTATCCGAAATTTGATGAATCGAACGAAATACTTCCCACCTGTGTCCTTTGGATAATCGAGGTTCCTCTGTAAATTTTTTTGTGGTTTCCTCCAGGTGCTCCGGTTTCCCCCCACAGTCCAAAGAAATTTTCCCTGGGGTTGAGGAGTCCAGAACTAGAGGACATAGGTTTAGGGTGAGAAGGGAAAGATATAAGAGAGACCTAAGGGGCAACTTTTTCATGCAGAGGGTGGTACGTGTATGGACTGAGCTGCCAGAGGATGTGGTGGAGACTGGTACAATCGCAGCATTTAAGAGGCATTTGGATGGGTATATGAGTAGGAAGGGTTTGGAGGGATATGGGCCAGGTGCTGGCAAGTGGGACTAGATCGGGTTGAGGTATCTGGTCGGCATGGACAGGTTGGACCAAAGGGTTTGTTTCCATGCTGTACATCTCTATGACTCTATGACTCTAAATGCAGGGTTACAGGGATAGGATAGCGAGGTGGGTCTGGGTGGGATGCTCTTCACAGAGTTGGTGTAGACTCAATGGGCTGGTTGGCCTGTTCCACACTGTAGGGATTCTATGATTCTATGATCTGACTACAACTTGAAGGGACACAGAGAAACCAGGATGAAGACCAATCCAGCAAAACAAAGGGGAAGAGAAATTGCGAGAATAAACTCAAGGCAGTGATCCAAAGTTGTTGAATTTGTTGTGGAGTCCAGAGATTCCAGGAAGGTGAAGAAATAAAACAACAAGCAAGGCAGAAATCTGGGGTCATGTTTGAGAACAGGGCACATGTGTCTGGGCCTCATGGACTGTCTAAAGACTGTTGGTAACTGCTTGGTGCAAGATGGCACCATACCCTGAAGCATATTTCTTCATGGAGTCATAAAATCATAGCATCCCTACAGTGTGGAAACAGGCCATTTCGCCCATTGAGTCTGCACTGACCCTCCAAAGAGCATCCCAACCAGACCTACCCTGTCCCTGTAACCTATGGCTAATCCAACTAACCTACACATCCCTGGACACTATGGACAATTTGGCATGTGCAATCCACCTAACCTGCATATCATTGGACTGTGGGAGGAAACCCACGCAGATAAGGCAGACTTCACGCAGACGGTTGCCCGAGGCTGGAATTGAACTTGGATTTGTGAGGTAGTATTTACAAACTTGACGAAAATTTGCAACAACTGAACTTATGGGATCATTGGAGATTCCCATAGACTCACATCTTGCCCAATTAAACCTATTCCATTAACCAACAAAAGTTCTACTATGGACTCACAGCATATATGTTGATAAGACCTGATATCTCTCTAAATCTAATATCTGCAAATATGAATTCCTGTATCCAATGCTCAACACATTTAAAATGAACAAGGATCAGAAGCAGAGCTTCAATAAGTTTATACCATTCTCCTGTCTGTCCCACCTTGAATACTCCTTGACCAGTGGGAAAGGGGATTGCTTCACCTTCCCAACAAAGCATCACTACTCTGGCGTGGCATCAGAGGACAAGGTCCCCACAAACCACATCAGAGAGGATCCACTGCCCACAGAATCATACCCGGGAGCATCCATCTTGAAGAAAAAATCAGTTAGGCTCATTTTGTGTACTTCAAAACTAAGGTCCAGTATGACCAGCACATTCATTTCTTGAATATTATTTTTCTTTTTCCTGGTGTTTTTCAATCTAAGCAGTGCATTAGCAAAGGGCTATCAGTGCTCACAGAATGCAAGAAACATGCAATGAATGTGGAACATAGAGAATACCCAATGTCCGTGGAATACCAAAAGCTCCCAATGTCCATGGAATACTGGGAATACCTAGTGTCTGTGAAACAATGGAAACATCCAGTGTCCATGGAATACTGGGAACACCCAATGTCCATGGAATACTGGGAATACCTCATGTCCATGGGATACTGGGAACATCCAGTATCCATGGAATACTGGGAACATTCAGTGTCCATGGAATACTGGGGACACCCAGTGTCCATGGAATATTGGGAATGCCCAGTATCCATAGAATACTGGGAACACCTAATGCCCACTAAATGGACGGAGTGTCCATGGTAGCTTGTATTTATTTGGTATTTTTGACCAATTCAGCAAAGCTGGAAAAGTGGGAGGTTTGATTGCGAGGGTTGAAGTGTTGCCTCTCACAGTCTGACCACACTTTCAGCTTCATTCCTGTTTGGAAAGGGAATGACCTCACCCTAACCTTGAAGGTCAGCTCAGGCATCAGAGCCTTTCCCGCTGAAACATGCCAGCTTCATACACACTCAAGGCTTTATCTGCTCCATCTTAACAGTCTGCCGCTAAACTGCTCAAAACTGGTACCGATTGTTTCAAATAAAAAGCACATGGGCAGAGTCCATCAATCAAATAGAATTGGGGCTGAAAGGGAGGAGGAATGAATTCGAGAGTAAAAACAGACAACATCGGAACAGTAATTGCTGGATTGCAGTCTTTCAATTGTATCTGATTCTTGCTGCTCACTTCACCCCACCCCCAACCTCAGCTGATCATTAACTCTGTTGGAAATGAGGCCAGCTCTAGGATAAATGTAGTCTGGTTAGGGGAGTGCCTCCTGGTGATCTAACTCATTCAGGGCAAAGAGGCCACCTCCATCTTCTATTCACAGATTGTCGCTGGAAAATACAAGGAGTGATCAACAAACAGAAAGGACTGTGTAACTTGGCAACCACACAATCAATGAACAGGTGCCCAACTAACTGCTCAGCCTAAACCTACTCTTTACAAACCAGAATTAACTGACAAAGGAATGACTTGCTCAAAACATAAACACACACAAAATATAGCAGTGGTTAAACTCCCTCTGATATAAACTCCATCTTGTGGGTGTCTCTACGTGTCAGTCTGTGTCTCTACTTGTGGGTGTCCCTGTCTGTGTCTGTGTCTCTGTATGACTTGCTGTGTCTCTGTATATTTGTTTCTGCAGGGGTCTATGACTTTCTCTCTGTGTGTCTCTATCTATGGAGAAAGTGAGGACTTGCCACCTTTCCTGATGAAGGGCTTATGCCTGAAATGTCGATTCTCCTGCTCCTCAGATACTGCCTGACTTGCTGTGCTTTTCCAGCACCACACTCTTGACTCTGTCTCTATCTATGCATGTCTTTGACCTTGTTTGGCTGACGCGATGTCTTTTTCTCTGTATCACTATATATTCAGCATTTCTTATAAGTCTTTCTGTGTCTCTGTGTGCATTTCTGACCGTATCCCTGTCTGTCTATATCTCCCTGAGTCTCTGCTTCTTTATCTTTGTTGCTCTCTCCATGGCTCTGCCCTATGTCTCTGCATCTCTGTCTCTCTGTCTGCCTATGTCTGTGTCTGTGTGTCTCTCTGTGTCTTGTTGTATACCTCTTTCTGTGCCACTCTGTCTGTGTGTATATCTCTGTCTCTGTCGATTGCTATGACCTTAGTGGGTATAGTGCACTGGAAATCAAGCCCCACTATTCCAAAAATCATCACAAAAGTGAAATATGACCAATGTAATCACTAAGATAGTTAATTTGCCTGACTGTGACCATTTTCTAAGGTAGACGAAACTCACACGAGGTCATACCTGTGTTATGCTTCCCCTGTTCTATGTCACCATAGTGACCAGATTAGCAGGAAGTGTGTCCAGCTGCAGTTACTGATGAACCGCATTTTAGAGTTGGACCTGCAGGTTGTCTCACTGAGAAGCATCCATGATGCTGAGTGGGTCATGGATAGTCCATAAGACAATAAGAAATAGGAGTGGAAGTAAGGCCATTCAGCCCATTGAGTTCACTCTGCCATTCAGTCATGGCTGATGGGCATTTCAATGCCACTTACTTGCACTCTCCCCATATCCCTTAATTCCTTGCGAGATTAAGAATTCATCAATCTCAGCCTTGAAGACATTTAACGTCCCGGCCTCCACTGAACTCCATGGCAATGAATTCCATAGGCCCACCACTCTCTGGCTGAAGAAATATCTCCTCATTTCCATTCTAAATTGACCCCCTCTAATTCTAAGGCTGTGCCCACAGGTCCTAGTATCCCCACCTGACGGAAACAAATTCTCAGCGTCCATCCTTTCTAAGCCATGCATTATCTTGTAAGTTTGTATTAGATCTTCCCTCAACCTTCTAAATCGCAATGAATGCAATCCCAGGATCCTCAGCCATTCATCGTATTTTAGGCCTACCATTCCAGGGATCATCTGTGTGAATCTCCGCTGGACCCACTTCAGTGCCAGTTTGTCCTTCCTGAGGTATGGGGCCCAAAGCTGGATACAGTATTCTAATTGGGGCCTAACCAGTGCTTTATAAAGCCTCAGTAGCACATCACTGTTTTTACATGCCAACCCTCTTGAGATAAGTGAGAACATTGCATTTGCTTTCTTAACCACGGACTCAATCTGCAAGTCAACCTTTAGAGAACCCTGGACTAGTACTCCCAGATCCCTTTGTACTTAGGATTTATGAATTCTCTCACCATTTAGAAAATAGTCCATGCCTGTATACTTTTTTGCCAAAGTGCAAGACATCGCATTTGCTCACATTGAATTTCTTGGACCATTCTCCTAAACTGTCTAAATCTTTCTACAGCCTCGCCACCTCCTCAGAACGACCAACAATGAGGTGCTCGTGAGAGTAGAAATTATGGGATATATCAGATGAATACGTGGTTGAAGAAATGGTGTGTAGGAAGGGATTCAGATTCCTAAGACAGTGGGACCTGTCCTAGGGAAGGTGGGATAAGTACAAACTGGATGAGTTGTATCTGAGCAGGACTGATATCAGTGTACTGAGGCAGTGGAGACAGGGTATTCTTCACTAATGTAGTCAGGGAGGATTTGAACTACAAAGGCAGGTGGAGTTGGAACATAAGTGGGGAGAGAGGAGAGAGAAACCAGGATAGGAACAAGACAGAAAAGGAAGAAAGAAAACTGAAAGCCAGAAAACAAGGGAATAAACAAACAAAGCCATAGTAGAAAATAAAGCTGAGATGACTAACAAGGTTAAAATGCCAAGTCTAAAGGCTTTGTGACCTAATCCATGCAGCAGTTGCATAAGGTAGATGCATTAACAGCACAAATAGATACACACAGTTATGATAGAGCTACAATTATGGTTGCAAAGTGACCAGCGATGAAAAATCAACATCCAAGGGAATTTAATATTAAGGAAGGGCAGACAAATAGGGAAACAAGGTCATTTAGTAAGGAGGAAATTACTTCATAATTGTTACTAAATTCATTGTTAATTGTTAATAAAGGAGGAAATTGTTGCAACAATGAGGAAGGATATTGACTCAGAAAATTTATCATGTGGAATCTGTATGTGGAAGATCAGAAAGGGCAGACATCGTTGCTAGAGTTGTCTATAGGCCTCAAACAGTTGTGGAGATGTAAGAGAAGGCACTAAACAGGAGATCAGCGACTCAAGCAACAAGCTTACAACCAGTAATCATGGATGACTTTGAACTACCTAAGACTGAACAAACCTTACGATGCAGTAAAATTCTGGAGGAGGATTTCACAGAGTATATACTTGAAGTGTTATTCAAACCAACACATTGAGGAACCAACTAGAGCCGACTATCCTGGATTGTGCAATGAGAGATGATTAATAATCTTGCTGTTTAGGGGTTAAATGGGGAAGAGCAACCATAGAATTGTTCATGAAGATGGATAGTAAAGAAATTGAATTTGTAGCTAGGGTCCTGAATCTAAATAATGGGACATGTGAGTGTGTGGTGCAAGGATGGATTGGGGAACCTTACTAAAAGTAAGGATAGGCAATGGCTAATACTTAAGGAATGTGTGCATGATTTACAACAATTATTCATTCCTATCTGATGCAAAAATAAAACAGAAAAGATGGCCCAACTGTGGCTTACAAAAGAAATGAGGGATAGTATTAGATCCAGTCAATGGAAGTGGACAGGCAGGTGCAGCAAGCAATTAGGAAAACAAATGGTATGTTGTCCTTCATCGCAAGAGGATTTGAGTTCAGATGTAAAGCTGTCCTACTGCAGTTATACAGGACCTTTGTGCGACCACACATTGGAATAGTGTGTGCAGTTTTGGTTTCCTGACCTACAAAAGGATACACTTGCCATAGAAAGAGAAGGGGAAAGGTTCACTTGGGCTCACACCAGGGATGGCAGGGCGGCCCAATGAGTGTTTTTTTATAGACTTACAGAGGGAGAGAGAGTCACCCGGCTTGCAGGCAGATTTCTGCAGGCCTCAGAGTCCAACTGTTCTCTCTCTTGTCTGTTATGGGTCAAAACTGACACTTTTAATCAATCTGCAAACTTGCTGGTCAGTTTCAATGCAAAGATGTTAGAGAGTCAATTTTACCCTCCGTGTAATAAAAAAAGCTGGTCCATTCTCTGCCACAAGACAATTTAAACACCCACATTCCAAAAGCAAGAACATATGTGACCAGTGGAGTGCCACAAGGATTGGTGCTGGGTTCTCTACTTTTTGTCATTTGAATAAATGATTTGGATGTGAGCATAAGAGGTACAGTTAGTAAGTTTGCAGATGACACCAAAATTGGAGGTGTAGTGGATAGCGAATAGGGTTACCTCAGATTAAAACAGGATCTTGATCAGATGGGCCAATGGGCTGAGAAGTGGCAGATGGAGTTTAATTCAGAGAAATGCAAGGTGGGAAAATGCATTTTGGGAAAGCAAATCTTAGCAAGACTTATACAATTAATGGTAAGGTCCTAGGGAGTGTTGCTGAGCAAAGAGACCTTGGAGTGCAGGTTCATAGCTCCTTGAAAGTGGAGTAGCTGGTAGATAGGAGAGTGAAGAAGGCGTTTGGTATGCTTTCCTTTATTGGTCAGAGTATTGAGTACAGGAGTTGGGAGGTTATGTTGCAGCTGTACAGGACATTGGTTAGGCCACTGTTGGAATATTGTGTGCAATTCTGGTCTCCTTCCTATCAGAAAGATGTTGTGAAACTTGAAAGGGTTCAGAAAAGATTTACAAGGAAGTTGTCAGGGTTGGAGGATTTGAGCTACAGGGAGAGGCTGAACAGGCTGGGGCTGTTTTCCCTGGAGCGTTAGAGGCTGAGGGGTGACCTTATAGAGGTTTACAAAATTATGAGGGGCATGGATAGGGTAAATAGGCAAAGTCTTTTCCCTGAGTTGGGGGAGTCCAGAACTAGAGGGCATAGGTTTTGGTTGAGAGGGGAAAGATATAAAAGAGACCTAAGGGGCAACTTTTTCACATAGAGGGTAGTATGTGTATGGAATGAGCTGCCAGAGGAAGTGGTCGAGGCTGGTACAATTGCAACATTTAAGAGGGATTTTGATGGGTACATGAATAGGAAGGGTTTGGAGGGATATGGGCCGGGTGCTGGCAGGTGGGACTAGATTGGGTTGGGATATCTGGTCGGCATGGAGTGGTTGGACTGAAGGGTCTGTTTCCATGCTGTACATCTCTATGACTCTATCTATGACTCTATATGTAGCCCTTACACTGTCTGTGCTGCAGTCTGGGAATATCTGCATATCCCCATAGGTATTATCTCTCTGACTGTGTGCCTGTCTTTCCATCTGTAAGTTCCCATCTGTGTACCTGTAGAACATAGAACATATGTCCTGCCGAACCTGATGTCAAGTTAAATTGATCCCTGCATCCCTTGCATATTCATTTGCTTATCTAAATGCCCCTTAAATACCCCTGTCGTGTCTGCCTCCACCACCATCCCTGGCAACACATTCCAGACTCCTACCACTCTCTGTGTAATAAACTTGCCCATTACATCTTGTATGGACTTTCTCCCTCTCACCTTAAAGGCATGCCCCCTAATATTAGACATTTCAACTCTGGGAAAAAGGTTCTGACTATCAAACATATTTATACCTGTCAACATTTTATAAACTTCTACCAGGCCTCCCATCAGCCTCTGCCACTCCAGAGAAAACAACCCGAGTTTTTCTCACCTCTCCTTACAGCTCATACCCTCTAATCCAGGCAGCATCTTGGTAAACCTCTTTTACACCCTCTCCAATGCTTCCACATCTGTCCTGTAATGTGGCGACCAGAATTGAATGCAATACTATAAGTGTGGCCCAACCGAAGTTCTTAAAACTGCAACATCACTTCCTGACTCTTGTACTCAATTCTTGTACTCAATAAAGGCAAGCATGCCATACACCTTCTTTATCACCCTATCTACTTGTGTGGCCACTTGCAGGGAGCTATGGACTAGGACCCCAAGATCCCTCTGTACATCAATGCTGTTCAATATCCTGCCAGTAACTGAATACTTTCCCTTAACACTTGATATCTCAAAGTGCAGCATGTGCCTAGATTAAACTCCAACTGCCTTCCTGCACTGATATCTGCAACTGATCTATATCTCATTGTATCCTTTGACAATCTTCTATCTTATCCACAATTCCACTGATCTTTGTGTCATCTTTAAACTTACTGAACCATCTATGTTTTCATTTTTTAAATTTAAGTCAATTATATATATTACAACAGCAGAGGTCCCAGTATGAATCCCTGCAGAACAAGCTAGTCTTGGACCTCCTGCCAGAAAAATACCCTTCCACCACTACTCTCTGTCTTCTATGATCAAGCAAATTCTGAATCCATGCATCTTAATTTTCTTGATGAGCCTAACATGAGGGCCCTAGTCAAAGTTTCACTAAAATCCAAGTGGACAACATCCAATGCTCTCCCATCATGGATCACCATCATCACCTCCTTAAAAAAATCAGTCAAGTTAGTAAGACATGACCTGCCCCACACACAGCCTTACTGACTGCTTCTAATCATGCCATGCTTTTCCAAATGCAGGTCCATCCTATCCCTAAACATCCTCTCCAATAGCTTCCCAACCGCTGATGTGGAACTCAGTAGTCTATAGTTTCCTGGATTATCTCTATTTCCTTTCTTGAACAGAAAAACATTAGCTACTCACCAATGCCCAGGAGCCTCTCCAGTGGTTAGGTGACTGTGTTTTATCAGACTGACAGTGGTCCTCGTCATCTCCCCCAGTCAGAGAACTAGGAAGGAACTCTTGTCAGTTCCGTGAGGGAGGGATGGAATGAAGTGCCTTTATGGGCCTATCTCTGTTGTTCCCCATGGTCCAGGTCCTGGGTGGGTGACAGAGATCATCAGCTCCTCCCCCTCTCCAGAACCCAGGACCATCCTGATAGCCAAGACTAACAGGGAGTGAAGTGGGGATTGGCATCACTAGAGTTGGCAGGACTTGGGGAGGGGTGAAGAGTTATGGACAGGGATGGGGCTGGTGTTGCACTGTCTTGCAGTAGTTAGCCCCCTGCTCAATGCTGGGTTGGTTGATCAAGTACAGAGGACCTGAAAGCAAGGGTTCCTCCCTCAGAAGGCCCCCTGATCACCCTGTCAGGATATCACAGCCGGTCATCCAGTGGATGATGTCCGCAGCTACCATTTAATCCCAGGGCCTAATTAAAGTAGGGGAGGGGTGAGTTCAGCAATAATAGGTATTCATTGGCTCATTATTGAGCCTAACTGATATCTGACCAGGAATGAGATCATTCCTGATGAAGGGCTCTGGCCCGAAACGTTGATTTTCCTGCTCCTCGGATGCTGCCTGACCTGCTGTGCTTTTCCAGCACCACACTCTCAACTCTGATCTCCAGCATCTGCAGACCTCACTGTCTCCTGATATCTGACCACCCCTGATCAGGATGGAGTTTCACTGCTGGCTGGAAACCAAGGCAGATGTAGTGATTATAGCGACAGCAGCCAGGTGGACCTCATAGACTGTAAATTCCCTGATTGAGGATGTTAATCTAGTCCAATCAGGGAGTCCCGGCTGACAGATAAGAACAGGAGTGTTGACTGCCTGCCCCTCTTCCGGGGTTACATTAGGGCCCGGGTGTCCTTGGAGAAGGAGCACGTGGTGTCCACCAACACCCTGGAGTTGTTCAGGGAGAGGTGGGCGCCGCAGGGAGTGGAGTGCATCATTTCTCCCTCCAACTCTATTTTGATTTAGTCCCTACCCTCCCCTTCACTGTTTTGATCACACAGCATTGCCCTGTGGTTTGAAGGGCAGTGCTTGTCACTGGCCACTCGGGTGTTTTTCTATCTTCCTGGTGGTGGAAATTAAATAAAGATTCATGCACTTTGTGTCTCACACCTGCACACACACACCATGGGTGCTGGGGAAAAAATAAGCACTACCGCAGTTAGTGTGGGGTAGTGTGGAGTTAAAAGAAAAAATAATTTTAAAAAAGAACAGGAGTGTCAGACACCCTGTTCTCTCTGAAGGAGCTGGCTCTGAGGAGCTGGATCAGTGTTAAAGACACTCCATGTGTAAATAAAGGGTGACTTGGTGATGGGATCCCAGCGTCTGTGGAATTATTTCAGTAGGGTCTCCCACTATGCATGGGCCTTGTTACCACAGTTACTTCACAGTCTCTCTAGTGATCTGTATCTCTATCTGTCTGACTATCTCTCTGACTGACTGCCTCTCCATCTGTCTGCCTATATTTCTGCCTGTCCTCTTCTGAAGAAGAATCTCTGGGCCCAAAACGTTAATTCTATTTTCTCTCCATGGATAGGACTAGACCTGCTAGCTTTTTACAGCAATATCTGTTTTTATTTCTAATTTTCAGCGTATGCAGTCCTTCGGACTTCTTATCTCTCTGCCTGTGTGTCTGTCTCTTTGTCTTTGTCTCTATCTCTCTATCCCTCTGCTTCTCTGTTTATCTCTCTGTCTCTTTATCTCTCTGTTTCTGTCT
Organism: Chiloscyllium punctatum; assembly: GCF_047496795.1. Taxonomy (NCBI): domain Eukaryota; kingdom Metazoa; phylum Chordata; class Chondrichthyes; order Orectolobiformes; family Hemiscylliidae; genus Chiloscyllium; species Chiloscyllium punctatum. Next base: position 52,958,829 of record NC_092775.1, read on the forward strand.
GTCTTTCTCTCACTGTCTCTTTCTCTATCTCTGTCTCTCTATCCCTCAGTCACTTCCTGTGTGTGTGCCTCTCTCTCTCTTTCTCTGTCTCTCTCTCTCTGTCTTTCATTTCTCTCACTCTCTCTCTGTCTCAGTATCTCTGATCTCTCTTGTCTCTCACTCTCTCTGTCGCTGTCTCTCTCTCTTTGAATCTCTGTCTCTCTCTCTTGCCTCTCTACCTCTTTCTGTATCTCTATCTGTCTCTGTCACTCTCTCTCTCCGTCAGTCTCTCTCCATCTGTTTGTCTCTCTCTTTCCCTATCCCTCAGTCTCTCTCTGTTTTTCTCTCTCTCTGTTTCTGTATAATTTGGTCTCACATCGTGACGTTTAGCTGAAGCCACCTGTGAACTTTCTCTGCTTCCTCTTTTGTTATGACTCACCAGTGAACCCTGCAAAGTTTGATATGAAGATTTGCATGTCTTTATTTAGCAAGATCCCACCTGCATGGCTGACATGTATGGATCCGTTTTGAGCTGCCATCGCCCCCTCACCTTCCGAACTGCACTCAATTTACCATAACTCTGATCAAACTGGGTTCACAGTGTTTTCTACCTTGTACCCTAAGTTTTAGTTCCTAGGTACATCGTACCTAACATGGCACCGGGCATGGCAACTTTATACAATTTCACTGTACCCCTGTACTTGAGCACACATGACAATAACATCTCATTGTAAGTCAATTCTCCTTCATCAACAGCATGATGAACAGCATGTAGGATGTTTTGAAATTCTGTGGGGGGTGGGGGGGGGTGGGGGTTTGGGGGGGTTGTGTGGGGGATGTGGTTGTTCATTGGCAGTGGAGTTTATCAAAGCTATATGGTACCTAGTTTGGTATTACTAACATCTTAAGCAACATTTCTGAGGACTGCGTTTTTTTTCCCAGGAGATGGTTTTGTTGATAATAAGGAATTAGAGCCGGAGATCTCAACGCTCAGTGTAACATGGCACAATGGAACAGTGTTGTAGGGTTGCTGCTCCCTCCTGTCATTGATCCACCTTGTGACTCCTCAAGGTGGTCCACTATCCACAAGGCACAAGTCAGGAGTGTGATGGAATGCTCCCCACTTGCCTGGATGGGTGCAGCTCCAACACACTTAATAAGCTTGACACCATTCAGGAAAAATCCTGATTGGCATTACATCCACAAGCATCCAGTTTTCCCACCACCTGATGCACTGCAGACATTCAATGAGGATCTCCAGACAGCATCTGCGATCATTTCTACCTCGAAGGATAAGGGTAACAGATACATGGGAATATGACCGCCACATGTTCTTCTCCAAGCCACTCATCATCCTGATTGGAAACACATTGCCGTTCCTTCACTGTCGCTGGGTCAAAATCCTGGAACTCCCTCCCTAAAGGCATTGTGGGCTCACTTACAGACAAGGACTGCAGCAGTTCAAGATGGCAGCTCACCACCAGCTTCTCAAGGGCATATAGGGTCAGGTATCAGATGCCAACCTTACTAGATTAGATTAGATTACTTACAGTATGGAAACAGGCCCTTCGGCCCAACAAGTCCACACCGCCCCGCCGAAGCGCAACCCACCCACACCCCTAACCTAACACTACGGGCAATTTAGCATGGCCAATTCACCTGACCTGCACATCTTTGGACTGTGGTAGGAAACCGGAGCACCCGGAGGAAACCCACGCATACACAGGGAGAACGTGCAAACTCCACACAGACAGTTGCCTGAGGCGGGAATTGAACCCAGTTCTCTGGCGCTGTGAGGCAGCAGTGCTAACCACTGTGCCACCGTGCCGCCCCTAAAAGTGACTTCCAGAACGCAGTGTCTTTAAAACAATGTGTTTTGGGTACAGAGCTCCTGAGAGCTGTAATGAGTGCGTTTTATTGTGCACAAAGCTTATCACTTAATTACAGTTACCCACATCTTGTTGGAATTCACTGACAAACTGAAGCAATGAAGGAAAATAGAAAGGACTTGTTTTTAATCGGCTCATAAATAACCAAGATTAATTGGATCTTCAAAGCCACTTTCTGGAAAAAGTCATTGGCTAAATAGTTGTGATGTCCAGTGGGAAGGTGGAGCATCTTATCGATTATGTGAAAGGTTCATCTGGTTCTGTCAGCAGCACCATCAGCTCAGTCACAAAGAGCTTTAGGTTGAACACATCATCCTTGAGATTTCTCAAAGGATCTTCACTGTTCACTGACTGACCAGGAGACAACTGGCATTTCTTAGACTGAGGAAGCACCTTGTTATCCCAGGGCCTTGCCCTCTCCCAATCTCTGTAACCCTCCTCCAGACCTGTGACCTTCAGAGGAACTCTACATCTCTCATTCTGGTCCTTGGCCTAGAATTTTACTTGATTTGATTTGATTTGGTTTATTATTGTCACATGTACTGAGATACAATAAAAGGTATTGTTTTATGTGTTATCCAGGCAAATCATACCTTACATCAGGGTAATAGAACAGAATGCAGAGTATAGTGTTACGGCTACAGAAAAGGTGCAGAGAAAGATCAACTCTGATGCATGAGAGATCTATTCACAAGGAAGAAGTGAGGACTGCAGATGCTGGAGATCAGAGTCAAAAAGTGTAGTGCTGGAAAAGCACAGCCGGTCAGGCAACATCCAAGGAGCAGGTGAGTCAACATTTCGAGCATAAGCCCTTCATAAGAAATGTGATGAAGAGCTTATGCTCGAAACATCGACTCTCCTGCTCCTTGGACGTTGCCTGACTGGCTGTGCTTTTCCAGCACCACATTTTTTGAGGTCCATTCATAAGTCTGATAACAGTGGTACGTGTTTTTAAAGTTTTGTATTTTCTGCCTGATGGAAGCGGATGGAAAAGACAGCAGTGACAACTCTGAAATGCCCACTCCACCACTGCATTGCTTTCTCCCCCCTAAACCGCGACATGTTTGACCAAGTGGTTGGTCACCAGTCCTCATATCTTCGCTGATGAAGCACCTCGGGATGTTTTGCAACATTTTGTTGTTGTTTAAAGGTGTTGTTGAAATACAAGTTGATCTATACGCAGGAGTGTGAGTCAAACATTTAATGCCCAGGAGCACTATTGGAAGAAAAAGGGTATCTCCTTTCGCTTCCTCGAGGACAGTATAAGGAGGCTCAGGATATGTAGCAAGCATCTGTTGGGAAGCCCCTTTCTTAACGCCACCCGAACAAGTCTTGGGGCTTCATTGAAAGTTTTGATGTTGAGGCAGTCTGCCACGTGACTAAGATCTCCCCCTGGGTCATGAGGTCATTCCTTTCAGGCATAAGGACTTGAAGATAAGGGCAATTTTCTGCTTAAACATCTTGATGAGGGACAGTCAATAGGGTATGGACTCTACGGATCATTGACAGTATTTAATTTTCAATTAGGGAACGAGATAAGAGAGATCCTGGCTCCACACATCCACCCTTGACACATTCCACATTGGTGTGGGGAGATTGCTGGTGGTCTCTGTTCGAAAAGAGCTGGATAATCCAGCAAGAGTTGTGGAAACTGAAGAGTTCCCGACACTCCACTATGCCAACCCATGCCACCCTTTGTCCCTCCACTCATCACCTATGTCTCCTCATACCACTATGTACCATCCTATGCCTCCCTACCTATTTCATGTAGCCCCCATGACCCCTATGCCAACTTAGTGCCAGCTGATGTGAAAGCATATTTCCACCCTTCCCTTTCACCTATCATACCAACACAGTAGTATCAAGAAGTAGCCAAATACATGGGGGACTAAAATGAGTTATGTTCCTAAAGTTTCCATACAAAAGTGAGAAAATAGTTCTGATTCATAATCACAATTCTACAATTGTTGTCAGGTCTGACATTCTTGGCAAGGTTTGTGACTTTTTTGAAGGTTTGACAGTGCTAAGTGGTTGACACTCCCTTCAGGAGTAGCACTATGGCTCAGTGGTTAGCACTGCTGCCTCACAATGCGAGGGACCAAGGTTCAATTCCACTCTCAAGCAACTGCCTGTGAGGAGTTTGCGTGTTCTCCCCATGTCTAAGTGGGTTTCTTCTGGTTTCCTCCCACAGTCCAAAGATAATTACAATATTAAGAAAGCATTGGGATGAGTACATGAAAAGGAAGGGTTTAGTGGGAAATGGGCCAAACAACGGCAAATGGGTCTAGATTAATTTATGGTATCTGGTCAGCATGCATGAGTTGCACCACAGGCTCTGTTCCCATGCTGTACATTTCTATGACTCTATGTGCTGGTTGGGTGGATTGGCCATGCAAAATTGCCCATATTTTCCAGGGATGTGCAGGTTAGGTGGATTAGCCATGAGACATGCAGGGTTACAAGGACAGGGTAGTGGGGGGCGAGTCTGAGTGGGATGCTCTGCAGAGCGTCAGTGTGGACTTGATGGGCTGAATAGCCTGCTTCCACACTGTAAGGACTCTATGATTCTATGATTTCAGAAACAATCTCCTCCACTGTCAACAATCCTATGGAGCATCTGATCCCCATCAACTAACTTTACAAAGAGTATCTGAATCCCTTCCTCCCTTGTGTGTGCTCCAGGGCCACATCCATTGGGCACTGGCATCTCTCCAAAGGAGTACCTCTCCTGGTTATGAAAACAAATCATACTGCAGCGATGCTGACATTCCATTTCAGTGAGAGGCAGTTGACGATGTCAATATAACATCTCCCTGCACACAGACGTAAAATCTGCTCTGACTCCACACCAGCCCCCTGGAAAATGGAAAGTGCAGTGCTTTGGGGGAAGGGTGCAACCCTTACACTGTCAGGCCTCTTCTGCCATCTTCACCATGACCAGGAGTCTCTCCATCGTGGTGACAATTGGGCCTTAATGTTTGAACATGATGGGCCTCTGCACAAAGCTGGGCTTTAGGATGAGGGCAACTTTGAATATGTTTCATCCCTTTGGCCAAGAGAATTGAATATTGTATCCCTGTGGGCAAAATTCATTTCCAATCTCCAAGTAAGGTTTTTGACTACTGGCTGATCAGGTGAGAATTGCTGTGTCAAGATGGGACTTAATCCTGTCGAGTGTGAAAAGATACATTTTCGGAGGACTGACAAGGCAGGAGACTGACAAGACTGACATGGTAGGATTCTGACAGTACTGGGATCGTGGTGTGCATGTGCATAGATCCCGTAAGGCAGCAGGGCAGATAGATTGGGTGGTTAGGAGACATATGGGATACTTGCCTTTAGTAGTGAAGGTATTAAACACAAGAGCAAGGATGGAGTTGTATATAATTTCAGACCACAGCTGGAGTACTATGTGTAGTTTTGGTCACCACACTATAGGAAGGATGTGATTACACTGGAGAAGTTGCAGAGGAGATTCACCAGGATGTTGCCTGGGATGGAGCATTTCAGTGATGAAGAGAGGCTGGATAAGCTTGGGTTGTTTTCCTGTGAATAGAAAAGGCTGAGGGGGAGTGGGGGTCTCCAACTGAGGCACACAAAGTTATGAGAGGCCTGGGCAGAAGCCTTTTCTTAAGGAGAAAGGCCAACAGGGGACATAGATTTAAGTAGAGGGAAGGAGGCTTAGAGGGGATTAAGGATAAATGTTTTCACTTAGAGGATACTGGATATGTGGAATTTAGGGGGTATTTTTTAAGGTGATTAGATTAGATTACTTACAGTGTGGAAACAGGCCCTTCGGCCCAACAAGTCCACACCGCCCCACTGAAGCGCAACCCACCCATACCCCTAACTTACACTAAATTTAGGATGGCCAATTCACCTGACCTGCACATCTTTGGACTGTGGGAGGAAACCCACGCAGACACGGGGAGAACGTGCAAACTCCACACAGTCAGTCGCCTGAAGCGGGAATTGAACCCGGGTCTCTGGCGCTGTGAGGCAGCAGTGCTAACCACTGTGCCACCGTGCCACCCACGGTGAGAAAAGAAAGTTTTAAAAAGGACATGAAGAGCAACCTTTTTACATAGAGAGTGGTTCGTGTGTGGAATGAACTGCCAGAGCAAGTGGTGGATGAAGTACAGTCAAAGACGTTTAGATAAGTGCATGAATATGAACGGTTTAGAGGGATACGGGCCAGAAGCAGGCAGGTGGGAATGTTTGAGCTTGGGATTATGGTTGGCATGGGTTGGTTGGGTCAACGGGTCCGTTCCCATGCTGTATGATACTATGACTCTAAAGATAGAAGACAGCACCATCAAACATTTTAGACGTAATCAAATGAACATCTGAAATGCCACAGCACACAAGGCTATGGGCCAAGTGCTGTGAAGTGGGATCAGAACGGATAGGTGACCATCAATGGACTGAAGGGCCTTGTTCTATGTCATACTACTCTGTGTCAAAGTAAAATATGATTTGGGTGATCAACATGCGATGGAGAGGAAGTGTTGCTCCCACGTTGCCTAGTTTCTGCTTTAGCAGAGCCATTTCCAGTTACTGTAGTTGCTTTGTCATCTCCTTGCTGTGCCTGCCACCACCCTGCACACCCAACACAGCTGCTGCTTCAGTAATAAGTCACTGCACTTTAAAGTGATTCAGTGTGATGTGAAAGTTTGTGTGATATTGCTCTGTTAGTCTTTCTGTCCAACTACATCTCCATGAGTTCAGAAATAATCAGTTGGAATCAAGGTCATTCAGAATGACTCTTTTATTTTGGATTTATTTTGAAAACATTAACAAAGAGGGAGAGCAAGGGTAGGCAGATCACCCTCAGCTCTAGCCTGTTGATGTATAATAACCATTCACCCTCGCTGTCCCCATCAGATAATAAATAACTCATTTCTATTTCTCCTTCCTGCAGAATCAATACTAAGGATAACACGAGGTTAGATACAGAGTAAAGCTCCCTCTACACTGTCCCCATCAAACACTCTCAGGACAGGGACAGCATGGGTTTAGAAACAGGGTAAAGCTCCCTCCATACTGTCCCAATTAAACACTCCCAGGACAGGGACTTGTACAGGGTTAGATATAGAGTAAAGCTCCCTCCATATTGTCCCCATCAAACACTCCCAGGACAGAGACAGCATGGGGTTAGATACAGCATAAAGCTTCTGCTACCCTGTTCCCATCAAACACTCCCAGGGACAGGGACAGCACAGGGTTCGATACAGAGTAAAGCTCCCTCTACACTGTCCCTACATCAAATACTCCCAGGATATGGACAGCACAGGGTTCGATACAGAGTAAAGCTTACTTTACACTGTCCCCCTTCAAACACTCCCAGGACAGGGACAGCACAGGGTTAGATACAGGGTAAAACTCCGTTCATGCTGTCCACATCAAACATTCCCAGGACAGGTATAGCACAGAGTGAGATACAGTATAAAGCTCCCTTTACACTGTCCCCATCAAACACTCCCAGGACAGGGACGGCACAGAGTTAGATACAGGGTAAAGCTCCCTCCATGCTATCCCCATCACACACTCCCAGAACAGGTACAGCATGGAGTTAGTTACAAAGTAAAACTCTCACTACACTATCTCCATCAAACATTCCCAGGGAAGGTATAGCAGGGGATTAGGTACAGACTAAAGCTCTCTACACTGTCTCCGTCAAACATTCCCAGGATTGGTTACAAGAAGGTTGGTAGTGCCACAGAGTGTAATCAACATATTCAGTGATGGCAAAGTGAGGCGAAACGGCCAAAATAGAAGCAAGTGCCTGAATTTAGCAGCTAACACAGGAAGATGGTGACTTATCACTGCTTCATATCAGCTAGCTAAAACCGTCTTGACATCTATATATGGGAGCTGAATGCAATGGCAAGTCTCAGAATATCACACACTTGCCTTCATTATCTGTTTAACTATACCACAGCCTTTGGGGAGAGAGATCTGTACAATCTCTGCAGTGTAACAGGCCTTTACATTTCCTACAGTCAACCAGAGATACTTCCTGCTCCTCAAGACAAATTAAGCAAGTTAAAAATCAGTGGTAACTGCAATCAGCACTTCACAGAAATCATTTTCAGCTCTTGGCATTCTCTGGCTGTCAAGATAATGGATGACTCATAACAATACTGTAAAGTTTCTAAACAACGCATTGTCGATCCTTATAGGGACAACTGAAATGAGTGAAAGGGGACAATTTATGCATCTTCAGATCGAAGCAGTTTCATTATGTGTCAATGTTCATCGATTATTTTATATTTGTCTCGGAGTAAGGTGTCCCAGCCTTTCTCCCACACACCTGCTCTTTCTGCTATTTTACACAGCAGTCTGGTTTCACGCCAAAGCCACTTCAGAATAGAATAGCTACATGTCAGGGATTGCAAACTTTGGGCATAGAGAGGAGCTGGATTCTTTAACTGTTTTCCATTTAGCCTGAGGGGCTGTAAATAAAGAGAGGGCCCAAAACACAGGCCCTGACAGAACACATTTAAATTCACTGACACAACACTGAAGATGCTGTTACTTGTCTTGGTTTTCAGTTAGTGTCATTCTTAAAATGACAGTCAGTACAAATTCATGCAAATACATTAACACTTCCGTTACAAATAACAGTCTGCACCTAGTGAGTTAGAAACAGAACAGAACTCCTTCTGCACTCTCTTGCTTAAAGGACATCTCTACTTGTGACTTCCATAGCAACCATCTTGTGGCCTGTCCCAATCATTTTAGGTATTTTACATACTGTAGATTCTTGCCTATTGGTGAAATAACCCCACAGAGGTCGTTATCCTTTCACCAAGTCACCCTTTATTTACATGGAGAGAGTCCTTGATCCAGCTCCCTCAGAGCCAGCTCTCAGAGTGAACCCCTGTTTATATTTGTCAGTCAAGGCTCCCTGATTGAACCAGGTTAATAGCCCAAATCAGGGAACTCACATTCTATGAGGTCTACCTAGCTGACCCCATTACAATCACTACACTTGGGATTTTACCAGCAAACAGACACATTGATGATCTCACTAATTGAAATGAGGATGTAGGAACATTTAGAAGGTTTACTTGATTTTTTTTTCCGAAATTAGGATGCATTCACGTAGAATTTGTCTTCTAGTTAGATTAGGAAAGTGGAGTCTATGCCGAAGAGGGCTTTTGTCATTACATCATTGCTTATGTCATAGTTTTCAAGCTGAAGATGCCTTTGTTTAGATTAAGTCTGATCAAATTTGTCTTTCAATGAAATTTGCTCCATTAAGAACCACATTTCCACTCTCCAGTGTTCTCTCATTCAATGCCCCTCGTGTTTTCTGGAAGTGGGTAGTTTTGTGGGTTGATACTTTTGTAATCCTGGCAGCGTATGTGGACAGAGAACAGCGTTAACATTTCGGGTCCAGTGGCCCTTCTTCAGGACAGCAGTTTCTGATTTTGTAAACTAATAACAATATGTTTGATTTTTAAGGTATGCCTTCCTTTCTTTCTCTGTCTCCTGACTTCTACCCTTCATGATTGTGTGTGTGAATGAAATAGAAAAGCAATTCCCCTAAGTTATTGAATGTTAAATTTGCCCTATTTTCCCTTTACTTTGTAACAGTCAGCATTATTGCTGTTTTCAGAGGGCAGAGGGAGGCGAAATGAGCTGAATTGTTGGGGGGTGATGTTGGGGAAGTGGTGATCAGCAACTGAGTCTTGCCATTTTCTTTTAGATTTCCCCAGCTTCCTCAGCAGGGAAATCCTCCTCTCCCCTCACTGTTGACTGGATTTTATGTTTGTTGGTGATGGGAACATGGAGAGACAAGATGGCAAGTGAATGGCTGCTCAATTTTGCCCCCTGCTGTCTCAACTCAATGGATAAGAGTTGGGTGGCCAATCTGTAGTCTGCTAATGTGGGAAGGAGACCAAGGTGGGGTGGGGGGGGGGGGGGGGTGTAGGGAGCGGGCATTGGCTGGGTTTCCAATCAAGAGTCTAGGCAGAACAGGGGTGATGGTTTTAACAAAAAAATCAGTCATGCTACAAATGTATTAATTTGATTTCATTTATTATTGTCACATGTACTGAGATACAGCCACCCCATTGTCACTGCACCCTCCATGTTCACACAAGGGTGTGGCTGCCTGATTCATACCCATAAAATCCAGGCCCATGAGATGCTTTTCAGGGAGTACAAGACTGCACAGAGTTTTCTGGAAGTGAAAAGCTAGGGTGCTAACTGATTAGACCAGTCAACCCTTCGGTTTCCACTTAGTCTTAGCTGAACAAGTTTCCCTTATCTGAAATGAGATTTGAGATCTTTCAGTTCAACTAGACAGACCTGAGTTACTGAAACCAAGGTGAATGAATTCTGATGTAATCAGCTAAACCTGGGACGTGTCTGAGCACGTCCTAACAGTTTAGACCAAACAACTGCAAGAGGAGATTAACACACTCAGTTTCAAATTGATAGATCTGTTTGACATTTGTATTTTGACACCTTATACCAACACTGATAACAAAGCAGAATTGCAATCATAAAGAGGGACAGTTCGTTAGAAAGTCATAGAGAGAGAGAGAGAGAGAGAGACAAACAATGAAAGAGAAGCTGGTTGATTCATAAACCATATTGAGCTGGTGACGTGTTCTGTTTGAGTTGTTTTTCTTTGTCGAGATCAAGCAGCAGTTTGGATAAATTACAACAGTCACTGCTACCATTCCTCCTGCTTTACCTATTCAAAGCAGGGAATTGAATCTTAACTTGTATTAAAGGACAGCAGTTTTTTAACTGAAATTTAGAACTCTTCCTTGGCGCAAAGAGTCAGCAACGTTCATCTTCACAATTAGCAATGAAATCTGCAGACTTGAGGTAGACCCACAGTGCTGTTTGAGAAAGAGTCCCAGCATATTGACCCAGTGATGCTGAAGGAATGGCAATCTATTTCCAAGTCAGGGTGGTGAGAGAGCTAGAAGGAAACTTGTAGGGGATGGTGTTCCTATGTGTCTGTTGCCCTAGTCCTTCTAGATGATAGAGGTTAAAAGGAGCTGTCTGAGGTGAGTTGCTGCAGTGTGTCTTGTTGATGGCATACACTTGCCACTATCAGGAGTATTTGAGATGAATGGCATAGACAAGCACAATAGGAATAGGAGGACAAACCAATGAGATGAGATGAGGAGGAATGGGGGAAGGTTTGTCTCAAGCATATTTCCTGGTCAGTTTCTCTGGTGTAGACGGTAACCATTTGCTTGGTGAATCTATGCTGTAGGTTTCTTCAACAAAAACATTCAAATTGAGAGGGGTCCTCTAACAAAATTCTCCTGATATTGCTGGCCAGGGTCCTATTTCACATAAGCCCCTGTTTCTTCATCTCCAGGAAGGCCTCAGGGCACACCAGCCGAATAGTGACCTGACCTCTCTCCAACTGGCTGGCATCACCATTCACATGACAGGTACAGGTACAGAGAGGGGCCAAACAGAGCAAGCTTATAGCTGGGCAGGCAGCAAAGAAATCTATGAGTGGCATCATGAGCCTGGCTTCCTCATCTCATGTAGGTGGCCATGAAGCATGTGTGTCTGTGGAAACATGCCCTAATTTCCAAGGGAAGCTATGGTTAAGTTGATTGCTAGTCCCCAGCACAGCATAGATGATACCTTGTCCCCTCCCGCAAAACTACCCCCTCCCCAAACACTCATAACATTAGTATGTAGATGCCAGTTTGCCTGCCAGTCTGGCTCATTGGGATGCATACATAACCTAGTTATCTGAAGGATTCATGCCTCACTATGGAGTCTTGAACAAACACTCAATGCTCCCACTCTACAGTACAGTACCGAGGAGGTCCTGCACTATCAAAGGGATCACATTTCATGTGGGATCCTTAAAGCCTCTGAGTAATTGTAGAGGATTTCATAGCAATATTAGAAAGAGAAATTACCTGGTCATTAGTCAGCCAGACCAGGTTATCTGAGGCCAAAGCATTGAATGTTTTCAAGATGAAGAGAGGTTTCGTTTTTGGGGCTAACAGGTTCAAAGGGTACAGGAGAGAGAAGGAACAGGAGATTGAGTCAATGAGCATGCTGAGCTCATTGTACAAATGAGTAGTGTACAAAATCCCATGCAAGGACTGCACAAAACACTACATAGGACAAACAGGAAGACAGCTAACGATCCGCATCCATGAACACCAACTAGCCATGAAACAACACGACCAGCAACACACTCAGATGACAAGCAACATGAATTCGACTGGGACAACACTACTATTATAGGACAAGCCAAACAGAGAACAGCCAGGGAATTCCTAGAGGCATGGCATTCATCCACAGATTCAATCAATAAGCACATCGATCTGGACCCAATATACCGATCACTGCAGCGGACAGCTGGAACTGACAACCGGAAGCGGCAGAGACAAACCACTATAAATGCTGGAGGAAACATCACAGAAGCGCTTCACAGGAGGCTCCCAAGCACTGAGGATGTCACCTAGACAGGGGATGAAACGTCTGCAACACAAATTCCCAGCTCGGCGAACAGAACCACAACAACGAGCACCCGAGCTACAAATCTTCTGACAAAGTTTGAACATGCTGAGCAAGCCCCGAAGAAGATTCACATCAACTCTTAACATTGCTTTCTCTATCTAAGGATACTGTCAGACCTGTCAAGTTTCTCCAGTATTCTCTGTTTTTGCTTCAGATTTCCAACATCTGCCAAATTTTGTTTTTATTTGCTTTCATTTGAAGAGTTAAGAGGCTCTTATCTTCTTCTGGACCTCCCTCCCTGACAGCTTTATGGGTCCACTTCAGCACATGAGCTACAGTGGTTCAGAAAGACAACTCCCCAACCTGTTCCAAAGGCCAGCCAAGAATTGGTAATATACGATGCCCACATACCATGCATGAATAAAAATTGGACTGTGGGATCTTGCTATGCACAACCTGTCCATCATGTTTCTTCCATTGTAAAAGCTAAATAAAATAATTTGTTGGCTGCGAGGTGTTTTCGAGTTTTCTGGTGCTCATGGACAATGCTATATAAATTAAAAATTAAAAATCAGCTACCTGATGAAGGAGCAGCCTTCCAAAAGCTAGTGCTTCCAAATGAACATGTTGGACTATAACCTTGTTGTGTGATTTTTAACTTTGTCCACCCAGTCCAATACCGGCTCCTCTACATCATATAAATTCAAGTTCTACTTTTCTTAAGGTACGACCTTATGGAGTGACTGCAGGCTATAGAAGGACTGTAATGTCTATCTTTTAACTTTATTTCTTTATGTTCTTAATTTATGCTGCGAAGATTTGTAATGTAGAAATTTTAACCCTTTTCTTTATTTCTCTATGCACGTACCTAATCTATTTTAGTACCTAAGATTTGTGACTAGGTACTTTGTACCTATCATGGCTCCGTGTATGGTTACATTGTACACTTTTCACTGTCCTCCTGTACCTATAGCATTGTCCATGAGCACCAGAAAACTTGAAAACACCTCGCAGCCAACAAATTATTTTATTTAGCTTTTTTAAATTCCTCCACAAGTGGTAATTTTTAATAACTGTGAGGCTTCCACATGTGATTGGGGCATTGAGCTGTGATGAATGCCTGTTGGAAGCCTGTGGGAATCGAGCATCCTGGGGCCTGAGTTGGTTCCTCCACGGAGTAAGAGCAGTAACTCTAACGGCCCTTCCTTCCTCATTAAGTGACATTTGTCTTAACCGCTGAACACTTACGGTTATCAGTTTTTGAAAAGTTGGCAGTGCCTGGGCCCCCCATCCTGGCTTGTTTTCTCTCTCTCCCTCCATCTGTGAGTGATCGAGCTTTTTAAAGACTTGTCCCTTTTGTATTTATTGAGGCTGGGCAATGAAGCAGAAAATGCTTTCTCATAGGATTGTGTTTGTGATATTTTAGCGTTGACTCACTTTCCCTGAGGAATCTGGTGGATTATGGATTAGATTTGGAGAGTCAGGAGCTAAGTTATCCATCTTGCCTCAGAACAGCTCGTTCAACCACTGCATTTATATGGCAAGTTGAGTTCAATGGTATACCCCAGATTGTTGATAGGGGGTTGTTCAATGACGGTAACATCCATCGTCAATGGGCAATGGTTAAGTTTTCTCTTATTAGAGATGATCATTGCCTGGCACTCATGTGACTTGCCATTTATTGGAGCTAGGCGACTTGTTACAAAGTTTCCTGCTCAATCTGTGCCAGTGTGTTGGGTGCCACCATATTAGTGAAGGTGATTTTGTGGTTTCCACCTTCAGGAGGCATTAGCCAGCATATGGGCGGCACGGTGGCACAGTGGTTAGCACTGCTGCCTCACAGCGCCAGAGACCCGGGTTCAATTCCCGCCTCAGGCGACTGACTGTGTGGAGTTTGCACGTTCTCCCCGTGTCTGCGTGGGTTTCCTCCGGGTGCTCCGGTTTCCTCCCACACTCCAAAGATGTGCAGGCCAGGTGAATTGGCCATGCTAAATTGCCCCTAGTGTTAGGTAAGGGGTAGATGTAGATGTAGGGGTATGGGTGGGTTACGCTTCGGCAGGGCGGTGTGGACTTGTTGGGCCGAAGGTCCTGTTTCCACACTGTAATGTAATCTAAAATGAATGAGAGAGTGACAGCCTGCTCTCATGGGCATTCCTGGTTTTAATCCACTAGTGACTCTTAGTGACTGCACCTTTGACCTTAAAATGTCCAATCCTCCCCCTCAATCTCTCCATCCCATCCTCATACACCACCCTATCCCTGTAAAATCCGATTGTTGCACTGTGATGTTTTATGTGTTAGATATGTCATGATGTAAATGTCGCAAGACTATATCCCAGTTTTTGTCCAGATTTTAGTGGCCTGCCTTAATATCACCTTCTGTGATTCAAGGTCTATTTTGGTTTGTTAATACATCTGTGAAGAACCTCTGGACTTTTTGCTGCTATATAAATGCAAGTTGTTGATGTTGACGCCCAATAACACACTTTGCCAGATAGACAGCTTGGCCGCTCAGAAAGTGCCCATTGATGATCCACATTAAATACCAAAACAAAACCATAAACTCTTCCAGACACACAAGTACTCAAACACACTGCAACTTCAGGCTGCTTACAATCTGGAAACCATCATGCAATTGCATCACAACAATACAATGTGGCCTGACAGAATACACAATCATTTACTGGAGCTGGTGGAGGTTGAGTCAGCTGTGAAAGGTTATTCATCTCCAAACTCCCTAAAGCCTGTCCACCCTCAGCAAGGCACAATGTAGGGGTGTGATGGAATACTCCCCACTTGCAGCTCCACCAACACCATCTAAAGGCAAAACAACCCACTGGGGATGGCACCCCTTCGTAATGGGCACAGAATGGCAATTTATTTTGGATCATAGAATCCCTACAGTGTGGAAACAGGCCATACTCCAGAGAGTAATCTACCCAGAACCATTCCCCTAGCCCTATTATTCTACATTTCCCCTGACTAATGCACCTAGCATGGCCAGTTCACCTATCTTGTACTTCTTTGGACTATAGGAGGAAACCCACGCAGACACGGGGGTAAATTCCACACAGACAGTCAACGAGACTGGAATTGAACCCTGGCGCTGTGAGGCAGCCCTGCTAACCACTGAGCCACTGTGCCACCCTATGTACAAGCTGCACTGCCAATGACAGCACTTTTCAAACCCTAACCTCTACCACCTAGAATTTGAAAGTAATGGACTGATATAAGTGAAAATTATGCTTTTCAAATGTTGATAGGTTTACCTGGAGTATTATGTGAGTAAACTCATGTCACGTATAAAAACTAGCACAAAGTAGTTGGGCTGAATGGCCTTTTTTGTATGATAAATATTTTTTAATTCTATGTGTGTAAGACAAAAAGTGTACGGGAAATCAACCCCTCACAGGTTCCCTGCCCAAAGCCACACACCATCTTGACTTAAAATCCCCGAATCCCTATAGCATGGAAGCAAGCCATTCAGCCCATCCAGTCCACACTGACCCTCTGAGGTGTAATGCACCCAGGCCCACCCCTACTCCTGTAACCTTACATCAGCAATGCCAATTCACCTGACCGGTACACCTTTGGATTGTGGGAGGAAACCGGAGCACCCGGAGGAACCCCATGTAGACACGGGGAGACTGTGCAGACTCCCAAGGGTGAAATTGAACCTATGTCCCTGGCGCTGATGGCCATCTTTTAAAGGGTAGTTAGTGGTGGGCTATAAATCTCAGCCTCATCAGAAACGTACATAAACTGAGACTGATTCAAACTGAAAAGATGTCTTCTTCAATGGTTATTTGAAATTAGGCAGTCATGCCAGGATGCTGCTGTCCACTGGGGAAGCTGAGACACTTGCTGTGAATTCTGTGCATCAGTCTGACACATGGGCGGCACGGTGGCACAGTGGTTAGCACTGCTGCCTCACAGCGCCAGAGACCCGGGTTCAATTCCCGCCTCAGGCGACTGTCTGTGTGGAGTTTGCATGTTCTCCCCGTGTCTGCATGGGTTTCCTCTGGGTGCTCCGGTTTCCTCCCACAGTCCAAAGATGTGCAGGTCAGATGAATTGGCCATTCTAAATTGCCCGTAGTGTTAGGTAAGGGGTAAATGTAGTGATATGCGTGGGTTGCGCATCGGCAGGGCGGTGTGGACTTGTTGGGCCGAAGGGCCTGCTTCCACACTGTCAGGCACAAAAGCTATTGATGAATCAGATGGAAAACAGAAGTTGGAGACAGGGAAAGGAAGTGGCTGCCAGTGTTGTTCCCAATGGTAAAGACTGTCTGAAGATAGCACAAGGTTAACACTGGAATCATGCTGAACTAATGCTTGTAAAAGCAGTTGTCTCCAGTCACTGTAAGTCCCACAAATCCACATAGATTTTGACCCACATGATCTTGGTGGCAACAGTCAAGGACCAGTCGAGATAAATGATCAAATGTAAAACCTATTTAAGATAGGACACAACAATAAGGTACACATGAGATAGCATTACAGCGCCACAGATTCCTCTTGGGAGAGGGCAGAAACCTTATAGGGTCTAATTGAGATTAGATAACAACACAACATGGGTCTATTTGAGATAAGCCTATGATTACAGAGCCCATTACTGACTGGCAATGTATAATTTATAAAGGTCCTTTATACACAATCACACTGGAGATATAAAAGCCTCAGGAAGCTCAATAATGATCGCACAGGAGTTACATTGCAATAATTTGCATTTACAGCACAACGATCCTTCCTACAGTTAATGTTACTGAGCCATTGTCAACTAGGAGACAGTGAGGACTGCAGATGCTGGAGATCAGAGTTGAGAGTGTGGTGCTGGAAAAGCACATCCAGTCAGGCAGCATCAGAGGAGCAGGAGAGTTGACGTTTCGAGCATAAACCTTTAATCATGAACGTCAACTATGTACAGAATTAAGGATTGAAAACCAACTACCACAGGGACTTGTGGAAGGACATAAGGCTTTTTATTTCTCTGCTCATGCTGCATATAAACACTGGAAATTAGTGAGCAATAAAGTTAATCTGCCTCTCCATATAAACGTTTCTGTGATCTTTACAAATGCTATAATCATTTTTAAATATATTTCAGCAAAACATCAATGTGACCCCTTTAAGCAGCATGGAGACCCACATTCTGAAGCATGATAGCTAGAGATTCCCTACCATCTTTCCTTTTCCTAATAATCCTCCCTTTATTCAACTTACCTCCACTTTCTCCAACTATTTTATGATTCTCCATTTTCCCCCTTTACCCAACCAACTCCAATTTACTCCATAGAAAAAAAACCCAAAGAACAGCAGATGCTGGAAGTCAAAATTTACTTGAGCCGAAACATTAACTCAGTTTCTCCCTACACAGATATGGCCAGACCTGATGAGTTTCTCCAGCTGTTTCTGTTTGTGTTTCCAAATTGCTCAATTACTCAATTGTCAAATTACTCAAATCCATCCCTCTGTCCTCTTTATCCAAAAATCAGTTAATGCAACTATCTTCCTTGTCATGAAATCTCTCCCCTGTACAAACTTGAAAGTTGTTTTTGAAATTCTTGACAAAGCAAATTATAATGATAGGTCATACTTTGTCACTGGGCTAATGGAGTCAGTTTAGGTTCAGGCTGATTCACATGTCACATACAGAACAATTTCACCCAAAAACAGAACAACTAACAAATGATCTGTGTGTCTCTGGCTATTCACTGTATCAAACAAATGTCCTCTTCCTGTGAATTGGTAAAACAATAGTTGCTGCCTTTTTATCATTTGGGTACATGCTGCTTAATTATAGGACCCATTGAATCCCAACAGTGTAGAAGCGGGCCATTTGGCCCATTGAGTCTACACCAACGTCCCAAAATGCATCCCACTCAGTCCCACCTCACTACTCTATCCCTGTAACCCTGCATTTCTCATATCTAACCCACCAACTTACAAATCTCTGGACACCATGGGCAATTTAGCATTGCCAATCCACCTAACCTGAACATCTTTGGACTGTGGAAAGAAACCGCAGTACCCGGAGGAAACCTACGCAAACATGGAAGTATATGCAAACTCCATACAGACAACCACCCGAAGATGGAACTGAACCCATAGATGTCACTACAATTTCTAGAGATAAAAGTGCAGACTCAGTTTTATTACTGTCAGTTAAACAATAACACTTGCAGAGGTTTGATGGTTTAAATATGACTGGATCGCTTTACAGATCTCCAGTTGCCAGTACCTATTTTCCTGCCTGGGTGTCAGAGGATCCACATTATAGTCAGGGAGAGCAATGTCAAGGGGTGAAGGAATGTCCATTCATGAGATCTCAGGAACAGGTGAGCTCAGAGTGGGAGATGTTGCAGCATGAAATGATCGTGCTCTTATACTCCTACACTATGTTCCACTGCCGATCATGTCTAAACACTTTATAACAAAATAGGTTCATGATATAAGTGAGGTTACGACCAGACGCTAAGCTCACAGTGCACAAAGTATCCACTGCTCCCATCTGCCTTGGAATCATACCAAGTCCCATCAAAATGTATTAGATACACTGCTCTCTGATATTAGCCTGTGACACACTAGAGTTGGATCTGAAGCATATGTTGAAAGCTAAAGACATAAAAATGATTAACAGCTTTCCAGTAGCTGTAGAATAGTTGACAATTTGCATCACCATTTCTGAGTAGGTGGGTCTGGATGAGCAGCGTGGGTCCCTGTGACTGAATGAAGTTAGTTGAGAGGACTGGTATGGTGGCTACATGATAATCTATATTGTGAATGGAGTTATAGCGCTCAGCCAAAATTCAGATGAACGGCTTTACAAATGAAGTTTGAAAAGTATGAATCCATCACTTGTGTGTGGCTGAGCCTTCACATTAGTGAAGTGGGATTCTGGGTAGGATTTGAATGAGTCTGACTTGAGGAATGAGGTAATCAGTTAAGCAGAGAGTTTGGCAGAGAGATGAACTGAGGGGAGTGTGGCTCCGTAACCATTGGAGATGCACAAAGGGATCAGGTGAGGTGAGCAATGAGACCCACAAGGTCAGAAATATTTGTAGTGGAGAATGAGCCAATTTGGATTATTGAACTCTGATTGATTTTTATTGAACCAACCCAGTGGCCCACTTACTCCCCACTGCTCTCTGCTTTTTTCTACTTAAAGCATTTGTCTTGGAAATGGCCACCAGCCCAAATCTGTCTTTTGGCAAAATATTTCAAACCCCAACAGAATAAGTGCTGAGAAAATAACTACATTCTTCTAACCTCTCCTCTTATCCTTTAATGATCATTTTAATGATCTCTCAGAAGCTAATCCTAACCGCAAACTGCATTATTTCTTGATTTTACTGTGTGTGCTTTATCAAATTAGAAACCTCTGATGGAAATTCTTCCTCTGCTCCAGTGGAAATAGTGTTGGGATTTCAGAGTCTACCTTGCACTCAGTCCTGGTATTATCCAGGTGAAGTTCCATTCTCAAAGATTGCATCATGTGGCACATCTCTACTGGGACCTTACCACTGCTTTGTAACAAAACTCACATTTGTGGCTTGCAGATGTTCCTGTCCAGGTTAATTTTCTTTTATTCATTCATGGAATGCAAGCATCACTGGCCAGGACAGCATTTAATGCCCCATCCCCAATTACCAAGGGAGTAGCTCAACCACATTACCGTGGGTCTGGAGTTACATGTAGTCCCAGATCAGGTAAGGATGGTAGGTATTTGCCCTAAAGGGCCTTATGTGGGTTTTTACAACAATCATTGAGATAGCTTATTATTGAATTGAAATGACAAATCTGTCATGATAGGATTCGAATCTTTTCCACCAGAACTTTAATCGGATTTCTAGATTACTGGTCAAGTGACATGACCACCACACCTGCACTGTCCATGCATGTCCCATCTTGAAATGGCCTTTCAAAATTGATGCTGACCCACCTCTATTAGTAGTTACAGTCTGGAGGTAGGTCCAGTGATTGGGAAGGAACACCACTTCCTGGAACATCCTCTCCACTCACTACCCTGACTCGGAAATGTTCCTTCAGTGTCAAAATTCTGGAACTCCCTCCCTAATAGCATTTGTAGAGGTCCCTACACCCCAAGGACTGCAATGGTTCAAGAAGGCAGCTGACTACCATCTTCCCCAGGACAATGAAGGATTGGCAATCAAAACTGGCCCAATCAGTGATGCCTACATCCCATGAACAAATGCAGAAAAAAATCAGGATGTTTTGACTTGTAGGTCAACTGGAGATGGTAGAGTTTCCATGCAACCACAGTCCTCTATCTTACAGGTGAGTATGGTCATCAGATTGGAAGTTACTGCCTAAGGAGCTTCCTGCAGTCCATCTTGTAGACGGCACACAGTGCTGCTACTGTGTGTTGATGGGAGAGGACATGAACGTTGAAGGTGATGGAAGGTGATGTCAGTGAAGCAGGCTGCATTGTTCTGGGTTGTCAGAATGGTTCTTGAGTGTTTACCTCTCCAGGCAAGTGGGGAATATTCCATCACACTCCTGAATTGTGCCTTGCAGATTGAGAACAGAATCTAGTAGATTAGGAGGTGAGTTACAGTGGAATTCCCACCCTTTGACCAATCTATTGATTTGATCATTATTTCTGTTAGTTTGGACCCATGCTCCTACTATAAAGCCCCAGAACCTGTTTTCTTTCAACATTTTATGAGAAATAGGGTCAGGGTTTGAAATCTACATTATTAATAGTGTACTGAATAATTATTAGAACTAAGAATAGTTCTGTCAAGGTTAATAGTTTGGTAATGTCCTGTGTAAAATCTTCTCAAACACAGAAATGACATGCTTTTTATAATGGGTCCTTGCAGAGGAACTATGACCCAATTTCATTGGCTAAGTTAATTTCTAGTTCACTACACATTGGAATTCACACAAACTTTCTTTCTCATTTTCCCAGCACGTGATTCAAAAATGAGCAAAGAGCGTACTCCCCAATGCACTGGCCAATATTTATCCTTCAACTAAAATCACTGAAAAGAAGTTGTCTTACTTTTTAAAATCCCATTTGCAATTAAGAGTCAGTCACATTGCTGTAGGTCTGGAGTCACATGTAGGCCAGACTGGGATTTGCTATTTGGGAGATCTTGTTGTGTGTAATTGGTGGCTGTGTTTTCCACACTGGTCAGGAACCATACATTCCAATGTTTGTGTGGACGGTCGGGAAAATGCCAAGGTCATGAAAGTGGTTCTGTAAATGCAAGTCTTTCTTTCGCTGTTCCTCCTTTCTGAAATGTTAAAATTAACCGCACCACTGATTTACAATTTACAATGTTCACGACAATGTACCAAAAGCCGGACACATTTGAGACCAATGCGGAACAATCAGCGATTTCAGAGACTGCAGCTGGGAGTTAGTGAGGGCTACAGAGGTCTTGTCCTCTGGTTGGAGGCACAGTGATGGTCCCTATGCTACTTGTCACTGTGACACTCTGGAATCCATGGCATGGGCTGGCGTAGCCGGGAGCAGAGGCTCTAGAGGCAACATGTTATGTATGGGTTGCTGCAGCCTGGAGTGGGATTGTAGCAGTGAAAAAGGAAATGTTGGACTCTAAGTTATCTTTCTTTATTTTAGAAAAGTTTTATTTTAGGTTAATGTGAATGGCACCTATGCATGGCGATGAACACACTTCTCACTTTTATTTTGTATTGAATACACATGACAATAATGATTTTATTCAATGTCTCTGGCAGGCCTCAAGTTGTTACATTCCAATTGATGCAAGGAAACATGGAAAAATGGATGGCTTTCTGCAGGGCCCACTTACCAACGCTGACTGGCTGGTGGCTATTGGGAAATGGAGCCTACAGCAGCAGCAGTGGGAGATGTTGGTTAGAGTTTAGGCTGGATCCTATTATGAGGTCAGCCTCAAGTGAGCTTTACACTGAACCTGACTGGGAAAGTTAGATGCTGACCATCAGCACTGGCCATGTGGAGAGTTGCAAATTCCAGCACTATAATCCCTCATTATAAGGGTAAAACTTTTATGAAAAAAATCACGAAATGCAATCCAGTCAAAAGCCAGATTGTTAATGATAATAATGCGTTAATTGTTTTTCAAGGCTTAACTCTCTGGACTGGTTTATTTAAAACAGTAAAATACATCATAAGTTATCAAGCAAGCATTCCAGCAACGAGCTTGTCTCTGCAATGTGTAACTTACTGGCTAAGATGGGGAGGCAGTGGTGTCATGGTAACATTACTAGCCTAGTAATTCAGAACTTGGGGAATTGGGTTCAAATGGCAAATGGTGAAACTTGAATCCAATAAAATCGGAAACAAAAAGCTGATAATGGATAGAGTTATAGTTTCCAGCAATATTTCCATGGCAATCATGTAGCAATTGTCGTGAAAGCCCACCTGGTTTGCTAGTGCTATTCAGGGAAGGAAACCTGCTGTGTTCAGCCAATCTGGCCTACATGTGACTCCAGACCCACAACAATGTGGCTGACTCTCAATTGCCCTCTGCAATGGCCCAGCAAGCACTTAATTAATGTTGAGCAATAAATGGTAGTCCAGTGAGTGATGCCCGCATCCTAGGAAAAACCTTTTTGCAAGCGGAATTGCAACATTGTGTACACGTAGTCCTTGGAGTGATTAAAGGTGAGATCTCTTAATGATAAGGTGAACGTACAACAGATGGGGTACCTGTAGCTCAGTGAATAAGCAGGATATTTTATGTCTATCTCAGACAAGGCATCGGTTTAACAGTCTATCTAAAAGATGGCACCCCCAACAATGCAGCACTCACTCAGTCCTGTGGCGGAGTGATTGTGTAGATCAGTGCTCACACTATTCTGGATGGTAAATGCACAATCTGACGGTTCAGAGCCGAGATTAAAACAGGATTTGCTAACTTCAGCAGAGAACCCGTATAGTGCATCTACAGGGCTTCCACAGCATCATCATCAATATTATCAACATCAACATGTGGGTGGCATGGTGGCCCATGTGGGTGGCACGGTGGCACAGTGGCTAGCACTGCTGCCTCACAGCACCAAAGACCTGGGTTCAATTCCTGACTCAGGTGACTAACTGTGTGGAATTTGCACATTCTGCGTGGGTTCGCTTCAGTTTCCTCGTGCAGGCCAGGTGAATTGGCCATGCTAAATTGCCTGTAGTGTTGGGTAAATGTATGGGTGGGTTGTGGACTTGTTGGGCCACAGGGCCTGTTTCCACACTGTAAGTAATGTAAAAGCATTATTATCAGCAACATAATGAGAGCAAGGAGGGTGAAGATCATCATTGACTATTTTTTTGTTTTTCCAATAGGTGAAATGTAAGAGCATGTGTGGTATTTTTGTGAAGAGCACATTCCTGGTCTCTGACAGTACTTTGCTGTACCTGAACTATTTCATGGCTACGTTTCTAAAATGAAAAATCTGTTGAAACTCTTCCTGATGCTCTGGGTTACGTCTGTTCAGTGCCCCGTCAGCCATCACCTCTCTCAGGAATGTGTGTGCTATTTTTACGACCATCAGTTAATTGAGAGGATGCTCCTCATCCAGAGAGGCTGCCACTGGTTTTGCATTCCAGAAATTGAGCTTACATAGCATTTAAAGAGATCGAAATAGAGGGGGGAAGGAATGAGTCATGAGGAGGGAGTGTTACGAACAGAGAGAGACAATGAAAATGTGTGGTATCTGTAAGAGAGGAAGCTTGTTCATTTATACTGCAGTTTACAAAGGAAGAGCTGGCTCTAAAGGAAGTTAATCAACTGGGTAGCTGGTTCCCTTCTCTGAAGGAGTTTAATGAACCATGTGGGTTATCATGTTCAGCTTGCTGGTATCAGCCCACAAGAGTAACCAGATTTATTCATGTCACTTAAACTTTGGAGCTGAATTAACAGCCTTGTTGTTGATAGTCTGGTGCCATAGAGGCTACTGAACCCAGATAAAGGAAGGTTGTCCTGACAAAAGAGCAAAGCCAGGTCCTCCTACATGACCCACTCTGCACTTTATATGGTTGTGAGTCAAACGGAGCCAGGTTCATGATATCTTCAGCTCTGCACACAGGCTATGGGAAACTGGCTGGGAAATGGGAACCTGCCTAAGGATTGGGAAACTGTCTGGGAAATGAGAAGTCCTGAGATGATGGGAGGAAGACCCAGAACAGATGAGGCCCAGATTTATTTGTGGGTCCTGAAGCAGGAACATTCCTGCTTCTTCAAGTATTGATCCCGTGGATCCACTAGCCACAGCCTGTCAATGTAAGGTGGATACATACATTTCTATAAGACCATGAGATATAGGAACAGGAATCGTCCATTCAGCCCTCAAGCCTGCACCAACATTCAATAGGATCATGGCTGATTTGGCATTACTCACATTCACTTTCTTGCCCTTTCCCTGTAACCCTCAATCCCCCAAATGATCAAAAATCTATCAATTATCCTTAAATATACATGAGAACTCTGCTCCCACAGCTCTCTGTGGCAAGGAGTTTCAAGACTCACGTCTCTTTGAAAGAAGATACCTCCATGTTTTGTCTGTTAGCCAATCATTCATCCATGCCAGAATATTACCTCATATTCCATGTACTACAATTTTTCTAACCAGCCTCCTGTGGGGGACTTTATCAAAAGTGTTCTAAAAATCAAAAATATACCGTGTGCATTGACTCACCTTGATCAATTTTGTTTGTAACACCCCCAGGAAACACTCACCCGGTTGTAGGAAACTTAATCTGTAAGTGTACCTTTGCCAATGGTTCCTGTGCTGGTTTTTGGGGAATCATTCAGTGAGGTTAATTGAGACGCCTGTCAAAGACAATAAGGGTCTACCAGCCTCTATCTAAATCCTTACCGTCATGGGCATGACTACCCATTTCACAGAGATTGTTCCCCTGAAAACCATTTCTCAAAACAGTGGTGAGGGAATCAACCGAAATCTTTCCCCCAGTATTATCTGCCCAGAGAAATCCAGGACTAAGACTGAAATTTCATCTCCAAGCTATTCTGGGAGGTCACAAGTAGGCTGAGTGTGACTCAGTGTAAGTCTTCAGCCTATCATGGCACGGTGACTCAATGGTTAGCACTGATGCCTCACAGCACCAGAGCCCCAGGTTCAATTCCTGCCGAGGGTGACTGTCTGTGTGGAGTTTGCACATTCTCCCTGTGTCTGTGTGGGTTTCCTCTGGTCATGTGAAATTGCTTATACAGTTCGGTGCATTAGTCAGGGGTAAATGGGACTGGGTGGGTTACTCTTTGGAGGGTCGGTGTGGACTTGTTGGACTGAAGGGCCTGTTTCCACACGGTAGGGAATCTAATCTATTCTTTCACAGTGGGCACTAAAATTGTACCACCAGGCATAAGAACAATGATCAGGGCACACTGTCATGATTACCCTCATGACTGGGATCGAGGATCAGGTTTTCTTCAGTTGGACACCAGTGACTCACCGGACTGCCCCCCCACCCCAGGTTTGCTCGCTGTGGATTAGTTTACAGGCACTCAGTGTGAGGGCCTCTGAAAGTAATCAAGGAGAGCTTTTCAGAACAGAAGGAAGAAGACTCCACGTGAAGCAGTTCAGGGAAGTGCATGATCTGGTCGGGGAACAGGCAAACACTGTTTCATGTTAACAGGATATAAACAATACCACTATGGAGAATGGGCCAAACACGTCACAGGCCATCTCTTTGCCATTGACTAAGGCCAAGGATAGTGGCTGGAGTTAATTGGAGGAAACACATTTGATGCTCCCTACTATCTGGCTAACCAACAGTGCTAGACTCTCCATTGACCCCCCTAGGTGCAAAACAGTGAGCAGACTTCATGAGGTTGAACAGTGAGTTGGACCCATTGTTTGGAGGTTTCTGCTCTCTCTCTCTCTCTCTCTCACACTCACTCTCTCCGATGCCTTACCTTCATCTCTGCATGTTCCGCACAATGTATCTTGAAGTATTCTGCACCTTCCCCAGTGAACCTTCTCCCTTTGAATCAGTCACAAGTTAGGCTCTCTCTCTCCAAGGAGTCCATGGGGGATGTTTGACCTCTCAGTGGAGGCTTTGGGAACATCTGTGAAACGTTTTGACTGTCCTCCTGGGATTGTCCTACATGACCGGGTTCCACATTGCACAATTGCTTCCTGGAGCCAGGTCTCAGCCACACCAAGCCGGGAGGAGCTGGATGGAGTGATTACTGCCTTGATGCCAGGAAAGTTGACTCTAGGAGGCTGCCGCTGTTGTGATCTGTAGCTGATTGTAGCTCTCCAGGTCTTTGAGGTGCCTGCTGTGAGTTATACAGTCGTACAGCATGGAAACAGACCCTTCATAGAACATAGGACATAGAAAAGTACAGCACAGAACAGGCCCTTCGGCTGAGGATTATTCCTAATCTAAAATTAAGTAACCTAACCTACACACCCCTCACTCACTGCTATTCATGTGCATGTCCAGCAGTTGCTTAAATGTCCCCAATGACTCTGCTTCCACCACCACCACTGGCAACGCATTCCATGCATTCACAACTCTCTGTGTAAAGAACCTACCTCTGACGTCTCCTCTATACCTTCCTCCTAATATCTTAAAACTACGACCCCTTGTGCCAGTCAATCCTGCTCTGGGGAAAAGTCTCTGGCTATTGACTCTATTTATTCCTCTCATTACCTTGTATACCTTGATCAGGTCACCTCTCTTCCTCCTTCTCTCCAGAGAGAAAAGTCTGAGCTTAGTCAACCTCTCTTTGTAAGTCAAGCCCTCCAGTCCGGGCAGCATCCTGGTAAACCTTCTTTGCACCCTCTCGAAAGCCTCTGTATCTTTCTTATAGTAGGGCGACCAGAACTGGACATAATATTCCAAGTGTGGTCTCACCAGGGACTTGTAGAGCTGTAGCAAAACCTCCCGGCTGTTAAACTCGATCCCCCTGTTAATGAAAGCCAAAACACCATATGCTTTCTTAACAAATCTATCCACTTGGGTGGCAACTTTGAGGGATCCATGTACTTGAACACCAAGATCCCTCTGTTCCTCCACACTGCCAAGAATCCTGTCTTTAATCCTATGTTCAGCACTCAAGTTCAACCTTCTAAAATGCATTACTTTGCATTTATCCAGGTTGAATTCTATCTGCCATTTCTCAGCCTAGCTCTGCATCGTGTCTATGTCGCGCTGCAGCCTTCAGTAGCCCTCTATGCTATCAATGGCACCTCCAACCTTTGTGTCATCTGCAAATTTACTAACCCACCCCTTAAGCTCCTCATTCAAGTCATTTATAAAAACTACAAAGAGCAGAGGTCCAAGAACAGAGCCCTGCGGGACCCCACTCAACACTGACCTCCAGGCAGAATACTTTCCATCTACAACCACTCTCTTCCTTCTGTCAGCCAACCAATTCTGAATCTAGACAGCTAAATCTCCCTGTATCCCATACCTCCTGACTTTATGAATGAGCCTATCACGGGGAACTCTATCAAATGCCTTGCTGAAGTCCATATACACCACATCCACTGCTCGACCTTCATTGACCTGTCTTGATACCTCCTCAAAGAACTCAATAAGATTTGTGAGGCATGACCTGCCCCTCACAAAGTCATGCTGACTGCCTTTAATCACTCTATGCTTTTCCAAATAATCAAAAATCCTATCCCTCAGAATTCTTTCTAAAACCTTGCAGACCACAGGCGTAAGACTGACTGGTCTGTAATTGCCAGGGATTTCCCTATTCCCCATCCTGAAAAGAGGATCAACATTCGCCTCCCTCCAATCCTCCGATATGACTCCCATGAAGAGTGAAGAAGCAAAGATCTTCACCAGTGGCTTAGCAACCTCCTTTCTCGTTTCCCGGAGCAGCCGAGGATAAATCTGGTCTGGTCCTGGAGACTTATCAATCTTAATGTTTTCCAAAATTTCCAGCACATCAACTTCATCAATCTTGATCTGTTCAAGTCTGTTTCCCAGCTCCTCAAAGTTCTCATTCACAACAAGGTCCCTTTCCTTAGTGAAAACCAAAGCAAAAAACTCATTTAGGGCTTCCCCTATCTGCTTAGACTCCACACACAAGTCCCCTACAGTATCCCTGATCAGCCCTATCTTCTCCCTGATCACTCTCTTATTCCTCACATATGAGTAAAAATGCCTTTGGGTTCTCTCTAATCCTTCCTGCCAAGCCTTTCTCACGCACCCCCCCTCCCCCCCCCACCTCCCCCCCCCCCCCCCCCCCCACCAACCCTGGCTGTCCTCAGTCCATTTCTGAGTTCCTTTCTAGCAAGCCTGTAATCCTCTAAAGCTGTGCTAGATCCTTTCTTCCTCCACCTTATGTAAGCTGCCTTCTTCCTTTTGATGAGAAGCTCCTCTGTTCTCGTCATCCAAGGCTCCTTAATCTTACCCCTTCTTACCTGTCTCAGAGGATCGAATTTGTGCTTCACTCGCGACAACTGTTCCTTAAACAGTCTCCACATGTCTGTTGTGCCCTTTCTGTGGAACAATTGCTCCCAATCTGTATTTCGCAACCCTTGTCCGATAGCGTCATAATTTCCTTCTCCCCAATTAAATATCTTCCCTTGGTAACTGCTCCTTTCCCTCTCCAAGGCTATGGGAAATGTGAGGCAGTTGTGGTCACTGTCACCAAAGTGTTCTCCCACTGCGAGATCTGACACCTTGTCTGGCTCATTGCCGAGCACAAAATCCAAAATGGCCTCTCCCCTTGTTGGCCTGTCTACATACTGAGTAAGGAAACCCTCCTGAACACACCTGACAAAAATGGCTCCATTGAAACCCATCTACACTAAGGAGGTTCCAGTCAATTTTGGGAAAGTTGAAGTCACCCAAAACAACAACCCTGCTACATCTACATTTTTCCAAAATCTGCCGGCCTATGAGTTCTTCAATCTCTCTACTGCTATTAGAGGGGTCTGTAGAAAACCCTCAATGAGGTGGCTACATCCTTGCTGTTCCTAACTTCCACCCACACTGACTCAGTAGACGAACCTTCCTCAATAACCTTCATTTCTGTAGCTGTGATGCACTCTCTGATTAGCAATGCTACATCCCCTCCCTCTTTTTCAATCCTCCCTGTTAGATTAGATTAGATTAGATTAGATTCCCTACAGTATGGAAACAGGACCCTCGGCCCAACATGTCCACACCAACCCTCCAAAGAGTAACCCACCCAGACCCACTTCCCTTTGACTAACACTATGGGTAATTTAGCATGGCCAATTCACCCGATCTGCACATTTTTGGACTGTGGGAGGAAACTGGAGCACCTGGAGGAAACCCATGTGCAAACTCCACACAGACAGTTGCCTGAGGCTGGAATCGAACCTGGGACTGGTGCTGTGAGGCAGCAGTGCTAACCACTGAGCGACCATGCTCTTTTTAAATGTTCTAAACCCTGGAACATCCAGCAACTATTCCTGCCCTGTGAAACCCACGTCTCCGTTATGGCCACAACATCGTAGTCCCACGTACTGATCCATGCTCTGAGTTCATCACTCTTGTTTCTGACTCTCCTTGCGTTAAAGCAGACACACTTTAACTGATCCCTTTGTCTCACCACTTAAAAAACCTTCCTGATAGATTTACCACATCCCATCACTGCCCCATCTACAACTACCCTCTCTCAGATATGTAGCTCTGGTTCCGACCCACTTGCCAAACTAGTTTAAACTCTCCTGAACCTGAAAACTTACCGGGTTTACAGACACTTAGTAAGGTTAGAGGAGGTGAGTGGGAGGGAGGCCCTATGGTGTAGGGTCTCAGGTTTAGATCTCACCCGCTTAAAAACTTCCCAGCAGCCCTCGCTTCTCTCCGCCCTCTCTCCTCGCCACTCTGTTCAAAGTTTGATCCAACCAGTTCACGCTGACAACGTTCCCAAACAAAACCAAATAATTCATACCACTCACAAATGACTCTCTGTGTAAAAACGTTGTCCCTCATGTCCTTTTTAAACCTTTCTCCTCTCCCCTTAAAAATATGCCGCCTAGTTTTAAACTCTCCCACCTTAGGGAAATGACTCTTGTCATTCACCTTATCTAAGTCTCTCATGATGTCATAAACCTCTGTAAGGTCGCCCCTCAATCGTCTACACTCGAGTGAAAAAGGTCCCAGCCTATTTTTATCACTCAATCCCTCCATTCCCAACAACATTCTGGTAAAAGATTTTCTGAATCCTCTCCAGTTTAATAATATCCTTCCTATAACAGGGTGACCAGAATGGGACACAGTATTCTGGAAGAGGTCTCACCAATGGCTTGTGCAACCTCAACATAATGTCCAACTCTTAGACTCAAAGCTCTGAGCAATGAAGGTTAAACATGCTATGCACCTTCTCAATCACCCAGTCCGCCGGTGATGCAAATTTCAAAGAATTATGCACCTGAACCCCGAGGTCTCTTTCTGTCCTACAACACCATCCAGGCCCCTACCATTGATTGTATATGTTCTACTCTTGTTTGTTTTTCCAAAATGTAATACCTTGCATTTATCCCAATTAAACCCCACCTCAGCCCATTGTCCCAATTGATAAAGATCTCTTTGTAATTTTAGATAACCTTCCTCACTGTCCACTGTACCACCAATTTTGGTGTCATCTGTAAACTTACTAACCATGCATTCTACATTCTAATCCAAGTCTCCAAAGCATGCTGCCCAGTAAACCACGACCTTAGTCTCAGGTTTGAGATCCTGGTTGTCAGATACTCTGTGCTGGAGTTAGCCAAAGGCTGAGTCAGCACATCTAAGGCTGGTTTCTGATGTGATATAATGATGTGATACAGAATCTAATCGAACCTCAGCACAACGCAGTCACAAACTGGAAACTTCAGCACACCTCAAAGGGAACACAGCTCTCCTACAAAGGTCTGAAGTTAAAGGGGCAGCATAAAAACTGCACGAGATTCAACAAGCTGCTGACACCAACAATACACGCAATACAAGCACATGAATGTTTCAAGCATCAGAATGCTCACCAACTGAGAGCCAGATATTGAGGAGAGTACTCACCAATGACAGTGAGATATTCAGGGTTCACTGCAGAGAATATTTGGAAGAACTCCTCAACTTGAATGTATTCCACACCAATCCCCAATTCCCCAGGCTGATTCAGTCCTGCTGCGAACGCACTCCAGAGTGAAGTCAAAAACCCCTTTCTGATGGCTGAAATCAACAAAGGCCCACGAGGTAGCTGGAATTCCTGCTGAGATTCTGCAACACAGCAGATACAGACTATGGGTGGAACAATGCAACCTCATGTTCCTCATCTGGAAAGAGGAATCTCTGAGGTACTGTGACTGTGAGGTACTGTGCTGTACTGTGACAGCAGAAACTACCGAGGAGTCTCCCTGCTCTCTGCCTCAGGGAAGAACATTGCTAGGAACCTCATCAACCACCTTCTCCCCGTAACTGGGGAACTCTTTCTTTTATTTCAAAAATATACTTTATTCATAAAAAAACTTTATAAATGTACACAAATGCTGTTTGGTTCAGTACAGTTGCATATCAAGGAAACAAGCAAACATTGGAGTTTGACTCTATCTAACCAAAACATATCTCTTATACAGGACTATATTTCCATGTATTTGAGGCACCAGGAGAGTGTGATAACTGAATGGACTCCCATTTAACTTCAGCAGAAAGGCCTCAGGCTGTGTCGTTTCCCCGATGGGCCTTGGCAGCTGCTAGCCCAAGCTTTAGTGGGATCCCTCAGCACATTGCCCTGGACCTTGGAACGTGCCAGTCTGCAACACTCAGTCAGGGTCAACTCCTTGTTCTGGAAGACCAACAAGTTTCAGGCAGAAACTGAAGTTTTTTTTATTGCAAAAATATACTTTCTGCATGTAGCATTAATGAAGCTGTTCAGATCCATACTCTCTTTACTTACAGAAAACAAATTAAGCCTTGACGTTCACCATTCTCTATATTTACAATCAACCTCTTAGCATTTAGCTGAGTCATCAATGGGCCCAATTATTGAATGGACCTCAGTTATTCTTTGGCAGGAGGTTCTCACATGGTGGTCTTTCCCCGCTGCACCTTGGCAGCGGCTGCCCCAAGTTTTAGTGCATCCTTCAGCATGTAGTCCTGGACCATGGAATGTGCCAGTCTGCAACACTCGCGCAGAGTCAACTCCTTCAACTGGAAATCCAGCAAGTGTCGAGCAGACCAAAGAGTTGATGATCTTCCAGGCACAGTTGGTGGTCGTCTCAGCGTATGTCCTGGGGAACAGACCGTAGAGCACGGAGTCTCCCACGTCATGGAGCTGCTCGGGACGAACCTCAACAAACCCCACTGCATTCCTCTCCAGACTTCCTTTGCATAGGCACATTCCAGAAGGAGGTGTGTGACTGTCTCGAACCTCCACAGCCACTTCGAGGGCAGCGTGAGGTGGTGCAGAGAGTCCGGGCGTGCATAAAGGATCTCACAGGCAGAGCCCTTCTCACCACCAGCCAAGCCATGTCCTGGTGCTTGTTTGAAAGTTCCTCCAGCGCTACAGTTTTTATCTGTTGAGAGGTAACACAGATACAATCTTCACAGTGTGCCAAGTACAAGGAGCAGCACCAACTGGTGGGCATTGCCTTTCTCTGGCCTCACAAGAGCCGACCTGCCATTGAAGGGAAAGGCATCATGAACATGTGCTGGAGGTTGCACTTATGTAACTGGTCAGCAGCAGCGGGAGCTGTGACGTTATCGCAATGCTACTGCTGGGAGCTTACTGCATGTAAATTGGCTGCAATGTTTTGTATTTTGCAGCAGTGACCATCCTTCTAACACAGTTAGCCCCCTGCAAACAGTGATATAAATGTGAAAATCTTTCTTTTTTAGAAAAGTAATCAGTCAGTTCCCTTGTGATTACTGTCTCCACTGTTCTGTAATGCCCACAGAACCTTTTTATCTATTTTCTTCTTCTCTTTACTTTAAGACTAATTATTGAATATGTAGTCAGCACTAAGTCTAACTTTAAACAAAAACAGGAAGTGCTGGAGAAACTAGGCAGGTCTGGCAACACCTGTGGAAGAAAGCAGAGTTTATGTGTTGAGTCTGATGACTGTTCATCGGAAGTCTGATTTACTGAGTGTTCACTCAATGCTGTGATCTATAGTGCAGCTGTAACCAGTGTAGACTGTGCCAGTGTAACAGAGAGGAAAGCCAGTGCTGGTAAGAATTTATTAGTTAACTGGACTAATTTATCAGTATGGATTTAACATGGTTTGTAAAGCCCAGGTCAGCTTGATTCTTCACTTGACTGTAATCCCTCAGCTAACACCTATTGCTCCCACTTTAGTCCGATAGTCAGAAGAACAAGAGCAAGTTGTTGTCCCTGTTTCACTTCCAGCTGTGTCAAGGTTATGTTGTCTCTTTGGGAGTTTCATATCATCCACCGGTGAAAGAGACAGGCATGGGGCTGAGGCAATGAATGGTTACTATTGAACAGCAAAACTGACAATCATTATGTTGTTGTCAAGCTGTCATGGTGGCTCAGTGGTTTGCATAGCCGCATCATGACAAAAGGGATGCAGGTTCAATTCCACCCTCGGCCGACTATCTGTCTGGAGTTTGCAAATTCACCCCCTCTCTGTGTGGGTTTTTCTGGGTGGTCCAATTTCCTGCCACAGTCCAATGATGTGCGGGTTAGGTGGATTGGCCATGCTAAGTTGCATAAAGCATCGAGGGATGTGCAGGCTAGGTGGGTTAGTCATGGGAATTCTGGGCTTGGGGGAATGATGTGCGTCTGGGTGGGATACTCTACAGAGGGTCAGTGTAGACGTGATGGGCTGACTGGCCTCTATCTGCACTGTAGGGATTCTAGCTCCTTTCTGTGAAAACAAAGGGAGCAATGTAAATTACCCAGATCTACGTTGACACACCCAGGGCACCCACTAACACTTCACAGCAATTGATGCACTTCAGACACTTCCTTAGACAATCCTTTGGGACAGAGGCTGGCTTGCATCCACTTGATGGGTTCTGAGGTGACTGCTGGACACAGGCTTGTCTTAAACAAATCCATGCAGGCTCTCCTTAATTAACCATTATTTTTCCAAATGAACGTTTATTTGTCTGAAAAACTCATAGAGTCATAAAGCTGTACAGCACGGAAACAGACCCTTCGATCCAACTCGTCCATGCTGACCAGATATCCTAAATTAATCTTGCCATTTGCCAGCATTTGGCCCACATCCCTCTAAACACTTCCTATTTATATACGCATCCAGATGCCTTAGAAATGTTGTAATTGTACCAACTTCCACCACTTTCTCTGGCAGCTCAATCCATACACACACCACCCTCTGTGTGACAAAGTTGCTCCTTAGGTCCCTTTGAAATCTTTTCCCTCTCACTGTAAACATATGCCCTCTAATTTTGTATCCTAGAACTCTGTGGGAAGCTAAGGGATTGATTACTAGGCCCCTTGCTGAGATATCTGTATCATCGATAGTGAGATGCTGGAAGACTGGGGCTTGGCTAAAGTAATGCCACTGTTTAAGAAGGGTGGTAAAGAAAAGCCAGGGAACTATAGACCGGTGAGCCTGACATCAATGGTAGGTAATTGTTGGAGGGAATCCTGGGGGACAGGATTTACATGTCTTTGGAGCAACAAAGACTAATTAAGGATAGTCAACATGGCTTTGTACTTGGGAAATGGTATCTCATTAGCTTGATTAGTTTTTTAAAGTAACAAAGAAGATTGCTGAAGGCAGAGCAGTAGATGTGAGCTATGTGGACTTCAGTACAGCGTTCGACAAGGTTCCCCATGGTAGACTGGTTAGCAAGGTAAGATCACATGGAATAGAGAGAAAACTAGCCATTTGGAGAAGTCATTGTCTATTCAACCTATCCATACTCCTCAAGATTTTATAAACTTCTATTAGGTCACCCATCAGCCTCCGACGCTCCAGGGAAAACAGCCCCAG
The DNA here is from genome assembly GCF_047496795.1 of Chiloscyllium punctatum. Lineage (NCBI taxonomy): Eukaryota > Metazoa > Chordata > Chondrichthyes > Orectolobiformes > Hemiscylliidae > Chiloscyllium > Chiloscyllium punctatum. The sequence goes on from NC_092775.1 coordinate 52,994,042, forward strand.
CCTGTTCAGTCTCTCCCTATAGCTCAAACCCTCCAACCCTGGCAACATCCTTGTAAATCTTTTCTTAACTCTTTCAAGTTTCACACCATCCTTCCTATAGCAGGGAGACCAGAACTGCATGCAGCATTCCAAAAATGGCCTAATCACTGTCCTGTAAAGTTGCAACATGACTTCCCAACTCCTTTACTCAATGTACTGACCAATAGAGGCAAGCATACAGATGCCTTCTTCACTATCCTATCTACTTGGGATTCCACATTCAAGGAACAATGAACCTGTACTCCAAGGTGTCTTTGTTCAGCAACACACACCCAGAACCTTACCATTAAGTGTATAAGTCCCATTCTGATTTGCCTTTCCAAAATGCAGCACCTCGTATTTATCTGAATTAAACTCCATCTGCCACGTCTCAGCCCATTGGCCCATTTGATCAAGAGCCCATTGTAATCTGAGGTAACCCTTTTCGCTGTCCACTACACTATCAATTTTGGTCTCATCTGCAAACTCACTAACTGTACCTCTTATGCTCACATTCAAATCATTTATACAAATGATGAAAAGCATTCAACCTGGCACCAATCTTTGTGGCACTCCACTGGTCACAGGCCACCAGTCTAAAAATCAACCTTCCATCACCATCCTGTGTCTGCTACCTTTGAGTCAGTTCTGTATCCAAATAGCTAGTTCTCCCTGTATTCCATGTGATCTAAACTTGCTAATCAGTCTCCCATGGGGAACCTTGTTGAACTCCATAGAGATCACATCTACCTCTCTGCCTTCAGCAATCCTCTTTGTTACTTCTTCAAAAAACTAATTAAGCTAATGAGACACCATTTCCCAAGTACAAAGCCATGTTGACTATCCTTAGTTAGTCTTTGTTGCTCTAAATACATGTAAATCCTGTCCCCCAGGATTCCCTCCAACAATTACCTACCACTGAGGTCAGGCTCACCGGTCTATAGTTCCCTGGCTTTTCTTTACCACCCTTCTTAAATAGTGCCATTACTTTAGCCAAGCCCCAGTCTTCCAGGATTTCGCTATCGATGATACAGATATCTCAGCAAGGGGCCTAGTAATCAATCCCTTAGCTTCCCACAGAGTTCTAGGATACACCTGATCAGCTCCTGGGATTTATCCAACTTTATGCTTTTTAAGACATCCAGCACTCCTCCTCTGTAATATGGACATTTTTCAGGATGTCTCTATTTATTTACCCCTGTTTTGTATCTTCTTTATCCTTTTTCACTGTAAACACTGATGCGAAATACTCATTTACTATCTCCCCCATCTCCTGCAGTTCCATACAGAGGTGACCTTGTTGAGCTTTAATGGGCCCTATTCTCTCCCGAGATATCCTTTGGTCCTTAATGTATTTTTACTTCGGATTCTCCTTAACCCTATGTGCCAAAGCTTTCTCACATCCCCTTTTTGCCCTCCTGATTTCCCTCCTGATACTCCAGCTGCCTTTATGCTCTTCTAAGGATTCACATGATCTATCCCATATGCTCCCTTCTTATTTTTAACTAAAATGTCAATTTCTTTAGTCATCCACCATTCCCCACACTTACAGCCTTGCTCTTCAGCTTAACATGGACTTTCATTACCTCATTTCTGAAGGCTTCCCATTTTCCAGCCGTCCCTTTACCTGTGAACATCTGCCCCTAATCAACATTTGAAAGTTCTTAGCTAATACCTTCAAAATTAGCCTTCCGCCAATTTAGAAATTTACTTTGAGACCCAGTCCTATCCTTTCCTGTCATTATTTTAAAATTAATAGCATTATCATCTTTGGGCCAAAGTACTCCCTCACTGACACCTCAGTCACCTGGCCTGCCTTATTTCCCAAGAGTAGGTCAAGTTTTGCACCTTCTCTAGTAGGTACATCAACATATTAAATCAGAAAACTTTCTTGTACATACTTAAATTCCTCTCCATCTAAACCCTTAACACTATGGCAGTCCCAGTCTATGTTTGGAAAGTTAAAATCCCCTACCAAACCACCCTATTATTATTACAAATAACAAATTTGTTTATCAATTTCCCGCTGACTAATAGGGGGTCTATAATACAAACCCAATAAGATGATCATCTCTTTCTTATTTCTCAGTTCCACCAAAATAACTTCCCTGGATGTATTCCCAGGAATATCCTCCCTAATTACAGCCATAACCAAAAATGCCACTCCCCTTCCTCTCTTGCCCCCTCTTTCTATCCTTCCTACAGCATCTGTACCCTGGAACATTAAGGTGCCTGACCTGTCCATCCCTGTGCCATGTCTCTGTAATCACTATTAAATCCCTGTCCCATGTTCCCAATTATGCCCTGCGTTCATCTGCTTTATCTGTCAGGCCTCTTGCATTGAAAAAAATGGAGTTTACTTGATCAGTCCTACCTGCTTCTCTGCTTTGTTCCTGCCTGCCTCATTCCATTACCCAACTGTACCAGTTTCAGACTGGTCTCTTTCCTCACTATCTCCCTGGGACCCACCTACTCCCCCTCACCTCTCACCCCCTACAAACACTCTCATCCCCCCCCCCCCCCCCCCCACACCCCCACCTTACTAGTTTAAATCCTCCTGAGCAGCTCTAGCAAATCTCCCTGCCAATATATTAGTCCCCTTCCAATTCAGGTGCAAGTCGTCCTTCTTATACAGGTCACCTCTACCCCAGATGAGATTCCTGTGATAAAAAAATGTGAACACTTCTCCCCTACACCAGCTCCTCAGCCATGCATTCATCTGTTCTCTCCTCCTATTTGTACCCTCACCAGCTCATGGCAGTGTGAGTAATCCAGATGTTACTATCCTTGAGAACCTACTTTTTAAATTCCTGCCTAATTTCCTACATTCTCTTCTGAGAACCTCATCCTTTTTGCTTCTGTGTCGTTAGTTCCAATTTCTGCAATAACCTCCTGCTGGTCCCTCTTCTCTTGAAGATCTCCTTGATCCTGGCACCAGGGAGGAAACGCACCATTCTGATGCCTCACTGTCAGCTGCAGAAACTTCTGTCTGCGCTTCTGACTAAAGAGTTCCCTCTAGTCAGTGTTACATTCACCTGAGAGTCCACTAGCCCCTTCATTTTCCAAAACAGCATACTTGTTTGAGGTGGGGATAGCCACTGGTGACTCCTGCCCTACCTGAGGATCCCTGTCCTACCTGGAGACCCCTGTCCTACCTGGAGACTCCTGTCCTACCTGGAGACTCCTGCCCTACCTGGAGACTCCTGTCCTACCTGGAGACTCCTGTCCTACCTGGAGACTCCTGCCCTACCTGGAGACTCCTGCCCTAGCTGGAGACACTTTGTCCTACCTGGAGACACTTTGTCCTACCTGGAGACCCCTGTCCTACCTGGAGACTCCTGCCCTAGCTGGAGACACTTTGTCCTACCTGGAGACATCTGTCCTACCTGGAGACCCCTACCCTACCTGGAGACTCCTGCCCTAGCTGGAGACACTTTGTCCTACCTGGAGACACTTTGTCCTACCTGGAGACATCTGTCCTACCTGGAGACCCCTACCCTACCTGGAGACTCCTGCCCTACCTGGAGACACTTTGTCCTACCTGGAGACATCTGTCCTACCTGGAGACCCCTGTCCTACCTGGAGACCCCTGTCCTATCTGAAGACTCCGTCCTACCTGGAGACCCCAGCCCTACCTGGAGAACCTTTATCCTACCTGGAGACTCCTGTCCCACCTGGAAACCCCTGTCCTATCGGAAGACCCCTGCCCTACCTGGAGACCCCTGCCCTACCTGGAGACCCCTGCCCTACCTGGAGACCCCTGTCCTATCTGAAGACTCCTGCCCTACCTAGAGACCCCTGTCCTACCTGGAGACATCTGTCCTACGTGGAGACCCCTGCGCTACCTGGAGTCCCCTGTCCTATCTGAAGGCCCCTGTCCTATCTGGAGACCCCTGCCCTACCTGGAGACCCCTGTCCTAACTGAAGGCCCCTGCCCTATGTGGAGACCCCTGCCCTAATGGATACTCCTGTCCTATCTGAAGACTCCGTCCTACCTGGAGGCCCCTGCCCTACTTGGAGACCCCAGCCCTAACTGGAGAACCTTTATCCTACCTGGAGACCCTTTGTCCTACCTGGAGATCCCTGTCCTACCTGGAGATCCCTGTCCTACCTGGAGACCTCTGTCCTACCTGGAGACCTCTGTCCTATCTGAAGACCCCTGCCCTACCTGGAGACTCCTTCCCTACCTGGAGATCCCTGTCCTACCTGGGGACCCCTGTCCTATCTGGAGACTCCTGCCCTACCTGGAGACTCCTGTCCTACCTGGAAACCCCTGCTCTACCTGGGGACTCCTGCCATACCTGGAGACTCCTGTCTTACCTGGAAACCCCTGCCCAACCTGGCAACTCCTGCCCTTACCTGGAGACCCCTGTCCTACCTGGAGACCCCTGTCCTACCTGGAGACTCCTGTCCTACCTGGAGAACCCTGCCCTACCTGGAGACCCCTGCCCTACCTGGAGACCCCTGTCCTATCTGAAGATTCCTGTCTTACCTGCCTACATTTACTGGAAGCAACCGGACTGTATGTGTGGTTTTTCTCCCTTCCTATAACTGTGATCCATCACACCCCCTAGCTCCTGTACATTCCTCAATGCCTTTAACTGCTGCTCCAACTGATACATGCAATCCAATAGGGTTCGGAACCCATCACACTTCCTGCAGACATAATCATCAGTAACATGGAAATTCTCCCTAATCTCCCAGATTCGACAGAATGAGTACATCCCTCTACTAAGGGCCATCTTTGCTCCTTAGCATCTGCAGTCCTCACTTTCTCCTCGAAGATTTTAACCTACTGCGAATCCTCTTACAAGGATGCCTTCCTTGAAGAAGCTCTCTTCCTCCCTTTACAAGGATTTCAGTGAGTCCCTCTCTCACTGCACACCCCAGGTCATCTCCTCTGCACAGAAGCTCTTCAGCCACGTTCTCATTGGATGCTGCCTGACCCGCTGCGCTTTTCCAGCAACACATTTTCAGCTCCTTAGCAGTCTGCCAACTGGGGTGGCAAGGTGGCTCAGTGGTTAGCACTACTGGCTCATAGCACCAGGGCCCCAGGTTCAATTCCCACCTCGGGCAACTGTCTGTGTGGAGTTTGCACGTTCTCCCTATGTCTGCGTGGGTTTGCTCTGGTTTCTTTGTGCAGGCCAGTTACACTGCCCATAGTGTTAGGTATGTTAGCATGGGAAATGGGTTTGGGTGGGTTACTCTTCGGAGGGATTGATTGGGCCGAAGGGCCTTTTCCCACACTGTAGGGAATCGAATCGAATCTAAAACAGCACAGTCTTACTGCTCCAGTTAACTTAGTACCCATGCTTTACATTTTTAAAGTTTAATCAAGAGACAGAACTTAATAAAAACATATAATCAATAAAGGACCCATTCCTCACTATTGTAGACTTACAAAAAAGGTAAGTTTACACTTTAGAAACTAGCCACTTAGCTGCTCCCCTGCTGCACCTCCCAAAAGGTTTCTTCAAGGTCAGCTGTGAATTTTGCTGTAGGTTTATTTTTCTTAGATGAACTCTGTTCCCAGAAATACTTGAAAGCCAACAGCAGACGCAGTCAGCAGGGCAGGTTCACTGCCTAGTCAGACAGCTGTGCTGGTTTACTTCTCCATTTGTTTCACTTCCCACGTGGTCACTGCTTTGTCTTTCTTCCTCCTTTTTAAAATACCTTGCTTTGATCTTTTTTCCAAAGTTCCAAAACAATTCAACAGCTTATAAAACAGTATAGAATCCTTGTCCTAGACTTTGAGGAGATCAGCTCCAACACCCCTCTCCCAGAGTCAGGCCTGGTGTGTGTGTGTGTGTGTGTGTGTATTTCTTGTGTGGCTATGGTGTTAATGAAGCAGTTTGAAAGAGATTATTCTCACCTTGCTGTGTGCCTGTCCTATCTTGGCTTTTGAAAGAGTTACCCAATCTTTCCTTTCACCTGCCATCACCGCCCATCTTAAAACTTTCCTGTTTAATTTTTTTTCTGATGGTAATTATTGAATCTTCTATTGTATCACATTCCAGACCGGAACAACCTGCTTTCGACAATAACATTCCCAACAGTCCTCTCCCACCCCAATTCTATTGCCAATTATCTGTAATCTGTGTCCCTTGCTTACTGATCTTGTGGTCATAGTTACTCATTATTCTGTTAATCAAAACGCCTTCTAATTTTGAACACCTCTATTTAATGGCAGGCTCTCTCCAAAGAAATGAATGTCCTCATCCCTGCAATGCATTTGTAGCACAGAGTTAGGGAATCTCAGAGTGTTTTAGGGTTGGCCCTTCCTCCTGAACCAGAACACGGAACAGACAGGCTGGCAACAGTCTCAGCTCTGTTCTGTTGGAATATTGTGTGAATATTCTGCTGCTGAGATGATTGTTCAGAGATGCAGTCTCGCCATCAGGACTTAACTATGTTTGGAAAAGAATTCACTGTAAATATTTATTCTAGAGGTTCAATAATCTCCAACTCCCTGTCACCTTTACCTGTCGAACCCCGGGCCCCAAAGAGCTGAGGATTTCATTGACACATTCTGTAATACCCCACAGTTCAATTGTCTCACAGCCAGCCTGGGAGGAGGTCAGGAACAATGTGAGGCCACCCCTCTCCTAGAGTCAGGCCTGGTGTGTGTGTGTGTATCTCTGTGTGGCTGTGTGTGAGTTAATGTGAGTGTGTGAGTTAATGTGAGTGTGTGTGTGTGTGTGTGTGTGTCTCTGTGTGGCTGTGTGTGAGTTAATGTGAGTGTGTGTGTGTGTGTGTGTGCGTGTGTATCTCTGTGTGGCTGTGTGTGAGTTAATGTGAGTGTGTGTGTCTCTGTGTGGCTGTGTGTGAGTTAATGTGTGTGTGTGTCTCTGTGTGGCTGTGTGTGAGTTAATGAGTGTGTGTGTGTGTGACCTTGCTGGTGTCATCCCAGTCCATCTGGCTCTGCCTTCTATCACAGTGACACTGATAACAACATGTACAGTGGCAACACTCACTGAGAAGCAATCAACTTGAGAAACAGCAAATGGGGCTTTGGGCAATAATGTCTCTGAGTACAACTGAGATATAAACTCACGATGAGAGGGTTTGCTTTTTTTTTGACAAATTGTGGGCTAAGTCTCTTAAGAAGTAAGATTCCTGAATGACCAAAAAGCCACACAGCTCCAGAGTGACGTTTGATCAAAATTTACAAAAGCATAGAACTCCTTTCAGAGATTAAAGTTGCTGGGTAGGTGAGGGGGGCCTTAGTCTGATTCTCAGTGAGGCATGGGCTGGAACCTGGAGCCTGGTTATTGCTGACATGTAGCCTGGGGCTGATGTAGGACTCGGAACTTAGAAAATTTTCAAAGGTGGCAAGTCGAGATGGTGATCACTTATATCATTTTGAGGCCTTCCCCCGTGATAGGTGTCTGAAAATGCAGTGGGACCAGAAGTGTCAATTCAAAGTTTGGGAGAAGATTTGTGGCTCGGGTGCTCGTTGTTGTGAAGTGTCAATGTTAGGATAGAAATTGGATATTAAGGCTATTGTGTTAATCCTGCATCTGTCTGCATTTCCCCCAGAGATTGGTGTGACTTTGAGAAGAAGGATTAACTTTCTAACAGGCTGCAATGCATACACTCCTTCTAGAATTATTACCATCCCAGACCAGGCAATTGGGTGGCTACATTGTTTGATGAAGATTTTAAAGGCTCTCACAGCCTATATGATAAGAGGTTAATGTTATTGAAATGGTAACTGCGAGTTTGAAAACATTGTTCAGTCAGGAGCTATGCGAAAATGGGACAGTTTGTGACAGTTCAAATTATTTAAAAATTTTGGATTCTGGAAATAGCTGTCAAGGCAGAAACAAAGTCAGAAGTCACATGACACCAGGTTACAGTCCGACAGGTTGATTTAAAATCACAAACTTTCGAAGCTCTATTCTTTCATCAGGTGAGGACTTCACCCTGATTAGGGAGCAGCACTCCGAAAGCTGTTGGACTGTAACCTGGTGTGACCTAACTGTAACCTAACTTCTGCATTTGTTCACTCACTCCAACACCGGCATCTCCACATCGAGGAATAACACAGAGGGGTTCATTTTGACAAAGGGCAAATGAGTGTAGTGTTACATGTCAGTTTGAAAGTCTGGCTTTTACATAGAGTTTGGGGGCTTCATGTTAATGATGATTATTACAATTTGTCTGCAACTATTATATTGTGCTCAGTTTGCATGTAACTTGGATGAAGTGATAAAATGTGTTCTCCCAACTCCCACTTTTAATGAAACCAACACTCAGGAGCATGTTGCAGGTTGGCTCAATGGAGGATCCTGATGATGATCCAGAGGAGAAGGAATGTTCTGGGCCTTCAGGAGGGTCGAACATTCTCCTGACCAATTCTCCAATAACATGCAATGCATATTTCCTGTCTGGTTCCATGTCCTCCTTTTATTCCTCCCAAACATGGCATTTTCATGGAAATAGAAGTGGGGTATTTAGGCATTGTTCCCAGAAGCAGCTGGCCTTTAAATCACCAGCTGCCTCTACTATGACTTTGGTAGCTCAGGAGAGTGAAATATATAATAATCTGAATGAGGAAATTGAATGTACTGTAACCGAGTTTGGGGATGACGCAAAATTAGGTGAGAAGGCAAGTGCTGAGGATGATGCAGTCTACCAAAAGAGGTAGACAGGTTAGCTGAGGGGGTGAAAACCTGGCAGATGGAATCTAATGTGGGAAAGTGTCAGGTTATTCACTTTGTTATGAAGAGTTGAATATTTTTAAAATGAACTCATTTAAAGGAAAGCTGCAAGGATTTGCAAGTCCTCATGTGAATCACAAAACGCCAGCATCCAAGTTTAACAGGCCATAGAGAAAGCAAATGGAATGCTGGCCGATATGTCCAAGGGAATGGGGGAGATAAAAATAAGAACGGCTTGCTAAAACTATACAGGGCGCAGGTCAGACTTCACATTCTGACCATTCAGCCCATCATGTCTACATGTCCTCTCCAAATCAGCACGAGGACAGTGCCATTCTCCTGCCTTTCAGAAATACTGGCCCCTTACCAAAGGAAAGATACACTGGCATTGGAGGCAGTCCAGAAATGGTTCATTTGGCTGACGCTGGACATGGAGGGGACTGCCTAATGTGAAAGTTGTGTAGGTTGGGCCGGTATTCATTGAAGTTTGGAAGAATGAAAGGTGACTTTATCGGAGCATACCAGATTCTTAGGGGACATTACAGGGTACACGGGGAAAGGTTGTTTCTCCCTGCAGGAGGGTCTAGGACCAGATGGCATCATCTCAGAATAAGTGGTCGCCGAGTTAAGACAGAAATGAGGAGGAATTTATTCTGTCAGACAATCGTCAATCTGTAGAATATTTTACCACAGAGAGTTGACGAGGTTGGTTAGATAAGTATATTCAGGGCTGAGATAGATCAGATCTTTTTATGTTTCTTTTTATGATAATGAGTGGTGACCCGATTCATCATTCACTAAAGATCCTCAGACAGCACCGTCCAAACCCACAACTACTTTCATTTGGAAGGACAAGGGCAGCAGATACACGGGAACCCCGTTTCCTGCCCGTTCCCCTTCAAGCCACTCACCATCCTTACTTGGAAATAGATCGCCATTCTTTCACTGTCACTGGGTCACAATCCTGGAATTGCCTCCCTAAAGGGCACTGTGGGTTGACCTATAGCAGATGGACTGCAGTAGTTCAAGAAGGCCGCTCAACACCACCTTCTCAAGGGCAACTAGGAATGGGCAATAAATGTTGGTCCAGCCAGCGACACTCACATCTCATGTATAAATAATTTAAAAATTAAAAGACTTGTTATAATATTTTAACAATTGAATACAAATTCCAGGCAGTTTGGCATCGAAGCCCATGTCTTCAGACCTGTAGCCTAGAGCTCTGGATTAATAAGCCAGTGACATTACTATTATAACACCATTTCTCTGATGGGATTTTAGCATCTCTGTGGTGTATTACTACCTGGGACTAGCTTTTGATTATTACGAGCTGGATTCCTGAGGCAACCCAAGCTGCCAGGATGAAGATCTCCCATCTGCTGGCACATAGCTTCAGCAGATAATACATTTACAGGGATACAGCATTGTCTATGCATTAGAAATACCTGGGATACAGTTGTGCAATTAATATTAGAATTAAAATGTTAATTTATTATATAACAGGCCTTTGTATTTAGATTAGATTCCTCACAGTCTGGAAACAGGCCCTTCGGCCCAACCAGTCCACACCGACCCTCCAAAGAGTAACCCACCCAGAACCATTTCCCTCCTAACACTAACACTATTGGGCAATTTATCATGGCCAATTCACCTGGCCTGCACATTTTTGGATTGTGGGAGGAAACTGGAGCATCCAGAGGAAACCCACACAGAGAACATGCAAACTCTGCACTAATCTTGAGTTAAACTGATAGAAGTTTTCTGACAAGCCTGACCTTTGAGTGATTCGACCAGGCTGCCTGTTGTTGAGTGAGGGTGTCAGGCTGCCTCACAACAATGGGTACCCTGGAAGCTCACTGAAAATTAATTTTAACATCCCTCCCTTTGCTAATCTTCCAATTGCTGGCTGGCAGAGGTGAGGAGCTGGATCGTTTTGGGATCTCTCAATAACAACTACACACATTTAGAAAGCACATTTCATCTATGACTAGCCAAACATTGACACAATGCTAAAGAAGGAGTGACTAAAAAACTGATCTTAAAGAGGGACTTTAAGAAGAAGAGAGACAGACACATCTAGGGAAGAAACCTGAAGCTAAGTGAGCTCAAGGTAGACCTATGTCAGAGAAAGGAAGGAAGAATGTACAAGAGATCCCAAAGAGTCATAAAGAACCATTGAGTCATAAAGATGTACAGCATGGAAACAGACCCTTCAGTCCAACTCATCCATGCTGACTAAATTAATCTAGTCCCATTTACCACTATTTAACCCTCTAAACCCTTCCTATTCATATACCCATCCAGATGCCTTTTAAATGTTGTAATTGTACCAACCTCCATCAGTTTCTCTGGCAACTTGTCCCGTACACACACCGCACTCTGCGTGAAAATATTGCCCATTAGATCCCTTATAAATCTTTTCCATCTCATTCACCTTATCCATATTCCTCATGATATATATATAAGGTCACCCCCCAACCCCCACCCTCAGCCTTCAACGTCCAGGAAAAATAGCCCCAGCTTCTTCAGACTTCCCTATAGTGCAAAGCCCCAAACCCTGGCGACGTCCTTGTAAATCTTCTCTGCACCCTTTCAATTTTAACAACATCTTTCTTCAAGCAGGGAGATCAGAACTGCTATAGAAAGATCAATTCGAGGGTTTCAAATTTCCAAGGCTTTGTAGGGCTGGGGGAGGATACCTAGAGAGGGAGGGGTTTTATCCTGATTGAAATAACTCCACCGCAGCTGGTATCTGGTCACTAAGTCCCCCTTTATTTACATATGGAGAGTCCTTGAAACTGATCCATCTCCCTCAGAGGTAAAAACAATGACTGCAGATGCTGGAAACCAAATACTGGATTAGTGGTGCTGGAAGAGCACAGCAGTTCAGGCAGCATCCAACGAGCAGCGAAATCAACGTTTCGGGCAAAAGCCCTTCATCAGGAATAAAGGCAGTGAGCCTGAAGCATGGAGAGATAAGCTAGAGGAGGGTGGGGGTGGGGAGAGAGTAGCATAGAGTACAATAGGTGAGTGGGGGAGGGGATGAAGGTGATAGGTCAAGAAGGAGAGGGTGGAGTGGATAGGTGGAAAAGAGGATAGGCAGGTAGGACAAGTCCGGACAAGTCAAGGAGACAGTTACTGAGCTGGAAGTTTGAAACTAGGATGAGGTGGGGGAAGGGGAAATGAGGAAACTGTTGAAGTCCACATTGATGCCCTGGGGTTGAAGTGTTCCGAGGCGGAAGATGAGGCGTTCTTCCTCCAGGCGTCTGGTGGTGAGGGAGCGGCAGTGAAGGAGGCCCAGGACCTCCATGTCCTCGGCAGAGTGGGAGGGGGAGTTGAAATGTTGGGCCACGGGGCGGTTTGGTTGATTGGTGCGGGTGTCCCGGAGATGTTCACTAAAGCGCTCTGCTAGGAGGCGCCCAGTCTCCCCAATGTAGAGCAGACCACATCGGGAGCAACGGATACAATAAATGATATGGGTGGATGTGCAGGTGAAACTTTGATGGATGTGGAAGGCTCCTTTAGGGCCTTGGATAGAGGTGAGGGAGGAGGTGTGGGCACAGGTTTTACAGTTCCTGTGGTGGCAGGGGAAAGTGCCAGAATGGGAGGGTGGGTCGTAGGGGGGTGTGGACCTGACCAGGTAGTCACGGAGGTAATGGTCTTTGCGGAAGGCGGAAAGGGGTGGGGAGGGAAATATATCCCTGGTGGTGGGGTCTTTTTGGAGGTGGCGGAAATGTCGGTGGATGATTTGGTTGATGCGAAGGTTGGTAGGGTGGAAGGTGAGCACCAGGGGCGTTCTGTCCTTGTTATGGTTGGAGGGGTGGGGTCTGAGGGCAGAGGTGCGGGATGTGGACGAGATGCGTTGGAGGGCATCTTTAACCACGTGGGAAGGGAAATTGCGGTCTCTAAAGAAGGAGGCCATCTGGTGTGTCCTATGGTGGAACTGGTCCTCCTGGGAGCAGATACGGCGGAGGCGGAGAAATTGGGAATACGGGATGGCATTTTTGCAAGAGATAGGGTGGGAAGAGGTGTAATCCAGGTAGCTATGGGAGTCGGTGGGTTTGTAAAAAATGTCAGTGTCAAGTCGGTCGTCACTAATGGAGATGGAGAGGTCCAGGAAGGGGAGCGAGGTGTCAGAGATAGTCCAGGTAAATTTAAGGTCAGGGTGGAATGTGTTGGTGAAGTTGATGATTTGCTCAACCTCCTCGCGGGAGCACGAGGTGGCGCCAATGCAGTCATCAATGTAGCAGAGGAAGAGGTGGGGAGTGGTGCCGGTGTAATTACAGAAGATCAACTGTTCTACATAGCCAACAAAGAGACAGGCATAGCTGGGGCCCATACGTGTGCCCATGGCTACCCCTTTGGTCTGGAGGAAGTGGGAGGATTCAAAGGAGAAATTGTTAAGGGTGAGGACCAGTTCGGCCAAACGAATGAGAGTGTCAGTGGAAGGGTACTGTTGGGGACGTCTGAAGACGAAAAAACGGACGGCTTGGAGGCCCTGGTCATGGCGGATGGAGGTGTAGAGGGATTGGATATCCATGATGAAGATGAGGCGTTGGGGGCCGGGGAAACGGAAGTCTTGGAGGAGGTGGAGGGCGTGGGTGGTGTCTCGAACGTATGTGGGGAGTTCCTGGACTAGGGGGGATAGGACAGTGTCAAGGTAGGTAGAGATGAGTTCAGTGGGGCAGGAGCATGCTGAGACAATGGGTCGGCCAGGGTGGTCAGGCTTGTGGATCTTGGGAAGGAGGCAGTGCGGGATTCCCGGACTATGAGGTTGGAAGCTGTGGGTGGGAGATCTCCTGAGGTGATGAGGTTCTGTATGGTCTGGGAGATGATGGTTTAGTGATGGGGGGTGGGGTCATGGTCGAGGGGGCAGTAGGAAGAGGTGTCCTCGAGTTGGCATTTGGCTTCAGCGGTGTAGAGGTCAGTGCGCCAGACTACCAGTGCGCCCCCTTTATCCGCTGGCTTAATGGTGAGGTTGGGATTGGAGCAGAGGGATTGGAGGGCTGCGCGTTATTCGGGTGAGAGGTTGGAGTGGGGAAGAGGGGTCGACAGGTTGAGGTGGTTAATGTCCCGGCGGCAGTTGGAAATGAAGAGGTCAAGGGCAGGTAATAGGCCAGCGCGGGGTGTCCAGGTGGATGCAGTGTGTTGGAGGTGGGCGAAGGGGTCCTTGGAAGGTGGGCGGGAGTCCTGATTGTGAAAGTAAGCTCGGAGGCGGAGGCGACGGAAGAATTGTTCGACATCACGGCGTGTATCACGTGGACGGAGGAGGATGAAGATGAGTCCTTTGCTGAGGACTGATCGTTCATCCTCAGTGAGGGGGAGGTCTGGGGGGATGGTGAAAACTCGGCAGGGCTGGGAGCTGGGATCTGGTGTGGGTGTGGAGCTGGGAGTGGGGTCGGAGCCAGTACCTGGAGTGGGTGTGATGGTGAGGGGAATGGGGGTGGTAACATTTTAATGTTGAGGCTATGAAGGAGGGAGAAGCACTATTGTTTTTGCACTATAGCGTCGAGTGTGAAACTCATACGGGAAAGATCTAAGGGGGAGATGGGATTTGACAGTTGGTACCAGTCCTACCCAAGTGAGCCAATATTGTTAACCCAAAGAACCAAAGCGATTGATGGTTAGTTGCATCAATCAGGCCTAATAAAGTTAAATCCTTCTCCTCGACCATGAGAAATGGCAGGAATCCTGGAGATTGTTAAGTTTGGAGGAAGATTGTGTGAAAAAGAAACTGCAGATGCAGAAAATCCGAAATAAAAGCAGATATTGCTGGGTAAAGCTCAGTGGCTTCTGCATTTGTAGAGCGAAACATTTCAAGTCCAGTGACTCTTCCTCAGAACTGATTGTAACTGGGAAAAGGTTGGTGTTATGCTGAAGATGGGGGTGGGGAGGGGGTTGGAGTTAACGATAGGTGGAGATGGAGAGGAAACAATTGGGCAGACAAAGGATTGAGTAAAATCAGGGTTGAGAGTGTGTCACTGGAAAAGCACAACAGGTCCGACAGCATCCAAGGAGCAGGAAAATCGACGTTTCGGTCCGGACCCCTTCCTGATGAAGGGCTTTTACCCGAAAGGTCAATTTTCCTGCTCCTTGGATACTGCCTGACCTGTTGTGCTTTTCCAGCAACACACTCTCAACCCTGATTTTACTCCAGCATCTGCAGACCTCACTGTCTCTTAAAGGATTGAGTAAAGGTCACCCTGGAGAATTAACGGCTGCTAATGGGGACTCGGGGCTGACAATGGGTTGTTTGTGGTAGCAGTCCGTGTGTTAGCAAGACCTGGTGTCTGGGGGTTAGGGTCAGGACATGGGACAAGTACTAATTTATAAAATTATTGAACTTGATATTGAGTCCTGAAGGCTGCAAGTGGAAAATGAGATGCATGTTTCTGATCTTCCTCATAGTAAGTGTCCATACACCACCACATTAAGTGGAATTTCTGAGCTGCAGTTCTTGAGACCTGCCCTACATTCCACAACCTTCTCTCCACCTGCTTCCCAAGGACACAGAATGGAGGACTATTGCTTTTGGACAGAAAGCACAAGACTGCTAAAGCTGCAAAAAGCCCAGTGTAACATTATTTAGTGTGTATGGTACTGGGTGAGGAATTGAGAGTTCAAATCCCACAATGGCAAATGTTCGACCCCAAATTCAATAAACATGACTGTTCGTAAAATTGGTGAAATAACCACAAACAATGCAAATGTTTATTGTGACAGTTTAATCATTTTCAACAATATCTTTCAGGGAACAGTTATTCTCGGCGTGGTCTGATTAGATTCCGTACAGTGTGGAAACAGGCCCTTCGGCCGAACAAATCCACACCGATCCTCCAAAGAGCAACCCACCCAGACCTATTTCCCCTCTAACTAATGCACCTAACACTATGGACAATTTAGCATGGCCAATTCACCTGACCTGCACATCTTTGGACTGTGGGAGGAAACCGGAGCACTTGGAGGAAACCCACACAGACACAGGGAGAATGTGCAAACTCCACACAGGCAGTTTCCCGAGGTGGAAATTGAACCCGGGTCTCTGGGAGATCTCAGCTGCCTGTTCTCGCTCCCGTTGCTTCAGGAGATACTGGGAGCAGCTTCACCGCTCTCTTCCCACATTGGACTCGATGCCAAAAAACAAAGTGCACGTTCTGGACCCGGTGAAGCCGTGATCACATCATTGTTGCTGCTGCTGAAGCTGCCACCTCCAGTCTTCTCCTGCTGCCTCCGGAACATTCCGGGGCAAGAGCTCGCTCACCGCCTCCAATCGCAGGGTAGCCGGAACATTCCGGGACAGGAGCCCACTCACAGCCTCCAATCGCAGGGTAGCCGGAACATTCCGGGACAGGGGCTCGCACACAGCCTCCAATCGCAGGGTAGCCGGAACATTCCGGAACAGGAGCCCGCTCACAGCCTCCAATCGCTGGGTAGCCGGAACATTCCGGGACAGGGGCTCGCTCACAGCCTCCAATCGCCAGTTGCTGGAACATTCCGGGACAGGAGCCCGCTCACAGCCTCCAATCGCTGGGTAGCCGGAACATTCCGGGACAGGGGCTCGCTCACAGCCTCCAATCGCCAGTTGCTGGAACATTCCGGGACAGGGGCTCGCTCACAGCCTCAGATTGCCGCGTAGCCGGAACATTCCTGGGGAGGAACATGAGGTCACGATATAACTTACCTGAGAGACATTACCTCAGACTTTGTGGCCCTCGCCCAGCGTCAGATTCAAATGCCCACGTGATTGCACAATCAAACCTCAAGTGAGGTTTTGAACCTCACAGCCCTCAGACATAGAGGTGAAAGGGCTGGTGAAAGTGCAAAGTATTTAAAACAGAAGAAGTAAAAACCAGGGCAAAATATTCTGTGAGGATGATAAAGGCCAAACATTTGGCGCATTTTCGAGGGGGAAAAAAACATCCATTTACAAAAGCAACTGAAAGCAATGGTAACAAATAATTTTCATGGAATACTTTGCTGTGGATCTCTTCCTGTCGGGAGTGATCTGTTATTACAAAACCGATGATTGATTGTTTGAAAGAAATATCCAAAATCTGGAGTGTCTCCCAACAGCTTTCCTTTTATAGAGAAATTGTTAACAGCTAACCTCTCCATGCGCCATTTATTAAAGGTGAGTCAAGGTTTGAAATACACCAGTGACTGCCACTCACACAGCATGAGGGTTGGCAGGTTATTTGAATAGATTTGACTGAGGACGTCATTACTTCATCTGTCAGTGAGGAACAACTCCAACTGCCAGGCAAATCATATTCCCATCAGTCAGGTTAGCAGCAACCCCCGGGAGAAAACATAAACAAGTTCAAACAAAAGAAAAAGAACAAGAAGGTGGAAATCAGAAAGACAAATTGAAATCGTAGGATAAAAAGTGTCCCTGGACCTGAAACGTGAGCCCTGGTTTCTCCCCACAGGGTCAAACAAATTAGTCACATTTTACCAAAAATAAGGTCACCCATTTAAAACAGAGGCAAGGAAACATTTTTCTTCATTCAGAGGGTTTTGATTCTTTAGAATTTTCTTCCTCAAAGAGAAGTGGTCAGTAGCTAACAGGTCTGGACTGGACTGGAGTGGTCAGCAGGTAGTGGGTCTGGAGTGGAGTGGTCAGCAGTTAGCGGGTCTGGAGCGGAGTGGTCGGCAGTTAGCGGGTCTGGAGTGCAGTGGAGTGGTCTGTACTTAGCAGGTGTGGAGTGGTCAGCAGTTAGCGGGTGTGGAGTGGTCAGCAGTTGGCGGGTTTGGAATGGAGTGGAGTGGTCAGTAATTAGCGGGATTGGAGTGGAGTGGTCAGCGTTTAGCGGGTCTGGAGTGGAGTAGAGTGGTCAGTACTTAGTGGGTCTGGAGTGGAGTGGTCAGCAGTTAATGGGTCTGGAGTGGAGTGGTCAGTACTTAGTGGGTCTGGAGTGGAGTGGTCAGCAATTAGCGGGTCTGAAGTGCAGTGGAGTGGTTAGCAATTAGCGGGTTTGGAGTAGAGAGGTCAGTAGTTAGCGGGTCTGGAATGGAGTGGTCAGCAGTTAACGGGTCTGGAGTGGAGTGGTCAGAAGTTAGTGGGTTTGGAGTGGAGTGGTCAGTTAGAGGGTGTGGAGTGGAGTGGTCAGTAGTTAGCGGGTTTGGAGTGGAGTGGTCAGCAGTTAGAGGGTCTGGAGTGCAGTGGAGTGGTTAGCAATTAGCAGGTCTGCCGTGGAGTGGTCAGCAGTTAGAGGGTGTGGGGTGGAGTGGTCAGCAGTTAGCAGGCCTGGAGTGGAGTGGTCAGCAGTTAGCTGCTCTGGAGGGGAGCAGAGTGGTCAGCAGTTAGCGGGTGTGGAGGAGAGTGGAGTGGTCAGCAGTTAGCGGGCGTGAAAGGGAGTGGAGTGGTCAACAGTTAGCGGATCTGGAGTGCCATGGTCAGCAGTTAACGTGTCTGGAGTGGAGTGGTCAGCAGTTAGCGGGTCTGGAGTGCAATGGTCAGCAGTCAGCAGGTCTGGTGTGGAGTGTAGCGGTCAGCAGTTAGTGGCTCTGGAGTGGAGTGGAGTGATCAGCAGTCAGCAGGTCTGCTGTGGAGTGCTCAGTAGTTAGCGGGTCTGGAGTGGAGTGGTCAGTAGTAAGCAGGTCTAGAATGGAGTGGTCAGCAGTTAACAGGTCTGGAGTGCAGTGGAGTGGTCAGCAGTCAGCAGATTTGGAGTGGAGTGGTCAGCAGTTAGAGGGTCTGGAGTGGAATGGTCAGCAGTTAGTGGGTCTGGAGAGGAGTGGTCAGTAGTTAGCAGGTTTGGATTGGAGTGGAGTGGTCAGCAGTTAACGGGTCTGGAGTGCAGTGGAGTGGTTAGCAATTAGCAGGTCTGCCGTGGAGTGGTCAGCAATTAGAGGGCGTGGGGTGGAGTGGTCAGCAGTTAGCAGGTCTGGAGTGGAGTGGTCAGCAGTTAGCGGGTCTGGAGTGGAGTGGTCAGCAGTCAGCAGGTCTGCTGTGGAGTGGTCAGCAGTTAACAGGTCTGGAGTGGAGTGGTCAGTGGTTAGAGGGTCTGGAGTGGAGTGGTCAGTAGTTAGCAGGTTTGGAGTGGCGTGGACAGTAGTTAGAGGGTCTGGAGTGGAGTGGTCAGCAGTTCGTGGGTCAGGAGTGGAGTGGTCAGCAGTTAGCGGGTGTGGAGGGGAGTGGAGTGGTCAGCAGTTAGCGGGTCTGGAGTGGAGTGGTCAATAGTTAGTGGGTCTGGATTGGAGTGGTCAGTAGTAAGCAGGTCTTGAGTGGAATGGTCAGCAGTTAACGGGTCTGGAGTTGAGTGGTCAGTAGTTAGTGGGTCTGGATTGGAATGGTCAGTAGTAAGCAGGTCTAGAGTGGAATGGAGGGGTCAGCAGTTCGCGGGTCTGGGATGGAATGGTCAGCAGTTAGTGGGTCTGGAGTGGAGTGGTCAGTAGTTAGCAGGTTTGGATTGGAGTGGAGTGGTCAGCAGTTAACGGGTCTGGAGTGCAGTGGAGTGGTTAGCAATTAGCGGGTCAGGCGTGGAGTGGTCAGCAATTAGAGGGTGTGGGGTGGAGTGGTCAGCAGTTAGCGGGTCTGGAGTGGAGTGGTCAGCAGTTAACGGGTCTGGAGTGGAGTGGTCAGTGGTTAGAGGGTCTGGAGTGGAGTGGTCAGAGGTTAGCAGGTTTGGAGTGGTGTGGTCAGTAGTTAGAGGGTCTGGAGTTGAGTGGTCAGCAGTTCGTGGGTCAGGAGTGGAGTGGTCAGCAGTTAGCGGGTGTGGAGGGGAGTGGTCAGTAGTTAGTGGGTCTGGATTGGAGTGGTCAGTAGTAAGCAGGTCTGGAGTGGAGTGGTCAGCAGTTAGCGGGTCTGGAGTGGAGTGGTCAGCAGTTAGAGGGTGTGGGGTGGAGTGGTCAGCAGTTAGCAGGTCTGGAGTGGAGTGGTCAGCAGTCAGCAGGTCTGCTGTGGAGTGGTCAGCAGTTAACGGGTCTGGAGTGGATTGGTCAGTGGTTAGAGGGTCTGGAGTGGAGTGGTCAGAGGTTAGCAGGTTTGGAGTGGTGTGGTCAGTAGTTAGAGGGTCTGGAGTTGAGTGGTCAGCAGTTCGTGGGTCAGGAGTGGAGTGGTCAGCAGTTAGCGGGTGTGGAGGGGAGTGGAGTGGTCAGCAGTTTGCGGGTCTGGAGTGGAGTGCTCAGCAGTTAGCGGGTCTGGAGTGGAGTGGTCAGTAGTTCGTGGGTCTGGATTGGAGTGGTCAGTAGTAAGCAGGTCTTGAGTGGAGTGGTCAGTAGTTAACGGGTCTGGAGTTGAGTTGTCAGCAGTCAGCAGGTCTGGAGTGGAGTGGTCAGTACTTAGCGGGTCTGGAGTGCAGTGGAGTGGTTAGCAATTAGCGGGTGTGAAGGGGAGTGGAGTGGTCAGCAGTTAATGGGTCTGGAGTGGAGTGGTTAGCAATTAGCGGGTCTGGAGTGGAGTGGAGTGGTCAGCAGTTAGCGGGTCCGGAGTGGATTGCTCAGTAGTTAGCGGGTCTGGAGTGGAGTGCTCAGTAGTTAGCCGGTCTGGAGTGGAGTGGTCAGCAGTTAGCGGGTCTGGTGTGGAGTGGTCAGCAGTTGGAGGGTGTGGAGTGGAGTGGAATGGTCAGCAGTTAGCGGGTCTGGAGTGGAGGGCTCAGTAGTTAGCCGGTCTGGAGTGGAGTGGAGTGGTCAGCAGTTAGCGGGTCTGGAGTGGAGTGGAGTGGTCAGCAGTTAGCGGGTCTGGAGTGGAGTGGTCAGCAGTTAGCGGGTCTGGAGTGGAGTGGAGTGGTTAGCAAATAGCAGGTCTGGAGTGGAGTGGTCAGCAGTTAGAGGGTGTGGAGTGGAGTGGTCAGTAGTAGGAGGGTGTGGAGTGGAGTGGTCAGCAGTTAGCAGGTCTGGAGTGGAGTGGTCAGTAGTTAGTGGGTCTGGATTGGAGTGGTCAGTAGTAAGCAGGTCTGGAGTGGAGTGGTCAGCAGTTAGCAGGTCTGGTGTGGAGTGCTCAGTAGTTAGCCGGTCTGGAGTGGAGTGGTCAGCAGTTGGAGGGTGTGGAGTGGAGTGGAATGGTCAGCAGTTAGCGGGTCTGGAGTGGAGTGCTCAGTAGTTAGCCGGTCTGGAGTGGAGTGTAGCGGTCAGCAGTTAGTGGGTCTGGAGTGGAGTGGAGTGGTCAGCAGTTAACGGGTCTGGAGTGGAGTGGTCAGCAGTTAGCAGGTCTGGAGTCGGGTGGTCAGTAGTTAGCGGGTCTGGAGTGCAGTGGAGTGGTTAGCAATTAGCGGGTCTGGAGTGGAGTGGTCAGCAGTTAGAGGGTGTTGGGTGGAGTGGTCAGCAGTTAGCTGGTCTGGAGTGGAATGGTCAGCAGTTAGCAGGTGTGGAGTGGAATGGTCAGCAGTCAGCGGGTGTGGAGTGGAGTGGTCAGCAGTTAGCAGGTGTGAAGGGGAGTGGAGTGGTCAGCAGTTAGCAGGTGTGAAGGGGAGTGGAGTGGTTAGCAATTAGCGGGTCTGGAGTGGAGTGGTCAGTAGGTTGCGGGTCCGGAGTGCAATGGTCAGCAGTCAGCAGGTCTGCTGTGGAGTGTAGCGGTCAGCAGTTAGTGGGTCTGGAGTGGAGTGGAGTGGTCAGCAGTTAGCGGGTCTGGAGTGGAGTGGAGTGGTCAGCAGTTAACGGGTCTGGAGTGGAGTGGTCAGCAGTTAGCAGGTATGGATTGGAGTGGAGTGGTCAGCAGTTAACGGGTCTGGAGTGCAGTGGAGTGGTTAGCAATTAGCGGGTCTGGCGTGGAGTGGTCAGCAGTTAGAGGGTGTGGGGTGGAGTGGTCAGCAGTTAGCAGGTCTGGAGTGGAGTGGTCAGCAGTTAGCGGGTCTGGAGTGGAGTGGTCAGCAGTTAGCGGGTCTGGAGTGCAGTGGAGTGGTTAGCAAATAGCAGGTCTGGAGTGGAGTGGTCAGCAGTTAGAGGGTGTGGAGTGGAGTGGTCAGCAGTTAGCTGGTCTGGAGTGGAGTGGAGTGGTTAGCAAATAGCAGGTCTGGAGTGGAGTGGTCAGCAGTTAGAGGGTGTGGAGTGGAGTGGTCAGCAGTTAGCTGGTCTGGAGTGGAGTGGTCAGCGGTTAATGGGTCTGGAGTGGAGTGGTTAGTAGTTAACAGGTCTGGAGTCGGGTGGTCAGTAGTTAGCAGGTTTGGAGTGGTGTGATCAGTAATAAGAGGGTCTGGAGTGGAGTGGTCAGCAGTTAGTTGGTCTGGAGTGGAGTGGTCAGCAGTTAGCTGGTCTGGAGTGGAGTGGTCAGCAGTTAGCGGGTCTTGAGTGGAGTGGAGTGGTCATCAGTCAGCTGGTCTGGAGTGGAGTGGTCAGCAGTTAGCAGGTGT
The DNA here is from genome assembly GCF_047496795.1 of Chiloscyllium punctatum. Classification (NCBI taxonomy): domain Eukaryota; kingdom Metazoa; phylum Chordata; class Chondrichthyes; order Orectolobiformes; family Hemiscylliidae; genus Chiloscyllium; species Chiloscyllium punctatum. The sequence goes on from NC_092775.1 coordinate 53,016,012, forward strand.
GAAGGGGAGTGGAGTTGTCAGCAGTTAACGGGTCTGGAGTGGAGTGGTCAGCAGTTAGCGGGTCTGGGATGGAATGGTCAGCAGTTAGTGGTTCTGGAGTGGAGTGGTCAACACTCAGCGGGTCTGCTGTGGAGTGGTCAGCAGTTCGTGGGTCTGGAGTGGAGTGGTCAGTGGTTAGAGGGTCTGGAGTGGAGTGGTCAGCAGTCAGCAGGTCTGCTGTGGAGTGTAGCGGTCAACTGTTAGGGGGTCTGGAGTGGAGTGGAGTGGGCAGCAGTTGGAGGTCTGGAGTGGAGTGGTCAGCAGTTAGCGGGTCTGGAGTAGAGTGGTCAGTAGTTAGTGGGGCTGGAGTGGAATGGTCAGCAGTTAACGGGTCTGGAGTGGAGTGGTCAGTGGTTAGAGGGTCTGGAGTGGAGTGGTCAGTAGTTAGCAGCTTTGGAGTGGTGTGGTCAGTAGTTAGAGGGTCTGGAGTGGAGTGGTCAGCAGTTAGTGGGTCTGGAGGGGAGTGGTCAGCAGTTAGCGGGTATGGAGGGGAGTGGAGTGGTCAGCAGTTAGAGGGTGTGGAGTGGAGTGGTCAGCAGTTAGAGGGTGTGGAGTGGAGTGGTCAGACGTTAGTGGGGCTGCAGTCGAGTGATCAGTAGTTAGCAGGTCTGGAGTGGACTGCTCAGTAGTTAGTGGGTCTGGAGTGGAGTGGTTAGTAGTTAACAGGTCTGGAGTCGGGTGGTCAGTAGTTAACAGATTTGGAGTGGTGTGATCAGTAATAAGAGGGTCTGGAGTGGAGTGGTCAGCAGTTAGTGGGTCTGGAGTGGAGTGGTCAGCAGTTAGCTGGTCTGGAGTGCAGTGGAGTGGTTAGCAACTAGCGGGTCTGGAGTGGAGTGGTCAGCAGTTAGAGGGCGTGGTGTGAGTGGAGTGGTCAGCAGTTAGCGGGTCTGGAGTGGAGTGGTCAGCAGTTAGCGGGACTGTAGTGGAGTGGTCAGTAGTTAGTGGGTCTGGATTGGAGTGGTCAGTAGTAAGCAAGTCTTGAGTGGAGTGGTCAGCAGTTAACGGGTCTGGAGTGGAGTGGAGTGGTCAGTACTTAGCGGGTATGGAGTGGAATGGTCAGCAGTTAGCGGGTCTGGAGTGGAGTGGTCAGTAGTTAACGGGTCTGGAGTGCAGTGGAGTAGTTAGCAATTAGCAGGTCTGGAGTGGAGTGGTCTGCAGTTAGCGGGTCTGGAGTGGAGTGGTCAGCAGTTAGCTGGTCTGGAGTGGAGTGGTCACCAGTTAGCGGGTCTGCAGTGGAGTGGAGTGGTCAGTACTTAGCGGGTATGGAGTGGAATGGTCAGCAGTTAGCGGGTCTGGAGTGGAGTGGTCAGCAGTTAGCTGGTCTGGAGTGGAGTGGTCACCAGTTAGCGGGTCTGCAGTGGAGTGGAGTGGTCAGCAGTCTGCAGGTCTGGAGTGGAGTGGTCAGCAGTTAGCAGGTGTGAAGGGGAGTGGAGTGGTCAGCAGTTAACGGGTCTGGAGTGGAGTGGTCAGTAGGTTGCGGGTCCAGAGTGCAATGGTCAGCAGTCAGCAGGTCTGCTGTGGAGTGTAGCGGTCAGCAGTTAGTGGGTCTGGAGTGGAGTGGAGTGGTCAGCAGTTAGCGGGTCTGGAGTGGAGTGGTCAGCAGTTAACGGGTCTGGAGTGGAGTGGTCAGCAGTTAGCAGGTGTGAAGGGGAGTGGAGTGGTCAGCAGTTAACGGGTCTGGAGTGGAGTGGTCAGTAGGTTGCGGGTCCAGAGTGCAATGGTCAGCAGTCAGCAGGTCTGCTGTGGAGTGTAGCGGTCAGCAGTTAGTGGGTCTGGAGTGGAGTGGAGTGGTCAGCAGTTAGCGGGTCTGGAGTGGAGTGGTCAGCAGTTAACGGGTCTGGAGTGGAGTGGTCAGCAGTTAGCAGGTCTGGGATGGAATGGTCAGCAGTTAGTGGGTCTGGAGTGGAGTGGTCAGTAGTTAGCAGGTTTGGATTGGAGTGGAGTGGTCAGCAGTTAACGGGTCTGGAGTGCAGTGGAGTGGTTAGCAATTAGCGGGTCTGGCGTGGAGTGGTCAGCAGTTAGAGGGTGTGGGGTGGAGTGGTCAGCAGTTAGCAGGTCTGGAGTGGAGTGGTCAGCAGTTAGCGGGTCTGGAGTGGAGTGGTCAACACTCAGCAGGTCTGCTGTGGAGTGGTCAGCAGTTCGTGGGTCTGGAGTGGAGTGGTCAGTGGTTAGAGGGTCTGGAGTGGAGTGGTCAGCAGTCAGCAGGTCTGCTGTGGAGTGTAGCGGTCAACTGTTAGGGGGTCTGGAGTGGAGTGGAGTGGGCAGCAGTTGGAGGGTCTGGAGTGGAGTGGTCAGCAGTTAGCGGGTCTGGAGTAGAGTGGTCAGTAGTTAGTGGGGCTGGAGTGGAATGGTCAGCAGTTAACAGGTCTGGAGTGGAGTGGTCAGTGGTTAGAGGGTCTGGAGTGGAGTGGTCAGTAGTTAGCAGCTTTGGAGTGGTGTGGTCAGTAATAAGAGGGTCTGGAGTGGAGTGGTCAGCAGTTAGTGGGTCTGGAGTGGAGTGGTCAGCAGTTAGCTGGTCTGGAGTGGAGTGGTCAGCAGTTAGCGGGTCTTGAGTGGAGTGGAGTGGTCATCAGTCAGCTGGTCTGGAGTGGAGTGGTCAGCAGTTGGAGGGTGTGGAGTGGAGTGGTCAGTAGTTAGCAGCTTTGGAGTGGTGTGGTCAGTAGTTAGAGGGTCTGGAGTGGAGTGGTCAGCAGTTAGTGGGTCTGGAGGGGAGTGGTCAGCAGTTCGTGGGTCAAGAGTGGAGTGGTCAGCAGTTAGCGGGTATGGAGGGGAGTGGATTGGTTAGCAGTTAGAGGGTGTGGAGTGGAGTGGTCAGCAGTTAGAGGGTGTGGAGTGGAGTGGTCAGACGTTAGTGGGGCTGCAGTGGAGTGATCAGTAGTTAGCAGGTCTGGAGTGGAGTGCTCAGTAGTTAGCGGGTCTGGAGTGGAGTGTAGTGGTCAGCAGTAAGTGGGTCTGGAGTGGAGTGGAGTGGTCAGCAGTTAGCGGGACTGGCGTGGAGTGGTCATCAGTTGGCGAGTTTGGAGTGGAGTTGTCAGCAGTTAGCGGGTCTGGAGTGGAGCGGTCAGCAGTTAGCGGGACTGGAGTGGAGTGGTCAGTATTTAGTGGGTCTGGAGTGGAGTGGTCAGTAGTAAGCAGGTCTTGAGTGGAGTGGTCAGCAGTTAACGGGTCTGGAGTGGAGTGGTCAGCAGTCAGCAGGTTTGGAGTGGAGTGGAGTGGTCAATACTTAGTGGGTATGGAGTGGAGTGGAGTGGTTAGCAATTAGCGGGTCTGGAGTGGAGTGGTCAGCAGTTAGAGGGTTTGGATTGGAGTGTAGTGGTCAGCAGTTAACGGGTCTGGAGTGCAGTGGAGTGGTTAGCAAATAGCAGGTCTGGAGTGGAGTGGTCAGCAGTTAGAGGGTGTGGAGTGGAGTGGTCAGCAGTTAGCAGGTCTGGAGTGGAGTGGTCAGCAGTTAGAGGGTGTGGAGTGGAGTGGTCAGCAGTTAGCTGGTCTGGAGTGGAATGGCCAGCAGTTAGCGGGTGTGGAGTGGAGTGGTCAGCAGTTAGCGGGTCTGGAGTGGAGTGGTCAGCGGTTAGCAGGTCTGATGTGGAGTGGTCAGCAGTTAATGGGTCTGGAGTGGAATGGTTAGTAGTTAACAGGTCTGGAGTCGGGTGGTCAGTAGTTAGCAGGTTTGGAGTGGTGTGATCAGTAATAAGAGGGTCTGGAGTGGAGTGGTCAGCAGTTAGTGGGTCTGGAGTGGAGTGGTCAGCAGTTAGCTGGTCTGGAGTGGAGTGGTCAGCAGTTAGCGGGTCTTGAGTGGAGTGGAGTGGTCATCAGTCAGCTGGTCTGGAGTGGAGTGGTCAGCAGTTGGAGGGTGTGGAGTGGAGTGGTCAGTAGTTAGCAGCTTTGGAGTGGTGTGGTCAGTATTTAGAGGGTCTGGAGTGGAGTGGTCAGCAGTTAGTGGGTCTGGAGGGGAGTGGTCAGCAGTTCGTGGGTCAAGAGTGGAGTGGTCAGCAGTTAGCAGGTATGGAGGGGAGTGGAGTGGTCAGCAGTTAGCAGGTCTGGACTGCAATGGTCAGCAGTTGGAGTGTGTGGAGTGGAGTGGTAGAAGTTAGTGGGGCTGGAGTGGAGTGATCAGTAGTTGGCGGGTCTGGAGTGGAGTGGTCAGCAGTTAGCAGGTCTGGCGTGGAGTGGTCATCAGTTAGCGAGTTTGGAGTGGAGTGGTCAGTAGTTAGTAGGTATGGAGGGGAGTGGAGTGGTCAGCAGTTAGCAGGTCTGGACTGCAATGGTCAGCAGTTGGAGGGTGTGGAGTGGTAGAAGTTAGTGGGGCTGGAGTGGAGTGATTAGTAGTTAGCAGGTCTGGCATGGAGTGGTCATCAGTTAGCGAGTTTGGAGTGGAGTGGTCAGTAGTTGGAGGGTGTGGAGTGGAGTGGTCAGCAATTACCGGGACTGGAGTGGAGTAAAACAGTCAGCAATTAGCGGGTCCGGAGTGGAGTGGAATGGTCAGCAGTTAGCGGGTCTGGGGTGGAATGGTCAGCAGTTAGTGGTTCTGGAGTGGAGTGGTCAGTAGTAAGCAGGTTTGGAGTGAAGTGCTCAGTAGTTAGCAGGAGTGGTCAGTAGTTAGAGGGTCTGGAATGGAGTGGTCAGCAGTTAACGGGTCTGGAGTGCAGTGGAGTGGTTAGCAATTAGCAGGTCTGGAGTGGAGTGGTCAGCAGTTAGAGGGTGTGGGGTAGAGTGGTCAGCAGTTAGCTGGTCTGGAGTGGAGTGGTCAGCAGTTAGGGGGTCTGGAGTGGAGTGGTCAGCAGTTAGCAGGTCTGGAGTGGAGTGGTTAGTAGTTAGCAGGTCTGGAGTGGGGTGGTCAGTAGTTAGCAGGTTTGGAGTGGTGTGGTCAATCGTTAGAGGGTCTGGAGTGGAGTGGTCAGCAATTAGTGGGTCTAAAGTGGAGTGGTCAGCAGTTCGTGGGTCAGGAGTGGAGTGGTCTGCAGTTAGCGGGTATGGAGGGGAGTGGAGTGGTCAGTAGTTAGCATGTCTGGAGTGGAGTGGTCAGCAGTCAGCGGGTCTGGAGTGCAATGGTCAGCAGTTGGAGGGTGTGGAGTGGTCAGAAGTTAGTGGGGCTGGAGTCGAGTGATCAGTAGTTAGCAGGTCTGGAGTGGAGTGGTCAGCAGTTGGAGGGTGTGGAGTGGAGTGGAATGGTCAGTAGTTAGTATGTCTGGAGTGGAGTGGTCAGCAGTAAGCGGGTCTGGAGTGGTCAGCAGTCAGCAGGTGTGGAGTGGAGTGGTCAGCAATCAGCAGGTCTGGAGTGGAGTGGTCAGCAGTTAGCGGGACTGGAGTGGACTGGTCAGCATTGAGCTGGTCATGAGTGGAGGGGAGTGGTCAGTAGTTAATGGGTCTGGAGAACAGTGGAGTGGTCAGTAGTTAGCAGGTCTGGAGTGGAGTGGTCAGCAGTTAATGGGTCTGGAGTGGAGTGGTCTGTATTTAGCGGGTCTGGAGTGGAGTGGTCAGCAGTTAGCGGGTCTGGGATGGAATGGTCAGCAGTTGGTGGGTCTGGAGTGGAGTGGTCAGCAGTTAGCGGGTCTGGGATGGAATGGTCAGCAGTTGGTGGGTCTGGAGTGGAGTGGTCAGTAGTTAGCGGGTTTGGATTGGAGTGGAGTGGTCAGCAGTTAATGGGTCTGGAGTGCAGTGGAGTGGTTAGCAATTAGCGGGTCTGGAGTGGAGTGGTCAGCAATTAGAGGGTGTGGAGTGGAGTGGTCAGCAGTTAGCAGGTCTGGAGTGGAGTGGTCAGCAGTTAGAGGGTCTGGAGTGGAGTGGTCAGCAGTCAGCAGGTCTGGTGTGAAGTGTAGCGGTCAGCTGTTAGTGGGTCTGGAGTGGAGTGGAGTGGTCAGCAGTTAGCAGGTCTGGAGTGGAGTGGTCAGTAGTTAGCAGGTCTGGAGTGGAGTGGTCAGCAGTTAACAGGTCTGGAGTGGAGTGGTCAGTGGTTAGAGGGTCTGGAGTGGAGTGGTCAGTAGTTAGCAGCTTTGGAGTGGTGTGGTCAGTAGTTACAGGGTCTGGAGTGGAGTGGTCAGCAGTTAGTGGGTCTGGAGTGGAGTGGTCAGCAGTTAGCGGGTGTGGAGGGGAGTGGAGTGGTCAGCAGTTGGTGGGTCTGGAGTGGAGTTGTCAGAAGTTAGCAGGTCTGGAGTGGAGTGGCCGGCATGGGAGTGTGTGGAGTGGAGTGGAGTGGTCAGTAGTTAGCATGTCTGGAGTGGAGTGGTCAGCAGTAAGCGGGTCTGGAGTGGTCAGCAGTCAGCAGGTGTGGAGTGGAGTGGTCAGCAGTTAGTGGGTCTGGAGTGGAGTGGTCAGTAGTTAGCGGGTCTGGAATGGAGTGGTCAGCAGTTAACGGGTCTGGAATGCAGTGGAGTGATTAGCAATTAGAGGGTCTGGAGTGATCAGCAGTTAGCGGGTCTGGAGTGGAGTGGTCAGCAGTTAGCGGGTCTGGAGTGGAGTGGTCAGCAGTTAGAGGGTCTGGAGTGGAGTGGTCAGTAGTTAGCGGGTCTGGAGTGGAGTGGAGTGGTCAGTAGTTAGCAGGTCTGGAGTGGAGTGGTTAGCAGTTAATGTGTCTGGAGTAGAGTGGAGTGGTCAGCAGTTAGCGGGTCTGCTGTGGAGTGATCAGCAGTTAGAGGGGCTGGAGTGGAGCGGTCAGGAGTTAGTGGGTCTGGTGTGGACTGGTCAGCAGTTCGTGGGTCTGGAGTGGAATGGTTAGTAGTTAACAGGTCTGGAGTCGGGTGGTCAGTAGTTAGCAGGTTTGGAGTGGTGTGATCAGTAATAAGAGGGTCTGGAGTGGAGTGGTCAGCAGTTAGTGGGTCTGGAGTGGAGTGGTCAGCAGTTAGCTGGTCTGGAGTGGAGTGGTCAGCAGTTAGCGGGTCTTGAGTGGAGTGGAGTGGTCATCAGTCAGCTGGTCTGGAGTGGAGTGGTCAGCAGTTGGAGGGTGTGGAGTGGAGTGGTCAGTAGTTAGCAGCTTTGGAGTGGTGTGGTCAGTATTTAGAGGGTCTGGAGTGGAGTGGTCAGCAGTTAGTGGGTCTGGAGGGGAGTGGTCAGCAGTTCGTGGGTCAAGAGTGGAGTGGTCAGCAGTTAGCAGGTATGGAGGGGAGTGGAGTGGTCAGCAGTTAGCAGGTCTGGACTGCAATGGTCAGCAGTTGGAGTGTGTGGAGTGGAGTGGTAGAAGTTAGTGGTGTGGTCAGTATTTAGAGGGTCTGGAGTGGAGTGGTCAGCAGTTAGTGGGGCTGGAGTGGAGTGATCAGTAGTTGGCGGGTCTGGAGTGGAGTGGTCAGCAGTTAGCAGGTCTGGCGTGGAGTGGTCATCAGTTAGCGAGTTTGGAGTGGAGTGGTCAGTAGTTAGTAGGTATGGAGGGGAGTGGAGTGGTCAGCAGTTAGCAGGTCTGGACTGCAATGGTCAGCAGTTGGAGGGTGTGGAGTGGTAGAAGTTAGTGGGGCTGGAGTGGAGTGATTAGTAGTTAGCAGGTCTGGCATGGAGTGGTCATCAGTTAGCGAGTTTGGAGTGGAGTGGTCAGTAGTTGGAGGGTGTGGAGTGGAGTGGTCAGCAATTACCGGGACTGGAGTGGAGTAAAACAGTCAGCAATTAGCGGGTCCGGAGTGGAGTGGAATGGTCAGCAGTTAGCGGGTCTGGGGTGGAATGGTCAGCAGTTAGTGGTTCTGGAGTGGAGTGGTCAGTAGTAAGCAGGTTTGGAGTGAAGTGCTCAGTAGTTAGCAGGAGTGGTCAGTAGTTAGAGGGTCTGGAATGGAGTGGTCAGCAGTTAACGGGTCTGGAGTGCAGTGGAGTGGTTAGCAATTAGCAGGTCTGGAGTGGAGTGGTCAGCAGTTAGAGGGTGTGGGGTAGAGTGGTCAGCAGTTAGCTGGTCTGGAGTGGAGTGGTCAGCAGTTAGGGGGTCTGGAGTGGAGTGGTCAGCAGTTAGCAGGTCTGGAGTGGAGTGGTTAGTAGTTAGCAGGTCTGGAGTGGGGTGGTCAGTAGTTAGCAGGTTTGGAGTGGTGTGGTCAATCGTTAGAGGGTCTGGAGTGGAGTGGTCAGCAATTAGTGGGTCTAAAGTGGAGTGGTCAGCAGTTCGTGGGTCAGGAGTGGAGTGGTCTGCAGTTAGCGGGTATGGAGGGGAGTGGAGTGGTCAGTAGTTAGCATGTCTGGAGTGGAGTGGTCAGCAGTCAGCGGGTCTGGAGTGCAATGGTCAGCAGTTGGAGGGTGTGGAGTGGTCAGAAGTTAGTGGGGCTGGAGTCGAGTGATCAGTAGTTAGCAGGTCTGGAGTGGAGTGGTCAGCAGTTGGAGGGTGTGGAGTGGAGTGGAATGGTCAGTAGTTAGTATGTCTGGAGTGGAGTGGTCAGCAGTAAGCGGGTCTGGAGTGGTCAGCAGTCAGCAGGTGTGGAGTGGAGTGGTCAGCAATCAGCAGGTCTGGAGTGGAGTGGTCAGCAGTTAGCGGGACTGGAGTGGACTGGTCAGCATTGAGCTGGTCATGAGTGGAGGGGAGTGGTCAGTAGTTAATGGGTCTGGAGAACAGTGGAGTGGTCAGTAGTTAGCAGGTCTGGAGTGGAGTGGTCAGCAGTTAATGGGTCTGGAGTGGAGTGGTCTGTATTTAGCGGGTCTGGAGTGGAGTGGTCAGCAGTTAGCGGGTCTGGGATGGAATGGTCAGCAGTTGGTGGGTCTGGAGTGGAGTGGTCAGCAGTTAGCGGGTCTGGGATGGAATGGTCAGCAGTTGGTGGGTCTGGAGTGGAGTGGTCAGTAGTTAGCAGCTTTGGAGTGGTGTGGTCAGTAGTTAGAGGGTCTGGAGTGGAGTGGTCAGCAGTTAGTGGGTCTGGAGGGGAGTGGTCAGCAGTTCGTGGGTCAAGAGTGGAGTGGTCAGCAGTTAGCGGGTATGGAGGGGAGTGGATTGGTTAGCAGTTAGAGGGTGTGGAGTGGAGTGGTCAGCAGTTAGAGGGTGTGGAGTGGAGTGGTCAGACGTTAGTGGGGCTGCAGTGGAGTGATCAGTAGTTAGCAGGTCTGGAGTGGAGTGCTCAGTAGTTAGCGGGTCTGGAGTGGAGTGTAGCGGTCAGCAGTAAGTGGGTCTGGAGTGGAGTGGAGTGGTCAGCAGTTAGCGGGACTGGCGTGGAGTGGTCATCAGTTGGCGAGTTTGGAGTGGAGTTGTCAGCAGTTAGCGGGTCTGGAGTGGAGCGGTCAGCAGTTAGCGGGACTGGAGTGGAGTGGTCAGTATTTAGTGGGTCTGGAGTGGAGTGGTCAGTAGTAAGCAGGTCTTGAGTGGAGTGGTCAGCAGTTAACGGGTCTGGAGTGGAGTGGTCAGCAGTCAGCAGGTTTGGAGTGGAGTGGAGTGGTCAATACTTAGTGGGTATGGAGTGGAGTGGAGTGGTTAGCAATTAGCGGGTCTGGAGTGGAGTGGTCAGCAGTTAGAGGGTTTGGATTGGAGTGTAGTGGTCAGCAGTTAACGGGTCTGGAGTGCAGTGGAGTGGTTAGCAAATAGCAGGTCTGGAGTGGAGTGGTCAGCAGTTAGAGGGTGTGGAGTGGAGTGGTCAGCAGTTAGCAGGTCTGGAGTGGAGTGGTCAGCAGTTAGAGGGTGTGGAGTGGAGTGGTCAGCAGTTAGCTGGTCTGGAGTGGAATGGCCAGCAGTTAGCGGGTGTGGAGTGGAGTGGTCAGCAGTTAGCGGGTCTGGAGTGGAGTGGTCAGCGGTTAGCAGGTCTGATGTGGAGTGGTCAGCAGTTAATGGGTCTGGAGTGGAATGGTTAGTAGTTAACAGGTCTGGAGTCGGGTGGTCAGTAGTTAGCAGGTTTGGAGTGGTGTGATCAGTAATAAGAGGGTCTGGAGTGGAGTGGTCAGCAGTTAGTGGGTCTGGAGTGGAGTGGTCAGCAGTTAGCTGGTCTGGAGTGGAGTGGTCAGCAGTTAGCGGGTCTTGAGTGGAGTGGAGTGGTCATCAGTCAGCTGGTCTGGAGTGGAGTGGTCAGCAGTTGGAGGGTGTGGAGTGGAGTGGTCAGTAGTTAGCAGCTTTGGAGTGGTGTGGTCAGTAGTTAGAGGGTCTGGAGTGGAGTGGTCAGCAGTTAGTGGGTCTGGAGGGGAGTGGTCAGCAGTTCGTGGGTCAAGAGTGGAGTGGTCAGCAGTTAGCGGGTATGGAGGGGAGTGGATTGGTTAGCAGTTAGAGGGTGTGGAGTGGAGTGGTCAGCAGTTAGAGGGTGTGGAGTGGAGTGGTCAGACGTTAGTGGGGCTGCAGTGGAGTGATCAGTAGTTAGCAGGTCTGGAGTGGAGTGCTCAGTAGTTAGCGGGTCTGGAGTGGAGTGTAGTGGTCAGCAGTAAGTGGGTCTGGAGTGGAGTGGAGTGGTCAGCAGTTAGCGGGACTGGCGTGGAGTGGTCATCAGTTGGCGAGTTTGGAGTGGAGTTGTCAGCAGTTAGCGGGTCTGGAGTGGAGCGGTCAGCAGTTAGCGGGACTGGAGTGGAGTGGTCAGTATTTAGTGGGTCTGGAGTGGAGTGGTCAGTAGTAAGCAGGTCTTGAGTGGAGTGGTCAGCAGTTAACGGGTCTGGAGTGGAGTGGTCAGCAGTCAGCAGGTTTGGAGTGGAGTGGAGTGGTCAATACTTAGTGGGTATGGAGTGGAGTGGAGTGGTTAGCAATTAGCGGGTCTGGAGTGGAGTGGTCAGCAGTTAGAGGGTTTGGATTGGAGTGTAGTGGTCAGCAGTTAACGGGTCTGGAGTGCAGTGGAGTGGTTAGCAAATAGCAGGTCTGGAGTGGAGTGGTCAGCAGTTAGAGGGTGTGGAGTGGAGTGGTCAGCAGTTAGCAGGTCTGGAGTGGAGTGGTCAGCAGTTAGAGGGTGTGGAGTGGAGTGGTCAGCAGTTAGCTGGTCTGGAGTGGAATGGCCAGCAGTTAGCGGGTGTGGAGTGGAGTGGTCAGCAGTTAGCGGGTCTGGAGTGGAGTGGTCAGCGGTTAGCAGGTCTGATGTGGAGTGGTCAGCAGTTAATGGGTCTGGAGTGGAATGGTTAGTAGTTAACAGGTCTGGAGTCGGGTGGTCAGTAGTTAGCAGGTTTGGAGTGGTGTGATCAGTAATAAGAGGGTCTGGAGTGGAGTGGTCAGCAGTTAGTGGGTCTGGAGTGGAGTGGTCAGCAGTTAGCTGGTCTGGAGTGGAGTGGTCAGCAGTTAGCGGGTCTTGAGTGGAGTGGAGTGGTCATCAGTCAGCTGGTCTGGAGTGGAGTGGTCAGCAGTTGGAGGGTGTGGAGTGGAGTGGTCAGTAGTTAGCAGCTTTGGAGTGGTGTGGTCAGTATTTAGAGGGTCTGGAGTGGAGTGGTCAGCAGTTAGTGGGTCTGGAGGGGAGTGGTCAGCAGTTCGTGGGTCAAGAGTGGAGTGGTCAGCAGTTAGCAGGTATGGAGGGGAGTGGAGTGGTCAGCAGTTAGCAGGTCTGGACTGCAATGGTCAGCAGTTGGAGTGTGTGGAGTGGAGTGGTAGAAGTTAGTGGGGCTGGAGTGGAGTGATCAGTAGTTGGCGGGTCTGGAGTGGAGTGGTCAGCAGTTAGCAGGTCTGGCGTGGAGTGGTCATCAGTTAGCGAGTTTGGAGTGGAGTGGTCAGTAGTTAGTAGGTATGGAGGGGAGTGGAGTGGTCAGCAGTTAGCAGGTCTGGACTGCAATGGTCAGCAGTTGGAGGGTGTGGAGTGGTAGAAGTTAGTGGGGCTGGAGTGGAGTGATTAGTAGTTAGCAGGTCTGGCATGGAGTGGTCATCAGTTAGCGAGTTTGGAGTGGAGTGGTCAGTAGTTGGAGGGTGTGGAGTGGAGTGGTCAGCAATTACCGGGACTGGAGTGGAGTAAAACAGTCAGCAATTAGCGGGTCCGGAGTGGAGTGGAATGGTCAGCAGTTAGCGGGTCTGGGGTGGAATGGTCAGCAGTTAGTGGTTCTGGAGTGGAGTGGTCAGTAGTAAGCAGGTTTGGAGTGAAGTGCTCAGTAGTTAGCAGGAGTGGTCAGTAGTTAGAGGGTCTGGAATGGAGTGGTCAGCAGTTAACGGGTCTGGAGTGCAGTGGAGTGGTTAGCAATTAGCAGGTCTGGAGTGGAGTGGTCAGCAGTTAGAGGGTGTGGGGTAGAGTGGTCAGCAGTTAGCTGGTCTGGAGTGGAGTGGTCAGCAGTTAGGGGGTCTGGAGTGGAGTGGTCAGCAGTTAGCAGGTCTGGAGTGGAGTGGTTAGTAGTTAGCAGGTCTGGAGTGGGGTGGTCAGTAGTTAGCAGGTTTGGAGTGGTGTGGTCAATCGTTAGAGGGTCTGGAGTGGAGTGGTCAGCAATTAGTGGGTCTAAAGTGGAGTGGTCAGCAGTTCGTGGGTCAGGAGTGGAGTGGTCTGCAGTTAGCGGGTATGGAGGGGAGTGGAGTGGTCAGTAGTTAGCATGTCTGGAGTGGAGTGGTCAGCAGTCAGCGGGTCTGGAGTGCAATGGTCAGCAGTTGGAGGGTGTGGAGTGGTCAGAAGTTAGTGGGGCTGGAGTCGAGTGATCAGTAGTTAGCAGGTCTGGAGTGGAGTGGTCAGCAGTTGGAGGGTGTGGAGTGGAGTGGAATGGTCAGTAGTTAGTATGTCTGGAGTGGAGTGGTCAGCAGTAAGCGGGTCTGGAGTGGTCAGCAGTCAGCAGGTGTGGAGTGGAGTGGTCAGCAATCAGCAGGTCTGGAGTGGAGTGGTCAGCAGTTAGCGGGACTGGAGTGGACTGGTCAGCATTGAGCTGGTCATGAGTGGAGGGGAGTGGTCAGTAGTTAATGGGTCTGGAGAACAGTGGAGTGGTCAGTAGTTAGCAGGTCTGGAGTGGAGTGGTCAGCAGTTAATGGGTCTGGAGTGGAGTGGTCTGTATTTAGCGGGTCTGGAGTGGAGTGGTCAGCAGTTAGCGGGTCTGGGATGGAATGGTCAGCAGTTGGTGGGTCTGGAGTGGAGTGGTCAGCAGTTAGCGGGTCTGGGATGGAATGGTCAGCAGTTGGTGGGTCTGGAGTGGAGTGGTCAGTAGTTAGCGGGTTTGGATTGGAGTGGAGTGGTCAGCAGTTAATGGGTCTGGAGTGCAGTGGAGTGGTTAGCAATTAGCGGGTCTGGAGTGGAGTGGTCAGCAATTAGAGGGTGTGGAGTGGAGTGGTCAGCAGTTAGCAGGTCTGGAGTGGAGTGGTCAGCAGTTAGAGGGTCTGGAGTGGAGTGGTCAGCAGTCAGCAGGTCTGGTGTGAAGTGTAGCGGTCAGCTGTTAGTGGGTCTGGAGTGGAGTGGAGTGGTCAGCAGTTAGCAGGTCTGGAGTGGAGTGGTCAGTAGTTAGCAGGTCTGGAGTGGAGTGGTCAGCAGTTAACAGGTCTGGAGTGGAGTGGTCAGTGGTTAGAGGGTCTGGAGTGGAGTGGTCAGTAGTTAGCAGCTTTGGAGTGGTGTGGTCAGTAGTTACAGGGTCTGGAGTGGAGTGGTCAGCAGTTAGTGGGTCTGGAGTGGAGTGGTCAGCAGTTAGCGGGTGTGGAGGGGAGTGGAGTGGTCAGCAGTTGGTGGGTCTGGAGTGGAGTTGTCAGAAGTTAGCAGGTCTGGAGTGGAGTGGCCGGCATGGGAGTGTGTGGAGTGGAGTGGAGTGGTCAGTAGTTAGCATGTCTGGAGTGGAGTGGTCAGCAGTAAGCGGGTCTGGAGTGGTCAGCAGTCAGCAGGTGTGGAGTGGAGTGGTCAGCAGTTAGTGGGTCTGGAGTGGAGTGGTCAGTAGTTAGCGGGTCTGGAATGGAGTGGTCAGCAGTTAACGGGTCTGGAATGCAGTGGAGTGATTAGCAATTAGAGGGTCTGGAGTGATCAGCAGTTAGCGGGTCTGGAGTGGAGTGGTCAGCAGTTAGCGGGTCTGGAGTGGAGTGGTCAGCAGTTAGAGGGTCTGGAGTGGAGTGGTCAGTAGTTAGCGGGTCTGGAGTGGAGTGGAGTGGTCAGTAGTTAGCAGGTCTGGAGTGGAGTGGTTAGCAGTTAATGTGTCTGGAGTAGAGTGGAGTGGTCAGCAGTTAGCGGGTCTGCTGTGGAGTGATCAGCAGTTAGAGGGGCTGGAGTGGAGCGGTCAGGAGTTAGTGGGTCTGGTGTGGACTGGTCAGCAGTTCGTGGGTCTGGAGTGGAATGGTTAGTAGTTAACAGGTCTGGAGTCGGGTGGTCAGTAGTTAGCAGGTTTGGAGTGGTGTGATCAGTAATAAGAGGGTCTGGAGTGGAGTGGTCAGCAGTTAGTGGGTCTGGAGTGGAGTGGTCAGCAGTTAGCTGGTCTGGAGTGGAGTGGTCAGCAGTTAGCGGGTCTTGAGTGGAGTGGAGTGGTCATCAGTCAGCTGGTCTGGAGTGGAGTGGTCAGCAGTTGGAGGGTGTGGAGTGGAGTGGTCAGTAGTTAGCAGCTTTGGAGTGGTGTGGTCAGTATTTAGAGGGTCTGGAGTGGAGTGGTCAGCAGTTAGTGGGTCTGGAGGGGAGTGGTCAGCAGTTCGTGGGTCAAGAGTGGAGTGGTCAGCAGTTAGCAGGTATGGAGGGGAGTGGAGTGGTCAGCAGTTAGCAGGTCTGGACTGCAATGGTCAGCAGTTGGAGGGTGTGGAGTGGAGTGGTAGAAGTTAGTGGGGCTGGAGTGGAGTGATCAGTAGTTGGCGGGTCTGGAGTGGAGTGGTCAGCAGTTAGCAGGTCTGGCGTGGAGTGGTCATCAGTTAGCGAGTTTGGAGTGGAGTGGTCAGTAGTTAGTAGGTATGGAGGGGAGTGGAGTGGTCAGCAGTTAGCAGGTCTGGACTGCAATGGTCAGCAGTTGGAGGGTGTGGAGTGGTAGAAGTTAGTGGGGCTGGAGTGGAGTGATTAGTAGTTAGCAGGTCTGGCATGGAGTGGTCATCAGTTAGCGAGTTTGGAGTGGAGTGGTCAGTAGTTGGAGGGTGTGGAGTGGAGTGGTCAGCAATTACCGGGACTGGAGTGGAGTAAAACAGTCAGCAATTAGCGGGTCCGGAGTGGAGTGGAATGGTCAGCAGTTAGCGGGTCTGGGGTGGAATGGTCAGCAGTTAGTGGTTCTGGAGTGGAGTGGTCAGTAGTAAGCAGGTTTGGAGTGAAGTGCTCAGTAGTTAGCAGGAGTGGTCAGTAGTTAGAGGGTCTGGAATGGAGTGGTCAGCAGTTAACGGGTCTGGAGTGCAGTGGAGTGGTTAGCAATTAGCAGGTCTGGAGTGGAGTGGTCAGCAGTTAGAGGGTGTGGGGTAGAGTGGTCAGCAGTTAGCTGGTCTGGAGTGGAGTGGTCAGCAGTTAGGGGGTCTGGAGTGGAGTGGTCAGCAGTTAGCAGGTCTGGAGTGGAGTGGTTAGTAGTTAGCAGGTCTGGAGTGGGGTGGTCAGTAGTTAGCAGGTTTGGAGTGGTGTGGTCAATCGTTAGAGGGTCTGGAGTGGAGTGGTCAGCAATTAGTGGGTCTAAAGTGGAGTGGTCAGCAGTTCGTGGGTCAGGAGTGGAGTGGTCTGCAGTTAGCGGGTATGGAGGGGAGTGGAGTGGTCAGTAGTTAGCATGTCTGGAGTGGAGTGGTCAGCAGTCAGCGGGTCTGGAGTGCAATGGTCAGCAGTTGGAGGGTGTGGAGTGGTCAGAAGTTAGTGGGGCTGGAGTCGAGTGATCAGTAGTTAGCAGGTCTGGAGTGGAGTGGTCAGCAGTTGGAGGGTGTGGAGTGGAGTGGAATGGTCAGTAGTTAGTATGTCTGGAGTGGAGTGGTCAGCAGTAAGCGGGTCTGGAGTGGTCAGCAGTCAGCAGGTGTGGAGTGGAGTGGTCAGCAATCAGCAGGTCTGGAGTGGAGTGGTCAGCAGTTAGCGGGACTGGAGTGGACTGGTCAGCATTGAGCTGGTCATGAGTGGAGGGGAGTGGTCAGTAGTTAATGGGTCTGGAGAACAGTGGAGTGGTCAGTAGTTAGCAGGTCTGGAGTGGAGTGGTCAGCAGTTAATGGGTCTGGAGTGGAGTGGTCTGTATTTAGCGGGTCTGGAGTGGAGTGGTCAGCAGTTAGCGGGTCTGGGATGGAATGGTCAGCAGTTGGTGGGTCTGGAGTGGAGTGGTCAGCAGTTAGCGGGTCTGGGATGGAATGGTCAGCAGTTGGTGGGTCTGGAGTGGAGTGGTCAGTAGTTAGCGGGTTTGGATTGGAGTGGAGTGGTCAGCAGTTAATGGGTCTGGAGTGCAGTGGAGTGGTTAGCAATTAGCGGGTCTGGAGTGGAGTGGTCAGCAATTAGAGGGTGTTGGGTGGAGTGGTCAGCAGTTAGCTGGTCTGGAGTGGAATGGTCAGCAGTTAGCAGGTGTGGAGTGGAATGGTCAGCAGTCAGCGGGTGTGGAGTGGAGTGGTCAGCAGTTAGCAGGTGTGAAGGGGAGTGGAGTGGTCAGCAGTTAGCAGGTGTGAAGGGGAGTGGAGTGGTTAGCAATTAGCGGGTCTGGAGTGGAGTGGTCAGCAGTTAGCCGGTCTGGAGTGGAGTGTAGCGGTCAGCAGTTAGTGGGTCTGGAGTGGAGTGGAGTGGTCAGCAGTTAACGGGTCTGGAGTGGAGTGGTCAGCAGTTAGCAGGTCTGGAGTCGGGTGGTCAGTAGTTAGCGGGTCTGGAGTGCAGTGGAGTGGTTAGCAATTAGCGGGTCTGGAGTGGAGTGGTCAGCAGTTAGAGGGTGTTGGGTGGAGTGGTCAGCAGTTAGCTGGTCTGGAGTGGAATGGTCAGCAGTTAGCAGGTGTGGAGTGGAATGGTCAGCAGTCAGCGGGTGTGGAGTGGAGTGGTCAGCAGTTAGCAGGTGTGAAGGGGAGTGGAGTGGTCAGCAGTTAGCAGGTGTGAAGGGGAGTGGAGTGGTTAGCAATTAGCGGGTCTGGAGTGGAGTGGTCAGTAGGTTGCGGGTCCGGAGTGCAATGGTCAGCAGTCAGCAGGTCTGCTGTGGAGTGTAGCGGTCAGCAGTTAGTGGGTCTGGAGTGGAGTGGAGTGGTCAGCAGTTAGCGGGTCTGGAGTGGAGTGGAGTGGTCAGCAGTTAACGGGTCTGGAGTGGAGTGGTCAGCAGTTAGCAGGTATGGATTGGAGTGGAGTGGTCAGCAGTTAACGGGTCTGGAGTGCAGTGGAGTGGTTAGCAATTAGCGGGTCTGGCGTGGAGTGGTCAGCAGTTAGAGGGTGTGGGGTGGAGTGGTCAGCAGTTAGCAGGTCTGGAGTGGAGTGGTCAGCAGTTAGCGGGTCTGGAGTGGAGTGGTCAGCAGTTAGCGGGTCTGGAGTGCAGTGGAGTGGTTAGCAAATAGCAGGTCTGGAGTGGAGTGGTCAGCAGTTAGAGGGTGTGGAGTGGAGTGGTCAGCAGTTAGCTGGTCTGGAGTGGAGTGGAGTGGTTAGCAAATAGCAGGTCTGGAGTGGAGTGGTCAGCAGTTAGAGGGTGTGGAGTGGAGTGGTCAGCAGTTAGCTGGTCTGGAGTGGAGTGGTCAGCGGTTAATGGGTCTGGAGTGGAGTGGTTAGTAGTTAACAGGTCTGGAGTCGGGTGGTCAGTAGTTAGCAGGTTTGGAGTGGTGTGATCAGTAATAAGAGGGTCTGGAGTGGAGTGGTCAGCAGTTAGTTGGTCTGGAGTGGAGTGGTCAGCAGTTAGCTGGTCTGGAGTGGAGTGGTCAGCAGTTAGCGGGTCTTGAGTGGAGTGGAGTGGTCATCAGTCAGCTGGTCTGGAGTGGAGTGGTCAGCAGTTAGCAGGTGTGAAGGGGAGTGGAGTTGTCAGCAGTTAACGGGTCTGGAGTGGAGTGGTCAGCAGTTAGCGGGTCTGGGATGGAATGGTCAGCAGTTAGTGGTTCTGGAGTGGAGTGGTCAACACTCAGCGGGTCTGCTGTGGAGTGGTCAGCAGTTCGTGGGTCTGGAGTGGAGTGGTCAGTGGTTAGAGGGTCTGGAGTGGAGTGGTCAGCAGTCAGCAGGTCTGCTGTGGAGTGTAGCGGTCAACTGTTAGGGGGTCTGGAGTGGAGTGGAGTGGGCAGCAGTTGGAGGTCTGGAGTGGAGTGGTCAGCAGTTAGCGGGTCTGGAGTAGAGTGGTCAGTAGTTAGTGGGGCTGGAGTGGAATGGTCAGCAGTTAACGGGTCTGGAGTGGAGTGGTCAGTGGTTAGAGGGTCTGGAGTGGAGTGGTCAGTAGTTAGCAGCTTTGGAGTGGTGTGGTCAGTAGTTAGAGGGTCTGGAGTGGAGTGGTCAGCAGTTAGTGGGTCTGGAGGGGAGTGGTCAGCAGTTAGCGGGTATGGAGGGGAGTGGAGTGGTCAGCAGTTAGAGGGTGTGGAGTGGAGTGGTCAGCAGTTAGAGGGTGTGGAGTGGAGTGGTCAGACGTTAGTGGGGCTGCAGTCGAGTGATCAGTAGTTAGCAGGTCTGGAGTGGACTGCTCAGTAGTTAGTGGGTCTGGAGTGGAGTGGTTAGTAGTTAACAGGTCTGGAGTCGGGTGGTCAGTAGTTAACAGATTTGGAGTGGTGTGATCAGTAATAAGAGGGTCTGGAGTGGAGTGGTCAGCAGTTAGTGGGTCTGGAGTGGAGTGGTCAGCAGTTAGCTGGTCTGGAGTGCAGTGGAGTGGTTAGCAACTAGCGGGTCTGGAGTGGAGTGGTCAGCAGTTAGAGGGCGTGGTGTGAGTGGAGTGGTCAGCAGTTAGCGGGTCTGGAGTGGAGTGGTCAGCAGTTAGCGGGACTGTAGTGGAGTGGTCAGTAGTTAGTGGGTCTGGATTGGAGTGGTCAGTAGTAAGCAAGTCTTGAGTGGAGTGGTCAGCAGTTAACGGGTCTGGAGTGGAGTGGAGTGGTCAGTACTTAGCGGGTATGGAGTGGAATGGTCAGCAGTTAGCGGGTCTGGAGTGGAGTGGTCAGTAGTTAACGGGTCTGGAGTGCAGTGGAGTAGTTAGCAATTAGCAGGTCTGGAGTGGAGTGGTCAGCAGTTAGCGGGTCTGGAGTGGAGTGGTCAGCAGTTAGCTGGTCTGGAGTGGAGTGGTCACCAGTTAGCGGGTCTGCAGTGGAGTGGAGTGGTCAGTACTTAGCGGGTATGGAGTGGAATGGTCAGCAGTTAGCGGGTCTGGAGTGGAGTGGTCAGCAGTTAGCTGGTCTGGAGTGGAGTGGTCACCAGTTAGCGGGTCTGCAGTGGAGTGGAGTGGTCAGCAGTCTGCAGGTCTGGAGTGGAGTGGTCAGCAGTTAGCAGGTGTGAAGGGGAGTGGAGTGGTCAGCAGTTAACGGGTCTGGAGTGGAGTGGTCAGTAGGTTGCGGGTCCAGAGTGCAATGGTCAGCAGTCAGCAGGTCTGCTGTGGAGTGTAGCGGTCAGCAGTTAGTGGGTCTGGAGTGGAGTGGAGTGGTCAGCAGTTAGCGGGTCTGGAGTGGAGTGGTCAGCAGTTAACGGGTCTGGAGTGGAGTGGTCAGCAGTTAGCAGGTGTGAAGGGGAGTGGAGTGGTCAGCAGTTAACGGGTCTGGAGTGGAGTGGTCAGTAGGTTGCGGGTCCAGAGTGCAATGGTCAGCAGTCAGCAGGTCTGCTGTGGAGTGTAGCGGTCAGCAGTTAGTGGGTCTGGAGTGGAGTGGAGTGGTCAGCAGTTAGCGGGTCTGGAGTGGAGTGGTCAGCAGTTAACGGGTCTGGAGTGGAGTGGTCAGCAGTTAGCAGGTCTGGGATGGAATGGTCAGCAGTTAGTGGGTCTGGAGTGGAGTGGTCAGTAGTTAGCAGGTTTGGATTGGAGTGGAGTGGTCAGCAGTTAACGGGTCTGGAGTGCAGTGGAGTGGTTAGCAATTAGCGGGTCTGGCGTGGAGTGGTCAGCAGTTAGAGGGTGTGGGGTGGAGTGGTCAGCAGTTAGCAGGTCTGGAGTGGAGTGGTCAGCAGTTAGCGGGTCTGGAGTGGAGTGGTCAACACTCAGCAGGTCTGCTGTGGAGTGGTCAGCAGTTCGTGGGTCTGGAGTGGAGTGGTCAGTGGTTAGAGGGTCTGGAGTGGAGTGGTCAGCAGTCAGCAGGTCTGCTGTGGAGTGTAGCAGTCAACTGTTAGGGGGTCTGGAGTGGAGTGGAGTGGGCAGCAGTTGGAGGGTCTGGAGTGGAGTGGTCAGCAGTTAGCGGGTCTGGAGTAGAGTGGTCAGTAGTTAGTGGGGCTGGAGTGGAATGGTCAGCAGTTAACAGGTCTGGAGTGGAGTGGTCAGTGGTTAGAGGGTCTGGAGTGGAGTGGTCAGTAGTTAGCAGCTTTGGAGTGGTGTGGTCAGTAGTTAGAGGGTCTGGAGTGGAGTGGTCAGCAGTTAGTGGGTCTGGAGGGGAGTGGTCAGCAGTTCGTGGGTCAAGAGTGGAGTGGTCAGCAGTTAGCGGGTATGGAGGGGAGTGGATTGGTTAGCAGTTAGAGGGTGTGGAGTGGAGTGGTCAGCAGTTAGAGGGTGTGGAGTGGAGTGGTCAGACGTTAGTGGGGCTGCAGTGGAGTGATCAGTAGTTAGCAGGTCTGGAGTGGAGTGCTCAGTAGTTAGCGGGTCTGGAGTGGAGTGTAGTGGTCAGCAGTAAGTGGGTCTGGAGTGGAGTGGAGTGGTCAGCAGTTAGCGGGACTGGCGTGGAGTGGTCATCAGTTGGCGAGTTTGGAGTGGAGTTGTCAGCAGTTAGCGGGTCTGGAGTGGAGCGGTCAGCAGTTAGCGGGACTGGAGTGGAGTGGTCAGTATTTAGTGGGTCTGGAGTGGAGTGGTCAGTAGTAAGCAGGTCTTGAGTGGAGTGGTCAGCAGTTAACGGGTCTGGAGTGGAGTGGTCAGCAGTCAGCAGGTTTGGAGTGGAGTGGAGTGGTCAATACTTAGTGGGTATGGAGTGGAGTGGAGTGGTTAGCAATTAGCGGGTCTGGAGTGGAGTGGTCAGCAGTTAGAGGGTTTGGATTGGAGTGTAGTGGTCAGCAGTTAACGGGTCTGGAGTGCAGTGGAGTGGTTAGCAAATAGCAGGTCTGGAGTGGAGTGGTCAGCAGTTAGAGGGTGTGGAGTGGAGTGGTCAGCAGTTAGCAGGTCTGGAGTGGAGTGGTCAGCAGTTAGAAGGTGTGGAGTGGAGTGGTCAGCAGTTAGCTGGTCTGGAGTGGAATGGCCAGCAGTTAGCGGGTGTGGAGTGGAGTGGTCAGCAGTTAGCGGGTCTGGAGTGGAGTGGTCAGCGGTTAGCAGGTCTGATGTGGAGTGGTCAGCAGTTAATGGGTCTGGAGTGGAATGGTTAGTAGTTAACAGGTTTGGAGTGGTGTGATCAGTAATAAGAGGGTCTGGAGTGGAGTGGTCAGCAGTTAGTGGGTCTGGAGTGGAGTGGTCAGCAGTTAGCTGGTCTGGAGTGGAGTGGTCAGCAGTTAGCGGGTCTTGAGTGGAGTGGAGTGGTCATCAGTCAGCTGGTCTGGAGTGGAGTGGTCAGCAGTTGGAGGGTGTGGAGTGGAGTGGTCAGTAGTTAGCAGCTTTGGAGTGGTGTGGTCAGTATTTAGAGGGTCTGGAGTGGAGTGGTCAGCAGTTAGTGGGTCTGGAGGGGAGTGGTCAGCAGTTCGTGGGTCAAGAGTGGAGTGGTCAGCAGTTAGCAGGTATGGAGGGGAGTGGAGTGGTCAGCAGTTAGCAGGTCTGGACTGCAATGGTCAGCAGTTGGAGGGTGTGGAGTGGAGTGGTAGAAGTTAGTGGGGCTGGAGTGGAGTGATCAGTAGTTGGCGGGTCTGGAGTGGAGTGGTCAGCAGTTAGCAGGTCTGGCGTGGAGTGGTCATCAGTTAGCGAGTTTGGAGTGGAGTGGTCAGTAGTTAGTAGGTATGGAGGGGAGTGGAGTGGTCAGCAGTTAGCAGGTCTGGACTGCAATGGTCAGCAGTTGGAGGGTGTGGAGTGGTAGAAGTTAGTGGGGCTGGAGTGGAGTGATTAGTAGTTAGCAGGTCTGGCATGGAGTGGTCATCAGTTAGCGAGTTTGGAGTGGAGTGGTCAGTAGTTGGAGGGTGTGGAGTGGAGTGGTCAGCAATTACCGGGACTGGAGTGGAGTAAAACAGTCAGCAATTAGCGGGTCCGGAGTGGAGTGGAATGGTCAGCAGTTAGCGGGTCTGGGGTGGAATGGTCAGCAGTTAGTGGTTCTGGAGTGGAGTGGTCAGTAGTAAGCAGGTTTGGAGTGAAGTGCTCAGTAGTTAGCAGGAGTGGTCAGTAGTTAGAGGGTCTGGAATGGAGTGGTCAGCAGTTAACGGGTCTGGAGTGCAGTGGAGTGGTTAGCAATTAGCAGGTCTGGAGTGGAGTGGTCAGCAGTTAGAGGGTGTGGGGTAGAGTGGTCAGCAGTTAGCTGGTCTGGAGTGGAGTGGTCAGCAGTTAGGGGGTCTGGAGTGGAGTGGTCAGCAGTTAGCAGGTCTGGAGTGGAGTGGTTAGTAGTTAGCAGGTCTGGAGTGGGGTGGTCAGTAGTTAGCAGGTTTGGAGTGGTGTGGTCAATCGTTAGAGGGTCTGGAGTGGAGTGGTCAGCAATTAGTGGGTCTAAAGTGGAGTGGTCAGCAGTTCGTGGGTCAGGAGTGGAGTGGTCTGCAGTTAGCGGGTATGGAGGGGAGTGGAGTGGTCAGTAGTTAGCATGTCTGGAGTGGAGTGGTCAGCAGTCAGCGGGTCTGGAGTGCAATGGTCAGCAGTTGGAGGGTGTGGAGTGGTCAGAAGTTAGTGGGGCTGGAGTCGAGTGATCAGTAGTTAGCAGGTCTGGAGTGGAGTGGTCAGCAGTTGGAGGGTGTGGAGTGGAGTGGAATGGTCAGTAGTTAGTATGTCTGGAGTGGAGTGGTCAGCAGTAAGCGGGTCTGGAGTGGTCAGCAGTCAGCAGGTGTGGAGTGGAGTGGTCAGCAATCAGCAGGTCTGGAGTGGAGTGGTCAGCAGTTAGCGGGACTGGAGTGGACTGGTCAGCATTGAGCTGGTCATGAGTGGAGGGGAGTGGTCAGTAGTTAATGGGTCTGGAGAACAGTGGAGTGGTCAGTAGTTAGCAGGTCTGGAGTGGAGTGGTCAGCAGTTAATGGGTCTGGAGTGGAGTGGTCTGTATTTAGCGGGTCTGGAGTGGAGTGGTCAGCAGTTAGCGGGTCTGGGATGGAATGGTCAGCAGTTGGTGGGTCTGGAGTGGAGTGGTCAGCAGTTAGCGGGTCTGGGATGGAATGGTCAGCAGTTGGTGGGTCTGGAGTGGAGTGGTCAGTAGTTAGCGGGTTTGGATTGGAGTGGAGTGGTCAGCAGTTAATGGGTCTGGAGTGCAGTGGAGTGGTTAGCAATTAGCGGGTCTGGAGTGGAGTGGTCAGCAATTAGAGGGTGTTGGGTGGAGTGGTCAGCAGTTAGCAGGTCTGGAGTGGAGTGGTCAGCAGTTAGAGGGTCTGGAGTGGAGTGGTCAGCAGTCAGCAGGTCTGGTGTGAAGTGTAGCGGTCAGCTGTTAGTGGGTCTGGAGTGGAGTGGAGTGGTCAGCAGTTAGCAGGTCTGGAGTGGAGTGGTCAGCAGTTAACAGGTCTGGAGTGGAGTGGTCAGTGGTTAGAGGGTCTGGAGTGGAGTGGTCAGTAGTTAGCAGCTTTGGAGTGGTGTGGTCAGTAGTTACAGGGTCTGGAGTGGAGTGGTCAGCAGTTAGTGGGTCTGGAGTGGAGTGGTCAGCAGTTAGCGGGTGTGGAGGGGAGTGGAGTGGTCAGCAGTTGGTGGGTCTGGAGTGGAGTTGTCAGAAGTTAGCAGGTCTGGAGTGGAGTGGCCGGCATGGGAGTGTGTGGAGTGGAGTGGAGTGGTCAGTAGTTAGCATGTCTGGAGTGGAGTGGTCAGCAGTAAGCGGGTCTGGAGTGGTCAGCAGTCAGCAGGTGTGGAGTGGAGTGGTCAGCAGTTAGTGGGTCTGGAGTGGAGTGGTCAGTAGTTAGCGGGTCTGGAATGGAGTGGTCAGCAGTTAACGGGTCTGGAATGCAGTGGAGTGATTAGCAATTAGAGGGTCTGGAGTGATCAGCAGTTAGCGGGTCTGGAGTGGAGTGGTCAGCAGTTAGCGGGTCTGGAGTGGAGTGGTCAGCAGTTAGAGGGTCTGGAGTGGAGTGGTCAGTAGTTAGCGGGTCTGGAGTGGAGTGGAGTGGTCAGTAGTTAGCAGGTCTGGAGTGGAGTGGTTAGCAGTTAATGTGTCTGGAGTAGAGTGGAGTGGTCAGCAGTTAGCGGGTCTGCTGTGGAGTGATCAGCAGTTAGAGGGGCTGGAGTGGAGCGGTCAGGAGTTAGTGGGTCTGGTGTGGACTGGTCAGCAGTTCGTGGGTCTGGAGTGGAATGGTTAGTAGTTAACAGGTCTGGAGTCGGGTGGTCAGTAGTTAGCAGGTTTGGAGTGGTGTGATCAGTAATAAGAGGGTCTGGAGTGGAGTGGTCAGCAGTTAGTGGGTCTGGAGTGGAGTGGTCAGCAGTTAGCTGGTCTGGAGTGGAGTGGTCAGCAGTTAGCGGGTCTTGAGTGGAGTGGAGTGGTCATCAGTCAGCTGGTCTGGAGTGGAGTGGTCAGCAGTTGGAGGGTGTGGAGTGGAGTGGTCAGTAGTTAGCAGCTTTGGAGTGGTGTGGTCAGTATTTAGAGGGTCTGGAGTGGAGTGGTCAGCAGTTAGTGGGTCTGGAGGGGAGTGGTCAGCAGTTCGTGGGTCAAGAGTGGAGTGGTCAGCAGTTAGCAGGTATGGAGGGGAGTGGAGTGGTCAGCAGTTAGCAGGTCTGGACTGCAATGGTCAGCAGTTGGAGGGTGTGGAGTGGAGTGGTAGAAGTTAGTGGGGCTGGAGTGGAGTGATCAGTAGTTGGCGGGTCTGGAGTGGAGTGGTCAGCAGTTAGCAGGTCTGGCGTGGAGTGGTCATCAGTTAGCGAGTTTGGAGTGGAGTGGTCAGTAGTTAGTAGGTATGGAGGGGAGTGGAGTGGTCAGCAGTTAGCAGGTCTGGACTGCAATGGTCAGCAGTTGGAGGGTGTGGAGTGGTAGAAGTTAGTGGGGCTGGAGTGGAGTGATTAGTAGTTAGCAGGTCTGGCATGGAGTGGTCATCAGTTAGCGAGTTTGGAGTGGAGTGGTCAGTAGTTGGAGGGTGTGGAGTGGAGTGGTCAGCAATTACCGGGACTGGAGTGGAGTAAAACAGTCAGCAATTAGCGGGTCCGGAGTGGAGTGGAATGGTCAGCAGTTAGCGGGTCTGGGGTGGAATGGTCAGCAGTTAGTGGTTCTGGAGTGGAGTGGTCAGTAGTAAGCAGGTTTGGAGTGAAGTGCTCAGTAGTTAGCAGGAGTGGTCAGTAGTTAGAGGGTCTGGAATGGAGTGGTCAGCAGTTAACGGGTCTGGAGTGCAGTGGAGTGGTTAGCAATTAGCAGGTCTGGAGTGGAGTGGTCAGCAGTTAGAGGGTGTGGGGTAGAGTGGTCAGCAGTTAGCTGGTCTGGAGTGGAGTGGTCAGCAGTTAGGGGGTCTGGAGTGGAGTGGTCAGCAGTTAGCAGGTCTGGAGTGGAGTGGTTAGTAGTTAGCAGGTCTGGAGTGGGGTGGTCAGTAGTTAGCAGGTTTGGAGTGGTGTGGTCAATCGTTAGAGGGTCTGGAGTGGAGTGGTCAGCAATTAGTGGGTCTAAAGTGGAGTGGTCAGCAGTTCGTGGGTCAGGAGTGGAGTGGTCTGCAGTTAGCGGGTATGGAGGGGAGTGGAGTGGTCAGTAGTTAGCATGTCTGGAGTGGAGTGGTCAGCAGTCAGCGGGTCTGGAGTGCAATGGTCAGCAGTTGGAGGGTGTGGAGTGGTCAGAAGTTAGTGGGGCTGGAGTCGAGTGATCAGTAGTTAGCAGGTCTGGAGTGGAGTGGTCAGCAGTTGGAGGGTGTGGAGTGGAGTGGAATGGTCAGTAGTTAGTATGTCTGGAGTGGAGTGGTCAGCAGTAAGCGGGTCTGGAGTGGTCAGCAGTCAGCAGGTGTGGAGTGGAGTGGTCAGCAATCAGCAGGTCTGGAGTGGAGTGGTCAGCAGTTAGCGGGACTGGAGTGGACTGGTCAGCATTGAGCTGGTCATGAGTGGAGGGGAGTGGTCAGTAGTTAATGGGTCTGGAGAACAGTGGAGTGGTCAGTAGTTAGCAGGTCTGGAGTGGAGTGGTCAGCAGTTAATGGGTCTGGAGTGGAGTGGTCTGTATTTAGCGGGTCTGGAGTGGAGTGGTCAGCAGTTAGCGGGTCTGGGATGGAATGGTCAGCAGTTGGTGGGTCTGGAGTGGAGTGGTCAGCAGTTAGCGGGTCTGGGATGGAATGGTCAGCAGTTGGTGGGTCTGGAGTGGAGTGGTCAGTAGTTAGCGGGTTTGGATTGGAGTGGAGTGGTCAGCAGTTAATGGGTCTGGAGTGCAGTGGAGTGGTTAGCAATTAGCGGGTCTGGAGTGGAGTGGTCAGCAATTAGAGGGTGTGGAGTGGAGTGGTCAGCAGTTAGCAGGTCTGGAGTGGAGTGGTCAGCAGTTAGAGGGTCTGGAGTGGAGTGGTCAGCAGTCAGCAGGTCTGGTGTGAAGTGTAGCGGTCAGCTGTTAGTGGGTCTGGAGTGGAGTGGAGTGGTCAGCAGTTAGCAGGTCTGGAGTGGAGTGGTCAGTAGTTAGCAGGTCTGGAGTGGAGTGGTCAGCAGTTAACAGGTCTGGAGTGGAGTGGTCAGTGGTTAGAGGGTCTGGAGTGGAGTGGTCAGTAGTTAGCAGCTTTGGAGTGGTGTGGTCAGTAGTTACAGGGTCTGGAGTGGAGTGGTCAGCAGTTAGTGGGTCTGGAGTGGAGTGGTCAGCAGTTAGCGGGTGTGGAGGGGAGTGGAGTGGTCAGCAGTTGGTGGGTCTGGAGTGGAGTTGTCAGAAGTTAGCAGGTCTGGAGTGGAGTGGCCGGCATGGGAGTGTGTGGAGTGGAGTGGAGTGGTCAGTAGTTAGCATGTCTGGAGTGGAGTGGTCAGCAGTAAGCGGGTCTGGAGTGGTCAGCAGTCAGCAGGTGTGGAGTGGAGTGGTCAGCAGTTAGTGGGTCTGGAGTGGAGTGGTCAGTAGTTAGCGGGTCTGGAATGGAGTGGTCAGCAGTTAACGGGTCTGGAATGCAGTGGAGTGATTAGCAATTAGAGGGTCTGGAGTGATCAGCAGTTAGCGGGTCTGGAGTGGAGTGGTCAGCAGTTAGCGGGTCTGGAGTGGAGTGGTCAGCAGTTAGAGGGTCTGGAGTGGAGTGGTCAGTAGTTAGCGGGTCTGGAGTGGAGTGGAGTGGTCAGTAGTTAGCAGGTCTGGAGTGGAGTGGTTAGCAGTTAATGTGTCTGGAGTAGAGTGGAGTGGTCAGCAGTTAGCGGGTCTGCTGTGGAGTGATCAGCAGTTAGAGGGGCTGGAGTGGAGCGGTCAGGAGTTAGTGGGTCTGGTGTGGACTGGTCAGCAGTTCGTGGGTCAGGAGTGGAGGGATCAGCTGTTAGCGGGTCTGGAGTGGAGTGGGGTGGTCAGCAGTTAGCGGGTCTGGAGTGGAATGGTCAGTAGTTAGAGGGTCCGGAGTGGGGTGGTGTGGTCAGTAGTTAGAGGTTCTGGAGTGGAGTGGTCAGCGGTTAGCAGGTCTGGAGTGGAGTGAAACGGTCAGCAGTTAGCGGGTCTGGAGTGGAGTGGTCAGCAGTTCGTGGGTCAGGAGTGGAGTGGTCAGCAGTTAGCAGGTCTGGAGTGAAGTGGAGTGGCCAGCAGTTAGCAGATCTGGAGTGGAGTGGTCAGTAGTTCGCGGGTCTGGAGTGGAGTGGTCAGTAGTTAGACGGTGTGGAGTGGAGTGGTCAGCAGTTAGTGGGTCTGGGGTGGAGTGGTCAGTAGTCAGAGGTTCTGGAGTGGAGTGGTCAGTAGTTAGCGGGTCTGGAGTAGTGTGGTCAGCAGTTAGTGGGTTTGGAGTGGAGTGGGCAGCGGTTTGTGGGTCTGGAGTGGAGTCGTCAGCGGTTAGCGGGTCTGGAGTGGAATGGTCAGTAGTTAGCGGGTCTGGAGTGGAGTGGAGTGGTCAACACTTAGCGGGTCTGGAGTGGAGTGGAGTGGTCAACACTTAGCGGGTCTGGAGTGGAGTGGTCAGTAGTTAGTGGGTCTGGAGTGGAGTGGTCAGTGGTTAACGTGTCTGGAGTGGAGTGGTCAGTAGTTAGAGGGTCTGGAGTGGAGTGGTCAGCAGTTAGCACGTCTGGAGTGGAGTGGGGTGGTCAGCAGTTAGCGGGTCTAGAGTGGAGTGGAGTGGTCAGTAGTTAGTGGGTCTGGAGTGGTGCGGTCAGCAGTTAGCGGGTCTGGAGTGAGGTGGTCAGCAGTTAGTGGGTCTGGAGTGGAGTGGTCAGTAGTTCGTGGGTCTGGACTGAAGTGGTCAGCAGTTCGTGGGTCTGGAGTGGAGTAGTCTGCAGTTAGTGGGTCTGGAGTGGAGCGGTCAGCACTTAGTGGGTCTGGAGTGGAGTGATTAGCAGTTAGAGGGTCTGGATTGGGGTGGAGTGGTCAACACTTAGCGGGTCTGGAGTGGAGTGGTCAGTAGTTAGTGGGTCTGGAGTGGTGTGGTCAGTGTTTAACGTGTCTGGAGTGGCGCGTTCAGCAGTTAGCGGGTCTACAGTGGTGTGGAGTGGTCAGCAGTTAGCAGGTCTAGAGTGGAGTGGAGTGGTCAGTAGTTAGCGGGACTAGAGTGGAGTGGTCAGTAGTTAGCAGGTCTGGTGTGGAGTGGTCAGCAGTTAGCAGGTCTGGTTTGGAGTGGTCAATAGTTAGGGGGTCTAGAGTTGAGTGGTCAGTAGTTAGTGGGTCTAGAGTTGAGTGGTCAGTAGTTAGTGGGTCTAGAGTTGAGTGGTCAGGAGTTAGCTGGTCTGGTGTGGAGTGGAGTGGTCAGTAGTTAGTGGGTCTGGAGTGGAGTAAAACGGTCAGCAGTTAGTGGGTCTGGAGTGGAGCGGTCAGCAGTTAGCGGGTATGGAGTGCGGTGGTCAGCAGTTAGTGGGTCTGGAGTGGAGTAGTCTGCAGTTAGTGGGTCTGGAGTGGAGTGGTTAGCAGTTAGAGGGTGGGGAGTGTTCAGCAGTTAGCAGGTCTGGAGTGGAGTGGTCAGTAGTTAGCGGGTCTAGAGTGGAGTGGAGTGGTCAGCAGTTAGAGGGTCTGGAGTGGAGTAAAACGATCAGCGGTTTTACGGTCAGCAGCTCAATCGTAACACAGAATTTATAGCAAAAATTTACAGTGTGATGTAACTGAAATTATACATTGAAAAATTGATTGTCTGTTAAGCCTTTCATTTGTTTGAATACAGTGATAGTTTCACTTCTTTCATGTGTAAATCACAAAACCCTTTTTTTAAAAAAGTTGCATTCTCGGGTTAGCTGTTAACAATGGTGATAGCTAGACAACATGTTGAAGGTGTTGGCCCCCTGTGTTCTCTGTCTATGCCATGATGTTTAGATTGATTCTAATCTAAAAAGTGAGATAACAGAGTTTTACATAAACTCATGCAGTTTTTGAGCAAAGTACAATATAACTCTGCAAGTACAAATTCACCCCACAAAATATATGTGTGTGCATGTGGGTCTTTGTCTGTGTGTGTGTCTGTCTTGGGTGGGTGTTGTGAGTGTGAGAAAGTGTGTGTGTGTGTAGTGAGTGCAGAGTGTCTTAAGTCTATGAGGGGGTGCATGTGGGAGTGTGGGAGTGTGTGTGTCTCTAAGGGTGTGTGTGGGTGTCTGTGTGTGCCCCTGTGTGCCCCTGTGTATATGTGTGCCCGTGTGTATGTGTAAAGGAGTGCCTCTGTCTTCTCCCCACAATGACCAGAACTGGACTCAATTCTCTCATTCTGGTCTAAGCAGTTTTCTCATTCAATCTCTCATTTCTATACTATCGCATACCTTTTGTCCTTTTCCCCACCTGCTCCTTGCTCAAAACCTGTTACATCTCTATTATTATTTCTGACGAAGGGTCATTGATCCGAAACAGTAACTCTATCTTTTTCTCTCCACAGACGCTGCCAGACCTACTGGGTATTTTAAGCATCTTTTGTGTTCATTTCAGCACAATCTCCCTGATTTTATAGCCATTGAGCCTTCTTTTTTCAGTCATTCACGGGATGACGACAGTGTTGGCTGGGCCAGCACTTACTGCCCATTCCTAATTGCCCAGGGGGCAGGTAAGAGTCAACCACATTGTTGTGGGTCTGGAGTCAGATGTAGGCCAGACCAGGTAAGATGGCAGATTTCCTTTGCTGAAGTGGATTCGTGAACCAGCCTCTATTGATGAAACCCAGGATCCCTTATGCTCCAGAGTGATACTCCACAGAACAGGTCCTTCAGCCCATTGAGTCTGTATCGACCCCGAATCACACTCTCAGTATATCCTGCTATCTTCAGAGATCAATGCACACAAATCCCTGGGTCCTGCATATTCCTTTAGTTAGACGTTCAATCAGAGGTAGCTGTAGGCTGTTTGCATCATATATTGGAGTCCTGATTACGGAGAGCTGTAAATACAGATCAATACACATGTGGCCATAATGGAACTCTTCAATGGCACAGTCTCCATGAGCTCAGTAGAGAGGGTAAACTCCCAACTCCCCAACCCCTCCTAGGCAGCCCCATGAGACACATAATTACCAATCACCTTTATTTTTCTTTAAAATAAATATTTACCTTGAAAAAAGCAAACCACCTTAACTGAGTGTTTCATTTAGATTCCCCTCTGTATCCACATGCCGGGTTCGGCCAACTCAAACCCAATGGGCTTTGCTGTGCGTCAGAGGCCACTGAAACAGAACAGGGTCACTGACTCAGAGTGGGGTCACCAGGACAGAGCCAGGTCACCGGGTCATAGTAGGGTCATTGGGTCATAGTCAGGTTGCTGGGTCAGAGTGGGGTCACCAGGACAGAACCAGGTCACCGGGTCAGAGAGGGAAGGGTCACTGGGTTAGAATTGAGCCTTCTGGAGGTAGGTCACAAAATCAGAATGGGGGGGGGGTCGCTGTGACAGACCAGGCAGTAGCAACTGAGACCCAGATGAGGATCATGCCAAAAGAGGATAGGCCTACACTCAAACAGTTTCCCTCAACACTGACCCAGAAGCAAGCAGTTTCAGTTTGGAATGGAGTTGGGTTAGGGCTAACATCATGTGTGTGTGTGTGTGTGTGTGTGTGTATGGAACACATGAGAGGGATGATGTGGGTATAGAAGTCAGGGAGGAGGTCTGTGCTATAATTAAAGAAATTAACATAGATGAGAGGAGATTCTGAGTGATTTAGCAGGCTTAAAAACTGATATATCTCCAAGGCCAGATGAAATGCATTCCAGGCTCTTGAATGAAGCAAGAGAGGGAATTGCAGAGTCATAGAACATAGAACATAGAACATAGAACAATACAGCACAGAACAGGCCCTTCGGCCCACGATGTTGTGCCGAACTTCTATCCTAGATTAAGCACCCATCCATGTACCTATCCAAATGCTGCTTAAACGTCGCCAATGAATCTGACTCTACCACTCCCTCGGGCAGCGCATTCCATGCCCCCATCACTCTCTGGGTAAAGAACCCACCCCTGACATCTCCCCTATACCTTCCACCCTTCACCTTAAATTTATGTCCCCTTGTAACACGGTTGTACCCGGGGAAAAAGTTTCTGACTGTCTACTCTATCTATTCCTCTGATCATCTTATAAACCTCTATCAAGTCACCCCTCATCCTTTGCCGTTCCAACGAGAAAAGGCCGAGAACTCTCAACCTATCCTCGTACGACCTACTCTCCATTCCAGGCAACATCCTGGTAAATCTTCTCTGCACCCT
Organism: Chiloscyllium punctatum; assembly: GCF_047496795.1. Lineage (NCBI taxonomy): Eukaryota > Metazoa > Chordata > Chondrichthyes > Orectolobiformes > Hemiscylliidae > Chiloscyllium > Chiloscyllium punctatum. The sequence goes on from NC_092775.1 coordinate 53,047,534, forward strand.
CTCCAAAGCTTCCACATCTTTCCTAAAGTGAGGCGACCAGAACTGCACACAGTACTCCAAATGTGGCCTAACCAAAGTCCTGTACAGCTGAATGTGGCCTAACCAAAGTCCTGTACAGCTGAGTCACTGACAATTTTTCAATTCCTCTTTGGCCACAGGAGAGGTGCAAGAGCAAGAGATGTTTTCTATGCTGTTGCATTGTTTTGAAACTTTGGAGAATAAAACAAGTCAAAACAATAGCACTTTTAAAGGGGAGAGGCACAGACAAAGGAAGCACATTGTGAGGTCAGTGCAGGAGAGAGAGAGAGAGAGAGAGAGAGAGAGAGAAACCCACACTGCTAACTGACAGCGGAGAAGCTGCGCAGTTACTGCCTTTGCTGTTGATTCATGTATCACTGGACATCAGTGTGTGTCTGGGAAAATTAACAAACGGTGACATTCACAACTAATCTTGGAGGAACCTGTTTGGGAAAGGTCGCAGCACAGAAACAGATAAGCGAATAGTTTTAAGTGTGGCCTTGGGGTCTTGTTGTAATTCAGCAGTAATGAATAGAGTGGGTTCTTTCTTGATTATATGTTTTATTGAGATATGTCTCTTGATTTAATTTAAAAATATAAGTCACAAGTATTAAGTTGGCCTGGATGAGTGTTTTGTAGAGGAATAAGACAGTGCTATTTTCAGGGTCTGCAGATTGGAAGAAGCAAAAATGGCTCTGAGTAGAGTGATATGCTCTTCTTGTTGGATGTGGAACTTTAGGGAGAGTTTATGTGTTACTGACGATTATACCTGCAATAATCGGTTGGAGCAACAGTTAGAGGCAATGAATAATTTACAGGAGCAAGGGGATGTGATGGATGGCAGTTATAGGAAGAGAGAAAAGTCGCACACAGTCACATAGATGGGTAAACTCGAGGAAAGGTAAGAGACGTAGGCAGGTAGTGCAGGAGTGTTCTGTGGCTGTCCCCATTTCAAACAAGTATGCTGTTTTTGAAAATGTAGAGGGTGATGAACCTTCAGAGGAATGTAAAATGAACAGCCAAGTTTCTGGTTTTGAGACTAGCTCTAATGCAATGAGGGGATCGTCAAGTTCCAAGAGATTGATTGTGTTAGAGGACTCTCTAGTCTGAGGCACAGACAGACATTTCTGTGGCCAGCAGCGAAAAATCAGAATGGTGTGTTGCCTCCCTGATGCCAGGATCAAGGATGTCTCAGAGAGGGTGCAGAATGTTCTCACGGGGGAGAGGGCCCAGCAGGAGGTCATTGTACACATTGGAACCAACGACATAGGAAGGGAAAAGGTTGAGATTCTGAAGGGAGATTACAGGGAGTTAGGCAGGAATTTAAAAAGGAGGTCCTTGAGAGTAGTAATATCTGGATTACTCCTGGTGCTACGAGCTAGTGAGGGCAGGAATAGGAGGATAGTGCAGATGAATGCATGGCTGAGGAACTGGTGTATGGGAGAAGGATTCACATTTTTGGATCATTAGAATCTCTTTTGGGGTAAAGGTTACCCGTACAAGAAGGACAGATCGCACCTAATTGGAAGGAGACTAATATACTGGCAAGGAGATGTGCTGGAGCTGCTTGGGAGGATTTAATCTAGTAAGGTGGAAGGATAGAGGGAGATAGTGAAGAAAGAGATGAATCTGAGACTGGTACAGCTGAGAAAAGAAGCAAGTCAAACAGTCAGGCCAGGCAAGGACAAAGCAGAGAACAAGGTAGGACTGATAAACTGCATTTATTTCAATGCAAGGGGCCTAACAGAGAAGGCAGGTTAACTCAGTGCATGGTTAGGAACATGGGACTGGGATATCATAGCAATTACGGAAACATGGTTCAGGAATGGGCAGGACTGATAGCTGAATGTTCCAGGATGCAAATGCTACAAGAAGGATAGAAAGGGAGGCAAGAGAGGAGGGTGGCGGTGTTTTTGATAAGGGAGAGAATTACAGCTGTACTTAGGGAGTATATTCCTGGGAATACATCCAGGGAAGTTATTTGGATGGAACTGAGAAATAAGAAAGAGATGATCACCTTATTGGGATTGTATTATAGACTCCCTAATAGTCAGAGGGAAATTGAGAAACAAATTTGTAACGCAATCTCAGTTATCTGTAAGAATAATAGGGTGGTTATGGTAGGGGATTTTAACTTTCCAAACATAGACTGGGACTGCCATGATGTTAAGGGTTTAGATGGAGAGGAATTTGTTAAATGTGTACAAGAAAATTTTCTGATTCAGTATGTGAATATACCTACTAGAGAAGGTGCAAAATTTGACCTACTCTTGGGAAATAAGACAGGGCAAGTGTCAGTAGGGGAGCACTTTGGGGCCAGCGACCATAATTCTATTAGTTTTAAAATAATGATGGAAAAGGATAGACCAGATCTAAAAACTAAAGTTCTACATTGGAGAGAGGCTAATTTTGATGTTATTAGACAAGAACTTTCAAAACCTGATTGGAGGCAGATATTCGCAGGTAAAGGGAAGACTGGAAAATGGGAAGCTTTCAGAAATGAGATAACGAGAGTCCAGAGACAATATACTCCTGTTAGGGTGAAAGGAAAGGCTGGTAGGTATAGGGAATGCTGGATGACTAAAGAAATTGAGGGTTTGGTTAAGAAAAAGAAGGAAGCATATATCAGGTATAGATAGGATAGATCGAGTAAATCCTTAGAAGAGTATAAAGGAAGTAGGCGTATACTTAAGAGGAAAGTCAGGAGGGCAAAAAGGGGACAAGAGATAGCTTTAGCAAATAGGGCTAAGGAGAATCCAAAGGATTTTTTACAAATACATTCAGGACAAAAAGGTAACTAGGGAGAGAATTGGGCCCCTCAAAGATCAACAAGGCAGCCTTAGTGTGGAGCCGCAGGAGATGTGGGAGATACTAAACAAGTAGTATGCATCAATGTTTACTGTGGAAAAGGATATGGAAGATAGAGAATGTAGGGAAATAAATGGTGACATCTGGAAAAATGCCCGTATTAAAGAGGAGGAAGTGCTGGATGCCTTGAAAAACATAAAAGTGGCTAAATCCCAGGACCTGATCAGGTGTACCCTAGAATTCTATGGGAAGCTAGGGCAATGCTTGATGAGCCTCTTGTTGAGATATTTGTATCGTCAATAGTCATAGGTGAGGTGCCGGAAGACTGGAAGTTGGCAAACGTGGTGCCACTGTTTAAGAAAGGTGGTAAGGAAAAGCCAGGAAACTATAGACGAGCGAGTCTGATGTCAGTGGTGGGCAAGTTTTTTTTTAGATTAGATTCCCTACAGTGGGGAATCAGGCCCTTCGGCCCAACAAGTCCACACCGACCTTCCGAAGTGAAACCCACCCAGACCCATTTTCCTCTGACTAATGCACCTAACACTATGGGCAATTTAGAATGGCCAGTCTACCTGACCTGCACATCTTTGGACTGTGGAAGGAAACCGGAGCATCCGGAGGAAACCCATGCAGACACGGGGAGAATGTGCAAACTCTACACAGAGAGTTGCCCAAGGATGGAATCGAACCTGGTACTATGAGGCAGCAGTCCTAATCACTGAGCCACTGTGCTGCCCTTTGTTGGAGGGAATCCTGAGGGACAGGATGTACATGTATTTGGAAAGGCAAGGACTGATTCGGGATAGTCAACATAGCTTTGTGCATGGGAAATCATGTCTCACAAACTTGATTGAGTCTTTTGAAGAAGTAACAAAGAGGATTGATGTGTGCAGAGTGGTAGATGTGATCTATATGGACTTCAGTAAGGCGTTCGACAAGGTTCCCCATGGGAGACTGGTTAGCAAGGTTAGATCTCATGGAATACACGGAGAACTAGCCATTTAGATACAGAACTGGCTCAAAGGTAGAAGACAGAGGGTGGTGGTGGAGGGTTGTTTTTCAGATTGGAGGCCTGTGACCAGTGGAGTGCCACAAGGATCGGCGCTGGATTCACGACTTTTCATCATTTACATAAATAATTTGGATGTGAGCAAAACAGGTATAGTTAATAAGTTTGCAGATGACCCCAAAATTGGAGGTGTAGTAGACAGCGAAGAAGGTTACCTCAGATTACAACAGGATCTTGATCAGATGGACCAATGGGCTGAGGAGTGGAAGATGGATTTAATTCAGATAAATGTGAGGTGCTGTATTTTGGGAAAGCAAATCTTAGCAGAACTTATACAATTAATGGTAAGGTCCTAGGGAGTGTTGCTGAACAAAGAGACCCTGGAGTGCAGGTTCATAGCTCCTTGAAAGTGGAGTCACTGGTAGATAGGATAGTGAAGAAGGTGTTTGGTGTGCTTTCCTTTATTGGTCAGAGTATTGAGTACAGGAGTTGGGAGGTCATGTTGCGGCTGTACAGGACATTGGTTAGGCTACTGTTGGAATATTGCATGCAATTCTGGTCTCCTTCCTATTGGAAAGATGTTGTGAAACTTGAAAGGGTTCAGAAAAGATTTACAAGGATGTTGGCAGGGTTGGTGGATTTGAGCTATAGGGAGAGGTTGAACAGGCTGGGGCTGTTTTCCCTGGAGCGTCGGAGGCTGAGGGGTGACCTAAGTGGGTGGCACGGTGGCACAGCAGTTAGCCCTGCTGCCTCACAGCGCCAGAGACCTGGATTCAATTCCCTCGTGTGTGGAGTTTGCACCTTCTCCCCGTGACTGCGTGGGTTTCCTCCGGGTGCTCCGGTTTCCTCCCACAGTCCAAAAATGTGCAGGTCAGGTGAATTGGCCATGCTAAATTGCCCGTAGTGTTAGGTGAAGGGGTAAATGTAGGGGAATAGGTCTGGGTGGGTTGCACTTCAGTAGGTCGGTGTGGACTTGTTGGGCTGAAGGGCCTGTTTCCACACTGTAAGTAATCTAATCTAATCTTATAGAGGATTACAAAATTATGAGGGGCATGGATAGGGTAAATAGGGAAAGTCTTTTCCCTGGGTTGGGAGAGTCCAGAACAGGGGGGAATAGGTTCAGGGTGAGCGGGAAAGATATAAAAGAGACCAAAGGGGCAATGTTTTCACACAGAGGGTGGTACGTGTATGGAATGAGCTGCCAGAGAAGTGGTGGAGGCTGGTACAATTGCAACAGTTAAAAGGCATTTAGATGGGTATATGAATAGGAAGGGTTTGGAGGGATGTGGGCCGGGTGCTGTCAGGGGGACTAGATTGGGTTGGGATATCTGGTCGGCATGGATGAGTTGGACTGAAGGGTCTGTTTCCGTGCTGTACATCTCTATGACTCTATGACAGCTAATGTGGTACCATTATTCATGAGGGGAGTGAGGAATAAACCCAGAAACTCTTAGTCTAGCCTCGGAGACTGGGAAAATATTGGAAGCAATTCTGAGGGACAGAATTAATCTGCATTTGGAAAGACAGGGACTAATCAAGAACATTCAGCATGGTTTTGTAGAGGAGGCCATGTCTGACCAACCTGATTGAATTTTTTGAAGAGGTGATTAGATGTGTAGATGAGGGCAATGCTTTTGATGTCGTCCACTTGGACTTCAGTAAGGCTTTTGATAAGGTCCTGTATGGGATACTGATTGCGAAGCTAAGAACCCAAAGGACCCACGGACATTTCACAACTTGGATCCACAATTGACTAAGTGAAAGGAAGCAGAGGGTGATGGTTGAGGGGTGATTTTCTAATTGGAAATCTATGTCTAGAGGGGTCCCACAGGGGTCAGTGTTGGGCCATTGTTGTTTGAACATAGAACACCAAACGGTACAGCACAGTACAGACCCTTCAGCCCTCAATGTTGTGCCGACCTTTTATCCTACTCTAAGATCAAACTAATCTACATACCCTTCATTTTACTATCATCCATGTACCTATCCAAGAGTTGCTTAGAAGTCCCTAATATGTGTAACTCTACTACCACTGCTGCAGTGCATTCCATGCACCCACCACTCTCTGTGTAAAGAACTGACCTCTGCCATCTCCTTTATCCTTAAAATTATGACCCCCCTCGTGACAGCCATTTCTGCCCTGGGGAAAAGTCTCTGTTTATCTACTCTATTTGTGCCTCTCAATACCTTGTACACCTTTATTAAGTCACCTCTCATCCTTCTTCGCTCCAATGGGAAAAGCCTGAGCTCCCTTAACCTTTCTTTATAAGACCTTCCTTCCAGTCTGGGCAGCATCCTGGTAAATCTCCTCTGCATCCTCTCGAAAGCATCTACATCCTTTTTATAATGAGGCGACTAGAACGGAACACAATATTCCAAGTGTAGTCTAACAAGGGTTTTATAGAGCTGCAGCAAAACCTCGCAGCTCTTCAACTCAATTCTCCTGTTAATGAAAACCAAAACACTATACGTCTTCTTAACAACCCTATCAACTTGGGTGGTAACTTTGAGGGATCTTTGGGCATGGACCCCAAAAACCCTCTGTTCATCCACATTGCCAAGAATCCTGCCTTTAACCCTGCATTCTGTATTCAAATTTGACCTTCGAATCACTTTACACTTTTCCAGGTTGAATTCTATTTGCCACTTCTCAGCCCAGTTCTGCATCCTGTCAATGTCCCATTGCAACCTACAACACTATCCACAACTTCACCAAACTTCATGTCATCAGCAAACTTACTAACTTACCCTTCCACTTCTTCAGCCAAGTCAGTTATAAAAATCACAAAGAGCAGAGGTCACAGAATAGATCCCTATGGAACACCACTGGTTACCGAGTTCCAGGCTGAATACTTTCCATGTACTGCCCTCTGTCTTCTATGGACCAGCCAATTCTGTATCCAGACAGCCAAATTTCCCTGTATCCCATGCTGGAATGAGCCTACTATGGAGAACCTTATCAAACACCTTGTTAAAATCCACATCCATTGCTCTACCTTCATCAATATGTGACATCCTCAAAGAATTCAAAAAGGTTTGTGAGGCATGACCAGCCCCTCACAAAGCCATGCTGACTATCTGTAATCAAATTATACTTTTCCAAATAATCATAAATCCTGTCTCTTAGAATCCTCCTCAATTATTTGCCCACCACCGACTTAAGACTGACTGGTCTGTAATTCCCAGGATTATCCCTATTCCCTTTCTTGACGAGGGAATAACATTTGTCACTTTCCAATTATCTGGTACTACTCCAGTGGAGAGTGAGGTTGCAAAGATCACTGCCAAAGGCACAGCAATTTCTTCCCTCGCTTCCCGTACTAACCTTGGATATATCCTGTCTGGCCCAGGATACATCCCAGCCTGCATTTCAAAATTTCCAGCACATCCTCCTTCGAGCATATCAGCCTGTTTCACACTGTCCTCACAAATGACAAGGTCCCTCTCACCAGTGAATCCTTAAACAAGCTATTCATTAAGGGCTTGCCCTACCTCCTCGGACTCCAAGCACAAGTCTTCTCCACTACCCCTGATTGACCCTATCCTCATTCTGGCCATCCTCTTGTTCCATACTTAAGTGAAAAATGCCTTGGGATTTTCCTTAATCCTACCCACCAAGGCTTTTTCATGCCCCCCTTCTAGCTCTCCTAAGTCCATTCTTCAGTTCTTCCCTGGCCAGCTGTAACCCTCTAGAGCCCTGTCTGACCCTTGCCTCCTCAACCTTAAGTAAGCTTCCTTCTTCCTCTTGATTAGATGTTCCACATCCCTTGTCATCCAAGGTTCCATCACCCTACCATCCCTTACTTGCCTCAGTGGGGCAAACCTACCCAGCACTCGCAGCAAGTGCTCCCTAAACAACCTCCACATTTCTGTCGTGCACTTCCCTGAGAATATTTGATCCCAATTTATGCTCCACAGTTCCTGCCTAATAGCATTGTAATTCCCCCTCACCCTATTAAATACTTCCCCATACCGTCTTCTCCTATCCCTCTCCATCACTATGGTAAAGGTCAGGGAGTTGTGGTCACTATCACCGAAATGCTCTCCCACCAACAGATCTGACACCTGACTTGGTTTGTTGCCAAGGATCAAATCCAATATGGCCTCCCCTCTAGTTGGTCTATCTACACATTGAGTCAGGAATCCTTCCTGCAAACGTGACAGAATCTGGTCCACCCAAACTCTGCATGTAGGAGGTTTCAATCAATATTAGGGAAGTTGAAGTCAACCATGACAACAACCCTGTTACTTCTGCACTTTTCCAAAACCTGCCTCCCAATCTGCTCCTCTGTATCTCTGTTACTACTGGGGGTGGGGGGGCTAGAGAAAACTGCGAATAAAGTAACTGCTCCTTTCCTGTTTCTGACTTACACTCATAATGACTCAGTCGACAAACCCACCTCGAGGGTTTATATAAATGTAGTTTATATAAATGATTCAGACTTGAATGTAGGAGGATTCATCAGTAAAATGGTGATTTGAAAATTGGTGGGTGGTAAATAGTGAAGAGATCCTTAGATTACAGGAGGATCGAGATGGATGGGACTGATGGACTGATCATTGCTACATGGAATGCAATCTGAATAAATCTGAGGTAATGGGCAGGACAAATAAGAAAAAAGAATTTGTGATGAGTGGTCGGACTCCGGGAAGCACCAAGGATCAGAGGGACCCTGGTGTGCATGTACACCAGTTCCTTAAGGTATTGGGGGAAGTGGATAAGGTGGTAAGAAGCTATATGGGATACTTGCCCTGATTAGCTGAGACATAGAGTTTAAGAGCAGAGAGGTTATGGTGAAGCTGTATAAAATGCTGTTTTAGCCACAACTGGAGTAATGTCATTGAGATCTACAGCATAGAAAAAGGTCCTTCAACCCGTGGCACCCGCACTGGTCAAAAATGATCACTTAAATGCAATACTTAAGCTCTTGTGTGCAGTACTGGAACCCAAATTACAGGATGGATGTGACAGCACTGGATAGAGGGTGCAGCGGAGATTTACCAGGATGCTGCCTGGGCTGGAGAGTTATAGTGTTGAAGAGAGATTCGACAACTGGGTCGTTTTCCTTCGAAAGGGGGATATGATGGAGGTATATAAAATTATGAGGGACATAGACAGGGTAGATAGAAAGAAACTTTTCCCCTTTATGGAGGGATCAATGACCTGGGTGCAGAGGGTTTAAAGGAAATGTGAGGAAAAGCATTTTAACCCAGAGGGTGGTGAGAATCTGGAAGGGACTGCCTGTAAGGATGGTAGGGACAGTCCTGAAGAAGGGTTAGAACATCGATAGAACATAGAAAAGTACAGCATAGAACAGGCCCTTTTTGGCCAATGATGTTGTGCCGAGGTTTAATCCTAACGTAAAAAATACTAACTTAACCTACGCACCCCTCACTCACTGCTATCCATGTGCCTGTCCAGCAGTTGCTTAAATGACCCTAATGACTCTGCTTCCACCACCACCACTGGCAACGCATTCCATGCATTCACAACTCTCTGTGTAAAGAACCTACCTCTGACGTCTCCTCTATACCTTTCCCCTAATATCTTCAAACTATGACTTCTCGTACCAGTCAATCCTGCCCTGGGGAAAAGTCTCTGGCTATTGACGCTATCCATTCTTCTCATTATCTTGATTTGGAGATGCCGGTGTTGGACTGGGGTGTACAAAGTTAAAAATCACACAACACCAGGTTATAGTCCAACAGGTTTAATTGGAACTAGCTTTCGGAGTGACAATCACCTGATGAAGGAGCGTCACTCCGAAAGTTAGTGTGCTTCCAATTAAACCTGTTGGACTATAACCTGGTGTTGTGTGATTTTTAATCTCATTATCTTGTATACCTCGATCAGGTCACCTCTCTTCCTCCTTCTCTCCAGAGAGAAAAGTCTGAGCTTAGTCAATCTCTCTTCATAAGTCAAGCCCTCCAGTCCAGGTAGCATCCTGGTAAACCTTCTTTGCACCCTCTCCAAAGCCTCTGTATCTTTCTTATAGTAGGGCGACCAGAACTGGACATAATATTCCAAGTGTGGTCTCACCAGGGACTTGTAGAGCTGTAGCAGAAGCTCACGGCTCTTAAACTCGATCCCTCTGTTAGTGAAAGCCAAAACACCATATGCTTTCTTAACAACCCTATCCACTTGGATGGCAACTTTAAGGGATCTATGTACTTGCACACCCAGATCCCTCTGTTCCTCCAAGAATCCTGTCTTTAATCCTATATTCAACACCCAAGTTTGACCTACCAAAATGCATCACTTTGTATTTATCCAGGTTGAACTCCATCTGCCATTTCTCAGCTTAGCTCTGCATCCTGTCTATGTCACGCTACAGCCTGCAATAGCCCTCGATACTATCGACGACACCTCCAACCTTTGTGTCATCTGCAAATTTACTAACCCACCCCTCAACCTCCTCATCCAAATCATTTATAAAAACTACAAAGAGCAGAGGCCCAAGAACAGAGCCCTGCGGGAACCCAGGCAGAATACTTTCCATCTACAACCACTCTCTGCATCCAAGTCATTTATAAAAATCACAAAGAGCAGAGGTCCCAGAATAGATCCCTATGGAACACCACTGGTCACCGAGTTCCAGGCTGAATACTTTCCACGTACTCCCCTCTGTCTTCTATGGACCAGCCAATTCTGAATCCAGACAGCCAAATCTCCCTGTATCCCATACCTCCTGACTTTATGAATGAGCAGACCACGGGAACCTTATCAAATGCCTTCCTTGAAGTCCATATGCACCACATCCTCTAGTCGACCTTCGTTGACCTGTCTTGTCACCTCCTCGAAGAACTCAATAAGATTTGTGAGGCATGACCTGCCCCTCACAAAGCCATGCTGACTGCCTTTAGAGGATGCTTTGCCAAATAGTTATAAATCCTATCTTTCAGAATTCTTTCCAAAACCTTGCTGACCACAGACATAAGACTGACTTGTCTGTAATTACCAGGGATTTCCCTATTACCCTTCTTGAAAAGAGGAACAACATTCACCTCCTTCCAATCCCCTGGTATGACTCCCGTGGAGAATAAGGAAGCAAAGATTTCGCAAGCAGCTCAGCAATCTCCTTTCTTGCTTCCCGGAGTAACCAAGGATAAATCTGGTCTTGCCCTGGGGACTTATCAGTCTTAATGTTTGCCAAAATTTCCAGCACAGCAACTTCATCAATCTTGATCTGTTCAAGCCTGTATCCCAGCTCCTCAAAGTTCTCATTCACAACAAGGTCCCTTTCCTTAGTGAAAACTGAAACAAAAAACTCATTTAGGGCTTCCCCAATCTGCTCAGATTCCACGCACAAGTTCCCTGCGCTATCCCTGATCGGCCCTGCCTTCTCCCTGATCATTCTCTTATTCCTCAAGTAAGAGTAAAATGCCTTTGGATTCTCCCTAATCCTTCCTGCCAAGCCTTTCTCGTGCCCCCTCCTGGCTCTCCTCAGTCCATATCTGAGTTCCTTTCTAGCAAGCCTGTAATCCTCTAAAGCTGTGCTAGATCCTTGCTTCCTTCACCTTACGTAAGCTGCCTCCTTCCTTTTGATGAGAAGCTCCTCTGTTCTCATCATCCAAGACTCCTTAATCTTACCCCTTCTTACCTGTCTCAGAGGAATAAATGTGTGCATCACTCGCAACAACTGCTCCTTAAACAGTCTCCACATGTCTGCTGTGCCCTTTCTATGGAACAATTGCTCCCAATCTGTACTTCCCAACTCCTATCTGATAGCGTCACGATTTCCTTTTTCCTGATTAAATATCTTCCCTTGGGAACTGCTCCTTTACCTCTCCATGGCTGTGGTAAATGTGAGGCAGTTGTAATCACTGTCACTGGTACACCCGAAACATTGACTTCTCCACCTCCTGAAGCTACCTGGCTTGCTGTGTTCTTCCAGCCTCCTGCCTGAACACTGTCAGGATGATCGAGGCAGCATCTTTCATGTTTACTTAGATATGTAATTGCGATGTCAAGGTATACAAGGCCATGTGCTGGCAAATGGGATTGGAATGGCTAGGTGCTTGTTTTTGACTGGCACAGACTTGCTGGGCTGAATGGCCTTTTAATGAGCTGTAAATCTCTATGGCTGTATGTATGCGTATGTGTTTGTGTATGTTTATGCATTTGGTGGCTGTGTGTGTAAATGGTGTGCGTGTGTATGTATATGTCTGCGCGTGTGTTTGTTTATCTGAGAACTTTTCATCCTACTCTTTAGAATTATAGAAATCAGAGCAGTCTGTTTCTAGTCAGTCTCTCTGATAAGATTTCCTTCACAAAAATTATCACTTTTAAAAGGTTCGCCTTTTTTAAATTTAACCTGTTTTTCTAATCAACCCATTCAGAGATGTTATTACAGCCGGACAACTTGGGTCTCTAAATCTCAGTCTTTACCTGTACATCACAAGAGCCTTTTTAAGGTTCTCCTTATTAGGAAATCCTGAATTATTATCAGATTGTTGTTGTTGAACACACATTCACAGACTCAGACATAGCCTTTGCAGTCAGGACTAACTTTCAACTTACAATCAAAATGTTTAAGTGGCCTCTGACTCATTTGACCTGCTCAGCTCCACAATGATCAGAGAGCTCTGCTGTTTAAATTTGGACTTAATTTGTTTTTATTTATAGCTAATTTTGTTTTTAAAACAATTTTAGATGGGTCAATGCCTTCTGAGTGTTTGCTGTGGTTTTATTTTAAAGACAGTGACTTAACAGTCGATGGTACTGTCAGAAAATAAACCCTCATTGATTGTGAACCTCATCTCAGTGTTTCCTGTTATTTAAATTATATCTGCCATTTGTCAACACAGCCCTTTAACCTATTGGGCTCATATTCATACCTCCCGTCTCCCCGGCTGGATATATAGCTGTCTTCACAAATTAAAAAGCACTCATGGATTCAACTTCCATAGTGCTCTTTCCCAGCTGGGCCTGAACCCTGTGGTTAGCTGGCTAGGTCAGTCTCTCGCCCTACAGAGGTCTCCTTGAATGTTGTGCTGAAGAGGACCATGTCATGTAGACATTCAAGGAGGGACAGGAAATGATGGGGCCACCAAAACCTCCACCCGTCAATTGCATGAAGGTGGCAGGGGTGTTGCAGAGCCAAAAGATCATTCTTGTGTATTTGTGAACTCCCTGTTCAGAATACTGTCTTTTCAGGGTCTTGTTCAGCGATGGAGCACTGGTTTTGACCATGGGTCAAGTTGAGATGCTAGAAATATATTGCACCTTTGAGACCCTGCAATGCGTCCTCAATTGCTGATTACTGACCAGGACATGATGAACCGAAGGGGCTCTTTCTGTGGTGTAAAGTTCTCTGACTCTATGGCTCAATCTGAGACAGAGAGTAAGCATCATGAATCTTTGTACTGAGTACCCAGTAATAGACCTTTAGCGTTCCATCTTCCTATCTCGCCGAGGGTCTATCAGGGAGGCTTATACACCTGTTGACTCTCTGACCACACTTCTCTCCGAAACCTTCTGCAGGTAGTTCCTGGACTAGCTCCCATTGACGGGTTGTGATCCTGCTGTAAGGAATCTTTATTGGACCATCATCTGTCGTCACAATCCAATGGCTTACAGCTCACAGTGCCCAATATCATCAATACCTTCACTGAGAGCTGTCCTATCCTTGGTGTGAGTAAAAACAAATCCCCTCCTCTGGCTCGTCTCCAGCTCACCAATGTCCAGTTTTGAAATGAGGTCCAGGATTATCCTCCACTTGCCCACTGTCCAGGACTGTACCAGATCTTAGCTGAAGTTAAACATATTTGTCACTGAAATTGGAAATCCCTGTGGGTCCCCTCCCCTTTTTCTCCCATAGTGATGCAGGCAGCTCCCAGAATTCCACCAAATGGAAGCTCTGCTCCATAAAACACTGACATTGACCTGTTAGAGGTGGCTAAACGTAGCCGTTCCAGAAGATGGATGATGCAGGTAGGAAATAGAACATAAAGTCAGAGAGTCATACAGCACAGAAAAAGACCCTTCAGTCCAACTTGGCCATAGCAACCAGATTTCCTAACCTAATCCAGTCCTATTTGCTAGCACTTGGCACATATCCCTCTAAACTCTTCCTATGTATATACCTATCCAGATGCCTCTTAAATGCTGTAATTGTATCAGGCTCGAATATTTCCTCTGGCAGCTCACTCCACAGACATACAATCCTCTGCGTGACAAAATTGCCCGGTAGGTCCCTTTTATATCTTTCCACTCTCACCCTAGACCTATACCCTCTAGTTCTGGACTCCACCACTCCAGGGAAAAGACCCTTGTGTACTTATACTGTCCATGCCCCTTATGATTTTATAATCTTCTATAAGGTCACCCCACAGCCACCCATACTCCAGGGAAAACAGCCCCAGCCTATTCAACCTCTCCCCACAGTGCAATCCCTCCAACCCTGACAACATCCTTGCAAAACACTTCTGAATGCTTTCATGTTTCACAACATCTTTCCGACAGGAGGGAGACCAGAATTGCATGCTACATTCCAAAAGTGGCCTAACCAATGTCCTGTACAGCCGCAACATGACCTCCCAACTCCTGTACTCAATGCAATCAGTGTCACAGTGAGGAGGGGGTGGGTCCCTGTAGCAGTCAGTGTTAGTGTGAGGACCCTGTGACAGTCAGTGTCACTGTGAGGAGAGGGTGAGGACCCTGTGACAGTCAGTGTCACTGTGAGGAGAGGGTGAGGACCCTGTGACAGTCAGTGTCAGTGTGAGGAGAGGGTGAGGACCCTGTGACAGTCAGTGTCACTGTGAGGAGAGAGTGAGGCCCCTGTGACAGTCAGTGTCAGTGTGAGGAGAGAGTGAGGACCCTGTGACAGTCAGTGTCACTGTGAGGAGAGGGTGAGGACCCTGTGACAGTCAGTGTCACTGTGAGGAGAGGGTGAGGACCCTGTGACAGTCAGTGTCAGGGTGAGGACCCTGTGACAGTCAGTGTCACTGTGAGGAGAGGGTGAGGACCCTGTGACAGTCAGTGTCACTGTGAGGAGAGGGTGAGGACCCTGTGACAGTCAGTGTCAGGGTGAGGACCCTGTGACAGTCAGTGTCAGTGTGAGGAGAGGGTGAGGACCCTGTGACAGTCAGTGTCACTGTGAGGAGAGAGTGAGGCCCCTGTGACAGTCAGTGTCAATGTGAGGAGAGAGTGAGGACCCTGTGACAGTCAGTGTCACTGTGAGGAGAGGGTGAGGACCCTGTGACAGTCAGTGTCACTGTGAGGACCCCGTGCCAGTCAGTGTCACTGTGAGGACCCTGTGACAGTCAGTGGCAGGGTGAGGACCCCGTGCCAGTCAGTGTCACTGTGAGGAGAGAGTGAGGCCCCTGTGACAGTCAGTGTCACTGTGAGGACCCTGTGACAGTCAGTGTCACTGTGAGGAGAGAGTGAGGACCCTGTGACAGTCAGTGTCAGTGTGAGGAGAGGGTGAGGACCCTGTGACAGTCAGTGTCAGGGTGAGGCCCCTGTGACAGTCAGTGTCAGTGTGAGGAGAGGGTGAGGATTCTGTGACAGTCAGTGTCACTGTGAGGAGAGGGTGAGGACTCTGTGACAGTCAGTGTCACTGTGAGGAGAGGGTGAGGACCCTGTGACAGTCAGTGTCACTGTGAGGACCCCGTGCCAGTCAGTGTCACTGTGAGGACCCTGTGACAGTCAGTGTCACTGTGAGGACCCCGTGCCAGTCAGTGTCACTGTGAGGACCCTGTGACAGTCAGTGTCAGTGTGAGGACTCTGTGACAGTCAGTGTCAGTGTGAGGAGAGGGTGAGGACTCTGTGACAGTCAGTGTCAGTGTGAGGAGAGGGTGAGGACCCTGTGACAGTCAGTGTCACAGTGAGGAGAGGGTGAGGACTCTGTGACAGTCAGTGTCACTGTGAGGAGAGGGTGAGGACCCTGTGACAGTCAGTGTCACAGTGAGGAGAGGGTGAGGACTCTGTGACAGTCAGTGTCACTGTGAGGAGAGGGTGAGGACCCTGTGACAGTCAGTGTCACAGTGAGGAGAGGGTGAGGACTCTGTGACAGTCAGTGTCAGTGTGAGGAGAGAGTGAGGCCCCTGTGACAGTCAGTGTCAGTGTGAGGAGAGGGTGAGGACTCTGTGACAGTCAGTGTCACTGTGAGGAGAGGGTGAGGACCCTGTGACAGTCAGTGTCACTGTGAGGACCCTGTGACAGTCAGTGTCACTGTGAGGACTCTGTGACAGTCAGTGTCAGTGTGAGGAGAGAGTGAGGCCCCTGTGACAGTCAGTGTCAGTGTGAGGAGAGAGTGAGGCCCCTGTGACAGTCAGTGTCAGGGTGAGGACCCTGTGACAGTCAGTGTCACTGTGAGGAGAGAGTGAGGCCCCTGTAGCAGTCAGGGTCACAGTGAGGAGAGAGTGAGGACCCTGTGACAGTCAGTGTCACTGTGAGGAGAGGGTGAGGACCCTGTGACAGTCAGTGTCACAGTGAGGAGAGAGTGAGGACCCTGTGACAGTCAGTGTCACTGTGAGGAGAGGGTGAGGACCCTGTGACAGTCAGTGTCACTGTGAGGAGAGGGTGAGGACCCTGTGACAGTCAGTCTCACTGTGAGGAGAGGGTGAGGACCCTGTGACAGTCAGTGTCACTGTGAGGAGAGGGTGAGGACCCTGTGACAGTCAGTGTCACTGTGAGGAGTGAGTGAGGACCCTGTAGCAGTCAGGGTCACAGTGAGGAGAGGGTGAGGACCCTGTGACAGTCAGTGTCACCGTGAGGAGTGAGTGAGGACCCTGTAGCAGTCAGTGTCACTGTGAGGAGAGGGTGAGGACCCTGTGACAGTCAGTGTCACTGTGAGGAGTGAGTGAGGACCCTGTAGCAGTCAGGGTCACAGTGAGGAGAGGGTGAGGTGCCAGTCAGCCAGCACCCTCTCCTCACCCTCTCCTCACACTGACACTGACTGTCACAGGGTCCTCACCCACTCCTCACAGCCAGCTTTGTAAGGCTGGGATACATTCCTGAAATTGGGTAAGGAAACACCACGAGGTTATGTGAAAACAAGAGAGTTAGTTTTTAAATTGAGATGTTGTCTAATTAGGAACAAAATAAGGCAGCAAGGCAAGTTCAGACAAGGAGATCCAACAGAGTTCTGATGAGCACAATTGAACAAAGTCTAAATTAGAAGATCTTTCCATTTTTAAAATAGTGAGTGAGTTGTCAACACAGTGTATGGCTAAACATTAACTGCTGTTCACTCCTCAGATTCATCCAATGACAGCCTCAAATCTGCTGCTAACAGTTTTTTTCTGACAGTCTTTTATTTTCGAACTTCAGTCACATCATTGAAAGAGCTGCCCTTCCCACCAATTCCAGGCCACACCTTGTGAACGCTGCCTGAGAACCTACCCCTTGCTGGCTCAGTCCTCTCTCACTGTCACAAACACAATAACCTCACAAAAATAACTGCAGTATCCAAGTAGATTTCTGACCAATCGGTTTGCCTGTCATAGTTAATTTAATGAGTTTTTCATGACATGCCTTCTCCAAATTATGGAGAACCACATCACTCACAGCTGTTTTCTTACCGCTGAATGCAGCTCCATTGTTTTTCATCAGTCAATGTTCCCTTTGGATGCAAAGAGCTCATTAAACTGGGGTATCTCTGACTGCTGGGATAGGATGCCATTTGGTACAGTTCCAGTGACAGAATCTTGGGATTAGTTTTCCTGCTTTACTGTCAACCAAGTTTGACATTGTTCTGGTTCCTCACAGACTCAGGTACTGTCAGACTCATTTTCCTGACAGAGCTGAAAAATGTGTTGCTGGAAAAGCGCAGCAGGTCAGGCAGCATCAAAGGAGCAGGAGAATCGACGTTTCAGGCATAAACCCTTCTTCACGTCAGTCCTCACTTTCTCCTTCCTGACAGAGCTGTCAAGACTGTCTCATTCAAAGCTGAGACTGACAGATTTTTAAGCAGTGAGGATATCAAGGCTTTTTATTAGAATCATAGGATCCCTGCAGTGCGGAAAATGGCTCTTCGGCCTAACAAGGCCACACCGACCCTTTGAAGAGTCATTCCCCTACCCTATTGCTCTACATTTACCCCTGACTAATGCACCGAGCTGACACATTCCTGAACACTATGGGCAATTTAGCATGGCCAATTCACCTAACCTGCACATCTTTGGACTGTGGGAGGAAACCGGAGTGAGCCCACACAGACACGGGGAGGAATGTGAAAACTCCACACAGACAGTCGCCTAAGGCTGGAATCGAACCTGGATCCCTGGTACTGTGAGGCAGTAGTGCTAACCACTGAGCTACCATGGCATTTATAAGGAAAAGGCAGGAAAGTTGAGGGTCTTCGGATCAGTCTCACTGAACAGCAGCGTGAACCCCAGCAGTGGAATGGCCTATTTTGACCCCCAAATCTTATAGTGTGCATTTGCTGAAGAACTTTTTTATATTTCAAAAATATTCTTTATTCATAAAAATATTTTGATATTTATACAACTGGTGATACATATGTATACATTGCGTTTCTTTACATACCCAGATCAGACTGAATCATTTGTATGAGGCGTCAGCGGAGCCCAATTACTGGGTGGGCCCCCTGTTCTTCTTTAGGCAGGCAGACGTTACACGGTGGTCTTTCCCCACCGCGCCTTGGCGGCAGCTGCCCCAAGCTTCAGCGCGTCTCTCAATACGTAATCCTGGACCTTGGAATGTGCCAGTCCGCAACACTCAGTCCGGTCAACTCCTTCAGCTGGAAGATCAACAGGTTTCGGACCACCCAGAGAGCGTCCTTCACCGAGTTGATGATCCTCCAGGCACAGTTGATGTTTGTCTCGGTGTGAGCCCCGGGGAACAGACCGTAGAGCACGGAGTCCCGCGTCACGGCGCTACTCGGGGCGAACCTCGACAAACACCATTGCATTCCTCTCCAGACTTCCTTTGTGTAGGCACATTCCAGAAGGAGGTGTGTGACAGTCTCGTCTCCCCTGCAGCTGCTTCGAGGGCAGCGCGCGGTGCAGCAGAGAGTCCGGGAGTGCATAAGGATCTCACAGGCAGAGCCCTTCTCACCACCAGCCAAGCCATGTCTTGGTGCTTGTTGGAAAGTTCTGGTGATGAGGCATTCTGCCAAATGGCTTTGACAGTCTGCCCAGGGAACTGCTCGATAGGATCCGCCCTCTCCTTTTCCCGAAGGGTCTCAAGGACACTATGTGCTGACCATTTCCTGATGGACTTGTGGTCAAAGGTGTTTTTCTTCATAAATTTCTCCACGAAGGACAAGTGATACGGAACGGTCCAACTACTTGGAGCATTCCGCAGCAGCGAGGCCAGGCCCATCCTTCACAACACCGGGGACAGGTAAAACCTCAGTACGTAGTGACACTTGATGTTTGCGTACCAGGGATCCATGCACAGCTTAATGCAAAGGTGACCATCAGGGTGAAG
Source organism: Chiloscyllium punctatum (assembly GCF_047496795.1). Lineage (NCBI taxonomy): Eukaryota > Metazoa > Chordata > Chondrichthyes > Orectolobiformes > Hemiscylliidae > Chiloscyllium > Chiloscyllium punctatum. The sequence continues at coordinate 53,066,769 of NC_092775.1, forward strand.
GTGTTTTTTCCCTCATTGCCCAGATCTTTATACACTGTGTCCCTTCGGACCTGGTCCACCTTTGATCTCCACATGAAGTGGAAGATGGCCCGGGTGACTGTGACGGCACAGGTTCTGGGAATAGGCCAGACCTGTCTACATATAACAACACTGACAGTGCCTCACACCTGATGACCAGGTTTACCCGCGATGGAGAATGACCATTGCTTCCATCTGCCCAATTTCTGTCTCACTTTCTTGATACGCTCCTCCCAAGATTTGACGCACGCCCCAGCCCCTCCTAACCAAGTACCCAGCACCTTCAGGTGGTCGGTCGTGACGGTGTAGGGGATCGAGGAATGGTCAGCCCAGTTCCTGAAAAGCATGGCCTCGCTCTTGCCTCAGTTTACCTTGGCCCCCTGAGGCCCGTTCAAACTGGTCACATATGCACATGAGTCTGTGCTCTGACGACGAATGCGAGCAGAAAATGGTGATGTCATCCATGTACAGGGAGGCCTTAACCTGAAGGCCCCCGCTGCCAGGAATAGTCACCCCTCACAGGCTCACATCCTTCCTGATGGATTCAGCAAATGGCTCTATGCAGCACACAAACAAGGCAGGAGAGAGAGGGCAGCTCTGCCGGACTTCAGATCTGACTGGGAAGCTGTCTGATTCCCACACATTGATTGAGACTGCACTGACAATGTTGGTGTAGAGCAGTCGGATCCAATTGCAGATTCCCTCCCCAAAGCCCATTTTGGAAAGAACATTTCTCATATACGTGTGTGATATCCTGTCAAAGGCTTTCTCCTGGTCCAGGCTGATGAGGCAGGTGTCCATCCCCCTGTCCTGCACGTAGGCAATCGTATCCCTAAGGAGTGCGAAACTCTCAGCAATCTTCCTGCCCGGTACAGCACAGGTTTGGTCAGGGTGGATCACCGACCCCAGAATAGACCTGACTTGGCTGGCGATGACCTTTGACAGGATTTTGTAGTCTACATTTAATAGTGAGATTGGTCTCCAATTTCTGATTTCCTCTCTCATCGTAGATTTGGAGGAGGAATCGCACAGTTCAGAACAGCCACTTGGTCTGTGCCTTATTCCACTGTCCAACTGTTGTTCAGTCCAATTTTAAAAATAGCAACATGCATTTGACACTGAAAATTGCAGAAATCTTTTGTAAGCAAGGAAAATGAATAATAACTAATTACTCTTACATGAAATGTAATACGTTCCAGGTGGGAAACAACAAATGTATGGTTTCAATATGTAAATACAAAGGAGAATATAAGCTATATGCCCAGTTGTGACTAAGGGGTTAAAATACAATCAAATGTTTGGATTCTTTACAGATAAAATAACACAAATAAAATGACAGATGCTCCACAGTAGTTTGTCTACACAAGGATTTCTAATAGTTTAACATGGAAAAATATATTCCAGAGTGAGTTACAGGCTACAATCTAATCAAAGGGGTCAGCAGCTTTATATATAGAATGACAAGTACCTTGGAGAGAGTTACAGGCTGCAATATAATTGACATGTTCCGGAACTTTATACATAGAAAAGCCAGTACCATAAGAGCAGATGGAGGCCATTTGGCCCAACAAGTCTTCTCTACCACTTATGGCTGGTGTGACAATCTTTCCCATAATCTTTGATTTCCTTGCCTCAACCTTGAACACATTCAATGATCCAACCTCGATAGCCCACAGCAGTGAAGCATTCTGTACATTCACCATCCTTCTCATCTCTGTCATAAATGGGGTGACCCTTTATTCTGAACATATGCCCTCTGGTTTGAGACTTTCCAACCAAGGGAAGAAGTGCCTCTCAGCAACTACCCTAACAAGCCCCCGGAGAATTTTGTATGCTTCAATAAGGTTGACTTTAATTCTCCTAAGCTCCAATGAGTACAAGCCAAACCTACTCAACCCGTCCTCATAAGAAAGTCCTTCCAGACCCACCTGGAAGAAGAACACCTCGGGACCCTCAAACCCCAGGGCATCAGTGCGGGTTTCACCAGTTTCCTCATTTCCCCTCCCCCCACCTTATCCCAGTTCCAACTTTCCAGCTCAGCACCCCCCTCATGACCTGTCCTACCTGTCCATCTTCCTTCCCACCTATCTGCTCTACCCTCCCTTCCGATCTATCAACTTCACCCCCACCTCGATCTACCTATTGCACTCTCAGCTACCTTCTCCCCAGCCCCTCCCATTTATCTCACCATCCCCTAAGGCTCCCAGCCTCATTCCTGATGAAGGGACTTTGTCCTAAACATAGTTTCTCCTGCTCCTCGGATGCTGCCTGACCTGCTGTGCTTTTCCAGTGCCACACTCTCAACAACAATGCTCACAGCATTCAGCTGCAGTTCAATTAATGCCGTGCACAGCTTTAGCAAATATTATACTTTAATGCCTTTGAAATAAAGGCCAACATTTTGTTTGCCTTCACTATCACCTGCTTACTTGCATGTTTTTTTTTGTATTAATGTAATGTTATAGTAGATGCGTTTGGGGCAATTTACTACAATTCACCGGACTCCAGGCAGGTCCCAGTGGACTGGAACACAGTGAATGTCACGCTGCTGTTGAAAAAAGGGTGTAAGCAAAAGGCAGTAACAATAGGCCAGTTAGCTGAACATCTGTAGTCAGGAAAATGCTGGAGGCTATCATTAAAGAAATAATGATTTGGAGATGCCGGTGTTGGACTGGGGTGTACAAAGTTAAAAATCACACAAGACCAGGTTATCGTCCAACAGGTTTAATTGGATGCACACTGGCTTTCAGAGTGTCGCTCCTTCATCAGGTGATAGTGAAGGGCTCAATCCTAACACAGAATTTATAGCAAAAATTTAGCATTGTGTTTGGATTGACCCCTCCACTATCATCTGATGAAGGAGCAACGCTCCGAAAGCTAGTGTGCTTCCAATTAAACCTGTTGGACTATAACCTGGTGTTGTGTGATTTTTAAAATTAAAGAAATAGTGAGACATCTGGATGGAAAGGGTTCCATCAGGCAGACGCAGCATGGATTCAGGAAGGGAAGGTCATGTTTGACAAACTTACTGGAGTTCTTGGAGGATGCAAGAAGCGCCGTGGATGAAGGGAGATAGGTGGATGTTGTATACTTGGATTTCCAGAAAGCATCAACAAGGTGCCGCATAAAAGGCTCATCCATTAAGTAAGAATGCATGGAGTTGTGGGGAAGGGACTAGCATGGATAGAGGACTGGTTAACCAATAGAAAGGAGAGAGTTGGGAGAGATGGATGTTTCTCTACTTGGAGATCAGTGTTGAGTGGCATGCTGCAGGGGCTAGTGCTGGGCCTGCAACTGTTTGCGAGGTTTCTAAATGATTTGGAAGAGGAGACCGAGTGTTATGTAACCGAGATTGCTGACAACACTAAATTGAGTGGAAAGGCAAACTGTGCACATGATGTGGACGGTCTGCAGAGAGATATAGATTGGTTAAGTGAGTAGGCAAGGGTCTGGCAGATGGAGTGCAATGTTGGTAAATGTGGGGTTATCCATTTGGAAGTTAAAATAATAGGTCAGAGTATTATTTAAATGGTGAAAGGTTGCAACATGCTGTTGTGCAAGACATGACAATGTAAGGCAAGCAATATAATCAATATCCAGGTGGTCTCAGAGAGAGAGAGCGCTCGTACAGAGAGCAAACAGCCTAGAAATGCAGCCTGCTCCAGTCGATGAGCTGGGTGTGCATCCCTGAGTGTAGAGTGTCCTTGCTGCAGCATTACAAGAAGCATCCTGTAAGTATAATTAATGGTAGGGTCCTGGGTAGTATTGCAGAACAGAGAGAGCTAAGAGTTCAAATATATCATTCTTTGAAGTTTGCGTCACATGTAGATAGGGTGGTTAGGAAGGTGTTTAACAGACTTGCCTTCATCGCTCAGATCATTGGATACAGCAGCTGGGCCATCATGTTAAGGTTGTACAGGATATTGGTGAGGCTGCTTCTGGAGTAACTTACATTTAGATTCCTCACAGTGTGGAAACAGGCCCTTCGGCCCAACCAGTCCACACCAACCCTCCAAAGAGTAACCCACCCAGAACCATTTCCCTCCTAACACTAACACTAGTGGGCAATTTATCATGGCCAATTCACCTGGCCTGCACACTTTTGGATTGTGGGAGGAAACTGGAGCATCCAGAGGAAACCCACACAGAGAACGTGCAAACTCCACACAGACAGTCACCCAAGGCTGGAATCAAATCTGGGATCCTGGTGCTGTGAGGCAGCAGTGCTAACCACTGAGCCACCGTGCCACCCTGTGTGGAGTTCTGGTCACTCTGTTATAGGAAGGATATTATTAAACTGGAGAAGGTTTAGGAGAGATTTACTAGGATGTTGCCAGTAATGGAGGGTTTGAGACTTAAAAATAGACTGGAAACGCTGGGACTTTTGTCACTGGAGTGTAGGTTGAGGTGTGACCTTAATAAGGTTTGTAAAGCCGTGAGGAGTGTGATAAGGTGAATGTCAAGAGGGGGAGTTCAAAACTAGGGGGCATATATTTAATATGAGAGAAGAAAGATTTATAAAGTACATGAGGGGCAATTTCTTTACACAAAGAGTGGTTTGTGTGTAGAATGAACTGTCAGAGAAAGTGAGGATGTAGGTACAGTTACAACATGTAAAAAACATTTGGATAAGTACATGATTAAGAAATGTTTGGAGGGATATGGGCCAAGCGCTGTGCTGTAAGACTCTATGACTCTAAGTGGCTTGGAGATGTGCTGTTGAAGATTCTTGTAAGCTGGTAAATGTTGGATGCCAATGTCCATGTGTAGCCAGTGCCCATGGAGTGTGACTTGAGATATTGGTGCAACTTGAAATATCCTTGTCCAATGTGGTTTCCTTTCAAACAAGCTGTGAGCTGATTCAGGTAACTGCTCTGTTTCCAGGTTTCCAGTTTGAGGTTTCTCAACTTCGAGCTTATTTGGCACATTTGATATGTTGAAAGCTAAATACTAATGAGGTGTGTTAAGCTGTTAGTAAGGAGTTCAACAAGCAACAATCCCCTTCTATGGCAACTTCCAGCTCCCTAATGAACATTTCACCACATTTATGAAAAACGATAAAAGATGGGTTTTGAACAAGGGTCACTGGATCCGAAATGTCTGATTTCTCTCCACAGATACTGAGACAGCTGCTGAGATTTTTTCCAGGAATTGCTGTTTTTGTTTCTGATTTCCAGCATCTTTTGGAGTTTTATGAAAGATGGTCATACTCTTCGGCGGGTCGGTGTGGACTGGTTGGGCTGAAGGGCCTGTTTCCACACTGTGAGGAATTTAATCTAAATGTAAGCTACTCCAGAAGCAGCCTCACCAATATCCTGTACAACCTTAACATGATGGCCCAGCTGCTGTATCCAATGACCTGAGCGATGAAAGCAATTCTGTTAAATGCCTTCCTAACCACCCTATCTTGATAGACTTTCTCATCCAATTTCTGGCCACAGATGCTGCACAGGGTCCTACTGTCCTATGTGTCTGAACATATCTCTTGTACTACACTCTACTGGCCTGGGTCTAGTCTCCCCTGATAGATGAATGGTCAAACACAAGTATAATATATGAAGCTGGAAAGGGCACTGCTTTGTCAGCTGGGTTCCTGATATAACTCCAGTACTAATTTGCAGTGTATGTTGTCGCACAGGGTTTAGCCTAGGTACTTTAAAATCACCCCATTTTGTGCTCCTGTGCAGTCTTTGGACAAAAGTCCAGGATGCACTTCTGGCTGCTTTTAGCTCATTTCTAATTTTGGACAGAATAGCTCCGCCCCCCTCCCCCATGACTTCCCCAGGCATCGCTGTCCAACCTCTAGCCCTTTCTCTGGGCCGGTAGCTAAACATCCCATTTCAGACAATCTGTGGAAAAGTCCCACAAATTTGTGGTGTCTGTGCTCACATAGCAATACTCTGAGTTCTCATTTGTATTCCAGCTGGTTGTTATACCAAAACATTATGATTTTGTTGGGATAGACCCACAAAAACACCACCTTCACATTCGCCTATCTCCGGTGAGACAAATCACATCGAGCTGGAATAGGTGTACACTTGGCTAATTAGTGCTTCCAACTATCGCATCCTGTCAGTCCAGCCGATGATACAACAGCCTGTATGTCATCATCCTGGGGAGGGGACCAAGGTGGTATCTGTTATTATTCTTATTTAATATTTGACCAAGTTTAGATACCTCCCCATCTTTCTCCACCTGTGAGTTTTTTAAAAACTCTTGTTGTCTTGGCCAAACTCCTCACAAAATTTACTTTTATGGAATTCTCCCAATTCCCCTTTTGTCAGTCAACTGCATGTGTGTCAGGCCTGACATTGGTTCATCCAAAAAGGCAGCTTGTTGCATTAGCATCATCCGGATGATTAAAATTTAGGCATGGGATGAAAAATGGCCTTTGATTTGGATAAGGTGAAGAGGAGATGACAATAATTGGCTATCTATAATACCGTATGGAGCTGGTGCCCTGTAGGACCAGCATGGACTGGCACAGCACCAGGCTTGGGGTGTGTTTTATGTCTTTTCTCATTTCTGGCTACCAATACAGTTTCTTAACTTTGTAAGTTGTGGCTTCTGTCCCTTTATAACCCTGCACATCATGGCATTGATAACTCACTTGATTTCAGTTCTTGATCAGGACCACGTGCTACGAGGTTTTGGCTGACTCGACCATCTTTAATCCTTCCGTCCAGCAAATGTTCAATGCAGGTGCGCTCCGTAAGAATTATGAAGGGGAGTTCAGGCTGATAATATAGGCAAAATGTTATTGCCCTGAACATGGCTAGCTAAGTGCTGCTCAAATGTAGAGAAGCCCTGCTCTACTGGTGACAGAGTCCGGGAGGCATAGGCTGGTCCGAGATTACTGTGTCATTCTTGGAGAAGCATAACTGTGGCATCGGTGGACTCAGCTTTCAAGGTGAGGGGAGTTCTGGGTCAGGTGCCTGTAGTGCCGGGGCCTGTGTAAGGGCCTGTTTTGATTCAACACCATCAACCATGTGTTGCTCACTCCATTCCATTGTAAGGAGGTCAGAGAGTAGAGTGGCTTTAGTGATGAAACCATCAATGCAGTTCAAATTGTATCCTATTAAGCCCAGAAAGGAACACACCAAGCTCACAGCCCAAGAGAAGGAGCAAACAGGCCATGACATCAATGCACTTCCCTTCTATTCTGTGTTTCTCTTGAGGTATCACAGTTCCAAGTACAAAAGCCGGGACCTCATGATCTGTGCCTTCCTGGGGTTAACCTTTAGTTCTAGGGTGGTGAGGAGGGTTAACAGTGTCAACTGTTCAGTCATTGTCTCTCCCTGTAGGAGACACCAAACATTCAACACCAAACAATCCGGTTGGGAAAACCTCTCCAGTCCTTGAACCAGCCTCTAATGAAATATTCATGGGGGATTGTGAAAACCCTGGGGCCAGCAGGTCCATGTGTATTGCTGACCTTGAAGCATGAAGGCGAATTTATATTGAATTTATACTGGCAATGTCAGTGGAGGGGAATAGACCAAAATCTATTACTAATGGCCAGTACAGTGAAATACCTTGCTCATGGGGGTCTGCCATGGGTTTGGGGGTCATCACTGCTGTCTGTGGTTTTATTTAGTTCCCTCTAATCGATGATGAGCCACCAAGAGCTGGTTTATCTACAGGCTATATTGGTAAATGTTACAGAACGAACAAGCTGCTAATAACCTTGACCACCTCCCCCTTTGCCTGCTTGGGGCAAGTGTACAATCTTTGCAGCTTTGGGTCCAATCTATCAGGACCTCACCTTCTTCTGTACAACTGTAGTTGTGTTTGTGGACTGGTGAATGCACTCTTGTGCTGCTGGGTCCTTAGTCATTCCCATGTGTCTAATCTGCAATTCTCCCCAGTTATATAGATTAACTGTTGCAATCTCTGCTGAGGCCTCACTGAACTTTGGCATTAGTCAAACACAACAATTGGCGAGGTCAAAAGATAAATTACACTTTCTCATAACGTCCGAGCTGAAAATATGCTCAGCGTCTTTGTGGAGATCAACCAACATTGCCGGGGGTGGGGGGGGAGGGAGGGGGTTGTGATGGCTGACAATGTCACCCAGTTTAAATTCTATGGAACACAGATAAGCACAGGAACAGGCCCTTCAGCCCACCGTGTCTGTGTTGAACGTGATGCCATGCTCAACTAATCCCATCTGCACATGGTCCGTATCCCTCTATTCCATGCCTCATCATGTGTCTGTCTAAATGCCTCTTAAACATTGCTATCATATCTGCTTTCCAAATGTCAGGCACCCAGCACCTGTCCTGGAGCTTTCTGCCTTATGCCTGAAGTGAGAAAGGAGGGAGGAACTGCGTGAGATAAAAATGGGCAGTACAGCTGTCAGTGTGGAAGTTATTGAGGGAAAGGTAGTGAGGGGTCCCAGGTGAGTGCATAGCCAGTGCAGAGGCCAAACAGTGTTGGGAGATGGTGGTGTGGAATGGATGTTGCATGAAACTGTGAGAGAAATAGATCATGAGATTTGGTGAGAGGTGGCTTGAGAAGCAGAAATGGAGTGAGAGTGAGGTAGAAAAGAGAAGATAGTGACATTTACCTTAGTTGGGTGAGGAAGATCATTGACCTTTTCCTTTCACTGCTGGACATTCCTCCAGACGACTGAGATTGCAATGACCCAGATGGCGACCTTGGACCAGGCTGTGGTAGGGTCTGATGCCATAGTGTCCTCTGCTGCTCCTAGGGAAAGGGAACATTGTGCTCTGCACCACCTCATCCACCAGGATCTCAGCGTGGCTGTCTGCAAATAGTCCACAAATTTCTCTGTTTTGGCCACCTCCCAGGCAAATGTCAGGAACCCTGCAGAACAGCTCTGGGTGGACAGTGCTGGTCTAGGTGCCTTTAAAAGATGGCTTGGGCACCACAGATGACAATTATTCCAGGATATCCAGGCAGCGATGAGTTCTTCAGGCTATGGTGAGTGGTAGAATCAGGCTTGGAGAAGCTCATGGGTATGTGGTATGTAGTTGGTGAGGAAGTTTGGGACAACAAACAAAATATCACATTAGCCCTTCTGGGAAGAAACCCACCATGAAACTCAATTAAATTGACACTTAGGAATAAACCTTATGATATTTTTGCTAAGTGTCTCACCACAGTTCAGTTCATTTCACTGGATGTTTTCCCCTTTAAAATTAACTGGTAAGCTCACCATTTGCCTCCCTTGCTTTTCACATTACATTTTGCTGTGAGTAATGATCAAATGTGATGTGTCAAAGTTGGGCACAACCCAGCTGAACAGTGGTGTTAGTACAGTAGGGGGAGGAAGGCTGGTTGGCCTGTCTGCACTGATGGAGCAACGGTGAAAAGGCTGCGGCTTGTGTACAACCCCTTGTCAAGCTGTCTGGCAGACGCGAGCTTAACAGCAGGAGGCTGGCGTGCAAGGGGCCATGGTGACCTGGTAAACCACTTCCCCTTCTCCTGAGGAACAGCTGAATGCACTTGAACAACGCAACATTATCCAAAGTGTCATGATAGAGGCTGACAGTCCCCCTCTAGCAAGACAGACCAGAGGTTAGAGTTGAGGACACTCTCAAGGATAAGTGTATTTTTGTTTTCGGCAGCATGCTGAGCTATACGAAGATGGGTAGATCAGGCCGAAACTAGGCTGGATTTTACAACGATTTTGCACGTCCTACCCGCTAGTTTTAAAGCAATCACAATCAATGTCAAATCCTCATTCCTCATCATCTTCCAATTTGTCTGCAATAAAAGGAACATCTGTCCATTGATAACTCATCAACAAATGTTTCCTCCTTGTTTACAAACATATTTGAAGCACCTTCTTTTGAAAAGTCACAGGTCTGAGACGTTAAACCTTTCTTCTTCTTTGTACACCTGTTGTCTAACCTTTCTGGGATTGTTTATAGTTAGATTCCCAGCACCTGCTGGTATTTATTACTACCTCATTCTGGCACTGGTTCAGGTGTAAAGAGAAGTAGCCCTTTCCTTGTCTCTAAGAGAAAACATTGATGAAAGGTTATTTTCCTGAAGGCAATGTCCCTTCAGAAAATGTGGTTTGCCCAGATAAATACCAATTGAAAAAAAAATCACCTCAAGATTCAAGAAATCAATATTTGGCAGGATGGTATATGCAATTATTCCCAAATAAGGACCTGTCTAACTGATAACAGCCTACCATTCTGACTGAATAAAATAGCCTTTTCTTGTAACTTCCAAACAGCACAGGGTGAGGAATGGGCATCTATTTGTGCTACATGTTCTGTGATACGATCTGCACTTGCCACAGGGAAAAGAAAGTTAAAATCATGTAGCCCATCCCTCACATTATCCTTACTATTTCAATGCTTCTAGCTAGTGTCAGGGGCTTCTGCAATACTATTTAAACGTCAGGTCAAAAGGTGTGGTGCTGGGAAAGCACAGTCGGTCGGGCAGCATCAGAAGAGCAAGTCAGTCAACATTTCCAGCATACATTCTTCATCAGTAATGTGTGTGCGTGTGTTGGGGGGGGCGGCGTGTGCGGCAAAGTGGAGGGGCGTGGGCTGGGGGCAAGGTAGCCGGGAATGCGATTGGTAGTTGAACATGGGGGGGTGATGGTGATAGGTCGGAGTGGAGGGTGGAGCAGATAGGTGGGAAGGAAGATGAACAGGTCGGACAGTTCAAGAGGATGGTGCTAAGTTAGAGAGTTGGGTCTGGGATAAGGTGGGGGGGAGGGGAGATCAGGAAACTGGTGAAATTGACATTGATCCCGTGTGGTTGGAGAGTCCCAAGGCAGAAGATGAGGTGTTTTTCCTCCAGGAGTTGGGTGGCTTGGTTTTGGCAGCGGAGGAGGCCCTGGACTGGACCTTGGTGGAGTGGGAGGGGGAGTTGAAGCATTCAGCCACTGTGTGGTGGGGTTGTTTGGTGCATGTGTCCTGGAGATGTTGTCTGAAATGTTCTGCAAGTTGGTGTCCTGTCTCCTCAATGTAGAGGAGACAATATCAAGAGCAATGGACACAGTATATGTGTTTGGAGTTGCAGGAAAATCTGCTGGATGTGGAAGGATCCTTTGTGGCCTTGGATGGAGGTGAGAGGGGACGAGTGGGCACAGGTTTTACATCTCTTGTGATGGCAGGGGAAGATGCTGGGAGTGGAGGATGGGAAGTATATCTCTGGTGATGGGGTCTGATTGTCAATGGCAGAGGATGATGCATTGTATCCAGAGATTGGTGGGGTGGAAGGTGAGGACCAGAGGGGTTCTGTCTTGTTGCGGTTGGAGGGATGGGGTTCAAGGGTGCAGGTGTGGATCTGGTGATGGGGGCTGATTGTAGGTGGCGGACATGGCAGAGGATGATGCTCTGTATCCAGCGGTTGGTCTAGTTGTTCTGTTTGTGGGGCCTCCTCCACTGCCAAATTCTAGCCACCTAATGTGTGGTGGAAGAACACCTCATTCTCCACCTTGGGACTCTCCAACCACATGGGACTAATGCTGATTTCACCAGGTTCCTGATCTCCCCTCCACCCACCTCATCCCAGATTCAACCCTTCAACTTGGCAACACCCTCTTGAACTGTCCGACCTGCCCATCCTCCTTCTGACCTATCCACTCCACCCTCCACTCTGACCTTTCACCATCAACCCCCTATCTTCATCTACCTACTGCATTCCCAGCTACCGTCTCCCTAGCCCAGTCAATGCCCCTCCCATTTATCTCTCAGCTGCCTGCCCAACCCCCCACTCCCCACATTCCTGATGAAGAATGTATACTCAAAACGTTGACACTCTTGCTTCTCGGATGCTGCCTGACCGGCTGTGCTTTTCCAGCACCACACGTTTTGACTGATCTCCAGCATCTGCAGTCCTCACTGTGTTGACACAACATATTCAAGCATTGCATCTGGTGTGGGCATCCTGCAGTTATACAAATCTTGGTCACCACTCTTAATTAACTCTCAGAGGTAGTGCAAAGGACTGCATGGTCAGACTGGATGAATCAATGAGAGAAAAAGTGGGGTCTGGGGCTGACCTTGTGAGTACGTGGATCCATGGGTGCCTCATAACGAACAGGGTCGCCCATTCATTTAAATTCATTGTGTACACATTATAGTATATGTGGATGTACATAAGGGCACCTCACTCTCCTTTTGGCCTCCTAACTAAATACAGTGCTATTTGCAAATTGAGGCTGAGTTTGGAGGCTATGGGAAAGATTGCCATAAATGGGATCTCTGGATTAGAGTGGTGCTGGCAAAGCACAGCAGTTCAGGCAGCATCCGAGGAGCAGGAAAATTGATGTTTCGGGCAAAAGCCCTTCATCAGGAATACAGGCAGAGTGCTGAAGAGTGGAGAGATAAATGAGAGGGGGGTGGGGAGAAAGTAGCATAGAGTACAATAGGTGAGTGGGGATGGGGATGAAGGTAATAGGTCAGGGAGGAGGGTACGGGAAGGTAGCAAAGAGTACAATGGGTGAATGGGGGTGGAATGAAGGTGATAGGTCAGAGAGGAGGGTGGAGTGGATAAGTGGAAAGGAAGATAGGCAGGTAGGACAGGTTGTGTGGACGGTGCTGAACTGGAAGGTTGGAAATGGGGTAAGGTGGAGGAAGGGTAAATGAGGAAACTGGTGACGTCCACATTGATGCGCTGGGGTTGAAGTGTTCTGAGACAGAAGATGAGGCGTTCTTCCTCCAGGCGTCGAGTGGTGAGGGAGCAGCGGTGAAGGAGGCCAGGGCCTCCATGTCCTCGGCAGAGTGGGAGAGGGAGTTGAAATGTTGGGCCACAGGGCAGTGTGGTTGATTGGTGCAGGTGTCCCAGAGATGTTCCCTTAAGCGCCCTGCTAGAAGACGTCCAGTCTCCCCAATGTAGAGGAGAGCAAAGGATATAATAAATGATATTGGTGGATGTGCAAATAAAACTTTGATCGATGTGGAAGGCTCCTTTGAGGCCTTGGATGGAGGTGAGGGAGGAGGTGTGGGTGCAGGTTTTGCAATTCCTGTGGTGGCAGGGGAAGGATGGGAGGGTGGGTTGTTGGGGGGCGTGGACCTGACCAGGTAGTCACGGTGGGAATGGTCTTTGCGGAAGCTGGAAAGAGGTGAGGAGGGAAATATATCCCTGGTGGTGAGGTCTGTTTGGAGGTGGCGGAAATGTCGACGGATGATTTGGTTTATGCGGAGGTTGGTAGGGTGGAAGGTGAGCACCAGGGGGTTCTGTCCTTGTTACAGTTGGAGGGGTGGGGTCTGAGGGCAGAGGTGCGGGATGTGGACGAGATGCGTTGGAGGGCACCTTTAACCACGTAGGAGGGGAAACTGCGGTCACAAATGGGATCTCCTCTGCATTGAGCATACCAGACACAGGTTGGATGATCACTTTTTTAAAAATCCTGTCATAATGTTGGCATCTCTGATAAGGCCAGCATTTGTTGCCTATTGTAATCTTTCTTGAGTGGTTTGATAGGCCATTTCTAGAGAACAGTTTAGGAGTCACACACATTGCCATGGGTCTGGGGTCACAGAGACATAGAGATGTACAGCATGGAAACAGACCCTTCGGTCCAACCGTCTATGCTGACCAGATATCCCAACCCAATCTAGTTCCACCTGCCAGCAACCGCCCATATCCCTCCAAACCCTTCCTATTCATATCAAGATGCCTTTTAAATGTTGCAATTGTACCAGCCTCCACCACTTCCTCTGGCATCTCATTCCACATATGCACCACCCTCTGTGTGAAAAAGTTACCCGTTAGGTTTTTTTATATCTTTCCCCTGTCACCCTAAAGCTATGTTCTGGACTCCCCCACCCAAGGGTAGAGACTTTGTCTATTTACCCTATCCGTGCCCCTCATGATTTTATAAACCTCTATAAGGTCACCTCTCAGCCTCCATTGCTCCAGGGAAAACAGGCCTACCCTATTCAATCTCTCCCTATAGCTCAAATCCTTCAACCCTGGCAACATCCTTGTAAATCTTTGAGCCTCATGTAGGTCAGACCAGGAAAAGAAGACAGGATTTTCTTTCCTCAAGAGCACCAATAAACCAAATGGGTTTTTAAACAATTAATAATAGCTTCATTGTTACCAATGAGTGTTTTGGTTACTAGCTTTACGAGACTGGTTTCATGATTACCATTACTGAAGCTAGCTTTATATTGCAGGTTTTAAAACAAACATTTATTGAATTCAAATTCCACAGCTGCCACAGCGACATTCAAAGCCTGCCTCCAGCAATATTATGACATTATCTCTCACTTGCATTCAGAGAATTCAAATTCACAGGCCCAGACACCCAGTATCGGGTTGCCTGTTATTTTCATCCTCTGCCCAACTCCACCTGGTGCTCTACACTATTCCAATGAACTTCAATGCAAACTTGAGAAATAGCACTTCATGTTTTGATTACACTTTATAGCCTCCACACTCAACAAATAGTTTCAGGTAATACCACTAGCCCCATTTTTTTTTCAATTTACAGTTCTTGGAAATGATCAATCTATTCTTGTTTACTTCTCCTCTAGTTATCATAGAATCCCTCCAGTATGGAAACAGGCCATTTGGCCCAACAAGTCCACACCAACCATCCGAAGATTAACTCACCCTGACCCATTTCCCTATCTCTACGCTTCCCCCTGAATGATGCACCTAGCCTACATATCCCTGAACACTATGGGCAATTTAGCATGGCCGATCCACCTAACCTGCACATGTTTGGACTGTGGGAGGAAACCAGAGCACCTGGAGGGAATCCATGCAGACTCTGTACTGTATGACACTATGACACGGGGATACTGTGCAAACTCCGCTCAGAGTCACTTGAGGCTAGAATCAAACCCAGGTCCCTGGCGATGAGGCAGCAGTGCTGACCACTCAGCCATCGGGCCACATCATTTCTCTAACTATCACATTATTACACTCTTTGCACCATTATTCCTTCTTACATTTGATCTCACCTGCTCCTCACCTATCAGGGACTTTCCCTTTCTTCTTTCCTTGCCACCTGTTTAAAACCTGTAACATGAGGGGCAGCACAGTGGTTAGCACTGCTGCCTCACAGCGCCAGAGACCCGGCTTCAATTCCCGCCTCGGGCGACTGACTGTGTGGAGTTTGCACGTTCTCCCCGTGTCTGCGTGGGTTTCCTCCGGGTGCTCCGGTTTCCTCCCACAGTCCAAAAATGTGCAGGTTAGGTGAACTGGCCATGTTAAATTGCCCGTAGTGTTAGGTGAAGGGGTAAAATGTAGGGGTATGGGTGGGTTGCGCTTCGGCGGGGTGGTGTGGACTTGTTGGGCCGAAGGGCCTGTTTCCACACTGTAAGTAATCTAATCTAATCTAATCTAATGACTGACTTTTTCAAGTCCTGATGAATGACTTGAAATGTAAATTGTTTCCCTTTACATAAATGTTGCCAAGTTTATTGAATATTTACAGTACTGTTTGTAATAATATTTAATATTCATTTATAAAATAACACCCACATACATAAATGAAATACTTAGAATATATCAAAAAATAATGAGACCATTCACCCCAACAGGTGGTGTTTATGATTAACACAGGCATCTTTCCATCCTACTTCTTCTTACCTTCTCACAATTCCCTTTACTTCTTGCTATCTTGTATTATCTAGTTTCCTACAAGTATATTACGGGATGGAAAAAAAATTTTGTAAAATCTTTACAACCCAGTATAATTCTGGATTATGATGTATTGTTTCAGATAAATCCTATCTGAATTAACAGCGTGGACAGAATTTTAACTATGCTGCTCTCTTTCTGATGCTAGAACAGGAAAGGGGCATGAACTCTGACCTTCCTTTTTCCCATTGGATTACAATTAAAATTTAAAATGCTGGGTGTGCATGACGCATGTGTGATTAGGTGCCGAGAAAGCTTTTCAGTTGGAAAACTTGCCACTAGCTGACAATTCTGTTGGTGCAGGCAGCTATAAAACAGTTTACAAGACAAACTGGGAGACTCACTATGGCCACAATTTTCCTACCAAACTCCAGTGAAATAAGATTTAGTGAGAGCACAAAGGTGGAATGGATATTATTAAAATGTAAATTTTACTTGTAAATATTTATACTGGCTTCACTTTATTCATGTGTACATTATGCTTATTAGCTGAGACTAGTTTAATCAAAGAGCTAAATGTATTGGCACGCCCCGTGGTTGGCACACACTGATGGCAACAGGGAAGTTCCAGATTTTTCTTTGTTGTGGAAGCAACAATTTCATGTTTTGTGTTCAGGAGGATAACATGGCTCCTGACAACCACAAACACACCTCTGACTTAATCTCTACATCTCAACATGGTGGCAGTCAGGATTTCAGCTCCCCCTGATTTCATCACCCTGCAATGATACATGTCCCATAAAATGTCCTTCCTTATCCTTTCGATACTGAGTTCCGTTGCATAAAAAACTGTAAACACAGGCAGCTTCAAAATACCAGTGAGGCTGTGCACCAAATCAGTGGGAGGAACTAATTCCCTGAGGGCTGGTAAAGAGTTCACTTCCAAAAATTGGCTTACCCATCTCTATCAACTGCTTCACCCGGTTCTTTCTGGGACCTTTGTTTAAAAGCTTATCTTCTCTAAAGTATAACTGCGCCACCCAGTGACAAAACATAGAATAAACTCAATTCATCAAAAACATGAGGAGAAATATGAAACACCCCAAATCCGGCTGGAGTAAACATACTGTAGAATTAAGACTGCAGGCTTGTGGTGTTGGGTGTTTCTTTGGTTGGGTGGGCCAGAGGGTGGCTGAGGTTTGAGGGGTAGTTTTCTCTGTCAAATTTGTAAAGTGTCAATTTTGGAAAGTTTCATGGACGGTTTCCCTCTGTGAGCCCTAACGAATGTTCTCACAGCATTTCCTCATTACACATGCACCAAGTCCCCACAGCATCCTGCTCGATTTATGCTTCCGCTTGTCAGAGCCGGCACTGACTACAGCTGGGATCTCTTGGGATTCTTGATGCCACAACCCCAGATGTGAACCTGGTCAAGCGTTGACAACCCACAGATGCTCTGAAAGGTGTTTTATTTGCCCTGGACATGTTGGAGAGGGTAAGTGGCATCCTGCTTCATCAACAGAGATGTCGGAGCCCTAAAGGAAGAGGAGGGAGTTACATGCAATGGAGGGTGCCCTGAGATTTTGGTGAGTGCATGATAAATGTCAGAGGGAGCAAGCAGCAAGCTGAGATTGCCAGGTTACCACTCCTTAACTTTCACATCAGTATGGAATACGGTGTGTAGGTGAGGCTACACCTGGACTACTGTATATTGTTTTGGTTCTCATATTTTAAAAAAAGATATCTTGGCATTGGAGGCAGCTCAAAGAGATTCATTGGGTTGGTTTCTGTGATGATGGAGTTGATTTATCAAGAACAACTAAAGACGCTAGTCCTTTATTTGTTATGAGCTTAGAAGAATGAGGGGAGATTTCATTGAAACATACAAGATTTTGAGGGGTCTTGACAGGATAGATGTAGAAAAGATGTTTTCATTAGTGGGGGAATCTTGAACTTGCAAACATTCTTATAGAACCAGGGGGCACTCATTTCAAACAAAGTTGCAAAGTAATTCCTTCTCCCCGAAGGTCGTGAATGTCTGGAATTCTCTAGACCACAGAGCTCTGGAGGCTAGATCACTGAAAATACTTAAAGTAGAGGTAGATAGATTTCAAAATATTGGGGAGTTGGCAGACAAGCTGGCATGAAAAAGGAACTGAGGCCTGGGGCTGATAAGCCATGATCTTGTTAATGTTGGCACAGGTTTCAGGGATCAAATGGTCTACTGCTGGTTCTATTCCTTACTACTGAAAGGACATTGATCCTGCTGTTGTTTAGCAGCAGCCAATCGAGCCTTCCATGTTTCTCACCTTCACTTCCTGCCTCTCCCAATTCCGACTTGCCACCTAACTCCACCTGCACTTCCCACTCCAAAATCTCTCACTTGCCACTTCTCTCCCAGTGGCCCCTTCCCTCTCCTGAATCTACATTGTGAATGATGGCTTGGGATAGGAGTGGCAAAAGGGAGAGAGAAGAAGTGGGTAGTGGCAGGCAGGAGGTTTACAGAGCAGGACCGGTGATAAGTCAGGAGAATTGAGGACAGACACACTGAGCAGCAGTTTTCTTTAAGAATTAGTAACTATGCTAAAATGAAAATTGTAGAAGCACTATTGCAGAAATTCTCTAATTTACCAACCATATTAAAAGTAAAAGACACTATTAAAACATACTTCAAGTGGGGGGCACATTCATAAGGAACACTTCAGCAGCCTGGATGATATTAATTCCCCATTTCAATTGACCGTCTGCCAATACTGCAATACAGAATCAAGTGCAATCACTATTTGCATAAACCAGCAGATTGCATGGTACTACTCCCACAAACACACACAGTGGGAATGCTTTTGACCGGTCTTTTAAATGATGGAAACACTGCATATTACTCATCACACAACCGAAAGCATGTGTCAGGAGAACATGCTCCGTTTATTTAGTGAGCACTGCATTTCTGTACTTACACAACATGCACAGAAATACAAAAAGCAGTAAATTCATTTCAGTTACAATAAAAATGTCTTCTGACAATATTGCAAGTTTTACAGCATAGCCAAAAGAACAAACATAATGCAAAAATTACCTTCAACTTCAACATTATTTTCAACAGTTTGTAACTTTAAACATTATTTCAGAGATAACAGTTACAGTAAAAAGAAACGAGAAAGGGAAAAATTACAAACAGTGTACATTTTCTAATACACATTTCTTTTTGAAAACTATGGGCTGCAAATTTGTCTTGTCCAGTGCTGTAAAATGTTGCCCATTTCATACTTCATCAGGCCCGGTGGTGAAGAAATCCAAACAGTGTTTGAAAGAGGTGGCTTCAATATGTCTACCAACTAAGACAAGTTTATCCCTCTATAAAATTATTCTGTGATCCGTAACTGTGGAATGTTCAAACAAACATTGATGACTGTGAAATGCTTTGAGGCAATTCATTATTTTGCAGTATAAGTCCAAAAATGTATTTGGCTGATGTATCTTTTGAAAAGCTGCACACCACAAATCAGTAAAGGTTCAGATTTGTTCAACACTATTTTAACCTCTCTCAGAAACATTCCAAAGTGCTTCAATCAGAAATAATGGCTATAGCAACTACTGCTGTAATATCACAATCGTTTTGCACACAGAAAATTCCAGACATTTTAACTGATTCTGCACCATCAATTCATTTATTTTGGGAAGGGAGGGGAGGGGAGGGGGAGGAACAGGAGGAGACAAGAGAGAGCAACAGCTAATACCTGATTTTAAATGAGTAAAAATGTCATGACACTTGAAAGACTCTGTTCTGCTTTACAAGTGCCCTGAAAGTTTTAATGTCTCCATAAACAAGCAGATAGGCATCCCAAATAAAGGACAAAACTACTGACAATTTAACAGTCTCTCAACACTCTACTGAATTGTCAGCTTTAATTATTAAAGAAGCAATGACTGATCACTAAGTATTTAGTGACAAAAACATACCTGTAAATCAGGTGATATTTTCCACTTCGTGAGCAATCATCTCATCTCATGTCAGTTTCTATTTAACCTTAATTCAAGTTGTAACGGTAAACTTCTTTTAGACAAGCAACATAATTCTCCTCCACTTGCAATTGCTTACTAAGTTTATGTTGTGAGGCCAGATGCAAAAACAAGGGCAGAAGAACTAGTCATAAACTCTTCACAAGGTTAAAATCTCTCAAAAATAATGTTAAAATAAGTGATACTGTTAAACATTACTGTGAAACAGACTGAAACAACAAATTCATGATGGATTAATGGCCCATGTAGCAATGAAAACTTGAAACCAACCATTGAATTAACAGACAAGGTCAAAGTTTGGACAGATTTGAGATAAACCTAACATAAATGGTAAATGTTAAAAGAACTGGAGCTTAGAAATCTAGATTAAAAAGGCATACACTATTGCGTACTTGGTCCGATCACATTATATTGCTCCATCACCTCCTAAATGAGGAGTGATATAACTAATACTTAGAGCTAAGTTTCTGAACTCCATCATGGATATGTATTCCAAACATCTAGCACCATCAGGATTCACTGGAAAGCAGCTTATCAGCTTCAGGAAATTACACTGGGCAACAGGTACTGGTCCAGGAAAGTAAACTGGAATATCTTATATTTCCAAAGAAAATGGTCTTATTTCTTTCTTCAATCAGTTCTTCTGCTTTCACTGCTGAAAACCTTGACTTCTTAAGCTGACACAGGCCATGATGTTTGTTGTCTACTGGGAATTTACAAGGTGCCCAATCTGCATGTCTAAAACTGGGCAAGGGAAGATTTGAATTTGTAGAAGGGATTCTCCTAATCATCAACCATGCTTCTGCCATTATTTCAAGAAATGCCATGGATTTTTGAATGAAATAACATATGGAAGAAATTGCATGGAAATTCAACTCTGAAACATTGCGTGGTGTCACAGGTCAGCTGATTCATTCCACAGTGTCTACCCTCACACCTGAACTCACATAACCAGAGCCATTTAACAGCACTAAGCATCAGGAGTCTGGTCAATTTCCCTTTGCCTCTTCAGTGCTGTTGCTAATTCTGGCTAACTTAACAAGAGAGCGTTCAATGGAACTTTTCACTACTGTAACCAGCTGACCCAACGGGTACTATGTCCTTTACTGACACCAGAAACTAGCCAATAAGACCAAAGGAATTCTAAATCTCATATCCATCATATTGTTCACAAGACGTAGCAATTGTACTAATTCTCTGCAAATTATCTCATCATTTCTTATAGTGGGCACCAGTTTAAAAAAGCATAGCATGCAAAGGAGTAGTGAAAACATATGTCCCCCTTTCTTTACTAAACGAACATTACTTGTATTTTGTCTGTAATTGGCTGGGAATGGTCTTGAGCTGCAACAAAGCTCCAGGAACATGCTTAGATGTGAAGGAATTAGAAGACATAAGCTATTAACATTATTGAATTAACAAGCTATGAATGACAACATCAACTCAGAAACATAAAGTGTAACACAATTCTAGCTTTCAAAAGTTGTTCTGCATTGTTTTACAAATTCTGACTTAATTTTCTTTTTACAGATGCTTTTCACTTTTAACAATCTTGTCCCTTATTGTGATACACTAAATGTGCTAACTTGAGAACCAACCATCCTATATCCATTCCTAAAGTATTTAGAAAATCAATCATTTTTATTCAATAGTCCTCTCTCCATTTGATGACCTTCTCTTCACAGAATTATCTCCTTAACTGCTTGTATAAAACTGAAGTAACATAGGAATAGAGATGGTGCCTTACAGGACCATTCGTTTCAGAATCATCTCAGGGGTGATCGTTTTTTTGCGCTGACTATTCACTGTGGTTAGCTCTTTGCTGCTGTCAACTGGTATGACCTCAATTGTGTGGTTAGAAACACTGCCTGTAAACTCCTGTGGCTCTGATTTCATTCCAGCTGCAGAGGCAGAATGGATACGTGAGTTAAAGATTGTGGAAGAAGTTGATGGAGAATGAGCAAATGAGAGAAGAAAAGGGAGTCAGAGAAAGATGATACATCAGAGAGAAAAGAAGAAGTCAAATGGAATCAGAGGAGAGAAATTTAGAGAGAATGTACCAGAGAAGGAAAAATAATAAGAATATAAGAATTAGGTGCAAGGTTAGTCCATTCAGTCCCTTTAGGCTACACTTTCATTCAACTCGATCATGGCTGACTTTCTACCTCAACACGATTGCACTGCCAGTGTTGGACTGGGGTGTACAAAGTTAAACATCACACAATACCAGGTTATAGTCCAACAGGTTTAATTGGAAGCACTAGCTTTTGGAGTGCTGCTCCTTCATCAGATGGTAGTGGAGAATAAGATCATGATCATAGAATTTATAGGTAAAAACAATGACTGCAGATGTTGGAAACCAGATTCTGGATTAGAGTGGTGCTGGAAAAGCACAGCAGTTCAGGCAGCATCCAAGGAGCAGGAAAATCGACATTTTGGGCAAAAGCCCTTCATTAGGAATACAGGCAGAGTGCCTGAAGGGTAGAGAGATAAATGAGAGGAGGGTGGGGGTGGGGAGAAAGTAGCATAGAGTACAATAGGTGAGTGGGGGTGGGGATGGAGGTGATAGGTCTGGGAGGAGTGTGAGGGAAAGTAGCAAAGAGTACAATGGGTGGATGGAGGTGGGATGAGTGGATAGGTGGAAAGGAAGATAGGCAGGTAGGACAGGTCATGGGGACGGTGCTGAGCTGGAAGTCTGGTACTGGGGTGAGGTGGGGGAAGGGGAAATGAGGAAACTGGTGAAGTCCACATTGATGCCATGGGGTTGAAGTGTTCCGAGGCGGAAGATGAGGATTTTCCTGCTCTTCGGATGCTGCCTGAACTGCTGTGCTTTTCCAGCACCACTCTAATCATAGAATTTATAGCCAAAGGAGTTTAGTGTCATAGAGATGTGATACATTAAACAATTTTAGATTAAATCTTTCATCTTTTAGAATGGGATATGCTGGATTCTGTCCTTTAAATGTAAATCCAATAACTTCTTTTAAATTACATTCTCAAAGTAGCTCAGCTTTTCAAACAATAGTGTGAAGTCTGTCAGTGTCCCAATGTTGAGTTAGACTGATAAACCCTCCGTATAGTTTTACATGGATTCATGCAGCTTTTTAAGCAAATAAAATGTAATTCTGCAAAAACAAATTCACCCCATAAACTTATATATGTGCGCATGTTGGAGCAGTAGACAGTGTGCAAGTGAGTGCGTGCATGTGTGTGTGTGTGATGGCGTATATGTCTGAGGGGTGCGTGTGTGGGTGTGAATGCAAGAGGTGTATGTGTGTGCATATGAGAGCTTGTGTATGGCAGTCTGTGCGCATGCGTGTGTGTGTGTGTGCGCGTGCTCATCCTCATCGATGATGTGTTGCAGGCTGCATAGAAGATTACATATTTGTTTGGCTTTCAGAAAGTACTGGACAACGAAGGGTACCCTGTCTATTGCAGCCCGTGTCTGTCATATGAGGAGGTCATTGCGGTTTCTCACTGTGGCACATTGGAACTGGGGGTTGATGATTTGAGTATCGTATCCTGTTCTTATGAGGGCATACTTGAGCACTTTCAAGTGTCTGTCATGTTCCTCCTCAGCCAAACAGATCCTATGTATGTTGAGGGCTTGTCTGTAGGGGATGGTTGTTTTAATATGTTTCATAGAACATAGAACAATATAGCGCAGAACAGGCCCTTCAGCCCTTGATGTTGCACCGATCTGTGAACTATTCTCAGCTCATCCCCCTTACACCAGCCCATCATCAATCATATGCTTATTTCAGGTGGAAACTAGAGAAGTGTAGCATCTTGAGGGTTATCCGTGGGTTTGAGATAGAGTGAGTCTGGGAAATTCGGCCTCGTTCCTTCAGGTGACCACCTTCCAAGGCAGACTTCAGGACAGGCAACAACTCAAAGTGGCCAAGCAGACACTGATAACCAAGTTCAATACACATGGGGATGGCCTCAACCTGGACCTTGGGTTCATGTCACACTGCAGGTGACTCCACTGCACTACGCATTCTTTCATACACACGCACACACACACTCCTACAGACCCATACACTCACACAGACTCTTTCTGATACACAAGCTTTCTCTCATATGCTCACACATACAGACCCCCCCCCCCAATACTCACACCCACTCACGCACCCTCTCACAGACTTATAGCCCTTTACACTCACATGCATATTCACACTCTCTTACAGATACTCACAACCCCCAGACACACATGCACACATGCACGCACACATATAAGTTTGTGGGGCGAATTTGTACTTGCAGAATTACATTTTATTTTAATCAAAAACTGCATGATTCCGTAAATTCCTTTCTTAGAAATAGAATCGGTCTGAACATTGGGGGCAAAGACAGACAGACTTTAACCTCACACCTCCAGTGCATTATCTGAGTTGACATGGCACCTATTGTTAAAGTTCACTTGAGAACGTAACTTTAATAAAACATTCTGGGATTTACGTATGAAAGAAATGAAACCAACATGGTCAGACTAAAAGATGAAAGACTTAACAAACAATCCAGGTCTTTTTCAATATATAATTTCAGTTAATCACACTATAAACTTTTGCTATAAAATTCTGTCTTACGATCTTATACTCCACAACCACCTGATGAAGGAGCAGCACTCCAAAAGCTAGTGCTTCAAAATAAACCTGTTGCACTATAACCTGTTATTGTGTGATTTTTAACTTTGTACACCCCAGTCTAACACCAGCACCTCCAAATCACTACTTCCTTATAGTAATTATACATATGAAACTTCCTAAGTAGTATTCCTAATGTAAAATATTAATGCAATGAGACCAAAACTGTGTACTATTCCAAATACAGTCACATTAAAACTCCACTCAATTGCAGCAACACTTCTTTACTCAAATCCTCCTGTGATAAAGACCAACAGACCACTTGCCT
The DNA here is from genome assembly GCF_047496795.1 of Chiloscyllium punctatum. Taxonomy (NCBI): domain Eukaryota; kingdom Metazoa; phylum Chordata; class Chondrichthyes; order Orectolobiformes; family Hemiscylliidae; genus Chiloscyllium; species Chiloscyllium punctatum. Next base: position 53,091,252 of record NC_092775.1, read on the forward strand.
TCCTAATTTCTTCCTGCATCTGCGTGTTAGCTTTCAGGGGTACCCTTTCAACATTAACACTTCCCAATCTCTCACCATGTAAAAGAAACCTCTGTATTCCTGTTTATCCAACAGAAATGGATAACATAATATTTTTCCACATTGTATTTCATTTGACATGTTCTTGCTCTCATACTCAGTCTGTCTGAATTCCCCTGAGAAGTCTCTTTACCTCCTCCTCACAACTCAGATTTTCATTGAGGCTTGTGTCATTAACAAACTTGAAAATATTAAATTTTTTTCTTACATACAAATAGTTATTATAGATTGTGAATAGCTTAGGTCCTAGCATGAGAATGGTTCATTTATTCTGTTCTCTATTTCTGTCCATTAACCAGTTCCCATCCGTGACACAAAAATAGAAAATGCTGGTGAAACTCAGCAGGTCCCCGAGCTTGCATTGAGTTTTGCTTGAGTACCAGATCAGGATTGAGACAGAGATGTTGCCAAGGGAACACAGGGGTGTGTTGAAGTGGCAGCAACTGAAAATTTGGGGTCACTTTTATGAACAGAGCAGAGGTGTTCCACAAAGTGGTCACCAAGTCTGCATTTCCTCTCCCTGGTGTAGACACCACATTGTGAGCAGTGAATACAGTAGACTACATTGAATAGTGGGCATGGAGATCAGTACTTCACCTGGGTACTTGGCTAGTGAGAAGGGAGGAGGTAAACAGGCAAGTGCACCTTCTGCAATTGTATGGGTAGGTGCATGAGGAGGTGCTGGGAATGGAGGAGGAGTGGACTGGGATGTCCTGAAGGGCATGCTTCCTGTGGAATACTGATAAGGCAATGATAATACATTGTTGGTGGCATCCTGCTGGAGATGGCAAAAATGGTGGCTTCATTGAATCATACAGCACAGAAATGCCCCTTCAGCAAATTGAGTCTAAACTGCCAAAAGTATATTACTTACACTAGTCCTATCTTTCCTGCTCTAGGCCCATAGCCTTAAATTCCTGATGAAGGGCTTTTGCCTGATTTTCCTGCTCCTCGGATGCTGCCTGACCTGCTGTGCTTTTCCAGCTCTAATCTCCAGCATTTGCAGTCCTCACTTTCGCCATAGCCTTAAATGTTATAATACTTCAAGCGCTCACCCAAGTATTCTTTAAAGGTTGTGAGGTTACACGCCTCTACTACTCTCCCAAGCAGCTTTGTCCATGCCCACGACACTACATTTGGGTGAAAAACGTTTTCCTGAAATCCCCCCTCAACCTCCTGTCTTTCACTTTAAAATTATACCCCACAAATTCTCTACTTGAATCCTCCTTCTTTCAAATAAAGATAGATGTGTACTCAATAAACACTCTATCAACATTCTCCAGCTTCACTCACAGTCTACCCACCTTGCTCCCTAATGGGCTCTACATTTTCCCTTGCTGTTCCCTTCCCCTTGATACACTAGTAGAATATCCTGAGATTCACCCTAATCTTGCTTGCCAGTGTTTTCTGACAACCCCTCTTTGCTCTCCTAAGTGTTTTTTGATCTCCTTCCTGTACTTTCTGCGGGGTTCTCTGGGCTTGTTGTTCCTACATTTTACTCTAGTGGAAACATGTTGGGCCTGTAGTCTACTCAGTATGTTCACAAATGCCTCTCACTGTGCTGCTGTACATTTGCCCTCAAGCTCATGATCCTTTGGATGTAGAAGTTGGAGGGGTGGGAAGTGAGGTCATAGGGAATCTATCATTGTTGGGGAAGGGAAGGGGAATTGAAAACGCAGAAGTGCAGGGAATGGGTTGGAGATGGCTGAGGACACTGCTAACCATGATGGACCACTGTGAAAGGTGGCATCATCAGAAGAGATGCAATGGAGACAGAGACTCTTTTTTTTCTCTACAGATGATGCCAGACTTGCTTAGCTTCTCCAGCACTTTATGTTTTTGTTTCAGGGGTCCAGCAGCCTCAGTTCTTTTTTTAAATCATAGAATCCCTACAGTGTGGAAACAGGCTATTTGGCCTTAGTCCACACTGACCGTCCAAAGAGTATCCCACCCAGACCCATTCCCCTACCCTATTATTTTACATTTCCCCTGACTAATGCACCTAACCTACATATCCCTGATCACTATGGAAAATTTAGCATGCCCAATTCACCTAACTTGCACATCTTTGGACTGTTGAAGGAATCCAGAGCACCCGGAGGAAACCCTCGCAGAAAGAGGGAGAATGTGCAAACTCCACACCGACAGTCACCTGAGGTTGGAATCAAACCCGGATTTCTGGCACTGAGGCAGCAGTGCTAACCACTGAGCCACCGTGCCTCCCTCACTTTATCTCAAATCATGCCAGTACATTACGAATGCTCCCATGTGCTAATTTCTTTTACTAAACTTTCAGCCTTCTGAAAATCCAAAGGCGTTATATCCATTTGCCTCATCATTTATTCTTCTAGTTGCAACCTTACAATGTTCTAATGTGTTTGTCAAACATGATTTCCCTTTCATAAATCCATATTGACTCTTCCCGCAGATTCTAACATTTTTCCTATTGCCTATGTCAGAATAACGATTATGTAATTTGTTGTTTTCTCAGACTCGTTCTCCTCTCCTAAATAGTGGCTGGCACCTATTACTTTTGTTGGAACCATTCAGTGTCAGCAGAAATTGGAAGATGACCCCTAAAGCATTCACTCTACAATCACCTCCTTCAACGCTGGGTTGTGTATCATTGTGTCCAGAGGAATTAACAATTTCAGACCCATTAATTTTTCCTGTAATAGTTGTTTATGAATACTAATTTCTTTGTTTCTCATTTTTATTGATCCCTTGAGTTGCTTGTATCCTATTCCATAAAAATAAATAACTAAGAGTTGAGCCTTACTTTTTTTTGGCTGAGTGCGAGCTGGGTGAGTTTTTTGGAAGGATTGTCACCCTGAGGTCCAGGGAGATTTCTTGCCATTCTTATCTAAGGTGCCTCATTAACATTTCATTCCTCACATCTGATTCTATCACCATCTCACCATTCACTAGATGTCTACTGAAAGACCAGCATCTCTGGCACATGAACAATTTTTTAAAAGGCCACAGTGCATTTGGATAAGCATTGACATTCCGAAGCTGCCCTGTTCAGTCAAGGATAGAAATTGAACATTTTCAAGAAGGGGAAGATGATGCTGTGGTTCTCTGACAATGACGTGGAGGTTCTGGTCAAGGGAGTGGTCGCGATGATGTGGAGAAATCGCCAACAGTGCCATATAAAGTTCAATGACTTACTCCATTCCATCAAGGTAAGTGCCACACTCTTCTCTCTGCTACTGAACCTTCACTCTACTGCCTATACTACACCCACCTCCCACCAAGGTTCACGCTGCAACACTCTTACTGCTGCCTGCAACATCACCACTATCCCTGCATGGCCTCTGCACTGTCTACTAACTTGCTACCAACTTTCAATGGCCTGCACTAGTACGCATTGTCTTACCACTCACTTGCACCTCATTCAATCCTATCTGTTCTAGGGTGTACGTTTGCTCGCTGAGCTGTAGGTTTGATATCCAGCTGTAGGTTTGTTTATGGCCATAAACAAACACATAGATCTAGATACCATCGATCAACCCCTCAGAAGACAAACAGGAAATGACATCACCACAAACCCCAGGAACCCCATCCAGGACAAACATATAAATAGAAAGCAGGAGACAACAGCTTCGCTTCACTTGGAGATCGCCACTGATGATGTTACCTAGCCAGGTAATGAAATGTCTGGATATCAAACCTACAGCTCAGCGAGCAAACCTACACCCTAAACCTCAACCTGAGCTACAAACCTTCACAAACCTTGCCCTTTTGTTCTCTCATTCAAGGAAAGGGACCAGGCAGGTGAAGGGGTGCCTGACTTTTGAATTCTCAGGCCTGAGGACAGAAGAAGACCAGGGTCACTGCAACAGGGAGACATCCATATTCTGCCAACCAAGTAAGTAGCGCTCTTCATTCCACTGCAACATTCTGTCAACTTGGTGGGAATGTTAGTGTTGGGAGGTGTGAGACCACTGTGACTGCCCCACAACATTCTAGCTGCTCGGACTCACAGGGTTGTCAGAGACTAGGTAGCTGCTCAGCCCAGGCAGGAGAAGACCCTGTGGCATCAGCAATTAGAGAACCAAAGAATGAGCCAGAGAAACAGTGAAGCACAGGCGAGGCCAGGGAAAGTGGGAGAGATGATCAACAGAAAAGCAAAGAAAGCAAGAAAAAGAGGAGATCCTGAAATACAAAGAAAAAGGAAGTGCAAGAATTAAAGAGAGAAGGAACCAGATAATTAAGATCAAGAAAGAAAGAGGTAAGTCAGGAAAACGATATAGTAACACTATGGTTTAATTACTGAACTAACAATCCAGAAAGCTATTTAAGGTCAGTTTTTTAAAAATCTATGAATATAAAGCAGGTGTCAGTCAAAGTTACCAGGGAGCTGTCCAATTGTGGTAAAAGTCGCTCTGCAACTGCACCCCCTTGTGTTATGCAGTGGAGTTGTTGCTTGCCTTGGTTATCTCAGTTGCAAATTTTACATGATCAATCTATATTTATTTTAAGTTGGCTTCTGGTCTTTAAAGCATTGCCAAGACCTGAGTGTCATGGTAAAGTATGTGAGTCATTAACTCCAGTTGAGAATCTGTGTAAAGAAAATGTTTAAAGAAGTGCCCAGGATTGGAAACAATGTTTCTGGAGCAGTATATTGGAGCCAAGCGTATCTGAAGGAGAACACTGGATCTAGGAGACCGAGGACAGCACGCCTGTAACAGTCTCCCCTGATCCATGCTGTGATTTTATGATCTGCAGACCCCATTCCCCAGCATCATAATCAGGGATGAGCCCACACCCATTCTGTTAGCTTAACATCTGGAAGACCACAAATGAGTCCCCATTTGTGGAGGATGTTTCTTCATGGACAGCAGCTAGCTCATCACATGGAGCAGTCCAGGAGTGGTGACCAGTGATGGCCTGCATCAAGTCCCTGATGAGAGCTGTTGCTGTAAATTGGGTATGCAATGGTAAGTTGGGAATGTGTGGGACTGTGCAGACTGTTAGACCCTAGCAAGTGGAGCTGGAAGTGGGGGTTGGACAAGATAAGGAAGACTGGGGAGGTTACACCTCCTCATTTCTCTGTCAAGAGACTAAGCAGCTTACAGCTGACTCCATAAGGTGCTTGAACAATTAGAGTGGGCTGGGAAGATCTGAACTGAGGACCTCAATCAGCCCATGAGCTGGCAAACCGCAAATTAACTTGCTGTGAGTAAAACTCCACCAGAGGTGGGTGGATAATTGTCCACAGCACTCCCCCAGTTTTACATTTATCTAGTTCCCTTTGTCTGATGACCTGGTTCCAAACTTCAGTCTGAAACAGGCAAGAGACATGTCAGAGACTTATACACATTGCAAGCCACCCAGGGAGTTCACGGATGTATCAGCCAAAATGTTTAACTTTTCATGAAGTAACCTCTTTGATATATTACGTGATTGCACTGAATGTTTCATCAAATACTAGTTGACTTGTGATATTTAGTTATTTTAAGAATGGAGGTAATTAAAGGATAGAAAAAAAATGGAAGCAGACTTAAGAGTAGATAGCCGACATTGAACTGTAAATCCTATGATTTGACACTCAGTCCTCTATATAATTTGAAGTTCTCTACCTGATTTTCTTTTATCCATTTTTTCCCTTTTAATCACATTTGTTTTAGTCAGAGATGTGGCAGCATTCTTGACGTGAGGTTCATCAGTTATTTCAATGGGTTGTTGAGTCTCAAGTCGAACTGAAGGTCCATCTGTCACAATCAAAAACTTCACAGTAGTGCACAATGCTGTTTAAATAGAACAATCATCAAATTTACAAACAGCTCTAAAATTGTGATTAAATGTGCCTGGACCTATATCTACCAGAGGGTGCATCCAAAATCGAGACACAACAGTTTTAGGAATTAGAAAATTCAGGTGGAACCTTTTTTTGTACCGAAGGTTGCAGACTTTTTCACAGTATGGTGCAGTGGCATTATTGCTGGGCCAGAAAAGCTACATAAAGATACATAATGGGCAACACAGTAGTTCAGTGGTTCTTATTGCTGCCTCACAGTATCAGGGATCCAGTTCTGATTCCACCCTTAGGCAACCGTTTGTGTGCAGTTTGCACATTCTCCCTGTGTCTGTGTGGGTTTCCTTCGGGTGCTCTGGTTTCCTCCATAGTCTAAAAGATGTGCAAGTTAGGTGAATTGGTCATGCTAAGTTGCTCCATAGTGTTCAGGAATGTGCAGGTTGGGTGAATTAGCGAATGGGAATGCAGGGTTACAGGGATGCGGTGGGATGCTCTTTGGAGAGTCAGTGTGGACTCGATGGGCCAAATGGCCTGCTTTCACACTGTAGGGATTCTATTTCGGTTACCTGGTTTCAAAACCCACCTCACCAGATGGTAGGAATTTGGATTTCATGAAATCATGAATTAGAAATCTAATAATGTACTTGAAACCATTTTTGGGATTTTTGTAAAATCCCATCCTTTATGAATCGGAATCCTCGAAAGTATTGAAATTTTTCGGGTATGTAACTAGTATAATTAATAAGGTGGAATCCATGGATGTGGTTTACTTGGACTTTCAGAAGACATTTGATTAGATCCCACATTAGAGATTAGCATTTAAAAATAAAGCGCACAGGATTGGAGATAATATACTGTCATTGATGCAGAACATGCGGGCAGACAGGAAACAGAGTAGGAATAAACGGGTCATTTTCTGAGAGTCAGCCAGTGACTACTGGGGGACCACAGGAATCAGTGTTTGGACCCCAGCTATTCACAATATAGATGAATGGTTTATATGAGGGAACCAAATGCCATATCTCTAAAGCTCGGTTGGGAGGGTGAGCTGTGAGAAGGATGCAGAGATGCTTCAGTATGATTTAGACAAGTTGAGTGAATGGGTAAATACACAACAAATGAAGTATAATGTGGATAAATGTGAGGTTATCCACTTGGTAGCAAAAACTGGAAACTGGATTATTAATGGCGATAGATTGGGAAAGAAGGAGGTGCAATAGGACCTGGGCAACCTCGCACACCAGTCGCTGAAAACAAGCAGGTAGTTGCAGCAGGTGGTGAAGAAGGTGAATGGTATGTTGACCTTCAAAGCAAGAAGATATGAATACAGGTGCATGTATGTCTTGCTGCAGTATTGGGGCATGGAGCGCACTGCCTGCAAAGTTGTAGACTCGCCAATTTTACAGGCATTTAAATGGTCTTTGGATAGGCATATGGACAAGAATGGAATAGTGTAGGTAAGATGCTTTCACAGGGTGGGCAACATCAAGGGCCAAAGGGTCTCGACTGCATTGTAATGTTCTATGTTCTAATTGTACAGGGCTTTGGTGAGACCATACTGAATAGTGTGTGCAGTTTTAGTCTCCTTATCTGAAGGTAAAAGGTAAAGTTGTCATAATCCTACCAGAGTTGAGAGTGTGGTGCTGGAAAAGCACAGTAGGTCAGGCATCATTCAAGGAGCAGGAAAATCGACATTTTGGGTCATAGCCCTTCATCAAGAATGAGCTCATTCCTGATGAAGGGCTCTGGTCCGAAACATCAACTCTTCTGCTCCTCGGATGCTGCTTGACCTGCTGTGCTTTACTAGCAACACATTCTCAACTCTGATCTCCAGCATCTGCAGACTCACTGTCTCTTAGTCCTACCAGACTATAGGAATGTTCTCACATTAAAAGAGAGAGAAAACTGATGGCAGTTTAATCTGATTGTCATCATGCCTCAGGCAAAGAGAAATGTTTAAAAAGAGAATTTTTCATGGTAACTTCAACTGGTGTGTGAACTGAACCCATACTATTGGCATCACAAACCAACCACCTAGCCAACTGACCCTCTCCTTATCTGAGAAAGGATGTTCTGGACATGGAGAGAGTGCAAAGAAGGTTTACCAGACTGATTCCTAGGCTGGAAGTCTCATATATGAAAAGAGACTGGATCGTTTAAAGTTACATTGGCTGGTGTTTCAAAGAATGGGGGAGGAATCTTAGAAAACTATAAACTTCCATCAGGACTAGATAGGGTAAATGCAGGAGAGATGTTCCAGATACCTGGGGAGTACAAAAACAGGGGTCACAGTCTAAGGATAAGGGCTAGGCCATTTAGGACCGAGATAAGGAGACATCTCTTCACCCAGAGAGTGGCTAGCCTGTGGAGTTCTCTGCCATGAAAAACAGTTGAGGCCCAAACATTGAATTTTTAAAAAGCAAACAGATATAGTTCTTGGGCTAAAGAGATCAACAGGTATAGGGCACAAGTGGGAAAAAGGGATTGAGTAGGATGATCAACCACGATCATGTTTAATGGCAGAGCAGGCTTGAAGGGCCAAATGGCCTACTTCAGATTAGATTACTTTACAGTGTGAAAACAGGCCCTTCCGCCCAACAAATCCACACTGACCCGCCGAAGCACAACCCACCCATACCCCTATATTTACTCCTTACCTAACATTACAGACAATTTAGCATGGCCAATTCACCTGACCTGTACATCTTTGGACTGTGGGAGGAAACCGGAGCACCCGGAGGAAACCCACGCCGACACGGGGAAAATGTGCAAACTCCACACAGTCAGTCGCCTGAGGTGGGAATTGAACCCGGGTCTCTGGCGCTGTGAGGCAGCTGTGCTAACCACTGTGCCACCATGCCACCTACTGTTATAGACCCAGACCAAATGCCTCCCAAAATATTCAGAAGATAGTCTAGACCTTGTTTTTTTTTCTTATTTTAAGAGTAAATGTAAGGAACTGTGTTCCAGATACTATTCCATTGGTCAGATTTCTGGATTTAAAGCAAAACACACTTTATTCATCCACTATAGTTAAAATATAACTAAGGAAAGAAGGAATTGGAATAACTTAACTCTACTGGAAAATTTAACAGAATAATAGATACGGTCAATATTACTAATTAACTGTTCCAATATAATAAAATCCCATGAAGACATCCTTGGCAAAAGGCAAATTCAGAAAACATTATACCAGATGCAACTCCTGTGGTAGGCAGAGAAGCCAGAGTTTTCAGCCGTACCAACAGAGAGACAAAAAACAGCTTCCCCCTCTTCAAAACCCCAGCAACAACAACTGAAAACTAAACTTCAAATCCCTGGTTCTGTGAGTGGGAGCTTGATGACAACCATTCAGGCTGCTTCTATTATTCCAGCTTTTAAAAATACACCCAATGCTTCACAAGTTGTTTATCTTCTCATAGACTGCTTGTCTCCTGTCCCCAATCTCTCTCCAAAAGGAATCAGGACAAATACACCTCTTAAAGCCACAGTATCATTATACTTCTCCTATTCTTATTTTCTGTGTTTCAGATCTCTACCAACTCAGGAACTATCTCTTTGTTCTTTGTCATCAATACCCACTTCAAACCTGAAGAAAGCCAGCTTATAATTCCTTCAGTGGTTGCTGTGGTCTTTATGTTAAATTGATGGGAACCAGCCACACTGTGACTCTTATAAACCAGTGAAAGCATTCTGAAAAAAGGCCTAGAAGAAATCTTCTGATCAGCAAGGACCAACTGAACAGTTCTCATAAACAACACTAATGAACTGCCTTTCTCATTTTCCTTCTGTTCGTGGCATTTATGTCTATGTCTGTTTGCGTGTGTGTGTGTGTAAGGGGGAGTTAGTAGAATAAAGTTGTAAGTTTTGTGTTATATGTCACTAGTTTATAATTGTTTACCTATGGATAGACTCTAATTACTTATAATAGCACAAAAATCTGTTTTGTACTTTCTGTCAACCTGGGCCTGAAAATCAGGTAAATTGGTGTACCTATTTTAAAATCTTTCAACTCTTGTGACGACTCCAGGAATAACAGGGCTTAATTTCCAGGCTGTTAGCCCAGTAAGTTTGAAACAAACGAATACAGCAAAATTAAGAACTATTTACTAGTGAGCTTAATAAATATGGTGATTAGACCTGTGTTACCTTTCTTAATTATTTTATTTTTGTTTTATTATTTCTATACCTAAGTGCTGCTCCAACATCCACAGCTGAAATGGAGGCAGCCTGCTGACTGCTATGCCCTGATACTGGGGATGATCTTGGTTGTTGTTCTTTGGGGTTCTAAGACTCAGAGAACTCTGGCCTGCTCAGGGGTGGGTTTTCTGCTCAGGGGTACCCTGCTCAGCTAGAGGCAATAGGATCATTGGAGTGGAGGTGGACTGGAAGGGCCCTGGGGTGAATCTCTGGGAGTGCCTCTCTGGTATTCCTTCTCCATGTCAGTGTGCAATGGCACCTCTCTTCTCTTTGAGGAGAAAGGACACTTGGAAAGAGGTCAATATGCTTTACTGTCCTCTTCTCTAGCCATTGCTGCACAGTTATCATGAGGTAAATGAAGATTCAAACACACATCTGTCAGCTACTGGATGCTCTGCTGGACTTGGGACTCCACGATGGTCACAATCTTTTCCATGGTGGAAGCCAAGTGCTCTCATGCCACTCCTTTACCCTTCACTCAAGTTAACACATAGCCTTTGTCATCTCTGCAAGATGTTCTTTTCAATGACTCTGCATCCCCAATAGCTTTCTTACGGTTGAATCATAGGTTCGCCATCTGCATGGTATGCAGCATAATCCTAGTCTCTAGCGGCCCTCTGAAAGTCAGAGATGTTGACTCTTATGATCTCCTTCAGCTGCAGAATTCTGACCACCATACCTTCAATTCACATATTCCATCTGATACTGAGGACTTCTGTTTGACATCCCTGTGCACCAGTGCACTTGCTGCTTGATGCCATTGTGCATGGCACTTTGCAGTAACCACATAGTGCCACTTAGCCTTGCACAGCAGAGAAATCCTTTATTCACTTTTGGTAGTGGATGCAGGTTCTGTATTGACCCCCATGACCACTAACTGCTACAATCTCCATCCTGGTCACCTTGGTGTGACAGTACTATGCCTTCAAGAGAGATTTGTTTTATTCTGATTTACTTGCATAGATGTGTTGCCACAGTGGTGCCAGAATGAGTGCTTCACAATCAGTGGGTAAACAGCTTTGAGCTCCCTGAGTGTTTTTCTTAATTGCACAAAAGAAACATGAGTGGGTGGAGTCAGGCTCACAGAAGGCGTCCAAGTTGGAGTTTTGGAGTTGGCTGCTGAAGCTGATACAGCTCTCTTTCTGCTGCAGGAAAAGCTTCAGATCTCTCTCTGCTGCTACTTTGTTTCTTTTAGCTTGCCTTTCTCCTGGACTGAAAGGGAGATAGCATGTGAGGAAAGTCTGTTTTGCTGAATTTGCCTTTGTCAAGGATATATTTATGGACTGCTGCAATATTGGAACATTGTAGTTAAACAAATTTTTATTAAGTATTTCAACAGATTTAAAGTTATGCCAATTCTTCTGTACTTGTATGTATTTTAACTATGTTGTAAGAATAAAGAATGTTTGATTAAATCCTCACGGTGGACCAATCGAATCATGTCCTGAACATAATGCCTTTAAATAAAATAAAAAGTTAGGGCCTAGGCCATCTCCATGATATATTTTGAGGGTTAGATTACTTACAGTATGGAAACAGGCCCTTCGGCCCAACAAGTCCACACCGACCCGCCAAAGCACAACCCACTCATACATTTACCCCTTCACCTAACACTATGGGCAATTCATCTAACCTGCACATCTCTGGACTGTGGGGGGAAACTGGAGCACCCGGACGAAACCCACGCAGACACGGGGAGAATGTGCAAACTCCACACAGTCAGTCGCCTGAGGTGGGAACTGCACCCGGGTCTCTGGCGCTGTGAGGCAGCAGTGCTAACCACTGTGCCACCCGGCTGCCCAAAATTTGGTCTGATCCATAATTTTGGCCAAATGTGAAGGCCTCCTTCCAGGGGAAGCAGGGATACTCTCACTTTTCTCAGACAAATTGAAGAAGAATTTGCAGGGAGGCATCAGTGAACCGGGGGTGGGTCACTCATTGCCTTTCTGAAATATCACTTCTGAACAGCAGGTGGCAGTAGCAGCTGAGCTTATCGAGCAGGCAAGAACAGAAGGTTGTGCTACAGTCTCAAAAACATCCATTCATCAAGAAAGACTGAGTATTCTGTCACACAAGGAATGAATGCCCGTCCAGCTGCCCTTTAAATATGGTAGTTTGAACTTAGAACTCATGAGTTTCAATAGGTATCATCTTTTTGTGTGTCCCTGCTGCATAATTCACCGTTCATTTTGGTCCCAATTAGCTAATTGCCTGGCCACTGTGTGGTCACACATAGTCAGCCCTCCTGTCCTGAGCAGGAAAGTTGCTCAATTCCCTGTCCCACTGCCAATGACTTCACTGTTATTAGAAGAAACTTGCCCGTGATCTTATTGAAACATGAAATTGTAGGGTTTTTTAATCAAGAACGACTTCAAATGATTTTGGCTCAATATTTAATAAAATGTACCTCCTTTTGCTTCAGCATTGTGGTTGTACTCCAATTTATTCTTCCTATTTCTCCTTTTCTTTGCCATAAACTTTGGATTTCCATCTTGTATCGTCACATTGCCACATCTCTCAGCATGCCTTTTCATGACATTCTCATAAAGGAAAATAGATTTGTTCAAATCACACAGGTCAATTGTTCTTCACTTCCACTGTCATCACAATCAGGAGATTATATAAGGAACAAATTATATAATGGGACAGTGAGCGAAGAAGGAAAGGCAAGACTTATACATACAAAACAGGAGGATGCAAACAATATTGTTTACAAGATGTTCAAATGGCCTCCCAATCATCTGAACCAGGATCAAAGATGCAGAAATTCATCTTGCGCAATAGCAATTAGCCAACAGATACGGAAACATGTAAGAATTAGATTCCTAACCATGACATGTCAATGAAAACCAGTCATAATTTTGTCATAATTTGGGTTCCACTGTCCTTACCTGAAGCAAGAACAGGAAGGCAGATTACTACCTAAATGGAATCAATTTAGGTAAAGGGGCAGTACAAAGAGATCTGGGTGTTCTTGTACACCAGTCAATGAAGGTAAGCATGCAGGTACAGCAGGTAGTGAAGAAGGCTAATAGCATGCTGGCCTTCATAACAAAAGGGATTGAGTATAGAAGCAAAGAGGTTCTTCTGCACCTGTACAGGGCCCTGGTGAGACCACACCTGGAGTACTGTGCGCAGTTCTGGTCTCCAAATTTGAGGAAAGACATTCTGGCTATTGAGGGAGTGCAGCGTAGGTTCATGAGGTCAATTCCTGGATTGGTGGGATTACCTTACACTGAAAGACGGGAGCAACTGGGCTTGTATACCCATGAGTTTAGAAGACTGAGAGGGGATCTGATTGAGACATATAAGATTATTAAAGGATTGGACACTCTGGAGGCAGGAAACATGTTTCCGCTGATGGGTGAGTGCCGAACCAGAGGACACAGTTTAAAAATACGGGGTAGACCATTTAGGACAGAGATGAGGAGAAACTTCTTCACCCAGAGAGTGGTGGCTGTGTGGAATGCTCTGTCCCAGAGGGCAGTGGAGGCCCAGTCTCTGGATTAATTTAAGAAAGAGTTGGATAGAGCTCTCAAGGATAGTGGAATCAAGGGTTCTGGAGACAGGATACTGATTAAGGATGATCAACCATGATCATGTTGAATGGTGGTGCAGGCTCGAAGGGCAGAATGGCCTACTCCTGCACCTATTGTCTATATTTATCATGCTTGTAATTGGAGAAAGGCTGAGATTTGCAGAAACTATTCAATCCAGGGGGGACAGCAATTGTTTATATTAAAAACAGAACGTTATTTGTAAGGTGTAATAACTGCAGAATAGAATCTTCTAAAAGAGATGATGAATGCATTGGCCTGCAACACTTAAAGCTATGGAATGTGTAGCAAGAAGTGTTAGAAAAATCATTAATGAATCAAAACCAGTTAACAAATCTACTTTAAAAGCTATAGTTTGATTTCAGGACACTAATATCTAGAAACATCCAGTCTGGGAGTGCAAAGATAATGGACTGACATGATTTAAAAATACGATTTCAATTTTCAAAAGTGAAGTATCTTGAGTATCTTGAGTATTTTGAGAGCTGTGAGGAAGAGAGACAACCTGACAAGGTCAGAGATTGTTCCATGTGAAATGTAGAAAACAAGAAATTCTCCAGTTTGGAATAACTCAGAAGCTTCTGAATTGTCTTATTGTGCTATGGCCATAAAATGTATTTGTGACTAGGGAATAGGACTAATAGAGATTTTAAAAGCATAGGCAACAGCTTGTGGGGCAAAAATGACCTCAGGTATCAAAGTAAGTGTTAAATATCTCAGTTCAAAGAACTGGATGCCTCATTGAACAACTGTAGTTGAAGACTGGTTTTCATAGAACAATATGATCTTGTCCTGGAAAGAAAGAGATAAATCCCGTTGTAAAAAGATGAGTCACTGTCCCCTCAAATTAACCTGGTCAGCTGCATCAAGGGGGAAGGCTAATTGCTCACTAGACGGTCGCATATGTTATTTCTCATGTATTTGTGACTAACAGGTGTATTATTAATAATTGAGTTATTATATTGAGTTATAGTGAAGATAGTAGTATTTAATCTGTGTTTTGAGTATTATTTTATTATTTATCATTTCTAAACAGTGGAATAACCTATCATGGATTAAAAGTTACATCTTACAAGGACTAAGGATTCAGCAGTTCTTCTCCTTGAATCAATGTGCAGCCAAAGACTGCTGAACAATGGAATTGATAATCAAGAGTCTACATGGGTGGCTCTGCACTCAGACAAATTGGCAATACTGTGTTTCCAGTTCAGACTATGCTCACTTTTGTCGTCACTCCTAGACGTGAGTGTGCTGCAGACTATCTCATATTACAGGACTTAAACTGTATTGCAAATGCAAAAAATAAGCAGGTACCTTGCGAGAAAAGCTCTTACAACATTGGGAGCAAATGTATGCTTCTGGGATGAAACTTGGATCGTGGTTCTTCTTGAAATGCAAATCCAGGAGCTGCTTCTGTCTGAAGTGCATATCGCAGTGGGAGCAACTGAATGGCTTTTCCCCAGTGTGGATATGTTTATGCATTATCATGTGACGTTTCTGTGCATGAAACAGGAACAGCAATTGTTAGCAATACACTGGCACTAAATAAAATTACTTTAGGAGAAATAAAGCAAACTATTTAATTCAACAACTGGAAATATTGAATTAAATATAAATTATTGGAATACTTAGCAGGTCAGGTGCACTGATTATAGACAAAGATCCTTCATTTGCCCAGATAACAGTCTACTTCAAGGTAATTCATTGTTGGCAAATAACTGTTAAGATGCACTAAAATCTGTTAGATGTTTCCAGTGCTTTGTGCTTTTAACTCTTCTCAACAGAGCCAGGTTAGGTTTCATTGATTGTTACCAAGCATTTCAGTCATATTAACATAGAACATAGAAGAATACAGCGCAGTACAGGCCCTTCGGCCCTCGATGTTGCGCCGATCAAAGCCCACCTAACCTACACTAACCCACTATCCTCCATATACCTATCCAATGCCCGCTTAAATACCCATAAAGAGGGAGAGTCCACCACTGCTACTGGCAGGGCATTCCATGAACTTACGACTCGCTGAGTGAAGAACCTACCCCTAACATCAGTCCTATATCTACCCCCTCCTTAATTTAAAGCTATGCCCCCTTGTAATAGCTGAGCTATTTCCATAGATAAAAAGGCTCGATAAAGATTTTTTCACAGATGATTGATTTGACAGGATGAATAGAGAAAGGAAGGATATCTCTTTGAAGAGTCAGAAACAAGTTATCAATTTCAACTAACCACGATCAGTGAAAGAAAAGAGTTTTCTTTATGCAGAATTGTTGGAACTCACAAGCAGAAGTTGAGATAGATACTACTGCATCATTTTAAATAAATCAATGACAGTCTTGCAAAAAGCCAGCACACACAGAATCAGCAGAATGTTGCCTCCTTCTGCTTTTGTTTAATTGTAACAGGCCAGGTGGATAAAGAGAAATCTATAGATGTGATGCACCTGGATTTCTGAAACACATCTGCTAAGTTGCCAGATCAAAGTCTGCTAAACAAAACAAGATATCAAGGCACAAAATGTAACATGGCTAGCTAACATGAGGGAGAGGATTAAATTGATCATTTTTAGTTTGGCAAGCTATGACTAATGGGATCAGTGCTGGGAGCTCAACTATCTGCAATCTGTATGGGGTCCCCAACTTACGAACATCTAACTTATGAATGCTTATACTTACAAACACAATCCCAATATGGGTGTAATTTTAAACATCCAACATACAAACATTTCCTGTACTCAAGAACAGTTGCTTCATATTGTCCTGTACTGTGTTTCTACTTGCATTATGATCAACTTGTAAACAAACTCATGAACAGAACCTGTTTGCAACCCAGGGATTGCTGATATAACAATGGCCTGGATGCAGGGGCTGAATGTATGATAGCAAAATTTGCCGATGACACCAATACAAGTAGGAAAGAAATTGTCAAAAGTAGGCAAACAGTGCTATATAGTGATACAGATAGGATAAAGATCGAGTAACATTTTGCAGATGGAATATGTGCATAATGTGGAAAAATGTGAACTTGTTCACTTTGGCAGGGAGAATAGAAAAGATATGTTAAGAACTTGCAAGACAGTGTGATACAGAAGCCTCTAGGTGTCCTGGTACATGAGTCACAAAAACGTTAGTGTGAAAGTACTACAAGTGGAAAGCGACTGGAATGATGTTATTTATTACAATGGAAATGAAATATAGAAGTGGGAGGTTTTAATGCAGCTGTACAAGGCCTTTGAGAGACCACAACTGGAGTGCTCTGACATGTTTTGGCCTCCATATTTGGAAAGGATATCATTACATTAAAAGCAATTAAAAGAAGGCTTCCTTGGCTTATTCCTGGAAATTTCTGATCTGACGGAAATATGTTGAACAGGTCAGAACTATTCCTAAGTGAAACAAAATACTTAGGGGACTTGATACAGTGGTTATAGATTTTTCTTTTTGTGGATGAATCTAAAGCAAGGGGATACAATTTAAAGAGGGCTCCCTTACAGATGAAGCTGAGGTCCATTTTTGCAATAGTCTGTAGAATTCTCTTCCCAGGGAACAATGGAGGCTGGGTCACTGAATTTATTGAATACTGAGTTAAAGAGACTTTTGAAAGACTAAAGAAACAAGAGTTATGGGGACAGGCAAGAAAATGTTGAGTCCAGAATCAGATCACCCATGATCATATTGAATGGCAAAGTAAGCTTGAAGAGTCAAATATCCTACTGCTGCTCCCAAGTCCTATGTTCTACTGGGAACATTTTCTACTTTGGTCAGCAGATAGGACCAATGATCAATTTTCCATTGATAAAATTTCAAATTTGAAAAGTGCCATACCCTTCAATTTAGAAGTATCTAAATCCAAACTGAACGGAACAATCACATAACTAACAAATGTGTACGTCAGTGATGTTGATCAGGACCGGGGCAGTATAAAGCCCAGTCTATGAATCTTGCATAGCACTATCTGGATTCCAGTCAAAAGCAGAAATGTCCTTCAGTGACTCAGTGCTATCGAATGAAGAAAAACCAACTGTACTCCTGCTCTTTTTCACCATCTATAAGAGGTATCATCGTCATAAGCAACTATTTGCTAATGGGCCACGTGGTGGCTCAGTGTTAGCACTGCTGCATCACAGTGCCAACGACCTGGGTTCGAATCCCGTCTTGGACGACTGTCTGCACATTTGAGTTTGCACATTCTCCCAGTGTCTGCGTGGCTTTCCTCTGGGTGCTCTGGTTTCTTCCCACAATCCAAAGGTGTGCAGGTCAGGTGAATTGGTCATGCTAAATTGCCCTTAGTGTTAGGTGCATTAGTCAGGTATAAATATACGGTAGGGGAATGAGTCTGGGTGGGTTACTCTTCGGAGGGTCGGTGCAAACGTGTTGGGCCAAATGGTCTGTTTCCATACTGTAGGGAATGTAACCTAATGAGTACAATTATTCACCTAGGAAATTAGGTGTAAGAGGTGACTGTCAGCTGAGAATGGAAACCCCTGCAGTTGAATAGTTTGATAGCTTCCATCAGAAAAGGTTTGGATTTATTTTCTGGCTAAACAGGCAGCATTACAAAGTGATAACACACGCTGTCACTCCATGGTAACAGAAGCTGAGTATTCAGAAATTGGGTTTGGGATCCTAGCATCAAACAAAACATATAAAGTTGGAGTAGACTATACCTTGAAACATTTCAGCAGTATACCTGTTTACATGCATAATCACACTGGTCACACTTGAAACGTTTCTCATTCCTGTGGGTCTTTTGGTGTTGGATGAGTGCATAGCGTTCATGGAATGTAGCATCACAGTAACGACACTTCATGCTTAAGCTTGTGTAGGAATGCTGCTTTCGTAAATGGACACCTAAAATTGCAGATACAAGTGACAATTTTTAAGAAGTTGATAAAAAATGAAGTCTCAATTAATGAATTACCCTCAGCAATTTTAAAAGGAGACAGGGTAGATTATGAAGATGAGAAACAGATGTAAGCTATTTGGTTCCTCAAGGTAGCTCTGCCATTTAATAAGAATATGGCTGAGAGAAACTGTGTTCCCTAGTTCTAGACCGCCCTCCACCAAGAGGAAACATCCTCTCAGTATCTACCCTGCCAAAGCCCTCACATATTTCATCCTTCTAAAATCCAATGTGACGTGTAAGCTGGAGAACTATTATTTATTTTATTTGTTCCATATCTTCCAGAAAATACAGCTACAATGAAACAGGCCTGCTGCCCAGACTGCCTCTGCACCCAGAAGCTTCTGCCTTTGTTCAAGGGCTGCCGCACAAATTCCCATTTTCATCATACTCCTATCACTCCAGAACCAAACTGAACTTCCTGGGCACTTTCTCTCAGGTTGGGTTTATGTAGCCAGGATTTTTCCAACTCTGCTCGAGTCATGAGCAAAAATTCATGCCTTAGTTGCAGTTTTTATTGTGAGGTAAACTGAAGGGTGAACAATCATTCATCTAAAATTCAGGAAAGGTAAGCAAAACCTGGCATTTAAAGAAGCTGACAGATGCATGATGACCACTGAAAGATGGCTATAACAAGGCTATTTCCACATTATCAGTGACACTGCTTTTCCTTCTGGAACAAGGTGAAATGCTCTTGTTGTCTCACACATGAACTCAATGTGAATTTAGAAAAAGACTGCTTCAGTAATCTCAAGGGCAAGGCCTACTCACGTTAGCTTGTCCAAGCAGACAGCAGTCAGCCAGATTGTCCTCAATGAACTGTTATAACCAGACCAGGGTGAGATTCCACAAGTCATCAAATTTCCAAAGTGGATACCCCAAATTGTTAAACACCTACCTAAGGAGGGATTAGCTGGCCTTTATAGACCCAGCCCGTCAGCTGGTCACAATAAACTTCCAAAGGACCCCCTCACTTATAGATATCATTCTCCAAAATCAAATAAGTCGATTTGACCAGGTTTTCTTGAATTAACAGAAGAATGTGGTCGGCACAGTGGATAGCACTGCTGCCTCATAGCGCCAGAGACCTGGTTCAATTCCCGCCTCAGGTGACTCGCTGTGTGGAATTTGTACACTCTTCCCGTGTCTACGTGGGTTTCCTCCCACAATCCAAAAATGTGCAGGTTAGGTGAACTGGCTATGCTAAATTGCCCGTAGTGTTAGGTGAAGGGGTAAATGGTCTGGGGGAGTTGCGCTTCGGCGGGTTGGTGTGGACTTGTTGGACCGAAGGGCCTGTTTCCACACTGTAAGTAATCTAAAATAATGTTTATTAGTTATTATTCACACCCGCAGATTAAAAGTAAGTAATAAAAGATAAAAATTTAAAGGTCTACCATTTAGTCTCTGGGTCATTTGTGAAGAGTAGATAATGAAACGTTTATAGTCGAACAGTCACTTTAGAGATTCTTGTTTTGCAGGTTGATTGAAATTCTACTGTGCTGTTTCAGTTTCACAGATAGACAGCTTCTTATACTCAGAGCGAAGCGATCCTTTAACTGCAATGCAGGAGCGACTAGTGAATAGTTTTTCAACTGTGATTTTCACATAATACTAGCTCTTGAATCTTGGCTAGTAGACTCTAGTGTCTCAGCTCCTCCTTCCAGTAGCACCACCCTAATCCTAACAGTGTTGAACTGACTTCTAACCCTTTTTCTTTTGTATTTTTGACAGTGTAAGTCATAAAGCATGCCTCTCACCTCAACTGCTGCCTTTTTGCCCATCGTGTTTCAGTTTTGCCCAAGAGGTTTCAGTTTCTGTAATTCAGTTTGTAGCTGTTTTTATTCATTCATAGGACATGGGTGTCTCAGAATGGCCAGAAGTTTTATTCCTCGTCCCCAGTTGCCCTTACCACTCTAGTCAATGTGCTGTAGGTAGACCCACAAAATCCTTAGGGAGGATGTTGACCCAGTGACACTGAAGGAACAGTAATATGTTTCGAAGTCAGGATAGTGAGTGGCTTGGAAAATTTGCAGGTGGTAGTGTTCCCATATATTTGTTGCCCTTTTCTTCTAGATGGTAATGATCATGAATTTGGAAGATGCGGCCTTAATAAGTTACTGCAGTGCATCCTGTAGATGGTAGACACTGCTGGCTACAGTGAATGTTTGTAAATATGTTGCTAATTAGGTGGTTTCTTTGTCCTGGATAGTGTCAAGCTTCTTGAGCATTGTTGGAGCTGCACTCATTCAGGCAAGTGGACAGTATTCCTGACATCTGCCTTGCAGTGGACTGGCTTTGGGAACTGAATTAGATAAATTACTCAGGAGATGAATTACTTGCTGCAGTATTGCTAGACTCTGTGTGCTGTTGTAGCTACTGTATCTATTGGTCAGTCCAGTTGAGTTTCTGGTCAATAGTAACTGCGCACCCCACCCCCCCCAGAATGTTGACAATAGGAGATTCAGTGATGTTAACATCACTGAATGTCAAGGGTAGCAGTTAGACTCTCTCTTATTGGAGATGGTCATTGCCTGGCATTTGTGTGGCATAAACTTTACTGTTGCTTTTCAGCCCAAGGTATATTATCCAAAGTCTTGTTGCATTTGAACATGGACTGCTTCAGTATCTCAAGAATCACAAATAGTCTTGAACATTGTGCAATCATCAGCAATCATCCTTATTTATGGTCCTATGATTGAGAGAAGGTCACTGATAAAGCAGCTGAATATGGTTGGCCATAGGACACTATCCTGAGGAATGCCTGCAGAGATATCCTCAAACTAAGATGACTGACCTCCAATAACCATAACTATCTTCCTATGTTCTGGGGGAACTCCAACTCGTGGGCAGTTTTCCTCACTGTCCACTGATTCCAGTTTTTCTAGGGCTCCTTGATACACACTTGGTCTAATGTAGCCTGATGTCAAGGGCTTTCACTCTCACCTCAGGAATTCAGCTCTTTTGTACACGTTTGAACTAATGCTGTAATGACATCCCAGAGCTGAGTGGCTCTGGTGCAATCCAAACGGGGCATCAGTGAGCAAGTTGTTGCTGAGTAGGTGCTGCTTTATAGCACTTCTGATGCAACCTTTCATCACTTTACTGACGATCAGGAGTAGACTGACGGAATGGTAATTGGTCAGGTTGGAGCTGTCCTACCTTTTGTGCACAGGACATACCTTGGCAATTTTCCACACTCCGATAGATGCCAGCAACCGTACTGGAACAGGTTTCCATGCCCATGTTTAACCTTGTGCCATAAGGCATCATGGCGTCCAGAGTTAATATTGAGGTTTCCTGGGGTAACTCCCCCAACTGCATACTGTAGTCCTGGTACCTCTGCCCTGCCCTTGGGATGGGGCATATCCAGGGCTAGTAATCGTAGTGTGTGGAATATTGTAAGTATGATTATGTCTGACTGTTGTTTGATTATTTTGGCACTTATCTCCACATGTCAGTCAAGAGGAAGGGTGGACAAGACTGTTCTTGTCATTGTCATTTCCAGTGCCTAGGTTGATGTGAGGTGGTTCATCCAGTTTTATTTTTTTGTAGTCAGGACTGTTCCCTCCCAGTCAGAGAATACTTTAGTGGTCTGGGACATTGAACCTCAGACCTTCGGATGACCATCCTCAAAGGCGAACTTTGGGACAGGCAACAATACAACGTGGCCAAATCAGAGGCTGACAGCCACGTTCAGTACCCATGAGAAGGCCTCAAATGGGACCTTAGGTTCATTTCACACTACTACCACTGCACTATGTACACACAGGCAGACACACATTTACATACAGACACACACTCACAGATAGACAGACACTCCTACAGACACACACACTCCTACAGACCCAAGCACTCACACAGACCCCCTCTCATACACAAGCTCTCTCTCATATGCTCACATATACACTTCCACACTCACGCAAGCACCCTGTCACAAACTTATATTCCTTTAAACTCAGACTCACACACATACACGTACACCCACTGTCTCACAGACACTAATATCCCTCCCCACATGCGTATATATATACACACACACACACACACAAGTTTGTAGGATGAATTTGTACTTGCAGAATTATATTTTGTTTTGCTCAAAATCTGCTTAAATCCATATAAGATTCTGTAATTCCCTTTTTAGATTAGAATCAGTCTGAACATTGGGGCACATGCAGCCTCACACAGGGCAACTTACACCTTCAATGCATTATCTGGGCCAACATGGCACCTATTGTTAAAGTTCATTTGTGAATGTAACTTTAAGAAAGCTCTGGAATTTACATATAAAAGAACTGAAACCAACATGCCCATTTTAAAAGTTGAGAGACTTAACAAACAATCCAGGTCTTTTTCATTATAAAATTTCAATAACATCACACTGTAAACTTTTGCTATAAATTCTGTGTCCTACGATCTTATACTCCACAACCACCTGTTGAAGGAGCAGTACTTCCAAATAAACCTGTTGGACTATAACCTGGTGTCGTGTGATTTTTAACTTTGTAGAGATTGATACTACTGAGTGGCTTGCTAAGCCTTTTCAGAGGGCAGTTGAGATTGCTGCATTGCTGTGGCTCTGATGTCACATGTAACCAAACAGGATGAGGACAGCAGAATTTATTTTCTGAAAGACGTTAGTGAACCAGATGAGTTCTTCCGACAATCCATGGTTATCAGTAGATTCTTAATTTCAGATATTTTGTTGAATTTGAACTCCACCATCTGCTGTGGTGAGATTCAAACCAAAGTTAATTAGCTGAGTTTCTGGATTAAAGATCTAGCAATAATACAACTAGGCTATCCCCTCCATCTACTATAATAGTGCCCTATTTAACTGGGAATAATGTGCTGATAGTCATGACCCACTGTTCCAAATGTCAGCACAAAATGTATAAAAATCCCAATCAGCTACTAAAACCCATTATGCCTGACTCTTACAAAGAACAAAAGTAAACCACACAAATTTCTTCAAAAATAATAAAAAGACCTCCCTTTTTATTCTAAAACACAAGAAAGTGAAAAATAATCTATAAATTAAGCAAAATAAACAATATCTGTTCAAAACAAACAAACTCAAACATGTAAACAAATTTCCAAAGATAAAAAATCAAGGCCATAAGATGTAAAGTTTTTATTTCTGATTTTTTTGATTTTGATTTTTGATTTTTTGAACAGAGTGACACTGATGACTGTATGGTGATGGTTGTCCTTCAATGTCTGAACAAGTGGATATAGGTCTTTCCTTGTATGAATTTTTTCTTTAAACTTTCTTCAGTTTTCTGTCTTTATCCTCACACAGAGAGAAAGTGTGTTGATGGCTTTCTGTCTGTAGGCTATGGATGCTTTTCACTCTCTGCTGCCTTTGGCACTTACAGAATTGTAACCCTACAGCTCAACCAATCAGAAACTGCTGTCAGGCAGAAATCAGAAACTTTAATGTTTCTTGGTGCTAGTCAGTCTAAGCAACTGCCTCATTTTTTGGCTTTCAGAAAGCAACATTGTATTGCACAGCTAAACAATATGCAACACTTGTTTTTCATGTTTTAAAACATTTTCAATTACAGCTATCCAAATTCTATTTCAGTTTATATTTCTGAAAAATATGGAATTTCTACAGTACTGCCTTTTCTCCCTTTAAACTCAATCCGTTCAAGTTTCCTTGATAAATGACTCATGGAATACAACTCTAAGTACTGTATGCATATTGTCAATTCAATGGCTCATCCTCCCAAATTACTAATCATTCATATTCACTCACTGGCACATTTCGCTATCTCTCCTGTTCATGCCTGGCCTTCCGTTCACTTCCACTTGATCACATTGTCACATTGCAGGAATGACTGGCACCCGGCTGTGGGCCAGCACCAGCTAGAAGTTGGAAGACATCATGCTCCTCCTTCTCTATGAGTACAAGATTCTTGAAGTGGCTAGAGAGGAGCATGATGGCTCATACTGGGCCAAAGACAGACCAAGCCAAGCTTCACTGTGTTTTGTTGTGTGGCTCTCCCATTAACAATAGTAGTACTGCATTCTTAATCTGCACAAGTCTTTATCCCTTTTAGGAAACCAATTACCTCTTCTCTCATGCAGATTCCAGTGGCACCCAGTGCACCCCAACTAATGGCTCAGTGCCAGGAAACATCATCCCTACCTGTCAGAAAGAAGCCACCGAACCCTCAGAGGATACAGGCAAGCTTTCACCTGCAACTTCTACCAGCGAAGCGACTTTTACCTTATGGGTACTTCTAGATCAGACCTGGGAGCACAACCTTGTCAGCACATCAATAAGACATCTCTACAGCTGGTTGAGAAAGACACACCCTGGTTGCTGGAACTCAGTCAACTCCGAGGTACCAGGCACCTTCAAAGCCCCAGACAGAAGATGATGTTATGATCTCTACCATGAATGATTTTGTTAAAATCCACAGAAAGGTATGGGAACTGCATGCAGGTTCTGTCAGCGGCAGATGGTAAGCTGAGCCCAACAGCATCATCAGTAACGTATGGTTGCAGCATGCACATGTTTGACAATCTCCATGGCGACTGCCATGGGCAGTCAGGTTCAGTACTTGCTACAACTATATACAGACCTGCAATATTTCAGTTGAGCCACAAGTTCTCAGTATCAAAGGCCCAGTGACAGGGGACAGAGGACTTAATCTCACTCTAAGGAGCCCTTTCTCAAGGTAGTGGTGCCAGCACAGGAAGAAGAGACACAGACAGGACTTCTTGGAAGCTTTATTACAAGGTGCTCCAAAGATGCCCAGCTCCTCTATCTCCAATTGTAAAGGCACAGAAGATCAAGCTGAGGTCGGTGACCCTGCAAATGGACTGGAACTATCAGTAAGCCCTGTCCTACAGGCCAAAGGGCATCAAGGAACAACAATCCAAGTCTTCCAGGCCACCAGGACCAATCACAAAGCAGGTCCCCTTCAATTGTAGAAATCAGGACTGCATTTAGATGAAGTGGGACACAGAGGAAGAAAAAAGACCTTACCGACGTCATGTAAGTGCATCATTGAAATATCACTGTAAATAATTCTCATTTTTAATTGCACTGTTAAAATATTTGCTCGAGTAATTTTCACTGATGACCTGGTTAAGTTACACTCAGACGAGCAGCCTCTTCAGACAATTCAAGGATGACCGATGTTGCAATAGCCAAGCACTGTTCATCCCTCACAAGCAACTGACCCCTTGACTGCAGATAGTATCAGTTGTCAGGAATGCTTGAATAGCCACGGCACTGCAATTTCTAATGGGGACAACACTGAGGCTAAACAGAAATTACAGGGATTGTGCTAAAAACTTTTGCACCGCTGTTGTGTGTGAGAGGACAGAATCAGTGTTGAATGTAGAGATTTCTGGAGAGAAGGTTCCACTCTATCAGTTTTTCAAAGCACCACATTACCAATTAAGGCTACAAAATGTACAATTGACAGTCACTAGTCTCCTCTCCCTATTAGCCCACTGTCTGAGAAAAGATACACAAAAATTTACCTCAGTTCAAAGCTGTTCCAACAGAATTCTCAAGCATTTCAGGGTAATTTAACAGTCTATGCACAGTCTGAACTGGAGGATTATCAAAGATGGAAGGCCCAAAAGAGGATTCCTCTCAACCTGCTGGTTATGAGACACTTGTCACAAAACACTCAGTTATAATTTGTTGACTGAAACCTTTAGAGCTACCTAATCTGAGTGCCATGCAATGTTAATTCACTATCTCACTGACTGCTGTTTTTCTCCCTAATGATCAGCGAGACGTAATATGTAGACACCCGAAAGTGGATCCCAGCCAAAGATATCAAGTGGATATTCGAATAGATAATGATAATTTACTCACAACAGAAAAGGTCAAGGACTGCAAAAATAACAACATCCACATCTTTTGCATTATGCATGGGCCATTTGCCAGATTACCAACAGAATGTGAACATGTAAATGAAGACCAAACTCAACTCATTCATTCTGTCTGCAGTTTTCAAGAGACTATCTCTGGCTTCTCAGGCTTGATGATGCATTGCTCTGTAAATACATTGGTTTTGGATGGTTGCCGTGTTCCTTATGTTCAGCCTCAGAAGGTTAGCTACTGTTGATCCTCCATTATGTCTCCATCCAGGATTACAGTGATAAAACACACAGTAAGCAACAATGATGTGGTGAACTCTTTCTGGGTTGTACTGCAAGGCTCTGCTGGGCCAGTCCTCATGTTAAGAAGGCATATGGTCCAGACTTCTATGGGCCTCGTGCAAGTCTGAGCAGTGCTGTATCCTCACTGTTCACCAATCTGAAATGTTCAAAAAGGTGTCAAGAGCCAAGTTTGGAGGGTATACCATTTATCGCTCAGCAGCCAACTTTACAGTGCTCTGGTCCTTGGAAAGACAGTGGAATCTGAGATTTGAGCACTGAAGGAGTAAAAGCTTTCTTCTGTTGATAAGCTCTGCAGGTTGGTAATGAGGCATTCTTGAAGCAAAGTGAGTGCAGTTAATACCATCCTGCACCTGAGGGAAGCCAGCATTGGTGGAAAATCCCACTGCCCGAGCTGCTTTATGTTTTTCATAAAAGGATGAAGGATAGCTGTGATCTGGAGGAAACAGCATCAGTTACATTCCAATAGATTTACAGGTGGGTGATGCCACACAATTCCCCAGCTGCTACTTGAAATGAATAGTTGCAAGAAAGTGCAGTACAGTTGTGAGCGACAATCACCAGGATGAAACTGTCATTCAGTCCTTCTGAGCACAAGTCTTCCTCCAGCAGATGACATAGGTCAGTGGTCATTGCCCAGAACATCCTAAATCACTGCTTGCAATGTATATCAGTGAGTTGAAGAAAATGACAATGAGGCATATCAATCTATAGGTGCCTGAGGTCCAAAGTATTAAAGGATTGAAGTGATGCGCAAGCTAGTTCGAGAGTATGGTGATGTGATGTGGCTGGTGTGGACAATGCGTCAAGGAAGATGGTGTCCATGGAGCATACGAAGGGACAGTTGAATGATCGCCAGGACAGCCATTCGATGATCTGTAGCCACTGGATAGCATTCTGATTTACATCGTCGAAACTTGCACTGTCTAGTTTCTCACGGAAGGAGAGAATTTAAGTGATGTTTCAATAAGGAAGTTGGTGTATTAATGAGATGCAAACCCATGGAAACAAGGCAATCGCCACTCAATAGTGAAATTCTGAAAATGTCAATTAAGGTTTATGGGAAAATCGCAATGTGGTCAACTATTTCAAAGATAGCAGACAGGTCAAGAATGATGAGAAGGCATAGTTTCCCATGATCGTAGTCATATGGATGTCATTTATACTTTGCAGCGTGAGTGATTCAGTGCTGTGGCAGGGGCTGAGACCTGATTGGACTGATTCAAACACAAATTTCCAGGAGAAACTGGCACAAATATAAAGGCAACAATAAATTAAAGCATGTTGGATGCTGAACATGGAAGACAGTTTGCAAGAACAGAAGGTTGGGTTTTTGGAGGGGGCTGATGACAGCCAATTTAAAAGGAAGGGGAAACAGAGCTGAGGAAAGAGACCGTTAACATAGAACATAGAAAAATACAGCGCAGTACAGGCCCTTCGGCCCTCGATGTTGCGCCGACCAAAGCATACCTAACCTACACTAGCCCAATAACCTCCATATGCTTGTCCAATGCCCGCTTAAATGACGATAAAGAGGGAGAGTCCACCACTGATACTGGCAGGGCATTCCATGAACTCACAACCCGCTGAGTAAAAAATCTACCCCTAATATCTGTCCTATACCTACCACCCCTTAATTTAAAGCTGTGTCCCCTAGTAACAGCTGACTTCATTAGCGGAAAAAGGTTCTCACTGTCAACCCTATCTAAACCCCTAATCATCTTGTACACCTCTATCAAATCTCCCCTAAACCTTCTTTTCTCCAATGAGAAAAGCCCCAAGTGCCTCAGCCTTTCCTCATACGATCTTCCTACCATACCAGGCAACATCCTGGTAAACCTCCTCTGCACTCATTCCAATGCCTCCACATCCTTCCTATAGTATGGCGACCAAAACTGCACACAATACTCCAGATGAGGCCACACCAGAGTCTTATACAACTGCAACATGACCTCAGGACTCCAGAACTCAATTCCTCTACCAATAAAGCCCAGTACGCCATATGCCTTCTTCACAGCACTATTTACCTGGGTGGCAACTTTCAAAGATCTGTGTACATGGACAACAAGATCCCTCTGCTCATCCACACTACCAAGTAGTCTACCATTAGCCCAGTAATCCATCTTCTTGTTATTCCTACCAAAGTGAATGACTTCACACTTAGCTACATTGAATTCCATTTGCCACCTTACTGCCCAGCTCTGCAACTTATCTATATCCCGCTGTAACCTGACACATCCTTCCTCACTGTCAACAACTCCACCGACTTTCGTGTCATCCGCAAACTTGCTCACCCAGCCTTCAAGCCCCTCCTCCAGGTCATTTATAAAAATGACAAACAGCAATGGTCCCAAAACAGATCCTTGTGGAACACCGCTAGTAACTGCACTCCAAGATGAACCTTTACCATCAACTACTACCCTCTGTCTCCTTCCAGCCAGCCAATTCCTAATCCAAACCTCTAATGCACCCTCAATGCCATACCTCCGTAGTTTTTGCATTAGCCTGCCATGGGGTACCTTATCGAACGCCTTGCTAAAATCCATATACACCACATCTACTGCTTTACCCTTGTCCACTTCCTTGGTCACCTTCTCAAAGAATTCAATAAGGTTTGTGAGGCACGACCTGCCCTTCACAAAACCATGCTGACTATCCTTGATCACATTATTCCTATCCAGATGTTCATAAATCCTATCCCTTACAATTCTCTCTAAGACTTTGCCCACAACAGAAGTGAGATTCACTGGCCTATAGTTACTCGGGCTATCCCTGCTCCCCTTCTTGAACAAGGGGACCACATTCGCTATCCTCCAGTCTTCTGGCACTATTCCCGTAGACAACGACGACATAAAAATCAAGGCCAATGGCTCCGCTATCTCCTCCCTAGCTTCCCAGAGGATCCTAGGATAAATGCCATCAGGCCCAGGGGACTTATCTATTTTCATCCTTTCCAGTATTCCCCAGACCTCTTCCCTACGTACATCAAGGCCATCCATTCTAATCACTTGTGACTCAATATTCACATCAGCAACAGTGTCCTGTTCCTGAGTGAATACTGACGAAAAGTATTGATTTAGTGTCTCACCAATCTCCTCCGCCTCCATGCACAACTTCCCACTACTATCCTTGACTGGACCGATACCTACCCTAGTCATTCTTTTATTCCTGACATACCTACTGAAAGCCTTTGGGTTTTCCCTAATCCTACCAACTAAGGACTTTTCATGTCCCCTTCTCGCTGCTCTTAGCTCTCTCTCTCTTTAGATCCTTCCTGGCTACCTTATAACTCTCAATCGCCCCAACTGAACCTTCACGCCTCATCTTTACATAGGCCGCCCTCTTCCCTTTCACAAGGGATTCCAATTCCTTATTAAACCACGGCTCCCTCACAAGACCCTTTACTCCCTGCCTGACTGGTACATACTTATCAAGGACACCCAATAGCTGTTCCTTGAATAATCTCCACATATCATTTGTGTTCTTCCCTTGAAGCCTATTTTTCCAATCCACGCATCCTAAGTCATGCCTCACCGCATCATAATTTCCCTGCCCCCAGCTCTAACTGTTGCCCTGCAGTGCACACTTATCCCTCTCCATCACTAGAGTAAAGTCACCGAGTTGTGGTCACTGCCCCTGAAGTGCTCACCTACCACCAAGTCTAACACCTGGCCTGGTTCATTACCCAGAACCAAATCCAGTATAGCCTCACCTCTTGTTGGCCTGTCTACATATTGTGTCAGGAAACCCTCCTGCACACATTGGACAAACACCGACCCATCGAACGAACTCGAGCTATAGCTTTCCCAGTCAATATCTGGGAAGTTAAAGCCCCCCATAACAACCACCCTGCTACTTTCACTCTTCTCCTTAATCATCCTCGCAATATTTTCCTCTACTTCTCTCGGACTATTAGGAGGCCTGTAGAAAACTCCTAACAGGGTGACCTCACCTTTCCTATTTCTAACCTCCGCCCAAACTACCTGAGATGGCAAGTCTTCCTCCATCACCCTTTCTACTGCTGTAATACTATCCTTGACAAGCAATGCCACACCTCCCCCCCTTTTACCCCCATCTCTGACCCTACTAAAACATTTAAACCCTGGAACCTGCAATAGCCAATCCTGTCCCTGTTCTACCCACGTCTCTGTAATGGCCACAACATCGAAGTCCCAGGTACCAACCCATGCTGCAAGCTCACCTACCTTATTTCTTATACTTCTGGCATTGAAGTATACACACTTCAAGCCACCTTCCTGTTTACAGGCACCCTCCTTCGAGATCGATGCCATGTTCCTAACCTCCCTACACTCAAGGTCCTGTACCCTAAAGCTACAGTCCAGGTTCCCATGCCCCTGCAGAGTTAGTTTAAACCCTCCCAAAGAGCACTAGCAAACCTCCCCCAAGGATACTGGTGCCCCTCAGGTTCAGGTGTAGACCAATCTGTTTATAGAGGTCCCACCTTCCCCAGAAAGAACCCCAGTTGTCCAGAAACCGGAATCCCTCCCTCCTGCACCATCCCTGTAGCCACGCATTTAACTGCTCTCTCTCCCTATTCCTCGACTCTCTATCACGTAGCACGGGTAACAAACCAGAGACAACAACTCTGTTCGTTCTAGCTCTGAGCTTCCAACCTAGCTCCCTGAAAGCCTGTCTAACATCCTCACCTCTCTTCCTACCTATGTCGCTGGTGCCAACGTGGACCACGATCTGGGGCTGCTCCCCCTCCCCCTTAAGGACCCGGAAAATACGATCAGAGACATCACGTACCCTTGCACCTGGGAGGCAACATACCAATCGTGAGTCTCTGTGGCCCCCGCAAAACCGCCTATCTGTGCCCCTCACTATTGAGTCCCCAATAACTATCGCTCTACCTTTTTCCACCCTTCCCTTCTGAGCAATGGGGACAGGCTCCTTGCCAGAGGCCTGAACCTCGTTGCTTACCCCTGGTAAGTCATCCCCCCCACAAGTATCCAAAACGGTATACTTGTTCTTGAGGGGAATGACCGCAGGGGGTCCCTGCACTGGCTGCTTCCTCCCACTCCCCCTCACTGTCACCCATCTCTCTATAACTTTTGGAGTAACTACTTCCCTAAAGCTCTGATCTATGACCACCTCTGCCTCCCGAATGATCTGCAGTTCATCCAACTCCAGCTCCAGTTCCCTAACACGGTCTTGGAGGAGCTGGAGATGGGTGCACTTCTTGCAAGTGTAATCAGGAGGGACGCTAATGGCTTCCCTCACCTCATACATGTTGCAAGAGGAACAGTGCACTGCCTTTGCTGCCATCCCTCTAAAAGGTAAACTTTAAAAACTAGATCTAAAGAAACAAACAAGCAAAATGCAGCACTTACCTGCTTATCACAACGGGTCTTATTATTAGGTTAGAGGAGGAGGGCGGGTGGGAGGCTCTACCCCTGTAGTGCCTCGGGTTCCTCGCCTGCGCGCTTTTATAAGAAAAAAACTTTCTCAGGTAAGCTAGCGCAACACCAGCTTCCGGGTCCGCTAGGCGCTTAAAAAAAACTTTAAATTTTAGCCGTTAAAAAAACAATAACTGGGCTATACCACGACTTTAAAAAAACACCATCAGCCGGCCGTTACCTGCTCCGCCGAGAGAGTGGAATATGAACTAAATCGATGGACAGGAAATGAAGAGAAAATAGGGTCAAGCGAACAGGAAGAGTCTCATGCACAGAGGAGTTTGAAGAGTGCATGAGGAGGGAACATACAAAAGGAAGAGTCCTAGATGTTTGTCTGGTGGGATAGGAGATAAAGGGGGCTGATTAGGTAGTCTCAATTTTAGTGTCAGAGGCCAATGAGCTCATTGGGGTGAGAATGGAGGAGGTGGGGGAGGGGTTTAAGAAGCCACCATTGTGACGTTGGTGGTTATCTTTGCAGTCTAGGATGATCCTGAGCAATTTTGGCAGGGTACAGCAATGCTACCAATATGTATTTGCAGCCAATGTCGGGGCCTTGCCAGTTTTGAAAAAAACGTCCATTATGTGGAAAGTCACCAGAATAGTGCAAACTGAACAGAACACTGATTATCTTACAAAGGTTCACAAAACTAAATCATGCCTACTGGCTAGTAGAAATATAACTAAATTGCCTTGAATATGTACATTTAGGTCGGGAGCAAAATCAGGGCAATTCCTGAGTCCACGGAGCCACCTGAGAAGAAGTTCCCAAGACCTGCGCCAATTGTCCGCACACAAATGCATCATGGCTGTGACTGATGCCATTTGTGCCAAATCTCACTACTTCATCCTGTTTTCTGTAATGAGATCAGTAGACGGCTGGGCAGTATGCTTTTCAATGGAAAAGGGCTCCATTCCATCAAGGTGCAAGTCATCAGTGATCATCAATTTCATTTGGAACTTTCTGTACAGTAGCCTGGGAGCTGTCACAATGCCTATATCCTTGGGAACGCCTGTGATTCTGCTATGGTTGAGGGTGCACATGATTATTGGGAGACAAGAGATACCCAGTGTGACCATGACTGATGACTCTGCTCTGCAACCTCCTAACTAAGACAGTGTAGATAGAATACAGTCCATTCTTTGGTCATGGCCATGGTGGCAGATGGTAAGCATACTGATCAGATTCCACAGCTTGGACCAGGATAAGGGTGCATTTCAGTAGACTCCAGAGTGCACTGCATAATCTTAGCATGCTGTTCTCTGCACAACTAGAACAGGAAACAAAGCAATGCTGATGATCATGGACAGCAGGGGCATTTTTCACAGAGGGGGATGAAGATATTATACACCGTACTCAAGTATAGCAGTTCTGACACTACAAACCATATAGGACTTAATGGACAACGTGTAGGCGACAGATAAATGCAGCGATTGCTAATGACCATAAAACTATCAGTGCAGGACAGGCAAGCAATTTGTTTCTGTTCTGAGAGGCAAATGTTACTTCTGTTTATTTGATTTCTGTTCACTTTTCGTTATTGCAAATGAAAGTGAATGTTTTGAGGTGACGAACGGCTTCCCTGTATTGTGATTATCCCACATTAAACAATTCTCGGTCACAGTGAACACTAGGGAAAAAGTATCAGTAACTTAGAGTAGGTTGTGATTTAAGTCAGGTGAGATGTGTGTCCCGGAGCTTAAACAGAGAATGGTGTAGGAATGTACAGTCGTATATGCAAAGAAGTGACAGCTGTGAGAACCATAGGTTTATAGTTGCTGTGCCACTCTGATGACAGTGAATGGTAACTCTAAGCTGCCAATGCAACTCTGGAGACATGATTGGGGGAATAAATATGGTGCTCGCACCAGGGATGCCAGCGTATCCCAGGATATCTGGCAATGACAAGTACCCTTGCTACGGCAACTAGTAGAAGACTCAGGGTTGCAAGGGGCTTGATAAGTAGTTAATGAGGCAAGTTTGGGATTATCAGGTAAGAAATCTCACTAGACCATGAAACTCAACAAAAATAACATTCTGCCAAAATGTGGTGTGAATTAGATTAATTGGTTCGCACAATTTCTTTTATTCTTGGGCGTCGCTGACTGGCCAGCACTGACAGCCCATCCCTATTTGCCCTTGAGTAGGCAGTGGTGAGCTGCCTTCCTGAATCATTGCAATCCACTTGCTGTGGGTTGACCCGCAATGTCAGTAGGGAGGGAATTCAAGGCGTTTGACCCAACTACTGTGATGGTATAGCAGTATACTTCCAAGACAGGGTGGTGAGTAGCTTGGAGGGGAACTTGCAGGTGGTGGTGTTCCAGGTCCTTCTAGATGAAAGTGATCGTAGATTTGGAATATGCTGTCTAAGAAGCTTTGGTGAATTTTATTTGGTGCACATTCATGTCTACAATTCCATGGGGCAATTTACCTCTCCTAAGGAAGCCTGACCACTCCCATAGATGTCTTGCCACAGTTCACCAAAATATTCCGGCTATTTTAGGTCATCCTCTACCAGGATTGACAGCCAATGGGCTGAGAAGTGGCAGGTGGAGTTTAATTTAGATAAATGTGAGGTGCTGCATTTTGGGAAAGCAAATCTTAGTAGGACTTATACACGAGGGAGTGTTGCTGGTTCATAGCTCCTTGAACGTGGATAATGAAGGTGTTTGGTATGCTTTCCTTTATTGGTCAGAGTACTGAGTACAAGAGTTGGGAGGTCATGTTGCGGCTTACAGGGCATTGGTTAGGCCACTTTTGAAATATTGCATGCATGTGTGAAACTTGAAAGGGTTCAGAAAAAATTTACAAGCATGTTGCCAGGATTGGAGGATTTGAGCTATAGGGAGAGGTTGAATAGGCTAGGGCTGTTTTCCCTGGATCGTCGAAGGCTGAGGGGTGACCTTATAGAGCTTTATGAAATCATGAGGAGATGGATAGATTAAATAGACAAGGTCTTTTTCCTGGGGTGGGGGAGTCCAGAACTAGAGGGCATAGGTTTAGCATGAGAGGGGAAAGATATAAAAGATATCTAAGGGGCAATATTTTCACGCAAAGGATGGTACGTATATGGAATGAGTTGCCAGAGGAAGTGGTGGAGGCTAGTACAATTACAACATTTAAAAAGCATCTGGATGGGTATATGAATAGGAAGGGTTTGGAGGGATATGGGCTGGGTGCTGGCAGGTGGGACTAGATTGGGTTGGGATAACTGGTCGGCATGGACAAGTTGGACCGAAGGGTCTGTTTCTGTGCTGTTCATCTCTATGACTCTAATTGTGGACTGTACCTCGTACTCGCAAAATCAGATCTCACTGAAGGCAGCTGTACTTCTGCAGGGGTCAGACTGAGGGGAAGGATATTTAGATTCTGGCCTCTGGTGCCATTTAAAATGTAAAATTGAGGCTATTGTTAAAGTTTTAATTTCCATTGCCTCTGTGCTACCAAAACTAGCTTTTTCTGGTTGACCTTACCCAAGTCACTTTTTCTTGCAATGATGGCATCACAGTGAGGACAGTGGTATTTGGGCACATTGTCTGTGTGCTTCTGTCGGATGTGCATTTTCATCGTTCCACTCTGTGTAAAATTAGCCTCGCACACATGGCACTTGTAAGGCTTCTCCCCTATAAAAAAGTCAGAAATTACAAGCCTTGTTATTCGGCTCATGACTTATAAATTATAATCAGAACCAAATTACATCTTATTCCATAATACACAAAAATGAATAAGCATTGTAGTAGTAGCTTTGCAGACATTTTTGAGCGTGCAATATCTGCCCCTTGAAATAAAATCGGCATTTCTAGAGTAAAGAAACCAATGAATGAATGTTAATCACTAAAAACAAAATTATCAGCAAAACCCCATCACTGCAAATTAATTTTAAAAGAACATTAATTCATGGCAAATAGTGAAATTGCTATCTATGGATAAGGTATTATTAAATTAGCTGTTACTGAATAAAGAACATGAGCAATCTAGATTTGAATCTTCTGTAACTAGTCAGCTTTAATTTCCATACCAGATACAAACAATTTGCATGTCTCCAGGTGGATTGATTTAGCAGCATAAACTAAAGAAATAATTTGGTAAAGATTTGAAACAAATCCATGTAAAATGTCAATGAAATTACCATATTACCATGATTTCCAGCATGTCAGAAACAGCGTTAAGTTACATCTTAACAATGGACACATGCTAGGCATGAGCACAGATGTGCAACTGAGGCTTTGGTCAGACCCACTATGGAATATTGTGAGCTGTTTTGGTCCCTGTGGATAAGAAAAGATGTGCTGGCCTTGGAGGAGGTCCAGAGAAGGTTTCCAAGAATGATCCCAGGGATAAAGGGCTTGTCACATGAAGGTGGTCGAGAACTCTGGATCTATACTTAATGAAATTTAGAAGGATGACAATAATCTGAATGAAACTTACAGGATACTAAGCAGCCTGGATAGAGTGGACATGGTGAACATGTTTCTGCTTGTTGGAGAGACCAGAACCCGAGGGCACTGGCTCAGAGTGAAGGGATGACCCTTTAGAAATGAGATGAGGAAAGATTTCTTCTGCTAGAAGGTAATTAATCTGTAGAACTCATTGACACAGAGGGTTATGAGGGCCAAGTCATTGAATGCATTTAACACAGCGATAGATAGGTTCTCGATTGTTAAGAGGATCAAGTGTTACAGGGACAAGGCTGGAGAATGGGGTTGAGAAACGTATCAGTCATGTTCAGCAGAACACACTTGATGGGCCGAATGGCCTTATTCTGCTCCTTATGGTCATAGGTAAGAATTTCAAGTCAAAAGAAAAAGGTTACTGAAGATTCATTTCGGTCAGTTAGTCTTTCTTGTAGAATACCAAACTTGCTTCTTCCAATAGTTTCTTACACAAGTTCAGAATCTTGATTACTACTCTCAGCACAATATAGAGTTGTCACTTTGACACATGCACTCCTCCTTCACAGCTTTTCTTTTCAATACTTATTTTCTTTCTGTGTACTTTTTTCTCCACCCCTTCAGATTTACTACCCTGTCTCAGTTCCATAATTGCCAAAGTTCTCCTTAAGCATTCAGATCCCTTGTTTAAGCTTTAAGAGTTAGCACTGGCAGGTTTTTCAAACTAACCCAAACCAGATTTTGTTCAATATCCATACACATTTATATTTCAGGTGGGCAACCAAAAACAATAATTCTGGAAGTTTTTTACATTCCCTGGCACAGGCCAGAGGCACTCAAACTAGTAGAGCAATCCACTTCTCCACCACACCCAACTGTGATAGATCATACTGACAGCAAATGTTGGACACAGTTAAAAACCACACAACACCAGGTTATAGTCCAACAGGTTTATTTGGAAGCATTAGCTTTCGGAGTGCTGCTCCTTCACTAGACAGCTACCTAATGAAGGAGCAGCGCTCCAAAAGGTAGTGCTTCCAAATAAAACTGTTGGACTATAACCTGGTGTTGTGTGATTTTTAACTTGGTCCACCCCAGTCCAACACCAGTTCCTCCACGTCATGGTTAGCAAAGTTTGGGGCAAACTAAGCAGAGGCTAGCTATCACCATGGGACCTTCAAATGTGCTTCATTCAATGATGGTGATGTACTTACCATTTGGTCTTTCTGTGGAATCTCTTTACTAAGGTAGGATTTTCCGTATGGAACTATCAATCTATTGAGTGGCAGCACTGCTGCCTGAGTGAGTGAGTCAAAGCAGCTTGCAGAATCTGGCTCTGCGTCTGGAAGTTAACAACCAAGAGGTTCATTTCTGGTGGTTGTAAATACTCTCTCCTCATTGTAAAGATTATGAGAACCCATGAAACCCTCCACCATATAAACTAACCATACTACTGGTTGACATAATGGTTGGGTTCGTGGTCTCTCTTTAAGAAACCTATGAATCTTTGTATTACATCAAATCATACTTCAAAGGAAGGGCTTAAAGATACAAAAAAGAAGTTTTCCTACTGCAACAGCAAAATGAAAATACTACAATTTTTCACTGTGCAGTTATGATACTAATACATAGGAAGTCTGCTTAATGGACTGGATAATGCCATAATCCATAGAAACTATAACCAAAATGTCCAGAACATACCTGAGTGAGTTCTCATATGTCGCTTCAGCTTGTATGTATCTCTGCTAGCATAGCTGCAAAATGTGCACGGGAAAGGACGCTCCCCGGTGTGAGAACGGATGTGTCGCTTCAGTTTACTTACCTAATAAGAATAAAATATGAGAATGAAATGTGATATCCGTGGTTTACAACTGAGACTATTAATTAAAGTGAATAACAGAAACTAGCATGTAACAACTTTGACTCATTCACTGTACGATGGCCATAACTGCCTTTTTCTCAATTACATCCGAAATCCGTGACCAATATTTTAAGCCCATGATAGGCATGAGGAACTGCAGTGCAAACTTGTTATGTGCATAGTGCTACTATTTTCAGGCCTTATTGAATCAACAACACAATTATGGAAATATATCTGCTCTGTCTTCAGGGAAATCTAAATGCATAGCCATGTATGATAATGAACTGGATTGATCTACGCTACAGATGCTGGACAAGGCTGTAATCATCCGTATTAATTTATTATTACCCTCCTTTGACTGACTGAACTGGTCCTCACTCTGAACAACTTCTCTTTCCAATCCTCCCGCTACCTCCAAACCAAAGGAGTAGCCATGGGAACCCGTGTGGGGCCCCAGCTATGCCTGCCTCTTTGTCGGATATGTGGACAGTCCATCTTCCGCAGCGACACTGGCACCACCCCCCACCTTTTCCTCCACTACATCGATGACTGTATCGGCGCTACCTCATGCTCCCACAAGGAGGCTGAACAGTTCATCCACTTTACTAACACCGTCCACCCCGACCTCAAATTTACCTGGACCGTCTCAGACTCCTCCCTCCCTTTCCTAGACCTCTCCATTTCTATCTCGGGCGACCAACTCAACAAGGACATTTACTATAAACCGACGACTCCCACAGCTACCTAGATTACACCTCCTCCCACCCTGCCCCCTGTAAAAACGCCATCCCATATTCCCAATTCCTTCGCCTCCACCGCATCTGTTCCCAGGAGGACCAATTCCAATACCGAACAACCCAGATGGCCTCCTTCTTCAAAGACCGTAATTTCCCCTCAGACGTGGTTGACAATGCTCTCCACCGCATCTCCTCCACTTCCCGCTTCTCTGCCCTTGAACCCCACCCCTCCAATCGCCACCAGCACAGAACCCCACTGGTCCTCACCTACCAGATACATCGTATCATCCTTCGTGATCTCCGCCACCACCAAACAGACCCCACCACCAAGAATATATTACCCTCCTCTCCCCTATCAGCGTTCCGGAAAGACCACTCCCTCCACAACTCCCTCATCAGGTCCACAGCCCGCACCAACCCAAACTCCACTCCCGGCACCTTCCCCTGCATCCGCAAGAAATGCAAAACTTGCGCCCACACCTCCCCCCTCACTTCCCTGCAAGGCCCCAAGGGATCCTTCCATATCCGTCACAAATTCACCTGCACCTCCACACACATCATTTACTGCATACGCTGTACCCGATGTGGCCTCCTCTACACTTGCGGAACGTTTCAGAGAACACCTCTGGGACACCCGCACCAACCAACCCAACTGTTCCGTGGCTGAACACTTTAACTCCCCCTCCCACTCCGCCAAGGACATGCAGGTCCTTGGCCTCCTCCATCGCCAGACCATGGCAACACGACGCCTGGAGGAAGAGCACCTCATCTTCTGCCTAGGAACCCTCCAACCACAAGGGATGAATGCAGATTTCTCCAGCTTCCTCATTTCCCCTCCCCCCACCTTATCTCAGTCCCAACCCTTGGACTCAGCACCGCCTTCTTGACCTGCAATCTTCTTCCCGACCTCTCCGCCCCCACCCCCTCTCCGGCCTATAACCCTCACCTTAACAGGGATGACCAATATACTGAGTATAATACATGAACCAATGTGCAAACTAAAATGTGCAGCTAGCCACCATTTTGAAATACTGTTAAAATGCAAAGCCTGAAATTCAAATTAAATCAATGCAACATTTTATCCAATTACATAATTCTGCAAGGGGTAGAACCTTTTAAAACAGTCAAATTCAATTTCTTCAGCATATGATGCTGCTAAGAGTTAATCAAACTCTTCCTGAGTCCACTTGGTTTTGACACCATTATCATGTTCTCTCTTTGGTCAGGTTTAGCACTTTCTGTTTCAGAATCAGCAATTCATCTTCCTCTCCATCCATGAATTGGACATTCCACATTTTTGAATGATCTGATGGAAGTTTATACACCAACTGCATGTTAGGAAACCATAAAATCAAGGGGAAGCATATAAATAAACTCTCTTCTGTCCCCTTAAGGAAACAGACCAATAAATGTGTTTATGATCCAGACCCTTTGAAGTATCAATAGGAGAAACTTCAAGGACTTGCAATCTTTATCCAGCATAAATAAATATTATGTGGGCAGCAGAATAGGTCAGAGAGCCAGATCTTCAATCACAAGCAATGTTTTCCCTGCGGGCAGCTGTTTCAGTCTCTAATATTGTCTAGGCACTCCAGTGGGTGAGTGGGCACTGAAATGCCATTGCTTGGCATACTGGATATTAGGAACTTTGGGGTGGGTGGAGGGGAATGGAATGGAGTTTATCAAAATCCATGGAGGAAGGAAATATGGGGTGACTAGCTTGGCGTGGAGGCAGGGGAAAGACATGAGGAATTTCTTTCAAAATGTTCTCTTATTCAGACTATGTTTCAATGACTCCTCTGAGGTGCCATGAACCATGTGTCCACTGAAAGTTGGCCCAATTCCACAATGAATAAAGAGGATTAGGTCATACTCATTGCCAAGATGGAACTGGTCAGGTTGGAAATGTAGACTAGGAGAAAGTGAGGACTGCAGATGCTGGGGATCAGAGTCGAGATTGATGAAGGGCTGATGAAGGGCTTATGCACGAAACGTCAATTCTCCTGTTCAGGTGCTGCCTGACCTGCTGTGCTTTTCCAGCACCCCTCTCGATTGGGAATGTAGGCTTACAATCCAAACCTGTCAAACTCCTATACTTGGGGCACTAGGACCATAAAAACCAAGCCCTTTGTGATTTTTTTTCTCCATCTCCCATCCATGCTGCGTGAATGTGTTTCTCAAATGATTTGTTGACATACACATCCAAAGATTTGTATAACTAAAGTGTATTACTTCAAGGGAGGCAGATTTTGACCTCATCAGTTCTACCGGATTTGAACATGTCCCACATTAATAAGCAACTCTCTTTACATAAGTTACCAGGATGCCTGTTCTCTATATTATTAATTAACAACTTCGCCCTGTCATCTTCTGTCCAATTGTTTTCATGGAGGTGCAGAAAAATCCTGCTGAGAACTTGATTTTAACACGATTTGTCCCTGTTTTGGGAGGATTTTTAAAGCTTTGGAAGTTGACTTTTAATCTGTGATCTATGGTAAACAATGTTTTGAAACCTCTGAATATTCAAAATGCTTTACAAACAGTGGAATACTTTGGAATTGTAGTCATTATGTGGTGGGAAACTAGATAAACTGCTTGCACACAAGATGATAAATGCTGTTCTGAGGAAGGGTCACTGGACCTGAAATGTTAACTTTGCTTCCTCTCCACAGATGCTGTCAGACCAGAAGATCATAAGACAGAGGAGCAGAAATTAGGCCATTCAGCTCATCGCGTCTGTTCCACCATTCAATCATGGCTGATAAGTTTCTCAAACCCATTCTCCCGCTTTCTCCCTGTAACCCTTGATAATCAAGAACCTATCTTTCTTCATCTTAAATATACTCAATGACCTGGCCTCCACAATCTTCTTGATTAGATTAGATTAGATTACTTACAGTGTGGAAACAGGCCCTTCGGCCCAACAAGTCCACACCGACCCGCCGAAGCGAACCCACCCAGACCCATTCCCTTACATATACCCCTGCACCTAACACTACGGGCAACTTAGCATGGCCAATTCACCTAACCTGCACATTTGTGGGCGGCATGGTGGCACAGTGGTTAGCACTGCTGCCTCACAGCGCCTGAGACCCGGGTTCAATTCCCGCCTCAGGCGACTGACTGTGTGGAGTTTGCACGTTCTCCCCATGTCTGCGTGGGTTTCCTCCGGGTGCTCCGGTTTCCTCCCACAGTCCAAAGATGTGCAGGCCAGGTGAATTGGCCATGCTAAATTGCCCATAGTGTTAGGTAAGGGGTAAATGTAGATGTAGGGGTATGGGTGGGTTACGCTTCGGCGGGGCGGTGTGGACTTGTTGGGCCAAAGGGCCTGTTTCCACACTGTAAGTAATCTAATCTAATCTAATCTAATCTTTGGACTGTGGGAGGAAACCAGAGCACCCAGAGGAAACCCACGCAGACACGGGGAGAATGTGCAAACTCCACACAGTCAGTCACCTGAGGTGGGAATTGAACCCGGGTTTCTGGCGCTGTGAGGCAGCAGTGCTAACCACTGTGCCACCGTGCCGCCCATTGCCACTTCTGTGGCAATGAATTCTACAGATTCACTACTCTCTGGCTGAAGAGCTTTCTCCTTACCTCTAAAAGATCTTTCTTTTACTCTAAGGCTATGCCCTCAGGTCCTAGTTTCTCCTACCAACGGAAACATCTTCCCAACATCCACTCTGCCCAGGCTAATCAGAATTCTGCAAGTTTCAATTAAATCCCCCTTTATCCTTCTAACTCAGTACAGACCCAGAGTCGGGGAGAAAGTGAGGACTGCAGATGCTGGAGATCAGAGCTGAAAATGTGTTGCTGGAAAAGCGCAGCAGGTCAGGCAGCATCCAAGGAGCAGGAGAATCGACATTTCGGGCATGAGCCCTTCTTCAGGCATAGACCCAGAGTCCTCAAACTTTCCTCCTATGTTAAACAGTACAGATCTGCTCTAAGTACTCCAACTGGGGTTGAACCTGGGTCTTGCATAACTGCAGCAGAACTTCTGCATTCTTGTACTCAAATCTTCCAGGTATAAAGGCTAGTATTAGTTCTCTTGATTATTTTCTGCACCTGTTTGTTACATTTTAAAGATCTATGCACATGAACCCAAGTCTCTTTGGACATCCACTGTATTTAACTTCATATCATCTAGACAGCACCAACCAAACTTTCTCAGTCCAACCAAACACTTGCTTACAAGAACTCCATCTGCCACAGTTTTGCCCGTTCATTTAATCTTTCAATATCCTTTTTCCTACTTCTTATCCCTTTGACATGCCATTCTCCAAATCATTAATAAATAATGTGAATAACTGATATCCTAACACAGATCCTTGTAGGACACCATTGGTCACACACCACCAATTTTAGTAGCAATTCATTGTCCCTACTTTCTGTCACCTGCCACTCAATCAATGTCAGAAATTTTTCAGTAACTTGCCCTCAATTTCATGGGCTTCCACCTTAATTAACAACCTCTTCTGTGGGACTTTATCAAATGTCTTCTGGAAGTCCAAATAAACAACATCCATAGACATTACACTATTACCTTAGTTACCACTTCAAACAATTTAATCAGGTTTGTCAGGTATGAATCCATGCTGATTGTCTGTAGTGAACCGAAAATTTTCATAGAGTTCAGTTACCACATCCTTGAATATAG
This sequence comes from Chiloscyllium punctatum, assembly GCF_047496795.1. NCBI lineage: Eukaryota > Metazoa > Chordata > Chondrichthyes > Orectolobiformes > Hemiscylliidae > Chiloscyllium > Chiloscyllium punctatum. The sequence goes on from NC_092775.1 coordinate 53,134,959, forward strand.
GCTCCAATAATTTCTTCATCACAGATGTTAGGCTAAGTGGTCTGTAATTATTTGGTTTTCCTCTTTTGCCCTTCTTAAAAAGCAGAGTGACAGCTTCAATTTTCCAATCCAGAGGAATAACTCCTGTAATTGTGGAACACTAAAAGATTACAGTTAGGGCATCTACAATGTGCTTCCTTACTTCCTTTAACATCTTCAGATGGAAACCATCAGGTCCTGGGATTTATCACTCTTTAATTCAATTTAGTTCTTCAATAACTTTCCCTCCATCATAAGGTCAGAAGTGGGGATGTTTGCCAATGAATGCACAATGTTCAGTACTATTCACAACCCCTGAAGGTCTCCATGTCCAAAAGCAACAAGATCTGGACAATATCTAGGCTTGGGCTAACAAGTGGCAAATAATATTCATGCTACACAAATACCAGGCTATGACCGTCCCCATTAACAGACAAACTAACCATTGCCCTTTGACAATCAATGGTGTTACCATCACTGAACCCCCTATTATCAACATCCTGGGAATTACCATAGACCAGAAACTCAATTGTATTTGCCATGTAAACACAGTGTCACCTAAAGCAGGTCTGAAACCAGGAATACTGCGGCGAGTAACTCATCTCCTGACTCCCCAAAGCCTTTCCACCATCTACAAGGAACAAGTCAGGAGCGAAATAGAAAACTTCCCACTTGCCTGGATTACTGAAGCCCCAAAAATCTCAAGAACTTAACACCATCCACAACAAAGCAGCCCGCCTGATTGGCACAACATCCACAAGTATCAACTCCCTCCACCACCAATGCTCTGTAGCAGCAGTATGTACTATCAAGATGCACTGCAGCAATTCAGCAACGATCCTCAGACAGCACCTTCCAAATTCACAACCACTTCCATCTAGAAGGACAAGGGCAGCAGATATATGGGAACGCCACCACTTTCAAGTTCCCCTCCAAGCCACTCACTACCTTGATATGGAAATATTTAACTGTTCCTTCACTGTTGCTGGGTCAAATTCCTAGAATTTCCTCCCTAATGGCATTGTGGGTCAACAGGTGGGCTGCAGCAGTTCAAAAAGGCATCTCACCACCATCTTCTCAAGGGCAAGTGGGGATGAGCAATAAATTCTGACCAGACAGCAACTCCCACATCCCACAAATGAATATATAAAAAAGAATTCCTCATTACCAATGTTTTATTTGTGTTAATTTTATTCAGACCTTCTCCCCAACCTACTATTAAATTCCACAGGAATACCAGCAACCTAACCTTTTTTTTACTGTAAGTACTTGAGCAAAGTACTTATTCAACATGTCTGCCATTTTTTCATAGTCGTTCCATAGCACTTTCAGTCTTTATTGGGCCGACATTGCTCCTGACTACCCACTTTCCCTTTATGTAACAAGAAAAATGCTTCTTATATATTTTGATGCCCTGGGCAAGTGTTCTTCTGTGATTCCATTTAGTGGCTCTTACATGTTGCTTTATGGCCCTTTGCTGGTCTTTGTATTTTCTCCATTCCGCAAGATCTTTGCTGCGTTTTGTATGTTTGTAAGCCGTTTCTTTTAGTTTACTGCTGTTCCTTACCTGTTTAATTGTTCATGGCTCAAGTGGAGTTTTTCCCTTTCAGCTATATAAACTAGTGTTGTATTGTGTTAAATGGTTCTTTAAACATGCCCCACTGTTCTTCAGTCGAAAATCACACAACACCAGGTTATAGTCCAACAGGTTTAATTGGAAGCACACTAGCTTTCATTTGTGTTACCCATTAGCAGAATTTCCCAGTTTATGGTGGACAGTTTCTGTCTCATCTCATTAATGTAGACCTTACCTAAATCTAAAACTCTAGCAGCTGATTTGCTTTCAAATGCTACATTGATTTCAATCATGTTACAATCATTATTTGACAAACGCCCACACACAATTAGGTTACCAAATAAATCCAGCCCATTACTCATTATTAAATCCAATATTGCTTGTTCCCTTGTTGCATCCAGGACGTATCACTGTAGGAAAATATCCTGGGCAAATTCACTCCCTTTCTGTCAAGTATTTGTCTACCTCTCCCAATCTGTGTTAAAAATCAAAATCCCCTATTATTACTACTCAGGCATTGTTATCTACTTTTCTAATTTCTGCATTTATAAAATTTTGTACTAGCTCTGTACCCAACACCTACTACAGTTCAGATCCTTTACTGTTCCGCCCATACAGTCTTCACTCATTATTTCCCCTTTGTTATATCCTGCCTCACCTGCGAAGGTAATTTGCTTAGAATGAATAAGGCTACTTGCACCCCTCTGCTATTTTCCCTGTCCATTCTGAAAACCTCCTAACTTGGTATACTTAGTTCCCAAACCTGACCATTCTGCAGCTATGTCTCAATAATCACCTCTATATCATAATCTCTAATGTGAATCTGAGCCAGCAGCTCATTTAGTTTACAGGGTATTCCTTGCTCTCTCTGCATTTGCATCTAGAACTCTCACCTGAGCGATACATTATAAGCTGTCCCTCAGCACTGACATTTTACTTACCTGTTTATTATTTGTCTTTTAGCATAATCAATATACTACTTAAACTTTTGCCATTATCTGCTGTACCTGAAATAGGATGCCTGACTGTTCTCCACTGTCATGTTACAGAGTGATTTTGAGACTGTATTACCTCCCCAGAGCCCTCTCCTCCACATTTATTAATTTAAAATCCTTGTGACCACCCTATTTAGCCTTTCCGCTAAGACACTGATCCCAATCAGTTAAGGTGGAACTTATTTCAACAGTACAGCTCTTTCCAGTCCCAAAACTGATGCCGTAGACCCTTGAAATGGAGCCTCTTTATCCCCCATTCCCTTAGTGTTTACTTCTACTTTGCCAATTTTACTCTATGCCAATTTACATGTGGCTTGGGTAATAATCCAGAGATGTTCTTTAATTTTGCTCTTAATTCCTGATATTCCCTGAACAGGATCTATTATCAATGTTGTTGATTCAACATGGTCCACAATAATTGTATCCTCCCCGTCCTGATCTAATATCCTTTGAAGCCAAAGCAAGAGTTGAACAGACAAAGGAGTGTACATACAACCCACTGTTAACCACCATTAGTAGCTATTCATTCTCAAAGGCTGATGGCTATTCACTCTTCAGTCCAATCGTCTTTCTCTTTGAGCTCTATCTCCAGCTACCATTTACTCCTTAACCCCGCGCCCGCAGCCACCCCACCCCCACGCAAAAACAACTTTTTCCGAGCAACCATCAGTTATGAAGAAGGGTCACTGGACCCAAAACACTAACTCTGATTTCTCTCCACAGATGTTGCCAGATCTGCCGATTTTTTTTCCATCAATTTTTGTTTTGTACCTTAATTTCAAGTTAATTTTGAAAACACATACAAGACATTATTTATTAAAAGTATGATAACATCTTTTGCTTTGGGCATACAGGAAACAGTTCTCACCATCCAAGAGTAAATGATTAAAGCATTGATATTTAAATAGTTACCTAGAAACATTCTATAGAATGTTTGCAGCATTCTATAGAAAATTGCCTCAACACAAGGAATCTGAGATGCTATATGCGATGTGCTCAAATTTATTGCAATCTATTCAAATTTGTCCTTCACAGAGTCATACAGATGTACAACACGGAAACAGACCCTTCAGACCAACTCCTCCATGCCAACCAGATACCGTAAATTAATCTAGACCCATTTATTAGCGCTTGGACCACATCCCTCTAAACCCTTCCTATTCAAGACCTATCCAGATGCCTTTTAAATGCTATAATTGTACCAGCCTCCACCACTTCCTCTGGCAGCTCATTCCATACACGCATCATCCTCTGCATGAAAATATTGCCCCTAAGGTCCCTTTTATATCTCTCCCCTCTCACCCTGAACCTATGCCCTCTCGTTCTGGACTCCCCACCCCAGGGAAAAGACCTTGTCTATTTGTCCTATCCATGTCCCTCATGACTTTATGAACTTCTATATGTCACCCCTCAGCCTCTAACGCTGCAGGGAAAACAGCCCCAGCCTATTCAGCCTTTCTCCAACCTGGCAATATTCTTGTAAATCTTTTCTGAACCCTTTCAAGGTTCACAACACCCTTGCGATAGGAAGGAGACGAGAATTGCACGCAGTATTCCAAAAGTAGCCTAACCAATGTCCTGTGCAGCCACAACACCACTTCCAAATCCTATACTCAATGCTCTGACCAACAATGGAAAGCATACCAAACACCTTCACTATACCATCTATCTGCGATGCTACTTTCAAGGAGTGCTCAGCAACACTCCCCAGGACAATACCATTAAGTGTATAAGTCCTGCTCTGATTTGCTTTTCTGAAATGCAGCACCTTGCATTTACCTAAATTAAACTCCATTTGCCACTTCTCAGCCCATTGGCCCATCAGATCAAGATCCCATTGTATTCTGAGATAACGTTCTCTCTGTCCGCTACACCTCCAATCATGGTGTCATCAAACATACTAACTATACCTCCTATGTTCACATCAAATCATTTATGTAAATGATGAAAAGCTATGGACCCAGCACTGATCCTTGTGGCACTCCACTGGTCACAGGCCTCCATTCTGAAAAGCAACCCTCCACCACCACCCTCTATCTTCTACCTTCAAGCTAGTTCTGCATCCAAATGGCTACTTCTCCCAGTATTCCATGAGATCTAACCTTGCTAACCAGTTTCCTGAGGAACCTTTTCGAACACCTTACTGACGTCCATATAGATCACGTCCACCACTCTGCCCTCATCAATCCTCTTTATTACTTCTTCAATAAAACTCAATCAAGTTCATGTGACATGATTTCCCATGCACAAAGCAATTTGGCTATCCCTAATCGGTCCTTGCCTTTCCAAATACATGTAAATCCTGTCCCTCAGGATTCCCTCCAACAATTTGCCCACCACAGAAGTCAGGTTTATTGGTCTATAGTTTCCTTGCTTTTCCTTACTACCTTTCTTAAATAGTGGCATCACATTAGCCAACCTCCAGTCTTCCGGCACCTCATCTGTGACTATCGACAATACAAATATCTCAGCAAGGGGCCCAGTCATCACTTCCCTAGCTTCCTGCAGAGTTCAAGGGTACACTTGATCAAATACTGGGGAATTATCCACTTCTATGTGTTTCAAGACATCCAGCACCTCCTCCTCTGTAATACGGACATCTTTCAAGATGTCACCAGTTATTTCCCCACATTCCATATCTTCCATGTCCTTCTCCACAGTAAAAACTGATGCAAAATACTTGTTTAGTATATTTGCCATCTCCTGTGGCTGCACACAAAGGCTGCCTTGCTGATCTTTGAGGGGCCCTATTATCTCCCTAGTTACCCTTTTGTCCTTAATGTGTTTATAAAAATCCTTTGGATTCTTCTTAACCCTATTTGCCAAAACTATCATGTCCCCTTTTTTCCCCTCCTGATTTCCCTCAAGTATACTCCTATTGCCTTTATACTCTTCTAAGTATTAACTTGATCTCTACTGTCTATACCTGACATATGCTTCCTTCTTTTTCTTAACCTAAACCTCAATTTCTCTAGTCATCCAGCATTCCCTACACCTACCAGCCTTTCCTTTCACCCTAACAGGAATATACTGTCTCTGGACTCTTGCTATCTCATTTCTGAAGGCTTCCCATTTTGCAGCCGTCTCTTTACTTGCAAACATCTGCCCCCAATCAGCTTTTGAAAGTTCTTGCCTAATACCGTCAAAATTAGCCTTCCTCCAATTTAGAACTTCAACTTTTAGATCTGGTCTATCCTTTTCTATCATTATTTTAAAACCAATAGAATTATGGTCGCTGGCCCCAAAGTGCTCCCCCACTTGACACTTCAGCTACCTGCCCTGCCCTATTTACCAAAAGAAAGTCAAGTTTTGCACCTTCTCTAGTAGGCACATCCACATATTGAATCACAAAATTTTCTTGTACACACTTAACAAATTCTTCTCCATCTAAACCCTTAACACTAAGGCAGTCCCAGTCTATGTTTGGAAAATTAAACTCCCCTACCATAACCACCTATTATTCTTACAGATAACTGAAATCTCATTACAAATTTGTTTCTCAATTTCCTGCTGACTATTAGGGGGTCTATAATACAATCCCAATAAGATGATCATCCCTTTCTTATTTCTCAGTTCCACCCAAATAATTTCCCTGAATGTATTCCCAGGAATATACACCTGAAGTACAGCAATAATGCTATCACATCAAAACACCACTCCCCCTCCTCTCCTGCCCCCCTATAGTATTTGTATCCTAGAACATTAAGTGCCAGTCCTGTCCATACCTAATCCACATTTCTGTAATCGCTATGATATCTCAGTCCCCTGCCCTGAGTTTATCTGCTTCCCAACAATGCAAAGTGGACAAGCAGAGACTGATTGCCAACTTCGGTACCCATGAGGATGGCCTCAACCGGGACCTTGGCTTCATGCCACACTATAGGTGACCCCACTGCACTATACACTCTTTCACTCACACACTTGCACACATGTAAGCACACACACTCTCATATGCACGCTCTCTCTCTCCTGTATATAACAGACGTGGGAGATGGCATGGGGCAGGGTGGCATTTGGTACACGGACACACAAGATGGCCACTGAGCCATAAGTTGGTCACTTGACATACAAGATGGTCGCTGGACTACAATATAGACAGACAACAGAGCAAACACAGACACTGCGTGGGGCCACCAGAATGCCAGCACAATGCACTTACAACCAAGTTAATTAGTATATGGCGGGTGGGGGACAGAATACACATCAATAGTGTATACGGCCTGCTGAAGTGTCTGGGTCCAGCCAACACCGTTGATAGAAATGCTAACAGTTTGATACTAACTCCTACAGAATGATAATAGTCAAGGCTGCAGTAATCGTCCTTCTCAGGAAGAGTGATTAGTGCCCATTACTACAGCAATGGACTTCTATGCAGACATTGAAACTGACAGTGTTTGCGCTGAAACTGACAACGACTGCGCTGAAATGAACAAAGGCTGCGCTGGAACTGATAATGACTGCACCGAAACTATTAACAATTCTGCAATGTTTACAATGAACAAACCAGGTTACAGAGACAATGTTAAAAATAACACAACACCAGGTTATAGTCCAAGAGATTTAACTGGAAACACTAGCTTTCAGAGCATTGCTCCTTCATCAGGTGGTTGTGGAGTATAAAATTGGAAAACAGAGAATTTATAGGAAACGTTTACAGTATGATGGAACTGAAATTATATATTGAAAAAGACCTGGTTTGTTAAGTCTCTCATCTTTTAGAATGACCATGTTGGTTTTAGTTCTTTCATATGCAAATCACAAAACTTTTTAAAAGTTGCATTCTCAAGTGAACTTTAACCACTGGTGTCATTCTGGCCCAGATAACATACTGAAGGTGTAAGATGTAAGATTCTGTAAATCCTGTGGAATTCTCTCTCACAGGAAGCTGTTGGGGTCAGTTCATTAGATATATTTAAGTGGAAGCTAGACATGACCCTTATGGCTGAAGGAATCAAGGGATATGGGGAGAGGGTCGGAATGGGATTCTGAGATTACATGCTCAGCCATGATCATATTGAATGGTGATGCAGGCTTGAAAGGCCAAATGACCAATTCCTGCACCTATTTTCTATGTTTTTATGTAACATTGTAGAAATCCCTGAGCAATGTACAGTCACATCCACATGTGACAGATTGCGAAAGCCCAGTTCACTCCTCTGCTCCTAGGGAACTAAGTTACCAGAGAAACAGAGAGGACGAAAACCTGCCCTTGGTTTTCAAAACCACTGGGTCCTTTGGCAGTCACACAGGCACAGTATTGCACTCACCTCAACACTAGCATAATCGCAGATTGAGCATTTGAAGGGTTTCTCATGGGTGTGCTTGTAACGTCTGTGTCGCACCACCTCCCCACTTGTAACAAATGCCATTGCGCAGTCAGGGCATTTGTGTGGTCTTGTACCTAAAAAAACAATGACAGTAAGAAAAATGATTTAATTTTAATCAAATTAAAAACAGATTAAGGGAGCAGATTATCTTTTGCACAACATATGACTGACTTCAAATTTTAAGTATTGTTAGAAATGTAAGGTTTATGAGTGTTTTTGTTTCTGGTCTGAGTCTTTAACTAAGGGCTAAAAGGAAGAATGAAGGTGATCAAATATCATGCTCTGAATTCTGGTGAAAACAAACCTGGATAATTTGTTTGTTAAATGGGCCCAAGTTGTTTTACAGGAGATAGGAAGCAAGATATTCATCACAGCAATTAACTATGACTCCAGCGGCTGTGTTTATAACAGACAGACAATCAGGGCCAGGTTTTCATTCCTGGGTTGGGACTGCAGCATCAGGACATTCCCTAGATCCATAAACCCAATCCAGGAGAAAATGTTCTGGAAATTGTAATCTGTTCTGTGTGCTAGGGTTTCTTGGGAATCAGGCTTAGCAGCCCGTGAATGAGAGAAGATGTAAGATGTGCATTTGGGCTAGGCAAGCATTGTTCTGCAACAGTTGTCCAAAATTGTAAAGAAATGGAACATAAAATATCTCTCTAGCTCTCATCTCTACAAATTCCCCATGCCTGTTCTATGCCAACCAAATTTTCATTTAACTCTTGTAATGGGATGTGGATATTGCTGGCAAGGCAATATCTGTTGCCTATTCCTAGCTGCCCTTGAATTGATTGACTCTCCACACCATTTTAGAAGGCCATTTAGGAATCAATCACATTACTGCCGGTCTGGAGTCAGGTGTAGGCCAGACCTAGTAAGGATGGCAGATTTCATTCCCTAAAGTTAATTGGTTCTGAAGGGTTAATGGATTCTAAACATTCACTCTGTTTTTCACTCCAGATGCTACAAGACCTGCTGAATTTCTCCAGCATTTTCCATTTTGTTTCAAGTTTTAATAAAAATTAGCAACAGTTAGGTTAGCTTTTAAATACAGATTTTGTTTTTTTATTGAACTAAATTTTACCATCTACCACACTGGGTTTCAAATCCAAGCCCCAGAACATTAGCCTGCTGCACTGATTACTACAGTACTGATATTACCATTATTCTACTGCTTCCAAATAACTTCTCATTCCCTCTTTACCATCACTCCCCATAATGCTTCATATCTTCCATGCTAACCTGTGCTCCTCTTCCTAGCCTCCTGCACTCTCCATGCCATAATAAGCCACTCCACTCAATGCATAACTCTTCATGCCAACCCATTCTTGCCCACCCCCATTCCCCTTTACAACCCCTATAACAATGTGTTGCCAACTCATCCCCATCATCCTTCACTCTTAAATCTACCATGCCAACTCATCAAGTATTCACCATGGGCAGACCTCAGGTGGCATACTGAGATTAAATTATATAACACTCGAAGTGTATGTTACAGACTTTATTATAAAAACACATTCATTGATAAAAAATACATTTCAATACCTTCACTTATATAATTCTTGTAACAGTAAGCATTTCATTCAAGGGAACTAATTATTCAGGAATATAAGATTTTTCTAAAGGACATTGTGGGTGGCACAGTGGCACAGTGGTTAGCACTGCTGCCTCACAGCGCCAGAAACCCGGGTTCATTTCCCGCCTCAGGCGACTGACTGTGTGGAATTTGCACATTCTCCCTGTGTCTGCGTGGGTTTCCTCCGGGTGCTCCGGTTTCCTCCCACAGTCCAAAGATGTGCAGGTTAGGTGAATTGGCCATGCTAAATTGCCCGTAGTGTTAGGTAAGGGGTAGATGTAGGGGTATGGGTGGGTTGCACTTCGGCGGGGCGGTGTGGACTTGTTGGGCCGAAGGGCCTGTTTCCACACTGTAAGTAATCTAATCTAGACATGCAGGAAGGAAATTATGGTGGCATAGAACTGTCTGTATGGAATGGAATAAGTACGATAACAAGAAATCATCTTGGATCAAAAGATTTAAAATCCATATAGGTGGAGGTAAGAAATAAAATGTGGAAGAAGACACAGGCAGTAGTAGTCTTTTGGCTCCCTAGCAGTAGCTATATGGTAGAACAGAGAATAAATCAGGAGATGTACATACAGTACATGGACTACAGCAGTTCAAGAAGGCAGCTCATCACCTTTTCAAGAGCAACTAGAGAAGGTAGCTGAGAATGTAATAGGTAGGTGAAGGTGGGGAGATGGTGATAGGTCAGAGAGGAGGGTGGAGCAGATAGATGGGAAAGACAATGGACTGGTCAAGAAGATGGTGCCAAGTTGGAGGCTTAGGACTAGGACAACGTGGAGGGAGTGGAAGTGAGAAAATTGGTGAAATCCATATTAATCTTGTGTGGTTACAGTGTCCTAAGGCGGAAGATGAAGCATTCTTCCTCCAGGCATCAGGTGGTTAGGGTTTGGTGATGGAGGAGGCCCAGGACCTGTAGGTCCTTGGTGGTGTGGGAGTTGAAGTATTCAGCCACAGGGCGGTGGGGTTAGTTGGTGCGAGTGTCCTAGAGATGTTATCTGAAACGATCAGCAATTTGGCATCCTGTGTCCCTAATATAGAGGAGATCACAGTTGGCGCAACGGATACAGAAGATGACATTTGTGGAGGTACAGGTAAATTTCTGTGGGATGTGGAAGGATCATTTGGGGATCCATGACAGAACGGAGGAGCCAAGTATTATGCAACTGGAGAAAGACTTGTAGAAAACTACTACACAGAAGGATATGGGAGTAATCATGCATAAATCACAAAAAGCTTTTGTTGTTTTTCCCAAAGGGAATGGAGTAAGGATAGGGAAGTCTTGCTAAAACTATACAAGACTCTAATCGTACCACAGGTTGAATACTGTGAATACTTTTGGAACTTTATCTAAGGAAAGATATGGTGGCATTGGAGGCAGTCTACAAAAGGTTTGCTAGACTGACCTGGGTCAGGAGGGACTGCCTTACAAGGAGAGGTTGAGTAGATTGAGCCTGTACACACTGGAACTTAGAAGAATGAAAAGCAAACTTACTGAAGTATGTAATATTCTTAGAGGTTTGACTGATTAGTTGTGGATAGATTGTTTCCTGTTGTGGGACAGTCTAGAACCAGAGGCTGGTGGGAAAACAAAGTGACGACAAAGGGGACCTGCTTACACTATTGTGACTGATGGGAAGGGGCATGGGTGATAGGTCGGATGCGGTTGAGGGCCCTGTCAACCACAGTGGGCAGGAAACCATGATTACAGAAGAAGTAGGCCATGGCACTAACGCTGTTTTGGAAGGTGGCATCATCCAAAAAGTTATGACATAGGTGAAGGAACTGGGAGAATTGGTAAGAATCCTCGCAGGACGTGGGGTGTGAAGAGCTCCTCACTTTTCATCTCACTAGCCTCTGTAGTCAAAGGATCGTTCTCCGCCATTTTGGACAAATCCAGCAAAATGCCACCACCAAACACATGTTCCCTTTACTCCCCTGTCTGCATGTCACAGATATTGTTGCCTCTGTTCCCCCTAATTCATTCATTAATCACCAACACCACCATCCCCTTTCCCACAATACCTTCCCGTGTAACCATAGGAGATGCAATATCTGCCCCTTCACCTCCTCCCTGCTCACCATCCATGGGCCTAAATAGTTTTTCCAGGTGAAGCAGCATTTCACTAATACCTCCTCCTATCTTGCGAACTGTATTTGCTGTGCCCAATGTGTGGCCTACTTTACACTGGAGAAACCAAACACAGACTGGGTGACCACTTTGCAGATCACTTGTGTGCAAGCAGGATCCCAACCTTCACTTAGCCAGTCATTTTACCTGCTTGCATGCTCACTTGATTGTCCTCAGCAGGCTAGTCTTGAGTGAATCACAGGGCAAACTGGAGGAACATCTCATCGCAGACTAGGCACTTTACAATCTTTTGGACTCAATACTGACACTTCCAAATTGTGAACCAATTCCCTTTCTTTTAGCTTTATTTGTTACATTATCATGCCCTCTCCCCCATTCACCCACTATTTGTTCTTTCAAGTCTGGTAGCTGGACACACCATTGTTCTGCCATTGTCACACTCTTATCAATTAATCTGAACTACCGACATCCTTTCTCCACCAGCACATTACACTCCATCCCCACCCTCAACTATAGCATAAATGCTGCACCCTTGACACTTCACATCAGCTCTGGTGAAGAGTCATCTAGACTCGAAATGTTAGCTTGCTCTCTGTCCATGGACGCTGACTGATGCACTGTGATCGCCAGCATTTGTTGTTTTCAGTATAGATTCCAGTATCTGAAGTAATTTGCTACTACACAGTGAATTTATGGATTTTACTGCAGAGGGCAGTAGACCCTAGGTTATTGAGTATATTTAAGGCTGAAATAGATTCTTAAATCAAGTGTTATGGGACAAAGGCAGGAAAATAAGACCATAAGACATAGGAGTAGAAATTAGACCATTCAGACCATTGAGTCTGCTTCACAACACCATTCTCCCGTAACCCTTGATCTCCTTGACACTCCATCTACTTCAGTCTTAAATATACTAAATGACCTGGCCTCCACAGCCTTCTGTGGCAGTGAATTCGATACATTCACCACTCTCTGGCTTAAGAGGGAATCTCTTTATCTCTGTCCTAAAAGCTATGCCCTCAGGCCCTAGACTCTCCTACCAATGAAAATGTCTTCCCAACATCCACTCTGTCTAAGCCATTCAGTATTCTGTAAGTTTCAATTAGATCCTCATCCTTCTCAATTCCATCGAGTATAGACCCAGAGTCCTCAAACATTCCTTATATGTTAAGCTTTTCATTCCTGGGATCATTCTTGTAAACTTCTCTGAACCCACTCCAGGGCTGTACATCCATCCTGAGACATAGGGCCCAAAACTGTGCACAATACACCAAATGTGGCCTGACCAGAGCCTTATAGAGCCTGTTTTTATATTCAAGCCCTCTCAAAATAAATGCCGACATTGCATTCGCCTTCCTAACTAGTGAATAAATCTGCAAGTTTACCTTGAGAGAATCCTGGACCGGAACTTCCAAGTCTCTTTGCACTTCAGACTTCTGAATTTTCTCCCCATTTAGAAAATAGCCCATGATGCTATTCCTCCTACCAAATTGCATGACCACACACTTTCCCACATTCTACTCAATCTGTCACTTCTTTGCCCATTCTCCTAACCTGTCCAAATCATTCTGCAGTCTCCCTGCCTCCTCAATACTATTTGCCGCTGTACTTATCTTTGTATCATCTGTGAACTTAGTCAGAATGCTCTCAGTTCCTTCATCTAGATCATTAATGTATAAAGTGAATAGTCATGGACAGCACGGTGGCACAGTGGTTAGCGCTGCTGCTGCCTCACAGCACCAGAGACCCGGGTTCAATTCCCGCCTCAAGCAACTGTCTGTGTGGAGTTTGCACATTCTCCCCTGTGTCTGTGTGGGTTTCCGCCGGGTGTTCCGGTTTCCTCCCACAGTCCAAAAATGTGCAGGTCAGGTGAATTGGCCATGCTAAACTGCCCGTAGTGTTAGGTGAAGGGGTAAATGTAGGGGAATGGGTCTGGGTGGGTTGCTCTTCGGAGGGTCGGTGTGGATTTGTTGGGCCGAAGGGCCTGTTTCCACACTGTAAGTAATCTAATCTAAACAATTAGCGTACAAAGCAGACAGCAGGTTCAGGGTTAGAAGAGATAAGTTCTGAATTGTGAATCTCCCGAACCTGATGGTTGATTTGCACAGCAGTTGAGTCTCCAATTATTCACCAGATTTGTTAACGACTTAGTTGATGGAATCGAGAAATACCTGTTTCCTGTTTCCACACTGTAAGTAATCTAATCTAAACTCAGTTGTGGTCCCAACACTGACCCTTGCGAAACACTACTAGTCATCAGCTACCATCCTGAGAAAGATTGTTTTATCGCCATTCTCTGCTTCCTGCCAGATAGCTATCTTCTTTTTCCAATCCTCTGGGAGTCTCCCTGACTCTAGTGATTCCTGAAAGATCACCACTAATGCCTCCACTTCTTCTTCAGCTATCTGCTTTAGAACTCTGGAGTGTAGTCCATCTGATCCAGGTGATTTATTCACCTTCAGGCTTTTCAGTTTTTCTAGCATCTTCTCCTTGGTGATGGCCACTACAGTCAGCTCTGCCCCCTCACTCTCTTGAATTGTAGGGGTATTACTTATGTCCTTTATCATGAAGACTGACATGAAGTAATTATTCAGTTCTTCGGCTATTTCCTTATTCCCCACTACTATCTCTCCAGCATCATTTTCCAGCGATCCAAAGTCCACTTTTGCCTCTCTTTTGCTCCTTGCATATATCTTCTTTTATACTACTGGCTAAATTACCCTCATATTCAATCTTCTCCCTCCTTATTTCTTTATTGTTCCCTCTGTTGGTCTTTGTAAGCTTCTCAGTTCTCTGGTTTGGGAATTGAGATGAGGATTATCAGATCAGCCATAGAGTCATAGAGATGTACAGCATGGAAACAGACCCTTCGGTCCAACCCGTCCATGCCGACCAGCTATCCCAACCCAATCTAGTCCCACCGGCCAGCACCTGGCCCATATCCTCCAAACCCTTCCTATTCATATATCCATCCTGATGCCTCTTAAATGTTGCAATTGTATGAGCCTCCACCACTTCCTCTGGCAACTCATTCCATACACATACCACCCTCTGCATGAAAAAGTTGCCCCTTAGATCTCTTTCATATCTTTCCCCTCTCACCCTAAACCTATGCCCTCTAGTTCTGGACTCCCTGACTCCAAGAAAAAGACTTTGTCTATTTACCCTATCCATGCCCCTCATAATTTTGAAAACCTCTATAAGGTCACCCCTCAGCCTCCGACGCTCGAAGAAAAACAGCCCTAGCGTGTTCAGCCTCTCCCTTTAATTCAAATCCTCCAACGCTGGCAACATCCTTGTAAATCTTTTCCATGATTGTATTATAAGCCGGAGCAGACTTGATGGATGGAATGACCTGCTTCTGCATCCTCGTCTTATGCTCTCATCCCTTACAAACACAAACACTCCTCTTCAAAGAGTATACAATTATTAGAGTTATAAACCATTCAAGTTTAGGGCAGCACAGTAGTTAGCACTGATGCCTCTCAGTTGCAAGGACCTGGATGCGATTCCAGCCTTGGCTGATTCTCTGTGTGGAGTCTGCACATTCTCTCCATTTCTGCGTGGGTTTCCAATGGGTGCTTCAGTTCTTCCCACAGTCCAAAGATGTGCAAATTAGGTGGATTGGACATGGTAAATTGCCCTGTTGGAATGTGTAGGCTAGGTGGGATAAGTAGCAAATGCATGGATAGGGTGGGATGCTGTTCAGACAGTTGGTGCAGATTCAAATAGCCTCTTTCTGCACTATAGAGATTCTATGATTACAAATCAAACTATGAAATTGCAAGCATCCACGTAATACAAGATGTTTTTGTACCAATCACAGAGCTTTAACCCAGTTATCGCAATCCTCAGGCCTGTTTCAACAGCAATTTGTGGTTTAAAGGTCTGAAATTTTAAATGCCTCAAGACTTTTGACAGTTTCCTTGGACAAATTCTATCAAAATTTCTGACAGTTCCTTTTCATAATTACTTTTTAACAGATCCTTTTAAAACTTGATAGCTGCATTTGACAGGTCTGCCGACAGTTCGAAAGAAGAGGCTGCACAGTGCTGAGTTTTGAAGGGACTTGGATATTCTTGTTCCTTAAGTCACAGAGTTAACATTCAGTTACAAGGAAAATGACAGGCTGACTTTATTACAAGATGATTTGACTCTGGGGTAAAGATGCCTTGCAGCAATTATATATTAATTTACACTGTTTAATGAGACCACTCGTTGAGTCTGGTGTGCTGCTTTGGTCTCCTTACCTAGTAAGGGTTTAATTGCCATTAAGGGAGTGCATCAACATTCCTCAAATTAATTACTGGGATCAAGGCATTATCTTAGGAGGCAAAATTAAATACACAGGGGTTTTATTCACTGGAGTTTGGGAAATTGAGAGGTGATCTCACTCAAATATACAGAATATTTTTTCAGTGTTCAATAAGGTGCTTTGGCAGGTGGACGACTGACTCTCAGAGAAAGGGTTAGGCCATTTAGGGCTAAGGTAAAAAGGAATCTATTCTTTTAGAGGGTTGTGAAATTCTCTTCCCAAGAGGGCTGGGAAGACTCTGACATTGACAGCATGGACGGGTTGGACCGAACTGTCTGTTTCCATGCTGTACATCTCTATGACAGATGTTAAGAAGACATTTCAAGACTGAAATTAGTAGATTTTCGAACATTAAAAGGATCAAGAGAGATTGAGATAGCACAGGAAAATTGTGTTTAAATAGAAAATCAGCCATGATCTCACTGAATGGTGAATATGTCTACTTTTAATCGTGCTAAAACTCACCTTATCTCTATTTCTCCCAAAGAGCAATTTCTCCAAAGGTATCACTTTCACAATGATACAGGCCGTAAATCATATTCCATTCCAAAGAAGGGTAGAGCCATGGGATCTAAAAGGTAACTAATTAATTTTTACCTTGGATCGTGGGGATGGTCTCTGGACAGTTCAAGACAGAATGGTAAATTCTTGGTTGCCATACTTACAGTGGACACCCAGCTCATAGAAACCACGAGAGAGTAACAGAGTTGTAGCACTGATTCTTCAAAGCAAAGTTACCCTTTGAGTAAGCAATTTCCTGCCATATAGATTGCATTATCACAATCAGTTCAATAGAGGTATAACACATGCAGCTACAGAAGAAAATTGGTTAATTTACCTGTATGAGTGTTGATATGGTTTTGCAGGAGGGTGACAGTTCGGAATGCCTTTTCACAAAGATGACATCTGTGTGGACGCTCATCTGAATGGCTTCTCATATGACGGTCTAGATTAGACCGTTGTGTAAAAGTGCGTGAACATAATTTACACTGAAATGTCTTCTTAATATCTGTCATGAGGAAATGTTTTTCAAAGAATAAAAATAGTGGCTTTCACAATCTCAAAAATCCCAAAGCATGTTTGCCATCAAATGTCACACCAGCAGTCATGGATGAACATTCATCTGAGGATTAATTCCCAGGGAGTAATCTGTGCTACACAGAAAGATTTCTTAATTATCTAAACAAAGATATAAGATAAAATTGATTAATTTAAAACAATCACTCAGCAACACACTATTTTCCTAGTGATTAGACAAAATGGAACAAGAGGAGGATATACGAGAAAGCGAATACAGAGGATGCATACCCATGGTGCAACTTGCATAATTTGCACAATCACAGAGAAGACACAATAAGACCGGTGTTGGACTGGGGTGTACAAAATTAAAAATCACACAACACCAGGTTACAGTCCAACAGGTTTAATTGGAAGCTTTTGGAGCGCCGCTCCTTCATCAGGTGATTGTGGAGGGCTCAATTGTAAGGCACAGAATTTATAGCAAAAGTTTACAGTGTGATGGAACTGAAATTATACATTGAAAAATACCTTAATTGTCTACTGAGTCTTTCATCTGTTCGAATACCATGATAGTTTCACTTCTTTCATGTGTAAATCCAAAACCTTTTTTTAAAAGTTGCATTCTCACCCAGGTTAACTGTAACAATTTGTGTTAGCTAGACAATATGTTGAAGGTGTTAGCCCCCTGTGTTCTCTGTCTATGCCATAATGTTTAGATTGATTCGAATCTAAAAGGTGAGATAACAAGAGTTTTACATGAATTCATGTAGTTTTTGAGCAAAGTACAATGTAACTCTGCAAGTACAAATTCAGCCCACAAAATATATGTGTGAATGTGGGTCTTTGTGTCTGTACGTCTGTGTGTCCATATGTATGTGTGTGTATAGGAGTGCGTGTGTGTATAGTGCAATGGTGGTCAACTGTAGTGTGAGATGAACCCAAGGTGTTAGCCCCCTGTGTTCTCTGTCTATGCCATGATGTTTCGATTGATTCTAATCTAAAAAGTGAGATAACAGAGTTTTACATGAATTCATGCAGTTTATGAGCTCAGAGTTTTACACGAATGCTCACACCTTCAACATATTGTCTAGCTATCACCACTGTTAACAGCTAACCTGAGAATGCAACTTTTAAAAAAAGGTTTTGTGATTTACACATGAAAGAAGTGAAACTATCATGGTATTCAAACAGATGAAAGACTTAACAATCAATTTTTCAATGTAATTTCAGTTACATCACACTGTAAATTTTTGCTATAAATTCTGTGTGTTAGGATTGAGCCCTCCACTATCACCTGATGAAGGAGCAACACTCCAAAAGCTAGTGTGCTTCCAACTAATGATTCTGGATTAGTGGTGCTGGAAGAGCACAGCAGTTCAGGCAGCATTCAAGGAGCAGCGAAATCGACGTTTAGGGCAAAAGCCCGAATTTTTACCTTGCTTCCAATTAAACCTGTTGGACTATAACCTGGTGTTGTGTGATTTTTAACAATGAGGGGCAGGGATAGGGTAAATAGACAAAGTCTTTTCCCTGTGGTCGGGGAGTCCAGAACTAGAGGGCATAGGTTTAGGGTGAGAGGGGAAAGCAATAAAAGGGACCTAAGGAGCAACTTTATCATGCAGAGGGTGGTATGTGTATGGAATGAGCTGCCAGAGGAAGTGGTGGAGGCTGGTACAATTGCAACATTTAAAAGGCATTTGGATGGGTATTTGAATAGGAAGGGTTTGGAGGGATATGGCCAAGTGCTGGCAGGTGGGACTAGATTGGGTTGGTATAATTGGTCGGCATGGACGAGTTGGACCGAAGGGTCTGTTTCCGTACTGTACATCTCTATGACTCTAAATTATGGATCTGGGTTTGCTTGCTGAGCTGGAAGATTCATTTCCAGACATTTTGTCACCCTACTAAGTAACATCTTCGTGGGCCTCAAGCAAAGCAGTGTGCATGATTCCTGCTTTCAATTTATATGTTTGGGTTTCTTTGGGTTTGTGATGTCATTTCCTGTGGTGATGTCATTTCCTGTTCTTTTTCTCAGAGGGTGGTAGATGGGGTCTAATTCGATGCGTTTGTTGATAGAGTTCCAGTTGGAATGCCATGCTTCTAGGAATTCTCATGCGTGTCTTCATTTGGCTGGTCCTAAGATGGATGTGTTGCCCCAGTCGAAGCGGTGTCCAGATAAGGAAGGAATCTTGATAATAAGTCTTTAAACAAGACTCAGGGCTACAGCCAGCTTTATTGTGGTTCCATACCAAAATGTATGCTATCAGGAGACTCTGCAGCCTATTTAGATCAGCCTATATGTTAACAACGTAGAAGTCTTGTATTGTAGTGGTAGTATCCCTCCCTCTAGACCGGAAGATCTAGGTTCAAATTTCATCAACCAGTGAGATGTGTCATAATGTGCCTGGACAGGTGATTAGATTTTTTAAAAGGTCCATGCCAACCATAATCCCAAACAAAACTTGACCTACCTGCACACACTTGGTCTAATTCCCTCCAAGCATTTCTTATTCATGTACTTATTTAAATGTCTTTTAAGCATTGCAGTTGTGGTTTTCATACTTCTTGCCTCAAAGATCCAAATTCAAGTTGCATCCATACTGGAGGTGGTTCATTACACAGCAGTAGAAGTAGGCTACTTAAGCTATTGAGTCTACTCTGGCACTTAATGATTTCATGGCTGATAATCATAGAATCCCTACAGTTTGGAAGCAGGCCATTCAGTCCACTGAGTCCAGTTTAATTTTCCGAACAGCATCCCACCCAGACCCAACCCGAAACCTATAACCATGCATTTCCCATGGCTAATCCATCTAGTCTGCACACTCATGGACACTATGGCAATTTAGCATGGTCAATACACCTAATCTGCACATCTTTGGACTGTGAGAGGAAACCATAGCATCCAGAGAAAACCCACGCATACACAGGGGAGAATGTGCAAACTCCACAGAGACAGTCGCCCAAGGGTGGAATCGAACCCAGGTCCCTGGCACTGTGAGGCAGCAGTGTTAATCATTAAGCCATGATTCTTAACTCCACTTTTCTCCCTTACCCCTGCAACTCTTGATTCCATTACCAATTAAAGATCTGTATATCTTTGCCTTGGATGTATTTAATAGCCCAGCCTCTACAGTCCTTTTGTAGTGAAGAATTCCACATATTCACTATGTTATGAAAAAAAAATTCCTCCTCACCTCTGCTCTAATGAGAAGTGGGGGGCTGGGCTCTCACTTAGGTTATTCCCTCTATCACAAAGGGAAATTACATCTCAGCATATACCCTGTAAATCTCCTGAAGAATTGTCAAGGTTTATAAGGTCACTTTCATTCTTCTAAACTCCAATGAACATAGACCCAACCTACTCAACTTCTCCTCAACTCATACCTTTCCCTCTCTCCTCATCTATCAAAACATACCCATACCAACTACTCCATGCTGACCATAACCCTAAACTAAACTAGCCCCACCTGCCTGCTTTTGGCCCATATCCCTCCAAGCATTTATTTATGTACTTATCTAAATGCCTTTTAAACACTACAACTGTACCCACATCCATCACTTCCTCTGGAAGTTCATTCCATACACAAACCACTCTCTGTGTAAAAAGGTTACCCCTCATGTCTTTTTATATGTTTCTCCTCTCACCCTAAAAGTATACCAACTAATCTTGAAATCCCCAACCCTGGGGAAAAGATTCCTGCCATGGTTTTACAAACTTCTGTAAGGTCACCCTTCAACCTCCTACACTCAGTGAAACAAGACCCAACATATCCAGCCTCTCCTTCAAACTCAAACCCTTCATTCCTGGCAACATCCTGGTAAATCTTTTCTGAACCCTATCTAGCATAACAATATGCTTCTAATACCAGGGAGACCTGAACTAGATACAGCACTCCAGAAGAGGCCTCACCAATGACTTGTACAACCTCAACATGACGACCCAACTCCTATAATCAAACATCTGAGCAATGAAGGCAAGCGTGCTAAACGTCTTCTTAACCACCCTGTACACGTGACACAAACCTCAAAGAATGATGTACCTAAACTCCTAGATCTCTATTCTACAACACTATCCAAGGCCCTACATTAACTTGTATAAGTTCTGCCCTTGTTTATTTACCAAAACACAACACCTCACATTTATCCAAATTAAACTCCATCTGCCACTTTTCAGCCCTTTGACCCAATTGATCAAGATCTTGTTGTAACCTCTTTGAAATCTAAGAACTTTAGATAATTCTCCTCATAAGACAAGATCGAGCCCAGCGTGGGAAGAGGATGGCAGTTGTTGTGAGACAGCAGCGTGGATGTGAGGTTCAAGAGATCAAGCCCTTGTGGAGAAAGCCCAGCATGGAGCAACTGCAGACCGACAAATAAAAAAGGTCTGTAAATTGAAACTTTTAACCTTATATCTTATTTACTACCTTATACTGACAAGAACTGTAATGTTGAACTTATAACTTGTTTCTTTATTTTTCTACTCCTTACCTAGGATCTTGTACTAATGTACTTTGTATCTAAGTTGGTGCCATGAGTGATGACATTGTAAACTTTTCATTATACCTCTGTATTGTTGTACTTGAGTACATGTGACAATAAAACCTAATTCTAATAGCCAGAATTATCCGAGTGAAACTTCCTTGGACTGCTTCCATTGCTAGTGTATCCTTCCTTAAAATATCGGATAACATATCTGAGCAGGTTGATTAAAATAAATATTTCTTTCAAGAGTCTTGTGGCATAGTGGTAGTGACCCTACCTCTGGACCAGAAGATTATGGTTCAAATCATACCTGCCATTGATTAAAATACTTTTATTTTTAATATCCAGAAATACTCTTACACAAAATTGAACATTTTTTCCATCACCAAATCACCCATGGTATTTTTTTCCAATAATTAGCCACTATCAGTAAATCACTTGTGTTTCCAAATGAATAACATATGTGCCACAACGATGTGTTTCCAAAACGTGGTTAATAATCATATGCATTGAATGTCCCATGCAGGAGTTAAAACTAAGAATTAAAACTCTGTTCATAATTAGTGGTAACAGTTAAAGTTTATGCGCATACAGTCTCTATGAAAATTTTTTTTTGGAACAGTTAGGTTTGCAACTTGAACCAAGCAGTGTTTAATGCTACATAAAACTATCAGTGATGTGATGGGCCTGCTCACATAATTAATATGACTTATTAGCTGTTACTTTACGTTTGCAATTTCCAGCATGCATTTCACTAAAAATTTATTTTATTCCAATTTCTATTGACCACAGTTTAGGGCCTTGATAAAGAGACATGATCACACAGCAAAGGGGGAGGTTAGAGGATCTGTGGTCATTGGTGCATGAACGATCCAAGTGGACGATTCTGATTCACTCCCAGAAATTTCCATTGAAAGATCTTCTCTCAAACATTGGATGCCCCAAACTATCTGGCTGAATTCTGCCTATAGATTGAAACAGTGATGAATCACACATCATAATAAAAATCTTCTATTATCCTTTGGGCAGACTTCTTAATCCTATGGAAATGCTCAATAAGGCTCATTAACCTTCTAAATAATATCATAGCTTTCCCCACACACAAGCATTAGCTGCAATACAAAGAACACAGTTCAAAGAATACATGCAGATAGAATAAAATGCATTTTATAAGAACTCTGTGTTAAAGTGAGATTAGCAGATTCCCCCATTGCTGAAAGTCAGTGCAGGAATTTTCTTTCATGCCTCCTAGCTATTAATCATGCAGCAACAAGAGTAGGAACATTGAAACTGATGAATTTTCCATTTTACAGATGGGGATGGTAAGGTCAAAACACTTCAAATAACCATCAACAAACTTTACACATGCTCAAATAAAAACGAACACTAACCTTGCTTTTTAGTTTTGTTCAGTCCAGCCGTAGTGGCAGAACTAGTTGTTTTTTCAACAGCTACACCCGACTGTAGTCCCTCCAGTTGTCTGTCTCTACAATGATGAATGGTTACATCTGTATTATTCCCAATTTGTACATTGCACTGCAGACTCCTTTTCTCTTTCTTGACAAGTGGATCGTGGTATTGTTCTATCACTGTGCCTATGTATTCTTCTGGAGTATGGGCTGCATCCAGTTCCATTCTCTCAATATACTGCATCTCTCCATTTGGCCCTACCTAATAATGTTATCAAATAACCAAAATATTAAAGTGCAGCACAAATACGGGCGAAACCACAACTTTATTGTATTTCATCATGTAACAATATGAATAACGAGGGTAATACCTCTCCCTTGTTCTTGCTGGCATTGTAGCGACTTACACAGTAAGGACCACATTTCTTTGTTTTTCTTTACAACTATACACTGTAAAATGAAAGTTGAACCTGCTTTATAGCTAAAAAGTACCAGGAAAGCCTTTGCAACTTGAAGATCAAGTGGGATTGTTTAGTGCACATTTCAGCTGCACAGGATTAGGTTAATTCTTAGATAAGTGAGATGCATATTTTATGATACCAGGAGTCCCTGAGTTAATGAAATATTGCTTAACGACAGTCTTTGTATTGATCCAGCAGCAGTTGTTACACACTTGTGAGTTTTGTGCACTCAGAGACACGAGAAGCCTGCAAACAAGAAGCACCTCTTGCCATTTCTCTGAGTCTAAGAGTCAAAACTGAAGACTTTGAAAATGGTTCGAATACAAGAAAAGACATAGATCCATCCATCAGCTACTGAACTGAAGATCA
Organism: Chiloscyllium punctatum; assembly: GCF_047496795.1. Classification (NCBI taxonomy): domain Eukaryota; kingdom Metazoa; phylum Chordata; class Chondrichthyes; order Orectolobiformes; family Hemiscylliidae; genus Chiloscyllium; species Chiloscyllium punctatum. The sequence goes on from NC_092775.1 coordinate 53,158,611, forward strand.
ACCATTGCTCGGCAGACATTTTGTCACCATCAATAAGAACAACAGGAAAGAACTGAGAAATAACTCATCGTACTCTTGTGGTCTGGGTTCTTAGATTACACAATTTCTTTCTCCCTTTCAATATTTTCACACTCATAATATTTATGACCATCTGTATTAGTCTGTCTTATTCATGAATTAATGGGATAAAGTGATACCAGGAGTCTTGGCGTTTTTAAATTGTATAGCTTAAGTTACTTGATAGCAATTAATAACTTTTTTGCTGACTCTTGGTGCAGAATAAGTTTGCTCTTGATAAATAATCATTTTCTAGTTAATAGTAAAGCCTACAATGAATTACTTTTATCCTGAAGAGTGATCACGTCAGGCAAATAGGTCAGCTTGTTGGTTTAGTTGGGTGGTTACATATTTATGGCAGCTTGTCTAACACTTGGGATCAATTATCAACACACTTCCCTAGTTATGATAATATTCAAATCTCCAATGTCCAAACGGTTTCCATAAAAAATAATCTTATGCATGCCATAAATACTAAGGTGCATTTTAGAAAAATATTGAACAACAGAATACAAGTGTTCTGCTCTAAGATCCAATGTAAATTGATGTTTATGTTGTTATGCACATTTTGTTCATGATTTTTGAAGAGATATGTTTGTTAATTAAGAAAGCTCAGAATAAGACATCATCCAAGACTGAAGTCGTAGTGGCTAATATAATATTATCATTAACAAGTTTTTATCTTTTAATGATGTACACAATGGCATAGATTGATTGCAATACAAACTGCAGATTAAAAATATTTTAAAATATTTATCCTTCCCATTTGGACATGTTTTTAATATGTTCTGTTTGAACTCCTGCTCAGCAATATTTCCTCACAGGTTTATCCTTTAGTTAATATTGGTTAAGCTGCTACACTTAAATGCAACAGTGTCTGGATCAAGTGCCCTTGATCCTCCAGCTCTGGCTTTCAGTAAAATCTTTCCAGCTGGCTCTCATTCTTGAGCTTCCCTCCCTACATTCTTTGCCCTCATCTAAGTAAAAATCAGGGTCAGGGTCAAAACCATCTTCTCCACTGAGCATCTAGTCATGACTAATCTGAAGAACAGTGCAGAACATCAAATTGGCATTAATGATTTGGTGGAGTGCTCAGAGAGGTGAGAAATTCAATGTGAATAAGTGTGGGGTGATATATTTTGGCAGAAAGAATATGGAAGACTGTATGAAATAAAGAGTACAACTCTAAAGGGAACACGGAGACATGAGTGTTTATATAAATAAGCCATTAAAGGTGGCAGGGTAGGTGCAGAGTGGTAAATAAAGTTTTTGGTATCCTAGGCTTACTAGAGCATAGAGTGCAAGAGGTAGGTTACACTTCAGCTGGAGGATGTGAATACACTGGAGTGCAAAAGAGATTCAACAAATGGTTCCAAGAATGAGAAACTTCACTAGTGAAGGTAGATTTGAAAGGCTTGGACTCCATAAACCTGAACATTATTTATATTTAAATAGTCATCTAATGTCCTCTGTGAAAAAAGTTAGCTGGAATGAACTGACAAAGTAACTTCAAAATAAGTTGAAGTATGAGACATTGATTTTACCAAAACTGCAACAATATGATGTAGCCCCGCAGATTACCAGTTGGGTATGACAGTCAATTACAGTAAGGGCATTACCCATAGAAAGGGTCCTGCAACAACTTTCGTCTCAAAATATTACAACCCTAACCTAATTATAGGTTGGCTTCTAAAGACTAGGGAGCATGCTGCCTGTCCACCTCAGTTTGCCAAGGACTAAAGTATACAACTAAAACAAATGCTCAAGAGAGGAGAGTTAACGCAAAATATTTGTCTTCTTCCAAAAATGTTCAGTTTTACAAAGCATACAAATTTTATTACACTAGGAGAAAGTGAGGACTGCAGATGCTGGAGATCAGAGCTTAAAAATGTGTTGCTGGAAAAGCGCAGCAGGTCAGGCAGCATCAAAGGAACAGGAGAATCGACATTTCGGACATAAGCCCTTCTTCATGCTGCCTGACCTGCTGCGCTTTTCCAGCAACACATTTTTAAATTTTATTACACTGTCTTTGCTAGTACAGATGAACAATCCTTTATCCGAAATCTGGAAAGCTCCAAAGTCCAAAGGTTTTTTTGTAAAGTTTTTTTCTCATTAACAAGGTTGCTTGGCATGCAAACAGTTTACCCAGGTCGACACCCCCTCGATGCGTGTCACTCAGATACGATGTGGGGGGGGGCGTGGCCCAGCATCAGCATGCCTCGATTTTCTCTCGAGGCCTGTTTTACTTAGTAAGTCTGACCCTTTGACAAGATTTTTTTTTAAATTTCACCATCAAACTGTCACTTATTCTGAAATTTGAAAAATTCCGAATTCTGAAAAACAGCAGGTCCCGACAATTTCGGATAAAGGATCGTCTATACCTGTATACCAGAATTTCAATAAAGCAAAATGATTTGTAATTTTTGTACCGTCTCCTAGACATGTGACAAACTAATGTTTAGGTATTTCTAAACTGTTCAATTATATTGCAAATGAAGCATCCGTCAATGAGAATGATGGTGAACAATTCAAAACCAAGCAACTTAGCAATAAAACATTGTCAAACCTGTCTATGAATGACTATTGAATTGACTAGGGTAGTGATTTCAAATTATTTCAAGCATGGCGATACTACAAGTTTCCAGTAACCTTCAAAGTTCTGATGGACATGCATACAGTCCATTCGTCAAACACACAAATGACAATAGAAAAAGTGCACACTTTTTTTAATACACAAACTCCTGGAAAGTCTGGACTGCTTTTTCTACCAGGCCACTAGTAGCATGGCATGGAGCTATCTTTATATGTTGAACACCATTCAACTTTAGTAAATACCAAAAGTCCCTGCTGGTATATGATGGTCCATTATCTGTGACCAATACTTCCAGGAGTTTGTGCATTAAAAAAAAGTTTGCACTTTTTCTATTGTCATTCCCGTATTTGACGAATGGACCATATGCATGTCCAACCACTTTGTGTGGATATCTACAACGTCTAAGAAGATTGAGCCCATGGAAAGACCTGCATAGTGAATGTGCAACTGAATCCATGGTTTACCCAGCCATTCCCACTGATATGGGCAAGCTGCTGGCTGTCATTTTTGTCCTTGTTAGCATTCTGGGCACTGCTCCACTAACATGGCTAAACTTGCATCCAAGCCTGGCCATCAGATGTAACTCTTGCCAGCAATCTTCATTTTGGAGACACCTTGATGACACTGTTGGAGTTCACTAGTACCAGGCAGCGACCTATGCTCAGGACAATCACTCTTGCTCCACATAACAATATGCCATCCTCCACTGTCAGTTACTCTCTCCAGGTCCAAAAAGATTTTGATTCTGGCCAGGACAGCCCTTTAGTTTCAGATTTGAGATTCTGTGTCCAAATGTGGCTCCCTCTCCACTGGGCCACCTTTGAGTTAAAACCACCCCGATGCCATACAGGGAGGCTTCACGCGTAAATGCCAGATCTTGCTTGAGATCATAGTGTACCAACACTTTAGAGGACGATAGGTATTTCTTCACATCTCTGAAAGTTTGGCTTGACTGCACAATCATTTCTGAGGCTGACCTTTTTTTAGGAGTTGATGGACGAATGTCAGGATGGAAGTCATATTATGTATGAACCTTCCATAATCATTTACCAGCCTCAGGAAAGATCTAACCTTCTGGACAGACATGGGAGCCGGGGCACCTTTGCTCACCCTCACTTTATCTTCCAATTGGTGTAAATCGGTCTTATTGATTCTGTAGCCCAAGTAGGTCACATGAGAAGCCTGGAACACACATTAGCCCTTCATGCCACCCTCATAAGGACTATGTCCGAGTTCTCTAAGTGTTCCTTATTAGCCTTCCCTGCTATTAGCACGTCATCTAAATAAATGGTAACCTGAGGCAGACCTTGCAAAATGAGCAGGCTGATAATACCTCAAATGGCAGTCTTGGTATAAACACTTACAAGTATGAATTGTAGCATACTTCTGGAAATCCTTGTCCAACCACAATTGCAAGTAACTGCAGCCTACATCCAGTAATATATGAGTTATATTACTCAGTTTAGGTCTAGTAGGTCTCTATTGTTGTCTTGAATCCAAATACCAGCAGCAACTTCAAAGGCTTGCCGGCCGAGATCATGAAGAACTTTTAACTATTTGGCTGATACTTGGTTTTGCTTTGGGGCTTTGCCATCAACCAACCTAGAGACCCTCCAATCAGGCTATGTCCCTGAGGCTACGCAATTGCCTGCATTCAAGTGGTGTTCCCCAAGCTCAGTTGGACTGGCAAGAGTCCACTTCCATCCGAACACCCTGAAACTCATATGGTCCACTTACTCCATTTTCCAATGATAAAGCTAATCATAGTGCCTGTTTGAAGTCTAGTTGGGCTTCAGCTTGAATGCTTATATCATTAATCCCACATACCAACTGGGGTCTCTCAGCATCTCATTAAGGGATAAACCAAAGTCACATTTGTCTGCCAGTCGTCTTAACCAAATTCCTGACACGGATTCCCCTGATTCTCAAACTGCCAAATCAAAATAATAGCGTCTCAGAATTAAAGGAGGCTTAGGATTGTAATATTCCTTTACTAAATCCATCAATTCTTGAAAGGTTTTAGTATCTGGTGTTTCAGGGAAAGTTAGGCTCCTAAGAACAGAAAAAGGCTAGAGTCCACAAGCTGTTAGGAGACTTACTCATGGCTTTTTATTTGCTCTGAAAGATAATTCATTCTTTCCACACACTGAACCCAGGCTCTGAAGGCAGGGTCGAATGAGTCAAGCTTCCTAAACAAAGGCATGACGCAAGAAATGCTTACCTCAACTAAAAGATGACTGTCGCGAGCAAGTTTCTTCAGAGATATGCTTTACCATCGTTGCCACTGAAATAGCTCCACAGAGGCCAGTATCCCGTCACCCTATATTTACACAAAGAAAGCCTTCGACTCTGACACAACCTAGTCAGAGTCAGCACCCAGAGTGTCAGAATCTCTGAAACTGCACTTTTTGTCTGTCAGCCCAGAGACTGTTCCATCAGATTAACAGCTCCAATCAGGGAACTCATATTCTATTAGGTCCAACTGGCTGACCTGAAAACATTCACAACATAATCAATGAACAATATTCTGGAATATGACAGACTATCACTGTCACATTGGGCTGATTTGATTCAGAACTTTCTAACCATGGCATGTCAGCTGACAAATCAACTCCAAACAAATCAAACGTATCTTCTCCATTGAAGATAGAGTCTTTCATAAAAAACAGAGAATATTGGAATACACAGGTCAGCAATATCTGTGCAGAGAGAAACCAGAGTTTCAGGTCAGTCACCTTTCGGCATTAGTTAGTCATCAGTTAACGTTGGAGTTGTACCATTGCTCTACCAGCAGCAGGGACCAGCACTGTGAGCAACACAATGCACAACACTTGCGAATGTTTAGCTGCCATCCTTCTCAGCACAATAGACAAACACACTACCTCATCTTGATGAATCTTATGCTGCTTCTATTGAGAATAGGTAGGACCAAATTTCCGTGACTGCTTGAGCTTCTCACAGTCATACTGTGTCCTAACCTTATTGGAAATTCTTGAGAAAGACATAATCTGTTGTTCATTATTTATTTGTTATATGACATGCATGAGTAGAACCCAACAAAGGATGGTGGCATATGGTTTAATTTGTAGAGTAAATGCATATTTGTTAACTATTTGAAATTTAAAATAAGGGTTTTAAAAGGATGTTAAGAAGTAAAGGCCTCTTGTCCAGTAAGTTCCTAACTTCATACCTTAAAAACCTGCACTCCTTCAGGGAGTGGAAGAGTGTGCATGATTTCACCCTCACTACTCAAGGCCTGCCTCAGCTCACTTGGAATAATTTCAACTCCTTGTTGGTTCATTGTCATCACGTTGACCTCAGTCAGGCTGGGCTGGATGTGTTCATCCATGTTGACTACCTGCAACGTGATAACATGCATTTTGTCAGATACTCCCCGCTCCACAGAATATTCCATGATGTCCTCTTCTGACTTTGCCAAAAATACAGTTGTATCATGGGGTAAAATTTCATTTTCCATCATTGTTTCCAAATTTTTGCTTGTACTATTCTCATGTTTCTTCTACATTCTGCAACCTCATTGCTCTTTGCTCCTGCAGTGCATTTTCATTTTATTAAATGTTTCCAAGTCGGAGGCCTCACTGACATGGTTGTCTGTTTGAAAAGAAAAGCAAATTTTACAAACCACTTAAATATTTCTTTTAACCACTAGAACTTTAATATAATTACATTCTAAAAGTATTTAACTGGTTATAAAGGACTTTAGAACAACATGAATTCCTGAAAGGTGGTACAGAATGTAATTTTTTAATGGGTCATTTTTTTTCACATAGGGAAATGTTCACATCTCATGTCTGTCCCTATTGCCATGCAAAAACAAATACAATTGATGAGGTCCAAATAAGTGAAGGTATGCTTTTATTAACATCGTCCTAAAGCTGTTCCTACAAAGATACCTAGAACCCCACACATCAACAAATTTCCAGATAACAATTAGCAGCTTTAGCAAGGTGGTGTGGCACTTTGCGATATTTCCCAGTATCTTTCAAATGTATGGGGATTGGTCAGGTTTTTGGTCCAACTGTTTATGGGAGCATGTTGTCCCTGCACTCTCATGAATGTCTCCCTTTTGAATGTCTCCCAATCCATCCATGGAGATTTTCATATAATTCGCAGCTCTCAGTCCACTTTGACCAGATCCTGTCATACGATATTAAAATCCCTTATCTCCAACCCTTTACTTTCTTTGTTCTTATTCATAATTATTTTAAATCTTACTGAGTCATGGTCACTGGTGGGATTCAAAGCCAAACAACAGAACATTAGTCTGGGTTTGTGGAATACTAATCCAGCAACAGAGGTAATGTCACTAAATACCTGGTCAAATGAGATAGTAAAACCGCTTTTCCCAATGGTGGAACCATCGAGAATAAGCGTGCACAGATTTAATTGACAAAATCACCAGTGAGGGCATAAGGAAAACCTTTGCACATAACTAATGGTTGGGATCAGGAATGCACGGTCCGAGTACAACAAAGACAGGTTCAATGAGGTATTTAAAACTAGTTAGGATTTTTTTGAAAAGGAAGAACATGTGGCTGAGAAGAGTACGAGGCAGTTACTTTTCAGCGCCACTGCAGACTGAAGGTCCATCTTCTATGCTTAAACAATTCTACAAGATCACTTGTCTCCCTTAAATTATTCCGAGGCCTTAGCTATGTGATCCAATCCTTCATTCAAAATTGCAGAGTTCTTCTGGTGCTTCAGCCTCTCTCATCATCAACCTGAATTTTTAAATGCAACCGCCCTTTGTAAATTCGCCAGCTTTGTGCACCACTAATCAACAGCAGGGTCAGTACCTACCTGCTAAACTAAACCTAATTCACACTATATCGCCAGTGATTATTATTTGGGGGTGGGAGCTTAATCCTGCACAACGTGCTCAGTAAATCATGGGCTGGGCTGGAGTGGAGGTGAGGCGTCGCGCCCGGGAATGAGTGTTAACGGGAGCAAAGGCGGGGCACCGCCTTGCCGCCTGATGTTCCACCGCTCGGCCGCCACCGCCAGGCCCGCACATGCGCCGCTACCGCCTCCCCGCAGCGGGCGGGAAAGCAGCAAAATGGCGGCGGCGGCGGCGTTAGTGCGCAGGCGTGGCCCGTTGCCATGACCACCTCGACGGAAACGCTTGGAGGACCATCAAATTGTGAGTGAGAGTCGTGGCCCAGAAGGTTAATAATTCCAACTTCCTTCAGGAAGACGCAGGAAATAATGCAAGCATTGAATGAATGGTCAGCGCCACATGTGTTCATTCGTAGCCTGAAATATTACAAATTGCATACCATAAGATAGACTGATGGTCTTCTGTCATGGTTCTATACTGTTGTGATGGTCATGCTGTATGTTTAAGTATACTAATATTTCTCTGATTTTGAAAATTGTGATTGTCACTTTTTTTGATACATAAATGAAGATATATATTTGGAATTTTATATATAGTAAGGTACAGCATCAATGAAATAATGTGATCACAGAATCCCTACAGTGTGGGAACGCACACATTGAGCCCACACTGACTCTTCTAAGAGCATGCCACCCCCAGACCTATCCACTCCCCCATCTCTGTCGCCCTGCATTTCCCCATGCTCTGCATTCAATAAGACATTCAGGTTTACAATGTTAAAAATCACACAACACCGGGAACAGGTTTAATTGGAAGCACCAGTTTTCAGAGCACCGCTCCTTTATCAGGTGGTTGTGGAGGACACAATTGTAAGACACAGAATTTATAGCAAAAATTTACGGTGTGATGTAACTGAAATTATACATTGAAAAATACATTGATTGTTTGTTGAGTCTTTCATCTGTTCGAATGCCATGATAGCTTCACTTCTTTCATATGTAAATCACACAACTTTTTTTTGAAAGCTACATTCTCAGGTTAACTGTAACAATTGGTGTTAGCCAGATAATATGTTGAAGGTGTTAGCCCTCTGTGTTCTCTGTCTGTGCCATAATGTTTAGACTGATTCAAATCTAAAAAGTGAGTTAACAGTCTTACATGAATTCAAGCAGTTTTTGAGCAAAGTGCAATGTAACTCTGCAAGTACAAATTCACCCCACAAATGTATATGTATATGTATATGTGTGCATGTGGGTTTGTGTGTGTCTGTCTGGGGTGGGGGGGTTGTGAGTGTGAGAGAGAGTGTGTATGTGAGTGTAGAGTGTGTAAGTCTGTGAGGGAGTGCATGTGGGAGTGTGTGTGAGTCTGGCGGGGGTTGTGTCTGTGAGACAGAGTGTATATCTATATATATATGTGTGTGTGTAGAGTGGTCTAAGTCTGGGGTGTGGGGTTGTGAGTGTGAGAGAGTGTATATGTGAGTGTAGAGTGTCTAAGTCTGTGAGGGGGTGCATGTGCTAGTGTGTGTCTGTCGGGGTGTGTGTGCGTGTCTGTGTATATGTGTGTCCATGTGTATGTGTGTGTATAGGAGTGTCTGTGTGTGTATATGGTACAATGGTGGTCACCTGCAGTGTGACGTGAACCCAAGGTCCTGATTGAGGCCCTCCATATGGGCATGGAACTTAGCTATCAGCCTCTGCTCGGCCACGTTTTGCTACCGCCTGTCCTGAAGTCTGCCTTGGAGGATGGTCATCCGAGGGTCTGTTGATTGTTGTGTAGTGCCCATTCATCCGTTGCCGTAGCCTTTGCTCGGTTTCCCCAATGTGCCATGCCTCGGGGCATCCTTGCCTGCAACATATAAGATAGACAACATTGGCTGAGTCACATGAGTACCTACCATGTACATGGTGGGAGGTGTAATGGTAGTATCCATGTCACACTCTGACACGTCTTGCGGCGCCCACTGTGATAGGGTTGTGAGGAGTTGTCTGGAAAGCCGGGCAGCTTGCCACGAACAATGATCTGTTTGTGATTTGGCGGTTGTTTAAAGGCAAGCAGTGGAGGTGTGGGGAAGGTCTTGGCGAGGTGCTCATCCTCATTGATAATGTGTTGCATGTCACAAAGAACATGGTATAGTTTTTCAGCTCCTGGGAAATACTGAACAATGAAGGGTACCCTGTTGGTTGCAGCACATGTCTGTCTCCTGAGGAGGTCATTACAGTTCCTTGCTGTGGCACGTCGGAACTGGCGTTCAATGAGTTGAGCATTGTACCCTGTTCTTACGAGGGCATCTCTGAGTACTTCCAGGTGGCCGTCACGTTCCTCCTCATCTGAGCAGATCCGGTGTACGTGTAGGGCTTGTCCATAGGGAATGGCAGTTATAATATGTTTTGGGTGGAAGCTGGAGAAGTGTAGCGTTGTGAGGTTGTCTGTGAGTTTGCAGTAGAATGTCGTGCTGATGTGTCCATCCCTGATGGAGATGCATGTGTCCAAGAATGAGACAGATTGTCGTGAGTAGTCCATGGTGAGTTTGATGGTGAGGTGAAACTTGTTGATATCACTGTGTCGTTTTATCAGTGACTCCTCGCCATGGGTCCAGAGGAAGAAAATGTCATCAATGTACCTGATGTATAATGTTGGTTGGAGGTCCTGCATCAAGAAGAAGTCTTATTCAAACCTGTGCGTGAAGATGTTGGCATATTGGGGTGCAAATTTGGTCCCCATAGCTGTTCCATGTGTCAGGATGAAGAACTGGTTGTCAAAAGTGAAGATGTTATGATCGAGGATAAAGTGGATGAGTTGTAGGATGGTGTTTGGAGATTGGCAGTTGTTGGTACTGAGTACTGAGGCTGTTGCCGCGATGCCATCATTGTGAGGGATGCTGGTGTAGAGTGCTGAAACATCCATTGTGACGAGGAATGTTCCCGGTTCAACTGGTCTGTGGGTGCTGAGTTTCTGTAAGAAATCCGTAGTGTCGCGGCAGAAGCTGGGGAATCCCCTGTACATTAAGTTTCAAGATGCCTTCAACATAGCCGGAGAGATCCTCACAGAGGGTCCCATTGCCTGATACGATGGGACGTCCTGTTGTATTGGCTTTGTGTACCTTTGGAAGGCAGTAGAAATTGCCTACAAGAGAAGTACGTGGGATGAGGGCGCGTAGGGAACTCTGAAGGACTGGATCCAAAGTCCTGATCAATGTATTTAATTCACGGGTGTTTACTTTGGTCGGATCAGCTGGTAGTTGCCTGTAGTGTTCCTGGTTGTTCAGTTGTTGGTACACTTCCTTGCAGTAATCTGTTCTCTTCTGAATGACAATGGCTCCTCCTTTATCTGCTGGTTTGATGACAATGTTGTGATTGGTTTTGAGAGCCTGAATGGCATTGCGTTGTGAACGGGTGATGTTTTGCTCTACCTAGTGGGTATGGCTGATGAATCTGGCATTTATATATTTCCTGACGGTTTGAGCATACATGTCAACCCCAGGGCATTGTCCCTCTGGTGGAATCCAAATTGACACGTTCTTTGGTCGCTCCTCTACAGATCCCTGTGATGACTGTTCTAGTTCATCAGTGGGCTCGTTAGGATCACTGCTGGCACCTTGAAAGAATTCCCAGAGTCTCATTTGTCTGATAAACTCCTCCGTGTCTGCTGCAAGAACCAACGGGTCCATTTTGGTGGTGGGGCAGAAGTTGAGACCCCTGTTCAGGACTTCAATCTCTTCCGGTCGAAGGGTGTGGTCCGATAAGTTGATAATAAACTTCCCCACAGGACATTCGACCTCGGACCTTCGTGTGACCATCCTCCAAGGCGAACTTCGGGACAGGCAGCAACTAAAAGTGGCCGAGCAGAGGCTGATAGCTAAGTTCTGTACCCATGGGAAGGGCCTCAACTGGGACCTTGGGTTCATGTCACTCTACAGGTGACCACCATTGCACTATACACACACACAGACACTCCTATACGCACACATACACACGAACACATGTATACACAGAGACACTCACACGTGCATCCTGTCATAGAGTTAGACCACTCTATACTCACACACACACACACACACACACACACACACACACATATACACTCTCTCACAGACACTCGGAACTCCCCACCTCACACATGCACCCCCTTACAGACTTAAACACTACACTCACATACACATATATTCACTCTCTCTCACACTCAAAACCCCCCACCCCAGACAGACACACACACACTTTTTAGATTAGAATCAGTCTATAGATTATGGCACAGACAGAGAACACGGGGACTAACACCTTCAACATATCTGGCTAACACCAATTGTTACAGTTAACCTGAGAATGTAACTTTAAAAAGTTTTGTGATTTACATATGAAAGGAGTGAAGCTATCATGGTATTCGAACAGACGAAAGATTTAACAAACAATCAAGGTATTTTTCAATGTATAATTTCAGTTCCATCACACTGTAAACTTTTGCTGTAAATTCTGTGTCTTACAATGGTGTCCTCCACAACCACCTGATGAAGGAACGGCGCTCTGAAAGCTAGTGCTTCCAATTAAACCTGTTGGATTGTAACCTCCAAATCATGACATTCAGTTTTGGGCTTTTAAGTGGCAAATAACACACAAGCTTCAAGAATCTGACATTGAACGGAATTGCCACCATTGAATTTCCATTGGGTGATTAGTGGTTAAAAGACTCATCACATAGATTGCATGTTCTGCAGTGAGTCACAAATTCCCTGACTCACCAAAGCTTTTCCCCAATATGCACAATTCAAGTCAAAGTCAGGAGGTTATTAATATAAGATTTGATAAGATTCAAGTCTGCACCCAACGCAATTCTTTATTGATGACTAAGAACACATTAAGGGAATAATACCACTTTCAAATGTAACTAACTTGCATCCAACCACAACCATCATCAGCAGAAAATTATTTTTAAGCAATTTGTTGAGACATGTTATGACACCCTTCATGGCAAGTAGGACATAAACATGGACTTTCTGGCCCAGAGATAGGGGCACTACCACTGCACCACTGGACCCCTTATCATTCTAGTGAATGTTTATATGATTAAAGATTAAAAAGAGAAAGTTGTGTGAAAGACTAATCAAGAGGATTTTTAATTGCAGGAAATAAGGATGTGAACAATTTTTTTTTGTATCCTTTGTTAAAAGTTGTCAAGCATAGAAACCAGACACAGAGGTTGGCTTAGCTGTTACAGATTTAAAGTCAAGTACTTGAAAAGGTTCAGAAAAGATTTACAAGGATTTTGGAGGGTTTGAGCTATAGGGAAAGGCAGAATAGGCTGTAGCTATTTTTCCTGAAGCATTGGAGGCTGAGGGGTGACCGTATAGAAGTTTATAAAATCATGAAGGGCATGGATAGGGTGAATAGTCAGGCAATTTTCACCAGGGTGGGGGAGTCCACAACTAGAGGGCATAGGATTAAAGTGAGAGGGGAAAGATTTAAAAGGGACCTAAGGGACAGCATTTTTGTGCACAGAGTGTGCGTGTGTGGCATGAGCTACCGGAGGAGGTGGTGGAGGCTGTTAGAATTATAACATTTAAAAGGCATCTGGACGGGAATATGAACCGGAAGGGTTTAGAGGGCAAAGGGCCAGATGCTAGCAAATAGGACTAGATTAATTTAGGATATCTGGTCGGCATGGATGAATTGGACCAAAGGGTGTGTTTCCGTGCTGTACCTCTCTGTGACTCTATGACAACCAACATTTTTGTTTGGCTTGGACAGAAGCTATCTAGCTGGGGTACCTGAGTACTGCTGACAACCACGGAACTGAGCCTAGCTATCACCTTGTGTGGTCGGAGGGCTAGCATTTGGTTTTTCAGTTAATTAGCCTTTGAATGCATTTTGGATCCATCACTCAGGAATCACATTTTTGTAGTGGGATTATAACTACCAATGAAAAGCCAGATCCTCAGCATTCACATGGTGGAGAAGCTATTCCAAATCATCTCAAAGTTCTGAAAAGGAGGAGAACGTCAGATACATGTCAATACACTGGAATCAATTGCAACCTTTTACCTAGTTCTTTGCACTAGAAAACAAGCTGTTTATGGAATTATTCATTCTGACCTCATTCTGGGTACATGAGTAGTGCAGTATTACAAACCTGGTTTTAGTCACTTTGCTATCGTGTTTTGCTAAAAAGTAATAATTAACCAGTTTCCTTGTTAATGTCTTATTTATTTGTTGTCAACTGTGAGCCTGTTTTCAATCACAGCTTGTAATGCAGAGTTTTTGCGCAATCATTTTTGTTTCACATAAAGATTATATTGCTTAAAAAAATCAATTGTAAGTACCTTCTATAACGATACGTTTTGAATTAACCTCTTGGCTCACTTGCTACTATTACCTGAGCAAGTCTGTTAGATGCTGAATTTTCCTGGCAAAAGTGAGCAAATATTATATTGACCAATATCACTGTTTTGGGGGACTCTTTATTGACTGTCAGTGCTCCATCTCTAACTGAAATTGACTTGAACAATCAATTCTGCCTTTGGAAGGGTTATTTGTAATTTTAGATTGACTTTATCATTTTCAGAATAGATCAGGATGGGCCCTTTCTGATGAAGGGTTCTTGCCCGAAGTGTCGATTCTCCTGCTCATTGGATGCTGCCTGACCTGGTTTTTCCAGCACCACACTCTCGACTCTGATCTCCAGCATCTGCAGTCTTCACTTTCACCTACATCCAGAGCTGTTCAAAAGGGATCTGTTGAACACCTTTTCTGTAGTCTCCCCATGGTAAGCCAACTTATCTAAGCCATGCTGCAACCACTGGGTTAACACCGTATAAGAACAAACATATGCAAGATGGGAAATAAAAGAATGCACAAATGTGATTAGTAGAGTTTTATTAGATATGAGCAGTTGGATGCCTTATTGGATAAAGTTGGCATGAAATGATTTTGGTAGCTTTTATTTGTGGTCAAGAACAAGATATGATGGTGTGAATGTTAGGTGAATTAGTCAGGGGGTAAATATAGGGTAGGGGAATGAGCCTGCTGGGGGGTTACTCTACAGAGGGTCGGTGTGGACTTGTTGGGCCAAAGGGCCAGTTTCCATACTGTAGGGAATGTAATTTGTATTTAGTGATAAAGTAGAGGTTTTGATAATTACCATTGAAACCATGAAAACCATCATTGAAAGGCCAGATCCTCAAAATTCAAATGGTGGAAGAGCTATTCCAAATTATTTTAAAGATGTCCTGATAAAGAGGTGAATGACAGATACAAATCAGTTGTAGCCTTTTACCTAGTTCTTTGCACCAGAAAACATGCTATCTAAATAGAAATAGAAAGATTTCAAAACATATGACAGCACATAATGCCATCTACTCTCCAACACTGTCACTTTATAGGTGCTCAAAAAGGTTTCCTTCCATATCAAATTTGGGAGGGGGGTTGAATTAAGGTTTCAGACCTATGAGCTGCAAAGCCTTTTACTTGAAATTCACACAACAGAGAGCTTATATGTTATCAGCTTTGAACAGCTACATGCAGTTTCTAACCAAATGCTCCTAGTCTAGATGTTCCGCAATTTGCATTCTTTTCACTGAGATAACCTATGACATTAACTAAATAATCACCTTTTTCAAGAAGAGACTATATTCGCATCTGACTGTAGTCAGTTCTTTTACAAACTACATGAAATCTTTCTAATTTCTGGATTTTTGTAACTTGAAGTCAATCCTTGATTATTCTAAACCCAAATGGAAGCTAATGTCTTTCAATACATTCTGTCTGGTCGTAAACCCCACAATATAAACAAACTTCACTTAACAGTTGAGGGGGCCTTGCAGTCGCCATCTGTCTGAAATACAGTGGTTTAAGATTATGGTTTTGGAAGACTGACCTAGTTAATTTCAAAACCCCTTCTAAAAAATGGGCCAAGACCTATAGGCCACTACTTTAAAATACAAACTCGTAAAATATATGCATATAAAATCACAGCTTCATCACAGAATTGCAAAAGGTTGTGCAGTCAGAACAAGTAATTAGGGAGGTGAATAAAATCTGTTGCGCATTGCAAGGGAAAATGAATGAGAAATTATGGAGTAATGCTTCAGTTATACAGAACATTGGAGTAACTGGAAAGAATTGATCTCCTTATTGAAGGAAAGATGCAAATGCAATTCAAAAGAGTTTACTAGGCCAGCTAGAATGGGCAGGTTGCCTTATGAGAAAAGATTGGGCTGGCTAGGCTTGTATCCATGGAATTCAGAAAAGTAAGAGATGACTTGATTGAAACATGAGAGTTCCTGAGTGGCCTTGTCAGGGCGAATGTGGAAAGAATGTTTTGTTTTGCGGGAGAATCTAAAACAAGGATTTACTGTTTAAAAATAAGATGTCACCATTTAAGACAGTTTAAAAATAAATCTTTTCCCATAGAGCATTGTATGTCTTTATAACTCTCTTCCTCAAAATGTGGTACTAACAGAGTCTTTGATTATTTTAAGTCAGCGGTACATCGCTTCTTGATAAGTAAAGGCGGAAATATCATCAGACGTAGGCAGAAATTTTCTAATTGAATGACAGTATAGGCTTCTGGGGCTGGGTGGCCTATGTTCCTAATTTGCATGTTCCTGTTTTTATAAGCATCATGACTACAACAGGATGGAGAATGATATGTTGACAGTGGCCACACGACAGCAACAGTGGAAGTTTTTGTAGTGGTACTCTCAGCATTAAGAACAATGCCACTAAGTCCATAATGTGTGCTAGTATTGGCACCCTGCCTTATGCTTAGGTCCACTCTCCATTCAGAGACACGTGTACCAAAAGTATGGTGAACTCATTTCTCAATGATATGGAGGACATTTCTCAATTCTGATTTTGTAGTGGACAGCAAACTGGGAGATATTGGATCCTGTTTCAGCCGAGAAGGAATGATCCCAACTAGAGAAAATTCAGGTGCTAATGGTCACCTTCACAGCCATGGGCAACATTGTCCTCATGCTACTCTTAGGCTGCAGGCCTAGTTGAAAGAGATGGCAGATTCTGTGAACATCTCCTTTGTATAGTACAGATGAGTAAGGCTATTCACCTTTGAATAGAGGTAAAAAGAGATGCCCCATTAAGACCCAACATGAATAAGGTTTCCTGCTAATAACCTTTCTCCCTTTTCCCTATACTTCACCTTCTATGATTTGGAGATGCCAGTGTTGGACTGGGGTGTACAAAGTTAAAAATCACACACCACCAGGTTACAGTCCAACAGGTTTATTTAGAAGCACTAGCTTTCAGAGTGCTGCTCCTTCATCAGGTGGTTGTGTTCGCCTTCTGTGAATAATTTGACCTATTCATGCTACATTGTAAATGAAAGCTGCTGCTGAAGATGCTAGAATTGTTGATAAGGAATATCTTTATTGATGACATTACATCTACATCAAATATACATATACATCAAATAATTATACATAGTTAAATATACATCAAATATTGGAAGACACCACCATATCTAGTTGTCAGGACCGACTAAGCCTGGAAGTTTAATTAAGTAGTGGCTATGGACCAAAAGTATGGAATGAGGGTTGAAATATTTGGTCGTAGAGCACAGAAACAGGCCTTTCAGCCCAACTAGTCCATGCCTACCAGATTTCCTAAACTGAGCTGGTCCCATTTGCCTGCATTTGACCCATATCCCTCTAGATCTTTCTGATCCATGTACCTCTCCAAATGTTTTTTAAATGTTGCAAATGTACCCACATGCCACTTCCTCTAGCGGCTAATTTCATATACACACCACCCTTCCCAGTTCAATAACTTCCTTCCTATAGCATGGCGACCAGAATTGTACACAGTACTCCGAATGTGGCTTTGCCAACATCTTGTACAGCTGTAATATGACGTCCCAACTCCTGTACTCAGTGCTGTGATCAATGAACACAAGTATGCCAAATGCTTTCTTCACAATCCTGTCAACCTGTGACACCACTTTCAAGGAATTATGTACCTGCACCCGTAAAGTTTTCTATTTAACAACATTCCCCAGGGCCCATTAACTGCAAGTCCTGCCCTGATTTGCCTTACCAAAGTGCAACACCTTGCCTTTATCTAAATTCAACTCCATCTGCTGTTCTTCAGCCCACTGGCCCAATTGATCAAGATTCCATTGCACTCTTAGATAACCTTCTTCATTAACCACTAAAGCAAGTTTGGTGTCATGCACAAACTTACTAACTATGCCTCCTATATTCTTTAATATAATATCTTTTATATAAATGATGAACAACAATGGACCTAGCACCAATCCTTGTGGCACACCACTGGTCACAGTCTTCCAGTCTGATAAACGACCCTCTACCGCACACCCTCTGTCTCCTGCCGTAAAGTCAATTTCGTATCTAATTGGGTAGCTCTCTCTGGATTCTATGTTACTATGTAGAATCTTGTTGAAGGCCTTGTTAATGACTCCATAGATAATGTCTACTGCTCTACCTTCATCCATCTTCTTGGACACCTCTTCAAAAAACTCAATCAAATTTGCGAGATGCAATTTCTCCTGCACAAAGCCATGCTGACATTTCCTAATTAGTTCTTGCCTTTCTAAACGCATGTAGATCCTATCATCAGAATCCCTCTAACAATGTCCCGTCCACTGATGTTAGGCTCACTGGTCTGTTGTTCCCTGGCTTTTCCTTGTAGCCTTTGTTAAATAATGGCACATTAGCTACCTTGGAGTCTTCTGACATCTCACCCATGGCTGTCGATGATACAAATGTCTCTGGCACCTCCTCTTCTGTCATGTGGACTCTTCAAGATGTCACTATTCACTTCCCTGAGATCCCTAGCTTTCATGTCTTTCTACATAATGAGAAATCTTCATTTAGGATCTCACCCATCTCCTGTGGCTCTACACATAGATGACCTTGTTAATCTCTAAGGGCCCTATTCTTTCCCTAGTTGTTCTTTTGCTCTTAATATATGTAGAAAGTCTTTGGATTCTCCTTTACCTTACCTGCCAAATCCATGTCATGTCCCCTTCTTACCAGCCTGATTTCCCTCTTGACTGTACTTCTATACCCCCTATACACCTCAAGGGATTCACTTGATCAATGCTCAAAGTTTGTGAGAAGATCTGTAGCTCGGGTGCTCGTTGTTGTGGTTCTGTTCACCGAGCTGGGAATTTGTGTTGCCGACGTTTCGTCCCCTGTCTAGGTGATATCCTCAGGTGCTTGGGAGCCTCCTGTGAAGTGCTTCTGTGATGTTTCCTCCAGCATTTATAGTGGTTTGTCTCTGTCGCTTCCAGTTGTCAGTTCCAGCTGTCTGCTGCAGTGGTCAGTATATTGGGTCCAGGTCGGTGTGTTTGTTGATAGAATCTGTGGATGAGTGCCATGCCTCAAGGAATTCCCTGGCTGTTCTCTGTTTGGCTTGTCCTATAATAGTAGTGTTGTCCCAGTCAAACTCATGTTGCTTGTCATCTGTGTGTGTGGCTACTAAGGATAGCTGGTCATGTCGTTTCGTGGCTAGTTGGTGTTCATGGATGCGGATCGTTAGCTGTCTTCCTGTTTGTCCTATGTAGTGTTTTGTGCAGTCCTTGCATGGGATTTTGTACACTACATTGGTTTTGCTCATGTTGGGTATGGGGTCCTTTGTCCTGGTGAGTTGTTGACTGAGAGTGGCTGTTGGTTTGTGTGCTGTTATGAGTCCTAGTGGTCGTAGTGGTCTGGCTGTCAGTTCAGAAATGTTCTTGATGTATGGTAACGTGGCTAGTCCTTTGGGTTGTGGCATGTCCTCATTCCGTTGTCTTTCCCTTAGGTATCTGTTGATGAAATTGCGGGGGTATCCGTTTTTGGCGAATACATTGTAGAGGTGTTCTTCTTCCTCTTTTTGCAGTTCTGGTGTGCTGCAGTGTGTTGTGGCCCTTTTGAACAGTGTCTTGATGCAACTTCTTTTGTGTGTGTTGGGATGGTTGCTTTCGTAGTTCAGGACTTGGTCTGTGTGTGCGTGGCTTTCCTGTGTACCTTTGTGGTGAATTCTCCGTTTGGTGTTCTCTGGACCATCACGTCTAGGAATGGGAGTTGGTTGTCCTTTTCTTCCTCGCTAGTGAATCTGATTCCTGTGAGTGTGGTGTTGATGCCACAATGCTGCCTTTATCTGACATATGGGTATTTTGTAGATAAGGCTACTAGGTTACGCATATTTACGGTAATGAATGGTAAGGACAAACAGACAAATGGATACGGTTATGAAAAAATGGATTAGCACAGGCCTTGGAAGGCCAGCGGATTTTCTAGCAGACAATGGAGAAAAATGTGTAAATATTGACTTAATTGGTATGTCGTGGTGGCATCTAAGTAAATGCACCATCAAATTAACAATCACCAAGTAGGAAGTACCTAAGTGCCACCACTGCATTCTGGCAGGAAAGTGTTTATCAAAGTGCAGTAGCAGAGAAAATTCAGATATTTGTCATAACAAGTCTGATCAGGCTAACTAAAATAACTCTGATTTGGAGATGCCAGTGTTGGACTGGGGTGTACAAAGTTAAAAATCACATAACAGCAGGTTATAGTCCAACAGGTTTAATTGGAAGCACACTAACTTTCGGAGCGACGCTCCTTCATCAGGTGATTGTGGAGGGCTCAATCGTAACACAGAATTTATAGCAAAAATTTGCAGTGTGATGTAACTGAAATTATACATTTTCTGTTACAGACAATCAATTTTTCAATGTATAATTTCAGTTACATCACACTGCAAATTTTTGCTATAAATTCTGTGTTACGATTGAGCCCTCCACAATCACCTGATGAAGGAGCGTCGCTCCGAAAGTTAGTGTGCTTCCAATTAAACCTGTTGGACTATAACCTGCTGTTGTGATTTTTAACTTAAAATAACTCTCTTCTTTTCCCCACCCTTGTTTTATTCCTTTTGTTTGTTACTGACACACTGCATCTGGTGAGAACTGTTTGTAACTTGCTACTTGGTGATCATTAATTTGGTGGTGCATTCATTTATTTATTTTAAAACAAATGGCTACTTTTCCCCAGTAATGAAGGTTGGAAGTGCAAAGAGTAATCATTGTTTCTATTAGAGTCATAGAGATACACAGTACAGAAACAGACCCCCCGGTACAACCCGTCCACGCCAACCAGGTATTCCAACCCAATCTAGTCCCACCTGCCAGCACCCGGCCTATATCCCTCCAAACCTTCCTATTCATATACCCATCCAGATGGCTTTTAAATGTTGCAATTGTACCAGCCTCCACCACTTCCTCTGGCAGCTCATTCCATACAAATACCACCTTCTGCATGAAAAAACTGCCCCTTTATATCTTTCCCATTTCACCCTAAACCTATGCCCTCTAGTTCTGGACTTCCGCACCCCAGGGAAAAGACTTTGTCTATTTATCCTATCCATGTCCCACATGATTTTATAAACCTCTATAAGATCACCCCTCAACCTCCAACACTCCAGGGAAAACAGCCCCAGCCTATTCAGCCTCTCCCTATAGCTCAAATCCTCCAACCCTGGCAACATATTTGTAAATCTCTTCTAAACCCTTTCAAGTTTCACAACATCTTTCCAATAGGAAGGAGACCAGAATTGCACGCAATATTCCAACAGTGGCCTGGCAAATGTTCTGTACAGCCGCAACATGACCTCCCAACTCCTGTACTCAATACTCTGACCAATAAAAGAAAGCATCCCAAATGCCTTCTTCACTATCCTATCTACCTGCGTCTCCACTTTCAAGGAGCTATGAACCTGCACTCCAAGGTCTCTTTGTTCAGCAACACTCCTGAGGACCTTACCATATTGACCAAAGAGATACAAATAGATTGTTTTGGAAGACAGACTGGCCGCTGCTTCAGCATGTAGATGTGTAGCAATTTAACATCAGTAGGACATGCACTCAATCATGTGACAGACAATGCAAGCAGCCCCGCCAACTGAAAGTAGAGTGTTCTCAGGAAACCTCTCATAAGCCAAAAATGGTGTAAAGCGAAGATGCATGATTTATATTGGGAAAAAGTATTGCTGTTTTTTCGTAAAAGCGAAAATCCTCTTCGGATTCATGAAAACAGGTACTAATGTAGATCTTCTGTAAAAGCGAAATTGCGTAAAGCAAGCGTTCGAAAAGCAGGTGATACCTGTATGTTACACCTTAATAAGCCCTCCACTGACTGTTGGATCCCATCCAAATCAGAAGATAAGGAACCTCAACATAGGAAATTCATACCCCTAGATTCTCCTCCTTGGTTTTATCCAGCTTGTAAAGAGAAGGCAGGTTTCACTGCTGACAAAACTAAAAGGAAGCTCCAGAAGATTAGACACAACTAGCACTTTGCCAATGACACAAACATCCCAAAGTTAAAATAATGGCCCAGATTTTCTGAGGATTGGCAATCTCACATAGTTTGCTACTCCAGACCACTTTTTAAAAACAGAAATAAGGAGCTCTGCATTTCTGAGAACAGATTACATTCAGAGACTGCTTAGAAATGCAGAGCCACATTTCCAGTCTGATGGTTATAGAGTCATAGAGTCACTCAGCACAGAAACAGACCCTTTGGTCCAACCAGCCATGCCGAACTTGTCCCACCTGCCTGCTCCTGGTCCATATTCCTCCAAATCTTTCCAATTTATGTATCTATCCAAATGTCTTTTAAACTTTGTACAGATAGTTCTCCCATAACACTGTAGTTGTGTTCTAGTGAAACCTCACTTAATAGAAAATCACTTAAGTGCGTGAACTGATTCACATTGGAATTGCGCTATTGTGAAGTGAGGTAAGCGTTCTCGAAAATACCATTCCCTAATTCTTCAGTAACATTACAGCCAAATCATGCTGCCAAAATGCACGTCATTCCAGAACTACCTGTAATTGTACCTGCATCCATCACTTTCAGAATTGTCAGAGGAAGGCAAACCACACCCCATTTTCACAGCAGTCAGCTGCCTCAATTTGAAAGTTAAAGATCCTGACAGCCACTTTTACAGTTGCTGTCAAAGAGAGATAAGTATATAAGGTAAGTGTGATGTTCGGGTGCTGGGAGGGTAGGTGGGGGCGGCACGGTGGATCAGTGGTTAGCACTGCTGCCTCACAGCACCAGGGACCCAGGTTCGATTTTAGCCTCGGGTAACTGTCTGTGTGGAGTTTATACATTTTCCCTGTGTCTGCATGCATTTCCTCCTGGTGCTCCGCTATAATTCCACAGTCCAAAGATGTGTAAATCAGGTGTATTAGCCATGCTAAATTGCCTATAGTGTTAGGTGTATTAGTCAGAGGGAAATAGGTCTAGATGGGTTACTCTTCAGAGGGTCGGTGTGGATTTGTTGGGCTGAAGTATCTGTTTCCACACTGTAGGTAATCCAATCTACCAGATGGGTAGGGTGCAGTGTAAGTAAGTAGGGAACCAGTGGGGAACAGTTAGTGCACCAGGTGGACATGTTGAGTCCAGTGGTTGCTGGTGGGATTTTGGGCTGAGTCGAGTTCAGTTGAGCAAGGGCAGGGGAATGGGTGGTCAGGTCCAGTGGCAGGGCTGTCAGATTAGGTTTACTGTTGAGGTGGGGGCTGTGCATCCTTGGAAGGGGATGTCAGGTCCCATGGCAGAGTAGGGTTCTGGTCTGGTGTTAGCAGTAGGGCTAGTGTTCAAGGGCTAGGTCTGGCAGGCTCAGATAATGATGAGATGGAGGAATATGGGGTCAGTTTAATAGTTACTCAGGAGTTACACAATGATCATTTAATCATCTACCTTTCCTGAATAACAGTTTTACTTAATTTCATTACAGGCTGATTTTTATTGAGACTTTTGAAGAGTTCCAGGAGTAGAGGATTTTCGCGGAGGAAAATTCAATTTCAGCGACAACTCCTGCAGAGTGTCTTACAATGGGGTTTCTGCGGGATACCCATGCACAACTCTGAAGTATTGTGGCAGAGCGACTGTCTGGCCAGTGGTAAATCTGTCCCCATCTTGTTTCTGTCATCACTGTCTCTTCTCTCAATCTCATCTAATTGAGAAGCCACAAAAAGTCTAAACATGCAATTCTGTGTTTCGGTCTCTCTTCACTACAACATAGTTCTTATTCCTTTTTGCACTGTATGTTATTTAGAAGATAAGATAAAAGAGAAATCGTCACATGGTGAGACATCAGGTATAAATGTGCAAGAGCAGGTAAGGAATGAAAGGATAGCACAAGGTGCCTGCTTACCAGAGGAAGGTATTATGCAGTACTTTTGTTAAGACTAAAAAGAAAGTTTCAGTACATCAGGTTACAGATGGCATTTACCCAAGACCGTTTCTAGGCTTCTCCACTGAAAGTCACCAGCCATTGAGAATATAACAACGGATCATGATGATATTAAGGAAGTACATGAGAGTAATTAGTTTATTTTTGTATAAATTATGAGCATTTTAATTTATAAATTTGGATTGGAATGTGTATTATGTGTTGGCTTTTAATTTTACATGTGGGAAATTGAAATGGCAAATGGTAAATGGAAGTTTGGGGTTCAGATTACTGGCATCACCAGTTATCCAAGTAGAACTTTGCATAGAATGGTACAGGTTATAGCCTTCTTCCTCCTGATAAATAATGACAAGTGTCGTCCCTCATAATAATCATTTGTAAAGCGTCCAGTATACTCCCATAAATCTTTGTATTTACTTAACAGGTCCCCTGGAATGTGGTCCAGGCTGCAGAGCTTTGCTTGAAGACACCAGGTGCATACTGGCAATACCGAAAATGCCTGAGCTATGCATATCCATGCTTAATAAGCTGAAGTCATGAGTTTTTATTTGTCACCCAGTAGCACTCCTTGATCTGTCATGGTGGCTTAAATATAGCTAAGACTGAAATTGGCAAACTGTTGCAGATACAACTCATACTGCTACAGATGTATTTATGTAACAGCCTTGAAGTATCCAGTTGCATAATCGTACAGGACCAGTCAAGTTGACAAACACTCCCTATCCTAAAGTTTGAGTTGTGTCTGCGATCGGTAGCCAATTTCAGTCAAGACAGTTTACTGAAGCAGACATTTCAATATCCATTGTTAATTGAAGCTCCGGTAAGGGAGTCATTCTCTAAAGACACTCCATAGATTCAACCTCCTGCTGAGAATCTGATCCACAAATCTCCTTCCCTGTTCCATTGGTTTTCCCTACTCTATATAGCCTCTGCCTCTCATGTCCAGTTCCAACAGGACGAACTTACTAGGCTGTCTCTGGCTGGTAGGAACTAGTTTGCTCACCAGTTGTTGGTTGCAGAGCAGCCTGAGAAAGCTGTTTAAAAGAATGAAATCCTGGGCTTAATAAACTAAGGTATAGGATACAAAGGCAAGAAAGTTACGGTGAACCTTTATAAAATGCCCGAAGTAGGTGTCTAATTCTGGATGCCCTCCAATAGGAAGTACATAAAAGCTACAGAGCATAAGGGTACTTTTTTTTTTTCTCAGGATATAAACTTCAGCACTCTATTTGAGATTTCTAACATCTGCATTATTTTGTTCTCGTTCAATCTACTGGGCATGTTATAATTGAATAAAGTTCTGCAGATGGTTCAAATCACTTTACAAATGTTTAATTCTGAACTATTAGATCTGTTTTGAATCTATACCATTTATCACAGTGGCAAAGTCACACAACACATTGAAAGGTATTGTTAGTGTGATGATAGGCCTTTATCTCCACAAGGACTGAGGTTTAGTTGCTCCCACAAATGCTGCATTAGATATTTGCATTAGTGACCAGTCAGGACTTGAAGTAAATTTTTCTTTCATGACCAACTGTCACAGGTGCAGTCTGGCAGCTGTTTTTATTTTCAGGATTTGACCAATTTTTGTGCTACTAAGCCACTTTTAGTAATGGATATTTAAAGTCCCCACCAAAAGTGCATCCTGTGCCCTTGCTACCGTTTGTAGTTCTTTCAAATGGTGCTCAACAAAGAAAAATAACAAAAAGAGTGGTACCTTGTAATAAATAGGTTTCTTTACCCATGTCTAACTTGATGCTGTGAAAATTTGACTCTGTTCCATGTCAATGCTATAGACTTCTAGGACTTCTCTCTTCTAACTGCTCACCACTCTACTGCTCCACCCATTTAGTGGGACTCAGAGGTGATGGAGGAGTCTCAGATGTGACCAAAGGTTCTGGGCCTTTACAGCTTCCTCGATATTTTGTAAAATCTTCCTCTAGGGCAAACCTTTATCTCAAGTCCTTATGGTACAGAAAGATTGTTCGCAACACCCTAAAAGTTGAAGGTTGTCGGATGCATTGGACTGTATTAGAGAATATTTTCAGACTCGCCAAGATATCAGAAGCCTTGTTCCATGTCTCAAATTAAGTATTTGATGAGGATATCTGCATTCAGCAGTTATGTAGATTTCAAAAGCCTCAGAAGCCAGACAGTCAGGGGAAGTTTTAACCTCTAAAATCTCCAATTCAGGGATACAATTGCTTTATTGGCCAGATTGGGGTATGGCAGTAGCCAAATGAGGTTTCATGGTCAAAAGAGTTCACCGGCAAGCAGTAAGGTGGTTTGAAGTGTGCCTACTTCAATGCCAGAAGCATCCGGAATAAGGTGAGTGAACTTGCAGCATGGATTGGTACTTGGGACTTTGATGTTGTGGCCACTTCGGAGTCATGGAGTCAGGAACAGGAATGGTTGTTGCAGGTTCCGGGATTTAGATATTTCAGTAAGAACAGAGAAGATGGTAAAAGAAGGAGAGGTGTGGTATTGTTAGTCAAGGACAGTATTATGGCAGCAGAAAGGATGTTTGAGGACTCATCTACTGAGGTAGTATGGGCTGAGGTTAGAAACAGGAAAGGAGAGGTCACCCTGTTGGGAGTTTTCTACAGTCCTCTGAATAGTTGTAGAGGTGTATAGGAAAGGATAGCAAAGATAATTCTGGATAGGAGTGATAGTAACAGGATAGTTGTTATGGGGGCTTTAACTTTCCAAATATTGACTGTAAATACTATAATTTGAGTACTTTAGGTGGGTCAGGTTTTGTCCATGTGTGCAGGAAGGTTTCCTAACACAATATGTAGACAAGTCAACATGGGAGCGAGGCCACATTGGATTTAGTACTGGGTAATGAACCCAGCCAGGTGTTAGATTTGGAAGTAGCTGAGCACTTTGGTGATAGTGACCACAATCCAGTCATGTATACTTTAGAATGGAAAGGGATAGGTATATAATGCAGGGCAAGAGTTATAGCTGGGAGAAAGGCAATTATGATACAATTAGGCTAGATTTAGGATGTGTAGGATGGGGAAGAAAACTGCAGGGGATGGGCACAATTGAAATGTAGAGTTTATTCAAGGAACAGCTACTGTGTGTCCTTGATAAATATGTACCTGTCAGGCAAGGAGGAAGTGGCCAATCGAGGGAGCCATGGTTTTCTAAGAAATTGAATCTCTTGGCAAGAGGCAAAAGAAGGTTTATGTTAGGATGAGACATGAAGTTTCAGGGAGCTTGAGAGTTACAAGTTAGCCTGGAAAGAGCTAAAGAGAGAGCTAAGAAGAGCCAGGAGGGGACATGAGAAGTCGTTGGCAGTTAGGATCAAGGAAAACCCTAAGGCTTTTTTATAGGTGTATCGGGAATAAAAGAATGACTAGAGAAAGATTAGGGCCAATCAAGGGAAGTTGTGCATGGAGTCCAAGGAGAAGGAGAAGCACTAAATGAATATTTTTCATCAGTGTTCACCCTAGAAACAACAGTGATGTTCAGTAGAATACTGAGATACAGGCTAATAGACTAGGTGGGATTGAGGTTCACAAGGAGGAGGTGTTAGCAGTTCTGGAAAGTGTGAAATAGACAAGTCCCCTGGGCTGGATAGGATCTATCCTAGGATTCTCAGGGAAGCCAGGGAGGAGATTGCAGAGCCTTTGGCTTTGATCTTTATCTTGTCATTGTCTACAGGAATAGTGCCAGAAGATTGGAGCATGGCAAATGTTCTTCCCTTGTTCAAAAAGGGGAGTGGAGACAACTGTGGTAATTATTGAGCAGTGAGCCTTACTTCGGTTATGAGAAAGGAGTTATAATCATCGAGAGAGGAATAAGTTTATTAGGGATAGTCAACATGGATTTGTGAAGGGTAGGTTGTGCCTCAGAAACCTTATTGAGTTGTTTGAGATGGTGACCAAACAGGTGGGTGAGGGTAAAGCAGTTGATGTGGTGTATATGGATTTCAGTACGGCGTCTGATAAGCTTCCCCATGGTAGGCTGTTGCAGAAAATATGGAGGCATGGGATTGAGGGGTCATTTAATAGTTTGTATCAAAAATTGGCTAGTTGAAAGAAGGGTGATGGTTGATTGGAAATGTTCATCTTGGAGTTCAGTTACTAGTGGTGTACCGCAAGGATCTGTTTTGGGTCCACTGCTCTTTTTCATTTTTATAAATGACCAACATGAGGGTGTAGAAGATAGGTTAGTAAATTTGCAGATGACATGAAGGTCAGTGGAGTTGCAGATAGTGCTGAAGGATGTTACAGGTTACAGAGGGACATAAATAAGCTGCAGAGCTGGGCTGAGAGGTGGCAAATGGATTAATGCAGAAAAGTGTGAGGTTATTCACTTTGGAAGGAGCTACAGGAATAAAGAGTACTGGGCTAATGGTAAGATTCTTGGTAGTGTAGATGAGCGGAGAGATCTCGGTGTTCATGTACATAGCTCCCTGAAAGTTGCCACCCAGGTTGATAGAGTTGTTAAGAAGGATTGCAGTGTGTTTGCTTTTATTGGTAGAGGGATTGAATTTCAGAGCCACGAGGTCATGCTGCAGCTGTACAAAACTCTGGTGTAGTCATATTTGGAGTATTACGTACAATTCTGGTCGCTTTACTATAGGAAGGATGTGGAAGCTTTGGAAAGGGTTCAGAGAAGATTTACTAAGCTGCTTTCCTGATATGGAGGGAAGGTCTTATGAAGAAAGGCTGAAGGACTTGAGGCTGTTTTCATTAGAGAGAAGAAGGTTGAGAGGTGACCTAATTGAGACGTACTGGATAATCTGTGGGTTAGACAAGTTGGATACTGAGAGCCTTTTTCCTTGGATGGCAATGGCTAGCATAAAGAGACATAGCTTTAAATTGAGGGGCGATAGATATAGGACAGATGTCAGAGGTATTTACCAGAAAAGCTGTAGGAGCGTGAAATGCCCTGCCTGCAACAGTAGTAGACTCACCAACTTTAAGAGCTTTTAAGTGGTCATTGGATAAACATATGGATGAAAAAGGAATAGTGTAGAATAGATAGGCTTCAGATTGGTTCCACAGGTCGGCACAACATCGAGGGCTGATGGGCCTGTACTGTGCTGCCATGTTCTATGTTCTAACTGGAGGAATGAGGAATGATACTAATGGTAGTCTCCCTTGTGAAAGAATCACTTTAAGAATTGGATAAAGGTATTTGCATTCCTGTTCCATACTGTTATGAAGTTAAAAGTGTGTATGGTCCCTTAAAGAGAGTGTGTGCTTTGTTGAGTTGAGAGGTTTTGACAGCATGTGTGTCTGTGACTAGCTGACAGAGTCACACAGAGTACTAAAAATTGGAAGTAGGTTAACAATTGGTGGTAGGGTTATTAACATTACTTGGGTTGTTTTTTTTATAAGTTAAAGCAACCAGATTTGATTAACCATAATTTAAAATTTGATTGTATTGACAATGTTGGACCAATGAGATGGAAGGAGTAATGGGTTTTATAAAAGAGGGCATTTTGAAAATTGCTCAGAGCTAATTGCCCATCTAACATGAAAAGATCTCAAAGAAATCTCTTATGAAAGCACCTTCTGTTTAAAAGTTGCCAAGGCATTTGATAGCTAAAAATGTTCACAGTAAAAAGTAAGAAGAAGACCCAGGAAAAGATGGCAGATTTGGGAAGAGGAAGGCTGAAGGAAGAAGAAAAGACCATCTGTGTGGACTTTAGGAGATTAAGTGTTAATTTACCATTATTATTAACTGTGTTATTGGAATAGCATACTAATAGAACTGTGCTCAGCTAAGGGATAGTGGTTAGTTAGGGGAAAGACTTCAGTTCGTTAATAGTTTTGTTGAGTGTTCACTGTTAGAGTTAAATAAATAAATTGTTACTTTTTATTTATACAGTGGAAATCAGGGATCTTTTTCCATTTGCACATTTTTAACAGATTACAAGGTAAGGCGATCTTCCCTGGGTGTTTTAGCTTAATTAGCAGTGCAAGGTTTGACCTCGACGTCATAACAATATGTCAGGTTCCAGGAAAAGATTCGAGGAATGGGAACTTTACCATTTGAAGCCCTTATCCACACTCCATTGTTTGTTAGTAGACATATTTTGAAGCAAGTGATTTTTCCATTTGAGGGGAGTCCAATACTGGTGATCATAAATACTAAATCCAGTAAGAAATTTAAGGTGAAACATCTTTACCGAGAAAGTGATTAGAATGTGGAACTTTCCATGACATGAAGATGAAGATGAAGAAATTAGATAGATACATTTTAAGAAGTTGTACAGTTATGTTCAGAAATAAGAACATGATAGACTGAACTGAATAGGGTGGGAGGAAGCTTGTCTCGAATATAGTTTGGCCAAATGACCTCTGTCTGTAAGCTCTGTGATATTCCCTGCTGAAGGGTAGTGCAGCACATCAACTGCAATGGTTTAAGAAGGCAGCTCACCACCACCTCAAGCACAACAATGGATAGGCAATAAATGTTGGTTAGCCAGCAACACCCACATCCAACAAATGAATAAAATTATTTGAGATATCCAGAGCTCCTGCGCAAAAGCTGTTCACAAACTTTTGTGAAAAATCAGGATCCATAAACTAAATTCTAACTTAGTTTTCTACTGCTTCAGCACAGTACCACTGAAAAAAAAGCTTGCACAAATTTAAAAGCACTATGACTTCTGAGACCTTGTAGAAAATGCCACTAACTCAACGTTCATTCAGTTCAGACTTTGCCTTCTGAATATTGTTGCTTTCTAAAGTAAACATAATGCCTTATCTCAGAAATTTCATTTTCCCTGTAAACTTGCACCTCACACGGTCTTTGCAATTCAAATGCTAAAGTAAACATGCCATAACTGCAAAACGTGGTTCACTCTGCCAATGGACACACTATGCCTCTTAAAATAAATAGAATTGCTTTTGAAACAAACAACATTTCTGGCAGGGGCATAAATGTTGATTTAGCAAAATATTGAATTTGTACGTGGACAGGTTTCCTTCTATAGTGACCTCAATGCCTCACTTGGTTCAGCTAGGCAGATCAGGAATGCACAGGTTTATTACCCAATCTGTTCTGGATTGGTCAACAACAAGGTTGTTTTCACTAACCTTGCTCTTCCCTGCATGGGGAAATTCTACAAGGGTTTCCTTCCTGGATCTAAGCTGTGAACTTCTGCTCAAAGAATACTTGGATGCTTGAGAGTTACAAAGGACCAGGCCCAGTTGTTCTCCTCTCAGTTATTCTCCCTTTGACTGGGGCTTAATGTGAAGAAGGTGGCTCAGCCAGAAAGTCAGGTGCCTGTGTCTGCCAGCCCTTGGAGTGCTTCTCTACGCTGCTGTGGCTATTAGTTACCTGAAATCATGGCTTCCATCCCTCAGTAGGTAGTATGTCCCTCCTCCAAGAGTTGCAATCCAATCAGCAGGCCAGCTGCTTTTCAAATCCAGGTGTGCTACTGGGAATGAAGTCCACTGATGGGGCTGAAGTAGATACCAGGCCAACAAACATTGCAGAGGCTAAGGATAAAGGTGAGTTGGCCTGGACCAATAGTGCAGGCCTCAGTGAAAGGGGAGTCAATTGTTAGAGAAGGATGTTTTTCCTGTGGGCAACACCAGTCACTGGGGTTAGACCCTCCATTTTCACTGATGGCCTGCATACAGCCTCATTCCCTCTTTGTTCCCTCTGGTAAAGTGCCAGCAAAAAGCTGAAAGTGGCACTGAAGTGAGCATTGATTGTGCAATTGGTCTTATGTTGATCTATGGCTCCTCAGCCTCTCCATCTCTGCTGGCAAAATACCAGCAGAGATGGAATGTCAATGGGTTCTGGAATTCCTATCACCTCATCCGAATTTACGAAGCTCAACCCCATCTCACACTTTACTTGTTCCCAGGGCAGCTTTGGAGGGTGGCATAAAATTCCAAGGATTTATTTTGATGCTGTTATGGTTGAATTGCTCTGAGACAATGTTTGAATCTATTGTGTAAATAAAATACATTGAATTTTGTGAACTTTAATGTAGTTTCTCACCACCTTAAAAATAACACCCTTTAAGGATTCAGTATTCTTTATTGTAAATGCAAATATAGGAAATTCATGCCAAATGCCACATAGTTGCTGTTGGAGCAAGGAGGTCTAACTTATTACAAGAAACCAATCAAAATCCATTCATTCATGTTGTGTTCTACCTTTGGACAGATACTAAATTAAATATCACTCACAACTTTCTTCAGTTGCTTGTTATGCAAGACTTAACTGAGTTGATTTGCCCTTGTCTTTCTCAAGGTTTTTATTTTCAGAGTACCCCATCTGCAACTGAACAGCCTCACACTTTGTAATGGAGGATGTCAACTGCACCCGTTGGACGCATCATTAACTCCGTGTTCAGAATCAGTGTTTCACGCCTTGCTATGGCCATCTGCTGACGTTTATGGGTAGGGGTACTACCACTGACGTAGTGATCTCTTGCAGTTTGAGAGTGATCAATCTCAATTGATCTCACTTTTACATGATATTCATATTTTATGTTGTGCTTCAGGTGAGTCAGGGCTTTATTTAAATATGAAATATGAATTTACATATTCTGCATGCAAATTACTGACACTTGCAGAATGTCCATGTGTAACTAGCATTAAAACTTACAGCTTGCAAGGAGCGAAGAAATCAGAAAGGAATTCATTCCAATGGCATGTGGTGTAAAACATTTCAGACAAATGTGAACATTTGTTATTTGTGCATGCTGTTGAAGAAAACAAAAGATTGCCCCAAGCACCATTCCAAACAGCATTGAGTTTCCCAATGAGAATGAACATATCTGAAGCCTTTGCACGATGAGAGAGCTTGAACAAAGACAACATGCTGTCTCCCTGCACACAACTATAATTACATCAAAAGTAAGTATTACATGCTTTTGTAGATGATTAATAAGGGCAGAATGCCCTTGCATTACTGAAGTCTGTTTGAAATGGACCGTAATCAACATTTAAAGGTAAGTTAGGGAATTGGATGAAGGCTTTTGGGAGTTGGGCTTTCATATGGGATTGCACATTGTCCCTGTGTCTGTGTGGGTTTCCTCTGGGTGCTGCAGGTTACTGCAAAAGTTAAAAGAGTGCAGTTTAGATGGATTGGCCATACTAAATTGCCCATCGTGTCCACAGATGTGTAGGTTGGATGGATTAGTCATGGGAAATGCAGGAATACAGTAGGGGCTGGGTCTGAATGGGAGACTCTTTGGAAGGTCATTGTGAATTCCATGGGCTGAATGAGCTGCTTCCACACTAGGGATTCTATCATTGTATGTCTGCTACTCATGAGGCACCAATACTGGCTGATTGAATTGAATGGTATAGTAATTTCAGCATATCTATTTGTATCCCCAAAGCTTTGACTGCCTGACCAGCTTTGATGTTGGTTGCTTTTAAGAAGCATTCCAGTAACATTGATTTGATTTATTATTGTCACGTGTATCTGAGTGTAATGAAAGTTTTGTTTTGCAAGCAGTGCAAGCAGATCATGACATACAAAGACACAGAGATGTTGGATGATTGAACAGAGCGAGGAATACAAAATTACAGCTGCAAAGAAGGTGCACAACAAGTATGATCAACATTCGTTTGAAATTTAAGAGGTCCATTCAGAAGTATAATAACAACATTTATGTGGAAGAAAACTGTTCCAATACCCTGGTGGTCTGTGTGTTTAAGCTTTTGTACTTTCTGCCTGACAGAAGAACTGGGGTGAAGGGGGTCTTTGATGGTGTTGGCTGCCTCACTGTGACAACAAGAAATATAAATGAAGTCAATGGATGGAAGGTTAGCTTGTGTATTAGTCTGGACTGCATTCACAACTTTCTGTAGTTTCATATGGTCCTGGGCAAAGCTGTTGTCATACCATTTTATGATGCACCCAGATAGAATGCTTTCTAGTGTGCATCAGTAAACATTGGTGAGCATTACAGTATACTATCAGTGACACCACATGAAATAAGTAATATCCAGTTCTCATACACTGGCAGACAGTCCTCAAGTGATTTATTTCCAGAATCTTGGTGAGTTAAAGTGATACCTCCTTTTTCTTGAATATTGACCATGTCTGCTTGATCAAGAAAGTTGGGAAAATCAATGCATTCTGTCATAATATCACCTTCTGTGAGCCCTTTATTAACCTTTTTTCCCTCTGGGTCAGAGGTTGAGCTCTCTTTGGCTGAATTACAAACTTGAAACCTTAAAGAGGTGCAAACCTGAAATGGGTAGTAAACCAGGTTGTGACAGAGACTATGAAATGGCTTAGCCTTTCAATGCTGGATTATCTGTCTGGTGTTTATCATGAACAGAGTTCAATTGTTCTTCTGAAGTCAAGAGTATGAAAAAGGTTTATATTCCAGAAGCATACAAAGGGACCATGCAAATATAATGTAAATGCAAGTCTGTAATGTAACAGCAATATCTTCATTTGGTACCAAGGCAGTGCACAATTCAAGAAGTAGGTGATAGTTGCTGTTGTTTCTTCCCCTCTTTGCTGCTCATAATTGTCACCTCTGCCTGCTGCTCCTCACTGGTTCTCAGCACCAGGTATTCCCTCCTAACTCTCAATGATTTTCCAAATGATGGGTCTTCCTGAATTGGTTCTTGAGATGAGGATTGTTTGACAGTTTAGATTAGATTAGATTACTTACAGTGTGGAAACAGGCCCTTCGGCCCAACAAGTCCACACTGCCCCGCTGAAGCACAACCCACCCATACCCCTACATCTACCCCTTACCTAACACTACGGGCAATTTAGCATGGCCAATTCACCTGACCTGCACATCTTTGGAGTGTTGGAGGAAACCGGAGCATCCAGAGGAAACCCACGCAGACACGGGGAGAATGTGCAAACTCCACACAGAGAGTTGCCTGAGGCGGGAATTGAACCCAGGTCTCTGGCGCTGTGAGGCAGCAGTTGCTCCTTTAATGATCAACTTTCTGCTTGCCTCATGTTGCCAGCTGCAAAGACGGTATCTAAATCAATTGGGAGCACTATCCTGATTTGCAAAGTGACTGCATTCCCCTGAAGGCCAGACTTTTCTGCTTTCTTCATTGTAGTGTGATGTGTCTTGTTGCTTCAGATATCTTCATTATAGCATTCAAAAGTAGATTTTAAGTACATGTTGGAACTGCTGTCTTTAATTCTCATATTTCCTTTTGTCCTTACACACCTTTTAAAAAACAAATAGGACTCATGAGAAATTGTTTAAATCAAGTGGCCGCAGGCGGGCCAAAAGGCAAGTGTCACCAATATGGGAGAATTGTATGGGTTGTAAACCCACATCCTACACACTCAATCTGTGGGCTAGGCAGATCACATTTGCCCTCACAATTTTTATTGAGATGGGCCAAAGTCTTGAGGACATAGGTCTACAGTCCAAGATTAGATTACTTACAGTGCAGAAACAGGCCCTTCGGCCCAACAAGTCCACACCGACCCTCCGAAGAGCAACCCACCCAGACCCATTCCCCTACATTTACCCCTTCACCTAACACTACGGGCAATTTAGCATGGCCAATTCACCTAACCTGCGCATTTTTTGGACTGTGGGAGGAAACCGGAGCACCTGGAGGAAACCCATGCAGACACGGGGAGAATGTGCAAACTCCACACAGACAGTTGCCTGAGGTGGGAATTGAACCTGCGTCTCTGGGGCAGCAGTGTTAACCACTGTGCCACCATGCCGCCCACCAGAGTGCATTCATAAACAATAGTCTGGAATCTGGAACCTTTTGAAAGTAATGTCTTTAACCCATGCCATTCAGACCACAATGCCCTTTCTATGCCTCCTCTGTATCTTTGCCATGCATGTTCCATACCCACTCAGCCAACATGCAGCACAGACCAATGATTCAGATAGTAGTAGCAAGTCTTGAAACGCACATTAAAAAAAACACTCATAAATCTACTTTGGGAAAAAAAATTGTTGCTCTTACAATAATATAAATGGCTCAGTCAGAGTACTTATAGCCTCAATAATAGATGCTTCACCTCACTTCACACCTTTAAATCTTTTTGATTTTTATCTTGTCCAAATAACATTGGACAAGATAAAATCAAAAAGATTAAAATGTTTAAAGAAATAATAAGTTATTGTACTGTTATGGACTCAACTGATGATATTATTAGACCAGTCAAATGCCAGACAGAAAGCTGGCTAAATTTTTACAAAATTAACAAGGTGATCGTTCACAGAAATATTAGCAAACAATGCTGCAGATTTAGTTTTCATAATAAGACAAGTTTATTATGCAAAAGAAAAGATGATAAAGTAGAATAGAGTTGTAGAGATGTACAGCATGGAAACAGACCCTTCGGTCCAATCCGTCCATGCCAACCAGATATCCCAACCCAATCTAGTCCCAGCTGCCAGCACCTGGCCCATATCCCTCCAAACCCTTCCTATTCATATACTCATCCAAATGCCTCTTAAATGTTGCAATCGTACCAGCCTCCACCACTTCCTCTGGCAGCTCATTCCATACACGTACCACCCTCTGTGTGAAAAAGTTGCCCCTTAGGTCTCTTTTATATCTTTCCCCTCTCACCCTAAACCTATGCCCTCTAGTTCTGGACTCCCCGACCGAGAGAAAAGACTTTGTCTATTTATCCTATCCATGCCCCTCATAATTTTGAAAACCTCTATAAGGTCACCCCTCAGCCTCTGACACTCCAGAAAAAACAGCCCCAGCCTGTTCAGCCTCTCCCTGTAGCTCAGATCCACCAATCCTGGCAACATCCTTGTAAATCTTTTCTGAACCCTTTCAGGTTTCACAACATCTTTCCGATAGGAAGGAGACCAGAATTGCACGCAATATTCCAACAGTGGCCTAACCAATGTCCTGTACAGCTGCAACATGACCTCTCAACTCCTGTACTCAATACTCTGACCAATAAAGGAAAGCATACCAAACACCTTCTTCACTATCCTATCTGCCTGCGACTCCACTTTCAAGGAACTATGAACCTGCACTCCAAGGTCTCTTTGTTCAGGAACACTCCCTAGGACCATACCATTAAGTGTATAAGTCCTGCTAAGATTTGCTTTCTCAAAATGCAGCACCTCGCTTTTATCTGAATTAAACTCCATCCGCCCCTTCTCAGCCCATTGGCCCATCTGGTCCAGATCCTTGAGGTAACCTTCTTCCCTGACCACTACACCTCCAATTTTGGTGTCATCTGCAAACTTACTAACTGTACCTCTTATGCTCGCATCCAAATCATTTATATAAATGACAAAAAGTAGAGGACCCAGCTACGATCCTTGCGGCACTCCACTGGTCACAGGCCTCCAGTCTGAAAAATAATCTTCCACCACCACCCTCTGTCTTCTACCTTTGAGCCAGTTGAACTAGTTCTGTATCCAAATCCAAGCCATTTATATATATCACAATTGGAATGGTTTTGAAATGCAATAAAAATACAGTCCCATTGTCTAACACTATCATTTTCTAGTACTTAAACACCGGAGACAGTTCATTTCTCCATCACCTCTATAGGTTTAAGAAAGCTATTTCTTTTAATTTGAGACTCTGACAGTCTCCTTGATGAGTCATACAACTGAGATTAGAAGTTTTCAACTTCAGATAACTCCTTCCAAATTCTAATCAGAACGCTTCTGATCTGGGGCTTTCAACCTATTTCCTAACATTTTTGAACCAACTTCTTTGTCCAGGAGAAACTTTCCTTTGTCTAATTGCAACCAGAACTCCTGAAAACCAAAACTCCCGATCCTTTTAAATGGAAAATAAATTAGTGTTCCTCAACGTTTACTCTGTCCACTTGTAAAACTCTCTCAAAATAAAGACATTCTCATACTGGTTCGAGAAAACAATATTGTTTCATAAACGATGGCAAATTATTCATTAAATCCTCTCATACATACAGACCAAAACCCATACACTTCTCGTTCAAAATCTGAGCTCTAAAATAAACAATATTAAAATCTATTTTTTTTCAGGGAAATCCCAATTTATTTACCAACACAAAATATACAGATACTACACTTAATGGTAGTAACGGAGCTGCAGTGTATTGCCTTCTCCATGCAGCACAAGAGCGTTCAATAGTAAGATGGTACTTCTGACTCTTGCCCAAACTATGAGTCTTCTTGTCAGCAGATGTTAGATCCAACATCTCTGTGCTTTGTGATCCATTGAGTATCTAAATACATCACTCATCATGTATCATTATAATCTCAGAAATATGTACCTGACTGCAACTCTATATTTTGCACTGTTCCCCTATCTTACTCTGCCCTTTCCTCTGTCTCTATGATCAGGTTCTGCACAAAACAACTTTGACCCAGAAATGAAGGTAGATTTCAAGGAAAAAGCTCATAATGATCAGTGTTCAAACAGAATAACATTAATTGGGGAAATGGACAACAAGGACCTACCTGTAGCTCATTCTTTTATATTCAAATATATATAATTTGGATATATATTACAAAGACCAATATTTCATGACTTATTCTGCAGTTGTTTGTGCTGTTATCCTCTTTGTAATATTTGATATCAGGAGATTTGAATTTAATTAGAAATTAGCCTTGTTTGCTGACTGTGGCTTTGTGGAAGAGCTGTGTAAATGCCCAGGCAAGAGGGAATAATCCCATGGGAATCCAAATGGTTCCTACTAATGAAGGTGAAAATGTGTGTTTGCTACAGATAGAAGCTGCAGTCATTATAAAACAAAAGCAAGATTGTGGCTGAGTAGCAGGGCTGAGCCCTGAGCTCATCCGCTATCGCCTGCTGTCTTTTCCTTTTTACTTTTAATCTTTTCCCCATTTTCTTTAAAGCCTTTTGCAGCAATTCAGTAGAAAGGTACAGCATGGAGAGTGGGCCATGAGAGGAATAGAGGCAGCCTCCCGGCAGTTGGATGTGCTGGAAGGATCGGAGGCAGTGGTCTCCAATGACAGCAGCCTCCTGGTGGTCCCAGTGATTGAATGAGGTGGCATCAGTAACAGCAGGTCTCCATCCAGCATTCATGAGCTCTGGTGCCAAAGCTCCTCCCAGCATCTTTGTCAGTGGCAAGAAGATTGATGTGAGACTCACAGGCTGACCTAGATTCCAGACCGTGGCTAGGCTCAGGTGTCTGCATTGGTGGGTCAGTGTTCCAAACACCTTTATGAGATTGGACTTTAGATGTTAAGATCTGGATTTTTTTATCTTTCGGGTTTTTTTTCTTATTTTTGTTAAATTCTGGTGGGGTGGCACAGTGGCTAGCACTGCTGCCTCACAGCGCCAGAGACCCGGGTTCAATTCCCGACTCAGGCGACTGACTGTGTGGAGTCTGTACATTCTCCCCATGTTTGCGTGGGTTTCCTCTGGGTGCTCCGGTTTCCTCCCACAGTCCAAAGATGTGCAAGCCAGGTGAATTGGCCATGCTAAATTGCCCATAGTGTTAGGTAAAGGGGTAAATGTAGGGGAATGGGTGGGTTATGCTTCGGCGGGTCAGTCTGGGCTTGTTGGACCGAAGGGCCTGTTTCCACACTGTAAGTAATCTAATCTAAGATGGTGCTGAAGAATGGCACCTTTGTACACTTTTTTACTGTACTCGTGTATTCCTATAACTGAGTATATGTGACAATAAAATCTAATTCTAAAATCAGGTGGAAGTGATGTACACCTTGACAATCCTCTTTAGTTTCTTTATTTAACCAGGAAACCATTTAACTGTTCTCGCCTACTGTCCCCCACAACTGTACTATGTGGAATGATCAACCACATTCTGATGAAGAAGGTGCCTGACATATCCAAAGCTAGCACACTTCCAGTCCTGCACCTCCTTGGCTATAACTCTCAAGATTCCAAAATTTGCCTGCACCAGAGAAGTTGTGTAGATTTTGTACCTATCTTCTGATTCTTCATCCAGTGCTGCTCTTCGCACCGGTCTTTAAGAGCTCGTAAGTTCTCACTTGTGCCTCGGACAATATTTATTCCTCTAACCAGCCTCTAAAAGAGATGGTTGTTTAACAAATCTTACTGCAAATTGGGTAATTTGTTTGCTACATTACAACAGTAACAATACGTCAAAAT
This sequence comes from Chiloscyllium punctatum, assembly GCF_047496795.1. Taxonomy (NCBI): domain Eukaryota; kingdom Metazoa; phylum Chordata; class Chondrichthyes; order Orectolobiformes; family Hemiscylliidae; genus Chiloscyllium; species Chiloscyllium punctatum. The sequence continues at coordinate 53,198,346 of NC_092775.1, forward strand.
TATTTCATTGACAATAATGTGCTTTAGACCATTTTCAGGTAATGTAAGCCACTCTTTTCATTACTTTGTTCCAGTCTAAGCTCTGCAATTGCTATGGGTTGAATCCATATCTGAGTCAGGCCCCCGTTCCAAGCCAATCAACAAACAGTGAAACTGACCATGTTATCAGCCCTTCAACTCTGGAGGTGTAGCCTAGCTTTGTAAAGACTGATTGGATCCTCAGCACAATGATAGCCCTATCCTAATGTCAAGAATGTCACCCCATAAGTCTCACACAGCACTTTTTTGGATCAGCAAACAACACGCAAGTTGCATCAGAGCTGTACCAGAGTCTGACACTAGAACATTCGGCAAGCATTGCAACTTGCATAGCTCAGCTGAAATGAAAAGAGGTAGCACATTTTAACAGCTATTGATTACTAATTGTTGGAAGAGATTATCGGCTGGATTATGTATTAACTGCATCCCTCAGGAGGTGCGGCTCTTGCATATTTTCAAAGCTATTGATTGTTCACTGTGAGAACAAATATGAAGAGTCTAGATTTGTCTCACTGGATTATGTATTAAGTGCGTTTTCAATGAGGTATGTTCACTATCAATGACGAACATGACGAGCCCCCTTGTCCTGAACGATGGGAGGCCCTTTCATTCTGTATTTAAAGGCACAGGCAGCATTGCAAAAACTCATCAGACACTTGAAGCTCTTCAGAATTCAAGCTGCTTGACAGAAGAAAAAGAAGTCAAAAATCTGACGGATCAACTGAACCTGCTCTGAAAGAGCTCTGAAGCAGAGTAGGTGAACCTCAATACAGTATAATACAGATTAACAATTAGTGTTTATGGAAATAGACGGCATTGTAGAACAAAGTATATATTTGACTATTTTGACATTATTTATGTTTTTAAAGCAGATTTTGAATTATTATTGAGAATTTATTATTATTTCCATTCTTATACAGTATCCTTCCACAGTCTTCTATCTCAATTTTCTTTGTGCTGGGAAAGTTGTGCAGTTTTGGCAAGAATTATGTCATTTTCAATACAGACTGCATCTGAAGTATTATCACAATACTCCATGCATTTACTGAATGTAAATTTAAGACACCATCAGCTTACATGAAACACAGTGTATAGTATGCATGTGTAATACTTATTAAAATTGTGTGTCAACCTTCTGCCGTAATTAAGGCACAACGTAATACCAACCACTCTGAGCGGTGACGTAATTATTGTTTTACAGCTCGTTGCTGGTCCATTTTCAGTAGAAGAGATGGCCCCTCAACTCCAATCTCAGCCCCAGCACCCTCTGAATGTGGTTCAGGGTGATCTGAGTGCCTTGAGCCCTGCAGTGAGAGACTTTGTTGAACAAAGTGCAAAGCTATGTCAACCAGACAAGATCCACATCTGTGATGGGAGTGAAGAAGAGAACAGGCAGCTTCTGTGCCTGATGGAAGAGCAAGGGATAATCAAACGCTTACCTAAGTGTCAGAACTGGTAAGCAGCTTTCTCTCTCCAAGTCTATATATTTTAGTGAAATGTTATTGTGCCTCTCAGTTTCAGGTATACAAATTTCCATTTTTGTCAATTGCTTTTGCATCAATAACAAACATTCCCATGTCAAATGTAACTTGGTTATATAAAGAGTAATGAATCTCCACAAGCTCCCACTGACATGCATCAGGGCCCGGCTCAGAAGTATTGCTGTTCCACCAGTATGGCACCTCCATTCACCAATGGTTGTTAAAAATGCCTGCTTGAGATGCAGTCAATTTGTTTGCTACCTGTTCATAGTCTGCAAAACCTGACTTAGATTTAAAAGTAATGAAAACTCATTGATGGGAAGCAAACGATGATCTTCACTGGAGCATGATTTGGAGATGCCGGTGTTAGACTGGGGTGTACAAAGTTAAAAATCACTCAACACCAGGTTTTAGTCCAACAGGTTTAATTGGAAGCACTAGCTTTCGGAGCGATGCTCCTTCATCAGGTGATTGTGTGATTTTTAACTTTGTGGCAGATTGCCACAGAGGTAAGCAGAACACTAAATCAGCTGCCACTCACCTTGTCACACACCCCAACATGTAGAAGAGGCAAAGCCAGAATACAAGTTCATTGCTGCTTCTACCACTGCACACAGACAGACAGACACACACACACAAATCTAATATGAAAGCTGTGTTTCTTACAGAATTCTCACTGTTCTTTCCGGACTTTCAGAGCACTGACAGATTGAGCACGTGAAGCAGCTGCTCTAAGCTTCAGCCTTTCATTCTGATTTAGCATACATTGCAGTGATGTGTTATTGAATTGTAATGAGGTTGACCTGCCTGAGTGCAGGAATCTCTGACTGAATCTGGTTTTTTACCATTTCCAGCTGGTTGGCTCGCACAGACCCCAGAGATGTTGCTCGTGTGGAGAGTAAAACTGTAATTGTGACTCCTGAACAGAGAGATACCATTCCCATAGCAAAGAGCGGGGTCAGCCAACTTGGGCGCTGGCTGTCGGAGAAGGAATTTGAAAAGGCACTCGCTCTACGTTTCCCAGAATGTATGAAAGGTACTGACGTTATTTCAATCTGTGATATGTCTTAATCATTCTTCCTGCACACTGAGTGGGAATTTATCACTAACTGATAGTTTGATTTGATTTACTCTTGTCACATGCACCTGAGTACAGTGAAACGTTTTGTTTTGTGAGCAGTATCGGCAAATCATAGCATACAAAGACATATGGATCATGGGGTGTTTAGACAGAGCAAGGCACACAAGGTTATGGCTGCACAGGAGCAGCACAAAAACAAGATCAACATAAATTTGAAATTAGAGGCGTTCATTCAGCCCCCCGATAAGAGCAGGAAAGAAGCTGTTCTTGAACCTGTTGGTACGTGTGTTCAAGCTTCTATAGTGGTGACATAGCCAGATGTTAATTCACCCTTTCACTTCACCTCCTTCACACCCTGCAATATACTTGGTACGCCCAACAACTATCCAGGAGGGTCCAGATCTTTTGTTAATAACTGTGACAACTTCTGACAAAGTACCCAACTCTATCAGAGCTGAAAATGTGTTGCTGGAAAAGCGCAGCAGGTCAGGCAGCATCCAAGGAGCAGGAGAATCGACGTTTCGGGAATCAGCCCTTCTTCATGCCCGAAACTTCGATTCTCCTGCTCCTCGATGCTGCCTGACCTGCTGCGCTTTTCCAGCAACACATTTTCAGCTCTGATCTCCAGCATCTGTAGTCCTCACTTTTTACACCCAACTCTATCAGTCAGTTATCCTAATAATAGCCGTGCAGTGAGAGGTTTGCATGAGAAAATGAAAGACAGCAACTGGAACAGGAAATATTTGTTCCTGGGATGTGAGTGTCACTGTCTAGGCTAAAGGTAAAAATCACACAACACCAGGTCATAGTCCAACAGGTTTCTTTTGGGAGTACAAGCTTTTGGAGCGCTAGAACATTAATGAACCAGATGAGTTTTTATGAAAGTCAACAGCAGCTGAATGAGACCAGCCGGAAAGGCAGCTAAAATGTTATCCCGACTCACCCCCTCAGTGGCTCATAGTGCATGCTGCATAAACGATAGTTGCTAGTGAGTTAACATTTGATTTATAGATCGAGATTCTGAGCTCCCCTCTTGTGGTTTATAATCCTACCCTAATCTGTTCTTGCATAGCTCCCAATGTTTGTTATTCCTCCCGTAATCGTGTGAATGCTGACAGATAAGCAGCAGCGATTATCACTCCACCTGAGCTCATAAAGATTTGACCATCAAACAAATTCCATCCCAGAGCACTCTCCAGATGAATTCTCTTCTAATACTCTTGCTGTTAATCTCTAGGCCGTACAATGTACCTGATTCCATTCAGCATGGGACCTGTGGGATCACCTTTGTCCAAGATCGGGATCCAGTTGACAGATTCTCCTTATGTCGTGGCAAGTATGAGGATCATGACTCGCATGGGATCAGCTGTACTGGAGACCCTGGGCAATGGCCAGTTTGTCAAATGCCTTCACTCAGTCGGATGCCCTTTACCTCTAAAGAGTGAGTTTGGTTTCAGGATCTTTAGATTAGTTGTTGCTATCTGGGTGTAGGAGAGGGAAAGAGAGAAGAGTTTTATTCTCCAATCTAACAGTTTTGTAATGAACTCTTTGGTGACAATCTGTCTCTGTATTTAGAACCACTGGTCAATAACTGGGCCTGCAATCCTGAGCTAACACTGGTCGCCCACATCCCTCAGCGCAGGGAGATTATTTCATTCGGGAGTGGTTATGGAGGTAACTCGCTGCTGGGAAAGAAGTGTTTTGCTCTCCGCATTGCCTCCCGGATTGGTGAAGAAGAGGGCTGGCTTGCTGAGCACATGCTGGTAAGCACATACAGGAGTTAACCCGCTTCTGCATATGTATCCGTGGAGCTTTTCAGTCATAACCTCTTTCCTGAGACACAGACAAACTGTAATAACTTGAATTTCATATTTAACCCTGGTCTTGAAGCCTCGACCATTGTTAGCTCTCTGGTCTCTGAATCAGGGTACATAGATCTAAGCCGCATTTGGGAACTTGGGAACATTATCCAGGTTGACAATCAGTGCAGCACTAAAGGAATATAACATCATTGAGTCTAGTGCCTTTAGGATGAGATGTTAAACTGAAGGCCCATCTGCTGTCTCTTGTGGCTTTAAACAGTCTCACACCACTATTTTGAAGTTTCTTCCCTGGTATTCTGGTTAAGATATGTCCCTTAGCTAACATCACTAAAATAATGAGTTGGTATTGTCACATTTTCTGTACACTTGTTGATTGCCACATTTTGGACAAAATGCAGTGATTACACTCCAAATGCCCATGACATGTGTGCTGGGCCATCTTGAAATGATGAATGAAAAATTCAAATATTTCTCCTCATACTGAACCCCCAACAATCAGTCATGACACCGAGCCTAGTAATATCCTAGGTTGAGGTTCGATTAAATATTTTGTGTGTTTTACTGGAGTCATTTATAAGTATTCTATAATCGGAGACTGGCTGAGCATCATTGGAGATTTGACAATGAGGATATTCTCCATAGTACACATATATGGCTTGTCCTGAGGCATGTGGAAAGTGGTATTATGGTAATTTTAGTGCCCCAGTAATACAGAGGCCGAGAAAAAGGGGCCTTGTGGTGCAGTGGTAATGTTCCTACCTCTGGCTGAGCAGGTTGATTCAAAAGTTCAGACAGAGGGACACTAGAATGTAAACCAGGATAAATGAATACATTACATTTCCTCATCAGCTTCTCTCCCTCCCCAGATCATGGGAGTAACCAACCCTAAAGGCCAGAAGAAGTACCTTGCTGCTGCATTCCCTAGCGCTTGTGGGAAAACAAACTTGGCCATGATGAATCCAACATTACCCGGTTGGAAAGTTGAGTGTGTGGGAGATGACATCGCCTGGCTGAAATTCGATGAGCAAGGTCTGATCCAGTGAAATAAGGCAGTCATTCAATAATGTAACTGAGGAAGTATCTGTTTTTTATTGTCTGGTGAAAATCCAATGAGTTTATTAATGCATCCATTTATTGGGCCTTCCCACAGGTAAACTAAGAGCAATCAACCCAGAAAATGGCTTCTTTGGTGTAGCTCCTGGGACATCTATGAAGACAAATCCAAATGCAATGCACACCATCAGCAAGAACACCATCTACACCAATGTGGGAGAAACCAGTGATGGGGGTGTTTACTGGGAAGGAATCGATGAAACTCTGCCCCCAGGTATCACAGTGACTTCATGGAAAAACAAAAAATGGAGTCCTGATGATGGAGAACCATGTGCACACCCCAACTCCAGGTTCTGTACTCCTGCCAGACAGTGTCCAATTATTGACCCAAACTGGGAGTCTCCTGAAGGGGTCCCCATTGAAGGAATTATCTTCGGAGGACGGAGACCAAAAGGTACAATAGTCTAAACTGTAGAGCACCAGAACTAAACATGAGACACTGCTCCCTAACTGCAGTAGTATTGTAGAGGACTGCTTCTCACTGAGTTCAGAAACTCTTCAACAGATCTTTAGTGAAAGTCTGGAAGTGGGACAACAGGGTAATGGTGTTAAATTGTTAATTATGTGGTGAATATGTGTACAGGAGATACCCATCTGGTTCAGCTAATGGCCTTCCAGGAAGGAAAGCTACCATCCTACCAGATCTGTCCAACAAGTGACTCCACATCCAGAGCAATGTGGTTGCCTCTTAATTGCACTCTGGGTAATTAAGGATGGGCAATAAATGCTGGTCTAACCAGAGATGCCCATATCTTCTGAACAACTACAAGAGAAAAATAACAGGTTGCTATACAGTAATGACATAGTACATTTTTAGTCATTAGAATAGGCCATTCGGCCCACCTCTACACCAGGGTCTGTATTCCAAGTGAGCTTGCTCCTGTCTCACCCTATCAACATAAACCTTTTCTCCGTGGTCTATTTTTATCGTGCCCTGCAATGCGTACTCACCTCAATAATTCCTTACGGTAGTAAGTTCATCATTCAATCCTCGAGGTCAAGAATTCACAATTGGATTTGTTTGTCATCACGGTCTATTGATTGACCTTAGCCTTGGAGCCATCTTTACACCTAATCTGTCAAGCACCTTTATAACCTTAAAGGCCTTTCCTTGGAGACCATTTGTCTTCTATTTTATAGACAAAACATCCATGAACAATTCAATTTTCTCTTACAGGTGCAACCTCTCAGTTCTGGCCTCATGCTGATAAAATGCTTTTTGTTCCTTCTCTGGTGTCTCTGTCCTTTAGTGAAAATGGACGCTGGAAATCTGCAGAGTATTCAAAATGTAGTCGAACAAATTCTCTCCCCGTTTAACATAACTTGTATGTGTTTCAGTTCTGTCCCTTTAGAAATTAATCATTGCGTTTTGTTTCTTCTTTATGGCTTATTAAACTGTAACACTATAATTTGTGTATCCAGATCCAAAACGTCATCTTTGACTTCAGCCCAAAATGGACTATCTGAAAATTTTATATTTTGACAATCATTATTTCACAGACATTTCTGTCATTCCATTACAGGTGTCCCTCTGGTTTATGAAGCTTTTAACTGGCAGCATGGAGTTTACATTGGGGCATCCATGAGATCAGAAGCTACAGCTGCAGCAGAACACAAAGGTATGTGGATAACCCCGGGACCTGATACACAGTAAAACACCAGGACATAGAAAACACCAACACTGAGGGAACACAGACCACAGTAACAAGTGACATAGAATACATTAACACTGGGTCACAGTAACACTATATGGTTTGAAACAGAACACTGCAACATCAAGTCACAGTGCACAGCAACACTGGGATTCAAAAGACTAACACTGGGACAGAGAACACTAACACTGGAATGTGGAGCACAGAAACAGCAACAGAGTACAGTAGTAATACTGGGCAGACTACAGTAATATCAATGGGAAAAAGTACACCAAAAACACTGGATACAGAGTATATCAGGAACATTGTCTTGCAGTTCCTAATGTAAAGTGAGACAAGTGGCTCAGAGTGAGATATCTGATAACATTCATTTGCTCCATTCACACATAAAACAGAGAACATGTCACTTTAAATTTGGAGAGTATATTGTCTGTATGTGGTGACCCTCAGGTTAAATGATCATTAATCATCTCTCTGTAATGAGAGAGCAGCCCTATGGTCTGGTTAGACTATGTGACTTTAAATTTGGGGTAGGTTTGCTCTCTTGGCTGGATGGCTGGTTTGCAATGTGGAGTGTTGCTAATAGTGTGGGTTCGTTTCCCACACCAGTTGAGGTTACCATGACCCTCAGGTTAAACAGCTACCAATCATTTCGCTCTAATGAGACAGCAGCCCTAAGGCCTGGTAAAACTATGGGGACTTTATATGAGACAGAGTGTGGAGTTATTTGTCCCTATATTAATATGCAGTTAATTTGCTTTTTGTTGTCATCTCCAAGCCAGTTGTTCACTGTTGCTCTTGTCATTGTTTCTCAGGTAAGATCATTATGCATGACCCTTTCGCCATGCGGCCTTTCTTTGGCTACAACTTTGGGAGGTACCTGTCGCACTGGCTCAGCATGGAGCACAGGACCTGCTCAAAACTTCCCAAGATCTTCCACGTCAACTGGTTCCGCAAAGATAAACAGAACAACTTCCTGTGGCCAGGTTTCGGGGAGAACTGTCGAGTTCTGGAGTGGATGTTCCGGAGAATCGAGGGAGAGGACTGCGCCAAGATGTCTCCTTTGGGCTACATTCCCGCAGACGGTGCCCTCAACCTCAATGGTCTCAGCCACGTGAACATGGACGAAATCTTCAGTATTGACAAAGAATTCTGGGAAGAGGAAATCAAAGAGATCCGAAAATACTTTGACAATCAGGTCAACACTGACCTTCCCTGTGACGTGGCCAATCAGCTGTTGCAGTTGGAACAAAGAATAAATCGGTTGTAACAATGAGCAAGTGATGTAGGCAGTAAGGGAAAAATAACATGCTTAGTTCAGATAAATTGTCCTCCAATTAACATTCTGGAACTCTTTATTTTTGTTTCTGTGAGTTAGATTGAACACTGCACGTGTTTAGGAATAAAAGAGATTTTATCATTTACTGTAACATTTTTTACTTCATGTCAGTGGACTCAGGGGGAAAATGAAATGGTCCTTTTCATATCCAGGCAAAGGGAGTTCTACAGAATGACCGTGTGTCTCTCATGTTAACAGGTTCTTTTAAAGGGTATATTAAAATGCTACTGTGGCCTTAGGTTGTGCAAAGGAAACAAGGCTTTAACCTACTCTTCAGTTATGAGAATTCAGCCTAATGGAAACTCCAGAGTTTGTGGATTTGTGAAGCCTTAGATTTACCAATAGTTTCTCTACTTGCACAGATTATGCTGCAAGAAAAGATAATAGGTACAGCATGCCTTGATTATCAACTCTTCAAAAGTTGTACTTTAAAATTTGGGGTATAATGATTTGGATAGTTTTGTAATTGAGACTGATGATAGCACATCTACAGCAACTTGGTTAAAACAGGAATACTGGTTAAAGGTGGAAAAGCATTGTTTATGCTGTGGAGAAGATTGCACTGCTGCTGTGATTCCCTGTAAATCCTAATACAATGCACATGTCAAATCCTTTTCTAAGATTTAACACAACTGTATTGGAGAGCCTTTCAGATTTCAGGCTCAGTCTATCATGTACCAGCATTGCAGCTTCCAGCAAAGAATGCAGTGCTGTGAACACATGCAGTAACACAGTTTGAAGCAGATAACTTTCAGCTTTAGTCTTTTTTAAAAGTTAGATCTGATAAAATTATTAATTTACAGAGAAAATTGAGTCAGAACTGCAGTGATGTCATTGTGCCACTGATTGACCCTTGGTTTGTAAATATATCCTGGTCTAGCCTTGGACAAGATATGCACTGGGGATTAACAATGAAGAAACAAACTTAAATCACCTCCTGAAACAGAATTACTAATCTTTTCAGTTTCTAAATTATTATTCTGTAATACATTTTAAGTGTCTGTATGTTATAATTCAAAATGTTTCCGCTGGAAGGGTCTTTGTTTATATACAATGTGTTTTAAAAAATAAATTGATATTTCATGTTTTCAATATATTGACTTTTATTTAACCACATCACCATTTTGGTGATTTTTGTCCAAATCTATTCAAGCTACCCACCTTAGCCTGAAAGTTAGTTCCTAGAATTATTGTCTTAAAATGTTGAAACATAGAGTATAGAAGAATACATTACAGGAACCTAAATTAAACTAATCCCTTCTGCCTACCTTGTTCTACATCCTTCAATTTATTTTGTATTCATGTATTTATGTAAAAGCCCCTTAAATTCCCCTATCATATCTGACTCCACCAACATCTCTGGCAGCCTGTTCCAGACGTTTATCACTCTGTGTAAAAAAATTGCCCTTCACATCTCTTTTGAAAGTTTCTCCTCTCATCTTAAATGCATGCCCCCTAGTATTAGACATTTTAACTCTGGGAAAAGATTCTGTCAACCCTATCTAGGCATCTCATAAAATAAATGTTTCTATGTTCTAAGTCCCTCTCTACCTCCCTCTCTGCAGCTCCAGAGAAAACATAAAAAACATAAAACATATCTGCCTGGTTTTCCCTCTCTTTAAGTAGAAGCTACTGAAAAAAGTATTGTGACATAATTCCCTCAAGAACTTCTTTTTGTGATTTACATGAGACAGTTTTCTTTCACCTGAGTTCAAAACTATGCCCACAAGAAAGATAAGGTTGTCCTTTGCTGAGGCAGTAGTGGTGGTGTGACAATGTTTTTTTTAAAAAAAAACAGACTTTATTTCTTTCAAAATAGCACATGGCACTCAGAGTTGCTAACTGCATTCACAATTACTGTCATATTAAAAGCTTGTATTTAGATTTCATTTCAAGCATGTGGCCCACAGGTTACAGTTCCTTGATGTGTCTAGTACCAGACCCTTGCATTTTAGCTGTGCAGTGACTACCCCAAGCATCCAGGCTGTGTGTTTCTCTGCACATAGTGATTGACCCTGCAGTGTGCCAGTCTGCAACATTTGATTATGGCTAGCTCCATGAGGTAGATGACCAAAGAGTGTGTTTTACCAAGTCATTCTCCAGCAGCAGTTATGTTTCAGTGTACATTCCAGAGACCAGATCAGACAGCACAGAGTCCTGTGTTACCAATCTACCAGGGTTAGATATTACCATAAATCACTGCATCTCTCTCTCCACAGCCTCTGCACATCCCAGAAGAAGGTGGGCAATGGTCTCTTCCCCACTGTAGTCATCTCAAGGGACAGCGTACAGAGAGCTGAGATCTGAGTGAGCAGAAAGGATCTAACACACAGGGATTTTTCCACCACCACCCAAGCTATATTTTGGTGCTGGCTTCAAAATTCCAGCATTGGGAAATTCTGCCAAATGTCTTTGACAGTGTGCTGAAGGAAACTGGGGAGATGGTAGCCTAGTGATATCATCACTAGACTCTTACTCCACAGACCAGGTAATGTTCGAGGGACTCGGGTTCGAATCCCACCAATAAAAATCTGGAATTAAGGGTCTAATGATGACTTTAGGGAAGGAAACTGCTATCCTCACATGGTCTGATCTGCATGTGACTCCAGACCTAAATCATGGTTGATTCTTAAACATGCCCTCTGCTCAATTAGGGATAGGTAATAAATGCTGGCCAAACAGTGACACCCACATCCCCCATGAATGAATAAAGAAAAAAACCAAGGTCGACCATTTCCTTTGCCATCAAGGCCCTGAGAAAGCAGACCACTTGTGGTCAAAGAGGATGTTTTGCACAAATGTTGACATGAAAATCAGGTGGTACTCACGTACAGCAGCTAACTGGTCCTTTGTGACACTTGGTGTTTGCAGATGAGTGTGGCTAAAAGGCTGGGATGCTCTAAATGGCTGGAGGTTTTGATGAGTCTTGGGTTTCAGGGAGATTGAGGGGCTGAGACTCTCAGATCCTCCTCCTCCCTTCAAATAGAGACTGGGTGAACTTGGATCAGGCATAACTTGGGGATAGTTGGGTAGGGGAGAGATGAGGGTCGCCAGTAGTCCATGCTTCATTTAATACCTCCCCCCTTCCACACACATACACCTTCTCTTGTAAAGTTGCCGTATGTTGAAGCTTCAGATGGCCAACAACTCAGTCTCTGCTTAACAAAAGGCCCTGCTTACTCTCCAACAATCACTGAACATTGTTGTATTTTCACCTTCTTTCATTACCTATGTCTCTCTTTCTCTCTCTTCCTGTTCCTTGGCCCCCATCCCCTCCCCGCAACTCCGAACATGATCTCAGTAAGCATTCCAATAAACTATTCCAATGTTTGCTCCCTCTACATTGGTTGCAGATAGAAGGAAAAAAATACACACACACAGATGACAACTTGTTGCAAATGATGTGGCAGCAGGATAAATCACAGCCAGCTGGTAATACGGGGGATGGAATCACGTAACAGTGAATGGGAGTTTATAAAAAAAGTCTGCAATTTACAAATTGCGTTATAGCCAAATCGCATTTATAAGCGCATTATAGGAGAACTACCTGTATGGTTTTTTTCCCATTTTGCCTAGAGCTTTGTTCCTGCAAATTTGGCCCATTTTCAACCTCCCAAAAAAAAATGGAAGATCTCTTCGGTGACCACCATGTGGTGAAAATAAATAGAAGTATTTGCAAACTTTTTTCAGATTACACAGCTTCGATAATTTCCACTTCTATAGCAGTATATAATGTAGAAAAACAGCTCAAGGTGCTTCGCAGTGGTATCATCAAACAAAAATCTTGCTGAAAAAAGATGTTAATGACATCCCCCATAACTAGTGGGCAGCACGGTGGCACAGTGGTTAGCACTGCTGCCCCAGAGACCCGGGTTCAATTTCCGTCTGTGTGGAGTTTGCACATTCTCCCCGTGTCGGTGTGGGTTTCCTCTGGGTGCTCCGGTTTCCTCCCACAGTCCAAAAATGTGCAGGTTAGGTGAATTGGCCATGCTAAATTGCCCGTAGTGTGAAGTGAAAGGGTAAATGTAGGGGAATGGATCTGAGTGGGTTGCTCTTCAGAGGGTCGGTGTGGACTTGTTGGGCCGAAGGGCCTGTTTCCACACTGTAAGTAATCTAATCTAAACAATTAGCGTACAAAGCAGACAGCAGGTTCAGGGTTAGAAGAGATAAGTTCTGAATTGTGAATCTCCCGAACCTGATGGTTGATTTGCACTGCAGTTGAGTCTCCAATTATTCACCAGATTTGTTAACGACTTAGTTGATGGAATCGAGAAACACTTAATTTGCCGACGACATAAAGATACCTTGGAAGCAATATTGCTGGAAAATTAGGAGCAGGGATGTCTTGGTGCAATTATTTAGCACCTTGGTGAGACCACACCTGGAGTATTGTGCACAGTTTTGATCTCCTTATCTGAGGAAAAATATTCTGGCTATGGAGGGACTGCAACGAAGATTTACCAGACCTATTCCTGGAATGGTAGGATTAATGTACAAGGAGACTAGATCAGTTAAGGCTATATTCACTAGAGTTTAGAAGAATCGGGGGAATGTCATATAAACCTATATAAGTCTAATAGGATTAGACAGGGTAGATTCTGGAAGGATGTTCTTGATGATCAGGGGTCAGAGATCCAGAATTGGAGGTCACAGTCTAAACATACAGAGTAGGTCTTTTAGAACAGAGATGAGGCAATATATCTATTACAAGGGGCATAGCTTTAAATTAAGGGGTGGTAGGTATAGGACAGATGTTAGGGGTAGATTCTTTACTCAGCGAGTCGTGAGTTCATGGAATGCCCTGCCAGTAGCAGTGGTGGACTCTCCCTCTTTATGGGCATTTAAACAGGCATTGGATAGGCATATGGAGGTTAGGTGTGCTTGGATCGGCGCAACATCGAGGGCCAAAGGGCCTGTACTGCGCTGTATTGTTCTATGTTCTATGTTCTATGTTCTATCTTCACCCAGAGAGCGGTGAGTCTGTGGAGTTCTCTGCCACAGGAAACTGTTGAGGACAAAACATTGTTTCAAGAAAGCCCACCTAAACAATGTCTATTGCTCTGCCCTCATCAATTTGAGGTTGCTTCCTCAAACAAAATCAAATTTGTGAGACACAATTTCCCTAAAGCCTTTGTCATGGTTCCACATAGTAGACTAATTAGTAAAGTTAGATTCAGGGTGAGTTTGCCAATTAGCTGCAAAATTGGCTAAATGACAAGAGACAGAGAGTGATGGTGCAAGGTTGTTTTTCGGACTGGAGGCCTGCAACCAGCGGTGTTCCACAGGAATCGGTTCTGGGTCCACTTTTGTTTGTCATTTATATAAATGATTTAAATGAAAATATAGAAGGCATGGCTAGTAATTTTGTGGGTGATACCAAAGTTGGTAGTATAGTGGACAGTGAAGAAGGTTATCTAAGATTACAAAGAGATCTTGATCAATTGAGTCAACGGGCTAAAGAGTGGCAGATGGAGTTTAATTTGGAAAAAATGCAAGGTATTGCATTTTGGGAAAACTAACAAGGGCAGGACATATACAGTTAATGATAGGGGCCTGGAGAATGTTGTCGAACAGAGAGACCTGGAGACATTAGGTACGTACTTCTTTCAAGTTTGCATCACATAAAGGTAGGGTGGTTAAGGAGGCATTTAGCACGCTTGCCTTCATTGCTCAGACCTTTGAGTATTGGAGTTGGAATATTATGTTGAGGTTGTACAGGTTATTGATGAGGCCTTTATGGAGTACTGTGTCCAGTTTTGGATGCGCTGTTATAGGAAGGATATCATTAAACCGGAGAGGGCTCAGAAGAGATTTACCAGGATGTTACCAGGAATGAAGGGTTTGAGTTATAAGGAAAGGCTGATAGACTGGGATTTTTTTCATTAGAGGGTAGGAGGTTGAGGGTGACATTATAGAGATTTATAAAATCATGAGCGGTATAGATAAGGTGAATGGCAATTGTCTTTTCCCTAGAGTGGGGCATTTCAAGACTAGGGGACATAATTGTAAGTTGAGAGGAAAAAGATTTTAAAAAGACATGAGGGGCAATTTTCTTACTCGGAGGTTGGCTTGTGTATGGAATGAGCCTCTAGAGGAAGTGGCAGATACAGGTACAGTTACAGCATTTAAAAGACATGTTCATGAACAAGAAGCATTTGAAGGGATATTGGCGAAGCTCAGGCAGGTGGGGCTAGTTTAGCTCAGGATTTTGACTGGTTGGACGAAAGTGTCGGTTTCCATGCTATATGACACTCAAGGTGCAAGAGTAAAGTCCACCACAGGACTGTTCTCTCATCAGAGACAGACAACTGTTGATCATTTATCATGAGAGTCACCACACCTAATGTAAGTGGAGAGATTGAGTCATGGTAACTTCAGCTGGTGCAGGAATGTAACTGCATTACCAATCTGGCAACCAGCCAACTGAACTAACTAACCCCAAGAAAGATGTAGATATAGTTCTTAGGACTTAAGAGACATAGGATATGGTGAATAGGGTACTAAGTAGGATAATCAGCCAGAATCATATTGAACAGTGGGGCAATGCTAAAGGGCCGAATGGCCTACTCCTGATCCTATTTTCTATATTTCTCTATTACAAAGAGATATTTAGTTAATGGGCAAAACTGGCAAATTACTTCAATGTAAGGCAAATGTGAGGTCATTAACACCAGATATAAAGGTTAGAGAATCAATATAGAACAGTACTTTTGAAATAGTGCCAATCTACATTGGAAGAAACTTGCATCAAGAGAGGTGTCTGTGGATGTACATCATGAAAAAGTCATGAACAAAGCCATGAATATCTAATTCATGGTTCATAAATTCTGCTTCATAATTTATAGGTTTAGGACTTAAAGTTTAACTGTGATAAATGGAATAAATACAATTTAATTTGAATGTAAGCTTGGCATCTAGATTAGATTACTTACAGTGTGGAAACAGGCCCTTCAGCCCAACACATCCACACCAAAGCGCAACCCACCCAAGCCCCATTCCCCTACAACTAACACTATGGGCATTTTAACATGGCCAACTCACCTAATCTGCACATTTTTGGACTGTGGGAGGAAACCGGAGCAAACCCACACAGACACGGGGAGAACATACAAACTCCACACAGTCAGTCACCTGAGGCAGGAATTGAACCCAGGTTTCTGACACAGTGAGGTGGCAGTGCTAACCACTGTGCCACCGTGCCATGCATTTATTAAAATGTTGAGATCTTTTTAAGGCATTAACAGCTAGAACAAGAAAATCACAAAACCACGACTGGGAATGACTTATTTGGAGAGCTGGAAATGGTATACAGTACTTGCAAAAATGTTCTATGAGATGTTTTTGTTTTGGCAATGAGAGCTAAGTTATTTTAAAACTATCTGTTGAATCCTGAAACCTTGTAAAATCCAATTACTTCATCGGATGAAAGAAGAAATTATAAATGAGAGATACTTTATCTAAAGGTCCAATTGAGGACAGCCTGGGACAGGCTACACCATCATGGATATAAGCAGAACTCAGGGAGGTTGGCCAGTTTTAATGTTTCTGGATGTTTGCTGGGAGGATTAATTGTAGCCTGGAACTGACATATGCAGTTTGCATTCACAGACAGAAGATAGTCAAAGTACTTGTTCAGAAGTGTTCAGAACTGCAATGTAAGCCGAGTAATCTCATTGTTAGCCATGTTAGCCATGTAGAATACATATCATTGCAATGTTTACAACACAAAAGGGTACAAATTATGTTACAGTTGTACAAGGCCTTGTATGGAACAAATCAGCATAAAGAGCAATAAAAAGATGGATTACTGGGCTAATGGTAGACTACTTGGTAGTGTGGAAGAGCAGAGGGATCTTGGTGTCCATGTACACAGATCTCTGAAAGTTGCCACCCAGGTAAATAGTGCAGTGAAGAAGGCATATGGCGTACTGGCTTTTATTGGTAGAGGAATTGAGTTCTGGAGTCCTGAGGTCATGCTGCAGTTGTATAAGACTCTGGTGCGGCTGCATCTGGAATATTGTGTGCAGTTTTGGTCGCCATACTATAGGAAGGATGTGGAGGCACTGGAACGGGTGCAGAGGAAGTTTACCAGGATGTTGCCTGGCATGATAGGAAGATCCTATGAGGAAAGGCTGAGGCACTTGGGGTTGTTTTCATTGGAGAAAAGAAGGTTTAGGGGTGATTTGATAGAGGTGTACAAGATGATTGGGGGTTAGATAGGGTTGACAGTGAGAACCTTTTTCCACGTATGGAGTCAGCTATGACAAGGGGGCATAGCTTTAAATTAAGGGGGGGTAGATATAGGACTGATGTTAGGGGTAGGTTCTTCACTCAGCGAGTCGTAAGTTCATGGAATGCCCTGCCAGTAGCAGTAGTGGACTCTCCCTCTTTATGGGTATTTAAGCGGGCATTGGATAGGTATATGGAGGATAGTGGGTTAGTGTAGGTTAGGTGGGCTTTGATCGGCGCAACATCGAGGGCCGAAGGGCCTGTACTGCGCTGTATTCTTCTATGTTCTATGTTCTATGTAAGTTCCCAACACCTAGGAAGGTATATTGGACTTAATGACTGTGCAGTCCTCACTTTCTCCTCGAAGATAGTATCCAAAGGCCCAGATTATTGTCCTAGGATCACGGGTTCAAACATGGTGGTGAAATTTGAATTCAATTAAATACTTGGGATAATAAACTGGTCTAACGGTGACCATGAAACTGTTAAAATCCATCTGTACACAAATGCTGGTGATGGTGTTTGTCGTTACCTGGTGTAGTCTACATGTGACTCCAGACTCACAGCGATATGGTTGACTCTTAATTGTGATTGTGTAATAAATGGTGACCTTTTCAGCAAATCCAGATGCTGTGAAAGAATAAAGGAAAATAATGCACTTCAAAGAAAAGTTATCGGGGAGATTGTAAAAACTTTCTCAGTTCCTGGGAATTGGTTAAGGGGTGATGTGAATAAAATTTCAGATATGTCCATGGAAATTGATGCATTAGGTAGAAATATTTATGTTCACTAAGGAGTCTGAAATTGGGGCAGTCTAGAAATTTTAGCCAGGCCAAGGAGTGAAGTTCAGAAACTCCTATATCAAAGAAGCTCTCTCCAAAACATTAGTTGATATAAAATCAGTATCATTTTAAATTTAGGATTCATAGATTGTAGTTATCCAAAGGTAATAAGGAATCTGTGCAAAAGTGGGTGTATGAAGTTGGGTCACTGATTTATGAGTTCTGTGAATAGTGGCAGAATAGCTTTGTCTTGCCCTTGTGTTCCGAATGCAGAACAAATGTTCATCTGCAGCAATGAATAATGTGGGAGCTGTGAACCCACTTAGATGGTTGTGTGAGAAGTTCCAAATCATGTTTTCATTTCAGAGTACCAAATAATATCAAGGAAGCAAACCCTCTGATCAAAAACCACCTTGGATTTTAAGTTAGAACATAGAACAAAAAACAGTATAGCACAGGAATAGGCCTTTTGGCCCATGATGTTGTGCCAAACATGTTGCCAAATTAAACTAATCCCTTCTGCTTGCCATTGGTCCATAATCTTCCATTCCTTGCATATTCATGTGCTTATCTAAAAGCCCCTTAAACAACTTTGGGGGTGGCACGGTGGCTCAGTGGTTAGCACTGCTGCCTCACAGCACCAGGGTCCCAAGTTCAATCCCAGCCTTGGGAGAATGTCTGTGTAGAGTTTGCACATTCTCCCTGTGACTGTGTGGGTCTCCTCCAGGTGCTCTGGTTTCCTCCTACAATCCAAAGATGTGCAGGTCAGGTAAATTGGCCGTGCTAAATTGCCAATAATGTTAGGTGTGTTAGCCAGAGGGAAATGGGTCTGGGTGGGTTGCTCTTCAGAGGGTCGATGTGGACTTGTTGAGCTGAAGGACCTGTTTCCACACTGTAGGGAATCTAATCTAATCTGATCCTTATTGTATCTGCCTCCACCACAACCCCTGGCACCATGAGGTAATAATAATCTCTGTGTAAAATACTTGCCTCTCACATCCCCATTGAACTTTCTGCCTTTTACCTTAAATACAGGCCCCCTAGTATTAGACATTTCAACTCTAGGCAGAAGACTGTTAACCCTACCTATGCCTCTTAGAAGTTTATAAACTTCTATCAGGTTTCCCCTCAGCCTTCGCCGTTCCAAAGAAAACAACGCTAGTTTGTCCAGCCTCTCATTATATCTCATATTGTCCAATCCAGGTAACATGCTGGTAAATCTCTTCTGTACCCTCTCCAAAGCCTCCACATCCTTACTGCAGTACGGCAACCAGAACTGAACACAATAGTCTAAATGCAGCCGAATCAAACTTGTGTAAAGCTGCAACATCTCTTCCCGACTCTTGTACTCAATTCCCCGACCAGTAAACACAAGCATGCCATATGCTTTCTTTAGTACCCTTTCTAGATGTGTCACTGCTTTCAGGGAGCAATGGACCAGGATCCTAAGATCCAAAGAAAACAAAGAACAAAGAAAATTACAGCACAGGAACAAGTCCTTCAGCCCTCCAAGCCTGTGCTGATTCAGATCCTCAAACTAACCCTAGCACCTATTTTCTAAGGGTTTGTATCCCTCTGCTCCCTGCCCATTCATGAATCTGTCTAGATACATCTTAAATGAGGTAAAAACAATGACTGCAGATGCTGGAAACCAGATTCTCGATTAGTGGTGCTGGAAGAGCACAGCAGTTCAGGCAGCACCCAAGGAGCTTAAATGACACCATTGTGCCCACCTCTACCTCCTCCACTGGCAATGTGTTCTAGGCGCCCATCATCATCTATGTAAAGAACTTTCCATGCATATCTCCCCTCAACTTTTCCCCTCTCACTTTGAACTCATAACCTCTAGTCATATAATCATAAAGTCATAAAGTCATAGAGATGTACAGCACAGAAACAGTCCCTTCGGTCCAACCTGTCCATGCCAACCAGATATCCCAACCCAATCTAGTTCCACCTGCCAGCACCCAGCCCATATCTCTGCAAACCCTTCAAACCATCCAGATGCCCTTTAAATGTTGAAATTGTACCAGCCTCCACTCCTCCCTCTGGCAGCCCATTCCCCACACGTACCACGTACCACCCTCTCCGTGAAAACGTTGCCCATGAGGGCCCATTTTATTTCCTTCCCCTCTCGCCCTAAACAGCCCCAGCCTGTTCAACCTCTCCCTGTAGATCAAATCCTCCAACCCTGGCAACATCCTTGGAAATCTTTTCTGAACCCTTTTAAGTTTCACAACATCCTTTGGATAGGAAGGAGACCAGAATTGCACACAATATTCCAACAGTGGCCTAACCAATGTCCTATACAGCTGCAACATGACCTCCCAACTCCTGTACTCAATACTCTGACCAATAAAGGAAAGCATACCAAATGCCTTCTTCACTATCCTATCTACCTGTGATTCCACTTTCAAGGAGCTTTGAACCCGCACTCCAAGGTCTCTTTGTTCAGCAACACTCCCTAGGACCTTACCATTAAGTGTATAAATCCTGCAAGATTTGCTTTTCCAAAATGCAGCACCTCTTATTTATCTAAATTAAACTCCATCTGCCACTTCTCAGCCCGTTGGCCCATATGGTCAAGATCCTTTTGTAATCTGGGGTAACCTTCTTCGCTGTCCACTACCCCTCCAATTTTGGTGTCATCTGCAAACTTACTAACTGTACCTCTTAAGCTCACATCCAAATCATTTATATAAACAATTAAAAATAGAGGGCCCAGCACCGATCCTTGTGGCACTCCACTGGTCACAAGCCTCCAATCTGAAAAACAACCCTCTAACACCACCCTCTGTCTTCTACCTTTGAGCCAGTTCTCTATCCAAATGGCTAGTTCTCCCTGTATTCCATGAGATCTAACCTTGCTAACCAGTCTCTCATGGGGAACTTGTCGAACACCTTACTGAAGTCCATATAGAGCACGTCTACCACTCTGCCCTTATTAATCCTCTTTGTTACTTCTTCAAAATGCTCAATCAATTTTGTAAGACATGATTTCCCAGGCACAAAGCCATGTTGACTATCCCTAATCAGTCCTTGCCTTTCGAAATACATGTACATCCTGTCCCTCAGGATTCCCTCCAACAACTTGCCCACCACCGATGTCAGGCTCACTGGTCTATAGTTCCCCTGGCTTGTCCTTACCACCTTCCTTAAACAGTGGCACCACGTTAACCAATCTCCAGTCTTCCAGCACCTCACCTATGACTATTGATGACACAAATATCTCAGCAAGGGACCCAGCAATGATTTCCCTAGCTTCCCATAGAGTTCCAGGTACACCTGATCAGGTCCTGTGGATTTATCCACTTTTATGCATTTCAAGACATCCAGCACTTCCTCCTCTGTAATATGGACATTTTTCAAGATGCCACCATCTATTTCCCTACAGTCTATATCTTCCATATCTTTTTCCACAGTAAACACTGATGCAAAATATTCATTTAGTATCTCCCCCACCTCCTGGGGCTCCACACAAAGGCCACCTTGCTGATCTTTGAGGGGCCCTGTTCTCTCCCTAGTTACCATTTTGTCCTTAATGTATTTGTAAAAACCCTTTATCCTGTCTATACTAGACATATGTTTCTTCTTTTTCTTAACCAAACCCTCAAGTTCTTTAGTCATTCAGCATTCTCTTTACAGACCAGCCTTTCCTTTTACCCTGACAGGAATATACTTTCTCTGGATTCTTCTTATCTCATTTCTGAAGGCGATCCAGTTTCCAGGCATCCCTTCATCTGCGAACATCTGTGCCCAATCAGCTTTTGAAAGTTCTTGCCTAATACCATCAAAAATTTACCTTTCTTCAAGTTAGAACTTCAACTTTTAAATCTGGTCTATCTACTTACATCACTATTTTAAAACTAATAGAATTATGGTCGCTGACCTCAAAGTGCTCTCCCACTGACAACTCAGTCACCTGCCCTGCCTTATTTCCCAAAAGTAGATCAAGTTTTGCACCTTCTCTTGTAGGTACATCCACATACTAATCAGAAAATGTTCTTGTATATGCTTAACAAATTCCTCCCCATTTAAACCATTAACACTATGGCAGTCCCAGTCTATGTTTGGAAAGTTAAAATCCTTTCTACCCTATAACCACCCTACTATTCTTACAGATAATTGAGATCTTCTAACAAATTTGTTTCTCAATTTCCCTCTGACTATCTAGTTCCTTACAGGCTTTCGTTACTACCTCCTGACTGTCCACTCACCTCCTCATTTGGTTCCCATCCCCCTGCCACATTAGTTTAAACCCTCCCCAACAGAGTTAGCAAAAACACCCCCAAGGACATTGTTTCCAGTCTGGCGCAGGTGTAGACTGTCCAATTTGTAATAGTCCCACCTCCCCCAAAACAGCTCTCAATGTCGCAAATATCTGAAACCCTCCCTCCTGCACTATCTCTCAAGTCATACATTCATCCTGCTTATTCTATCATTCCTTCTCTGACTAGCACGTGGCACTGGTAGCAATCCTGAGATTATCACCTGAGGTCCCACTTTTTAACTTGGCTCCTAACTCCCTAAATTCTGCCTGTAGGACCTCATTACGTATTTTACACACATCATTGATGCCGAAATGCACCACAGCAACTGGCTGTTCACCCTCCCCTTTGAGAATGTTCTGCAGCTGATCGGAGATATCCTTGACCCGTGCACCTGAGAGGTAACACACCACTCAGGAGTCTCGTTTTCAACCACAGAACCACCTGCCCAAATATATCAGTTCACTCATCTTCCCAGAATGCAATTCGACCACTCTCCTATTCAGCTCCTCGCTCTCACTGTTCCCTTTGCTGCGGCAAATGAGGGCCACTGACACTCAAGGTAAGTCCTTTTAAGAGGCAAAACTTACCTTTCCGGCAGTCCCCAGTCCTCGGTCTCTCACTGCTCCCAAAGAAATCCCACTCTACATCAATGCTGTTGAGTGTCCTGCCATTAACTGTATACTTTCCCCTAACATTTGATCTTCCAACTTGCCCCAATTAAACTCTATCTGCCATTTATCCAACGACTTTTGCCACTGATATAGAACATACAGCACAGTACAGGCCCTTTGGACCATGATGTTGTGCCAAGGAAATTATCTTAATCTAAGATCAACCTAAGCTACACACCCCTCAATTTATTGCCATCCATGTGCTTGTCCAGCAGTCGCTTAAATGTCCCTAATGTCTCTGACTCTACTGCCACTGCTGGCAGTGCATTCCACACACCCACCACTCTCTCCATATAGAGGCTACCTCTGACATCTCCCCCAAATCTTCCTCCAATCACCTTATAATTATGACCCCTTGCGACAGCCATTTCTGCTCTGGGGAAAAGTCTCTGGCTATCTACTCTCTCTATGCCTCTCATTACCTTGTACACCTCTATCGAATCGCCTCTATTTCTTCTTCTCTCCAGTGTGAGAGGCCTTAGTTCACACAACCTCTCTTCATAAGACATGCCCTCCAATCCGGGCAGCATCCTGGTAAATCTCTTCTGCACCTTCTCTAAAGCATCCACGTCCTTCCTATAATAAGGCAACCAGAACTGGACACAATATTCCAAGTGTGGTCTCACCAGGGTTTTATAGAGTTGCAGCAAAACCTCACAGCTCTTAAACTCAATCCCCTGTTAATGAAAGCCAAAACACCATATGTCTTCTTAACAACCCTATCCACTTGGGTGGCAACTTTGAGGGATCTATGTATGGGACCCCAAGCTCCCGCTCCCTACACTGCCAAGAATCCTGTCTTTAACCCTGTATTTAGCATTCAAATTTGACCTTCCAAAACATATCACTTCATATTTATCCAGGTTGAACCCCATCTGCCACTTCTCAGCCCAGCTCTGCATCCTGTTGATGTCTTGTTGTAGCCTGCAACAGCCCTCGAGACTATCTACAACACCACCGACCTTTCTGTCATCAGCAAACATACTAACCCACGCTTTCACTTCTTCATCCAAGTCATTTATAAAAACTACAAAGAGCAGAGGCCCAAGAACTGATCCCTGCAGGACACCACTGGTCCACTATCTCAATGTGGAATACTTTCCATCCACTATCATTCACTGTCTTCTTTGGGACAGCCAATTCTGTATCCAGACAGACAAATTTCCCTGTATTCCATACCTCCTAACTTTCTGAATGAGCCTACCATGGGGAACCTTATGAAATGCCTGACTGAAATCCGTATGCACCACATCCACTGTTCGATCTTCGTCAACTTGTCTCGTCACATCCTCAACTAACGCAATAAGGCTTGTGAGGCATGACCTGCCCCCCACAAAGCCATGGTATACATTGTGCTATATGTTTTGACAATTTTCTACACTGTCCACAACTCCCCTGATCTTTGTGCATTAGAGAGTATGATGCAACGTTTGGTCTGTGACAGTGCGTCATATTCCTGACACTAGATTTTTACCATAAGAACACAATCAGTTATTATGTGACATGCCACATTCTACAACTAACATTTGCATCTGTTGCGACTGTTTATTTAAAAGTTAAAGTGTTCTAAAGTTTCCCATTTCACTCTTAACAATGGAATCCAAATGGTCACTTCCTAAAATGCCCCACCAAGCCACCCACCACCTTGACTTGAAAATATATCACAGTCCCTTCACTGTCACTGGGTCAAAATCCAATCCCTCACCAACAATATTGTGGGTGCCCCTATCTCACAGGATCTGCAATGGCTCATGAAGGCAGTTCAACACCACATTCTCAGAAATAATTAAAGATGAAGAATAAACACTACAACATCTTGTAAACGAATTTCAAAAAGTCACTCCATGTGAAGCAGTTGTGAGATTGGCCATCTACCATTGGTTAAAAATTTGGGATAAAATAGGACAGTTTCCCATTCCACAGTGAGAACCTTTGACCAACTCCAATCAGATTATGCTGCTTGTTTCATTCTGGCGATGAATCTCATAAACAGGTTGCGTACTCTGCAAATATTTGCTTTCACCACGTTGTGAGTGATTTGACTGACCTTGGCAAAGGAGTGTTCCAAATAGCAGTCACTGAGAAACAGTTGTCAGTTAGACTTGTTATAATGTGTGTGGTTAAAACCCAGGACTATCTTGCGCCAGAATTTTATTTGTTTTAAGTCTGTTTACTTTTCAATGACTCGTCAATGATCCCAGAGTACACAAGGCTGTCAGCTTTATATCAGTTTCAATATATTCCCAGCCACGCTGCAGCTATCGATTTGAACCCAGTAGCTGCTTCAGTTTATACTGCCAAGTCTGGATCCTTCTTTATTTAGTGTGCTTACACCTGAAGGTCACATTAGATGTCCTTTCTGATCACTGGGAAAGGAAGAGGCCATTAAAAACATCAGATTGTGCCTAACAAATATGAGTCTTCTGAAAGAATGCCTAAGGTAGTGTATGTGGACAATCCAGTCGATTTTGAGGTAAAAACAATGACTGCAGATGCTGGAAACCAGATTCTGGATTAGTGGTGCTGGAAGAGCACAGCAGTTCAGGCAGCATCCAAGTAGCTACTTGGATGCTGCCTGAACTGCTGTGCTCTTCCAGCACCACTAATCCAAAATCCAGTAGATTTTGTCTACCTGTCTTTTCAGAAAGTATTTAATAAGGTCTTCACACTAGGTTGCCTCATTAGATGAAATCTTGTGATAGCAGTAGGTCATAGAATCATACAGTATAGAAACAGACCATTCGGTCTAACCAGCCCATACTAACCATAATCCCAAACTAAACTAGTCCCACCCTGCCTGCACTTACCCATATCCCTCCAAACCGTTCTTATTCATGAACTCATCTAGATGTCTCTTAAATGTTGTACCTATACCCACATTGACCACTTCCTCTGGAAGCTCATTCCAAACATGAACTACTCTCTACATAAAAAAATTGCCTCTCATGTATTTTTAAAATCTTTTTCCTCTCATCTTAAAAATACTCATGCTACTCTTGAAATTCCCCACACTAGGGAAATGACAGTTGATATTCACTTTATCTATATCCCCTTATGACCTTATAAACCTCTATAAGGTCACCCCTCAACCTCCTACATGCTGCAATGAAAGAAGTCCTAGCTTATTCAGCCTCTCCTTATAATTCAAACTCTCCATTCCCAATAACATCCTGGTAAATCTCTTCCGAATCTTTTCCAGCTTCACAATATCCTTCCTATAACAGGGCGACCAGAACTGGACACAATACTCCAGAAGAGGCCACCTCAATGCCCTGTACAACCTCAACATGGTGTCCCAACTCCTAAACCCAAAGTTCTTAGCCACCCTATGTATATGTGATGCAAACTTCAAAGAATTGTGTCATGGAAATGCTAAATTTGGAAATTTGCTTTGGTCCTGCAGCCAAAATGCTTCGGTAAGTGAATGTTCTTCAGCTTGAAGATGCCTTCTTAGGCATAGTACTAAACCCAATACTTTTTGAGGACTTAGTAATTGGACTGAGACTTGGACAGCAAGGTCGAGAGTATAGTGAGTAAGATGTAAATGAGACTGAAAGCTGCCCAAGGTTTGAGGTGTTTCAAGGGTGAAGTAAACTTCAGGATCATAGAAACTGGAGGAGGCCATTCAGCCCCTTGAGCCTGTTCCACCATTCAGTGAGATCATGGCTGACCTGTGGCCTAACTTTATATATCTGCATTTAGCCCATATCCCTTAAAAATTAATCATCTCTGATTTAAAACTGACAACTGATCCTGCATTCACTGCCACTTATGGAAAAAGGTTCCAAACAACTACCACTCTTTGTATGTAGCAGGCCTTCCGAACACCTCTGCTAAATAGTCTGGCCTTAATTCTCAGACTATGCCCCTAATTCTAGAATTCCCAAGCAGAAAAATTAGTTTATCTTTACCTACCTTGTTTTCCCTGTTAAGATCTTGAAGACTTCGATCAGATTACGCCTTTACCCTTCTAAATTCTGGATAGAACAGGCCTAAGAAGTAGACTCTCGCTTCATAACTTAATCAGGGCAGCCAACGGCCTCGTGGTATTATTGCTCTCCTATTAATCCAGAGACCCAGGTAATATTCCAGGGACCTGGGTTTGAATCCCACCTTGATGGATTGTACAATTTGAATTCAATGAAAATCTGAAATTATTGATGACCATTGTCAATTATAGGAAAAACTAATCTGGTTCATGAATGTCCTTTAGGGAAGGAAACAGTCATCTTACCTGGTCTGGCCAACATGTGACTCCAGACCCACAGCAATGTGGTTGACTCTTAACTGTCCTCTTGGCACCATTAGGGAGGGGTAATAAATGCTGACCTAACCAGCAACGCCCTCACCCTATGAATGAATTAAACAAAAACCCTTGAAACCCAGGTATCATTCTTGCAATTTACATTGCACTCCCTCCAAGGCCAATCTATCCTTCCTAAGGTGTGGTGCCCAGATCTGCTCTCAGTACTCCAATGCAAACCAGTATTTTGTATAACAACTGGGCGGCACGGTGGCACAGTGGTTAGCACTGCTGCCTCACAGCGCCAGAGATCCGGGTTCAATTCCCGCCTCAGGCGACTAACTGTGTGGAGTTTGCACATTCTCCCCATGTCTGCGTGGGTTTCCTCCGGGTGCTCCGGTTTCCTCCCACAGTTCCAAAGATGTGCAGGTCAGGTGAATTGGCCATGCTAAATTGCCTGTAGTGTAAGGTAAGGGGTAAATGTAGGGGTATGGGTGGGTTGCGCTTCGGCAGGGCGGTGTGGACTTGTTGGGCCGAAGGGCCTGTTTCCACACTGTAAGTAATCTAATCTAAAAAAAAACTGCAGCATCACTGCCACAACCTTGCCCTCTAGTCCTCTCGGTATAAAGGCCAGCATTCCATTAGCTTTCTTGACTATTTTCTGCACCTGCTCATTACATTTTACGGATTTTTCTCATCAACTTGTTCAGAAATGTTATTACACAAATCTCTAAACTCCAAAGTGGGCCTAACAATTCCCTGCATTGACCTTCATCATCTAAAATTTGCTATTCAATGTACCTACTATTCCTTATTCCATTTCTTAGAAATGGAGGTTAACGAGCCTCCATTGGAATTCAAGGGAGAATTTGAATATTTGAGAGAGCGGCCTTGGTCCATAAATCAGATAGTAAGAATTTCGACAGGGATTTATCAAGAAAAAGTAGCTGAAGTGAAAGTAGTCCTCTGGTCAAGTGAGCCTGAGGAATTAATGATGTGAAATAAGGAAATGATAGAAGCATTGAACAGATATTCTGTACTTGTCTTCACTGTAGAGGACCCCAAAACCCAGAAATAATGGTAAATAAAGGGATAAAACAGGGAAGGAATTAAAGCAATTGATTCACCAAAGAAAGGATGCTGAGAAAACTATTATAACACAAAGATAACAAGAGCCCAGGTCCTAATGGATTTCATCCCAAGGTTTTGGAAGAAGTAGGCCAGTTAGACTAACATCTGTCACAGGGAAAATGCCAGATTCTATTATTGAGGAGGCAGCTAGCACATGCTGTAGATGTGAGGTTGATGTCTCAATGTGCTATTCACCAAGATGTCCACTACCCTCCTGACCAGGTCCCTGCTGCCAAGCTGACCTAAGCCTGGCAGCACCGATAGCCTTTGCCTCTGGCTGAAGCAGCAACGCTCTAACAAACCAGGCATGCTAAGGAAGGGATGCAGTGAGTGTACAGGCAGGCACTGAGTGAGGACACGCTAAGAGAGCAAGCGAGCAACTCTGAGACGTAGCCTGCTCCAATCTGTGAGCTGGCTGCTTGAGTCTGTGTGCAAAGTGACCTGTAGCAGCTTTTCCATGCTGATGTCCCTTGCAGTGTAAACCTGTATCCTGCCAGTGTATCACTGAGGTAGCATGATGATCTGCAGGGTTGGCAAATGCTGGATAACAATGGCATGTGGATGAGGGATACATGTGGCTGGTGCCCATGGCCTGAAGTGCAATTTGGTCGTGAGGAACATAGAGGTCACTAGGAGCAGGTGGCAAGCTGGGATTGCTCTGGCTTCTACATCAAGATTTCTCAATTTCAAGATTGTTTAGACCAATTGGGAAGCCAGGAAGTTGAACATGAACAAGAGTTGGGCCATCAACAAGGTGTTTTACAAGCAATAATCTGCCTTAATTGCCAACTCATTACTGCCTAGTCAGAATCCAAAGGAAGTGGTGTGAGATGTTCCTGACGAGAAGGTGGGCTCCATTTATCCTCTCGTCTAGTTCTGATTCCCAACCGTAACCAACATTACCTTTTTGTTGGAGATGGTCATTGCCTGACATTTCTGTGGAGCAAATGTAACTTGTAACTTGCCACTATGAGCCTGGATATTGACCAAGCTTTGCTGAAAATGGATATAGATGACTTCAATATCTGAGGAGTTGTGAATAGTGCCTTGTGCAATTATTGGTGAACGTCCCCACTTTGGACCTTCAAATGGAGGAATGATCATTGATGAAGCAGCTCAAGACAGTTGGACCTGGATCACTACCCTGAGATACTCCCGCTGCGACGTCCTGGAACTGAGATGACTGTCCTCCAACAACCACGGCCATCTTCCTATTTGCCAGGTACAACTCTGACCAATGGCGGGTTCACCCTGATGCCAGTTTTGCTGAGGTTCCTTGATGCCAGACTCAGTCAACTGCAGTCTTCGGCCATGAGGCCTTGGCAGAACCCAAATAACAGGGAACAGATGAGCAAAAGTTCTTTCATAGAACAGTTGATAAGTTTCCATCACTTTGATGAACATTAAAACAATACTGGCCAGTAATTGACTGCATCAAACGTTTTGTGCTTTCCTGAAGATATCTGGATAATTTCCCAAATCCCAGTGCAGTGACTCTGATTGTGCAGGAGCCTCTCCTACAAATAATTATTTTTTATTCTTCCATGAGATGTCAGCATCACTGGCTGGGCCAGCATTCATCACTAGTTAGCCTCGGGAAGATGGTGGGGAGCTGCCTTCTTGAACCACTGCAGACATTGAGGTTTTGAGTAACGCAAAGGTTGTTCAGAGCTCCAGCACTCTGACCCAGTGACAGTAAAAGAACAGCAATATATTTCCAAGTCAGGATGGTGAGTGACATACAGGAGAACTTACAGGGAGTGGTGTTTCCATGTATCTGCTGCCCTTGTCTTCCTAGGTGGCAGAGGTCACTGGTTTGGAAGGTGTTGTCAAAACAGTCTTGATGAGTTTGCAGCAGTGCAGTTTGTAGATGGTAAGGTTTTATATTTTAAAAAAAGTGACATCTCAGCTCAGACAATGCATTAAAGGTGTGAGGCTAGAGTCTGTCTGTATCCCAGCCTTGAGTCAGGCTGGTTATATTTCCAAAGTAGAAATTTATAAACTGTTACATGGGCTAACTGCCTACAGGTTGAACAAAATAAAATGTTCTGGATTTAGGTGAGCTGGAAGGTTCATTTCCAGATGTTTCGACACCCTACTAGGTAACATCTTCAGTGGGCCTCCGGGAGAAGCACTGTTAATAATTCCTGCTTTTTATTTATATGTTTGGGTTTCTTTGGATTGGCGATGTCATTTCTTATGGTGCACAAAGTTAAAAATCACACAACACCAATATGTTGTCTTGACGTATTGTCTAGCTAACACCCTTTGTTACAGTTAACCGGAGAATGCAACTTTTAAAAAAAAAGTTTTGTGATTTACACATGAAAGAAGTGAAACTATCATAGTATTCTAACAGATGAAAGCCGCAACAAACAATTAAGTATTATTCAATGTACAATTTCAGTTACATCACACTGTAAACTTTTGCTATAAATTCTCTGTTTGACAATTGAGCCCTCCACAATCACCTGATGAAGGAGTGTCGCTCTGAAAGCTAGTGTGCTTCCAATTAAACCTGTTGGACTATAACCTGGTGTTGTGTGATTTTTAACTTTGTGCACCCCAGTCCAACACCGGCATTTCTTGTGGTGACATCATTTCCTGTGGTGATGTCATTTCCTGTTCTTTTTCTCAGGGGGTGGCAGATGGGGTCTAATTCAATGTGTTTGTTGATAGAGTTCCAGTTGGAATGCCATAGAATACATCTGCAAATCCAAGTCTGAGCTGAGATCTCGTCTTTTTGTTTACAAAACATCTCAGGAATATGGCTTGAAAGTTTACGTATTAATGAATCGAAATGTGCAACCCATTCTAAGTGATTAAAAACTTAACAGCAATCTAGGTTCGTTCAATACATCACAGCAGTTGTATGACACTTTGATCGTTTACCATAAATTCTGTGCCCTATGACCCTGCCCCATTGGCTGCCTGATGAAGGAGCAGTGCTCTGAAAGCTTGTACTTCCAGATAAAGCTATTAGACTATAACCCGGTGTTATGTGATTAATACTATCATCGCTGATCTGACTGGAATCTCAAATCCATAGACTCACCTACCCCTTTCACCTACTCCTTAACAACAATCTCTCAACCTCTACATTAAAGGTATTCAGAAAGAATATCTTTTCAGAACGAGTTCTAAAAACTTACCACCCTCTAAGAAAATAGAAGTGGCTCAGCTCTGTCTTAAATGGGCAACCCCTTATATTTAAACAATAATGCCTTGTTCTGGCCTCTCCCACAGGGGAAGCATCCTCTCCACATCTGAAGATCTAGACCGCTCCAAAGGGGCCTCTTGGTTCGAAATCGGCCAAAAGAATCAATAGAATGCAGTCGGTTTAAAGCAGGTTACCAGTTTAATAAATTAAGGCAGCCTGGCACAGATTTATCCAGCAATATGGAGGTTAAAAGCTTCTCTGGTACATGGAGTAATGGCACAATTATATTTGAAAATTACATTATTTATAGGTTATTTTAAGAGACAACACAGCCTTAATTGCAAGAAAAGACCAATCACATATAATAAAGTGACATGATTTACAGCACGTTAATCCAATGATAGTTTCTGGGAAAAGGTTCTTAATTACAAGAAAAGTCCGATCAACTGTAATAGGTGACATGATGGCAACAGGCTAATTCAATGATATTCCCTGGGAAATAGTTCTTAATTTATGTAGATGACCATCTCATGCTAGCAGTTCAAGGTTAGTTTGAGTACCAAATCACTGTCTTATGATTCATGTTATGAAAACTCCATTGTTCACTCTTATCTCTAAATACAACCAGCTTAGCAAAGCATTAGTTCAAGTTCACAGTGTCAAATCATTACTTGCAACCATTTTGTTGTGTTATTTTAAATTGAAAAGCCATTTTGTGGTGACTAAAATCTACATGTACTTGTTGCTTCTGACAACAGCCTAAATTTGAATCTCACATCCATCTGGGCAAGTCTCCTCAGGATTTTATGTTTCAAGCAGTGGTGACATATCCAGGGACGGTGATGTAGCTGTCTGGGACATTGCATTTAAAGTATGATCAACAGGTATTCGCCCACTAGCCCGTCAAATCATAGACAGGTCAGGGCTGGCTGGGATAATGGTGGCAAGTACACATTCCTCTGCATGGAGCCCTCCCCTACATAGATGCCGACAGGGGGAGTGTACAATCCAGCGCTGTATGTCAATGCAATCCACTCAGTCAGTGGGTGTGATAGTTTTATTTTCAGATAGTCCAGGATCCACAGTAATGTGTCAGAATGACTGACAGGAGTTCAAAGCAACTGATTCAACTAGGTTTCACCTGCAGTTTTTGAAGGGAGAGGCCGAAAGAAATACAATAGAGCATTAAGCACTGCTTAAGATCCTTACCCCTTGTCTGAATACCTCAGAGGGGTGTGGAGTGGAGCTATACAACTGAGTAGTCTAAACCATCTATCAGCTCTACATTCAGTAAATGCACCAACTCATTAAGTGTTGATCAGTTATATCACCCAAACTGCAACATTCACCGTCTAGAAGGACAAGGCAGCAGATACATGGGAACATCCCGTTCCCCTCCAAGTCACTTATCATCCTGACTTGGAAATAAACTTCAATGTTTCTGGGTCAGAATCCTGGAATTCCCTCCCTAATTTTGGGTATACCACTGCACAGTATGAATTGCATTGGTTCAAGAAAGTGGTTTATCCAGTCAAATGGAGAATACATTGTGGGCGGCATGGTGGCACAGTGGTTAGCACTGCTGCCTCACAGCACTAGAGACCCGGGTTCAATTCCCGAATCAGGCGACTGACTGTATGGAGTTCGCATGTTCTCCCTGAGTCTGCATGGGTTTCCTCCGGGTGCTCCGGTTTCCTCCCACAGTCCAAAGATGTACAGGTCAGGTGAATTGGCCACGCTAAATTGCCCATAGTGTTAGGTGAAGGGGTATGGGTGGGTTGCGCTTTGGTGGGTCGGTGTGGACTTGTTGGGCCGAAGGGCCTGTTTCCACATTTTAAGTAATCTACATGTCAACAATGCAAAGATTTAATTAATTGTCCAGGCTGTCTACCTTTGCCAACACACAGCATTATGAAAAGCTGTGTATTTTATCTGCAGAAAGTAAAGTAAAGGGAGAACGTGATTTCCTGATCATGTTGTTGAGTATCCCAGGATTTCCACAAGGCATTGTGACTATCGGAAGCACACGAATCACACCTGTTGCCACTGCATGAACCTCAACATCTCCGAATCACAGGCTCTTTAAAGATTGAGGTTTTATATCCTCAGCTTCACTTTCATTTATCCATGTCACTGGTCAGGCAGCATTTGGTGTCCATCCCTAGTTGTCCAGAGAGCAGTTAAAAGTGAACACATTGGCTGTGGGTCTAACGTTACATGGAGGCCAGACCAGGTAAAGATGGCAGTTTCCTTCACTAAAGGACATTCATGAACCAGATGGGTTTTTCCCCTGACAATGGATTCGTGTTCATCATTAAACTCTTATTGCCAGATTTGTTTTATTGAGTTTAAACTCCATCATCTAAAATGGTGGGATTTGAACCGGGGTTCCCAGAATATTATCCGGGTCTCTGGATTAAGAGTGCATCAATAATATTACTAGGCCATTGTCCACCCAACAGCTTTTTAATATCCCCTCTCTCTACGGTCAGTTACGTGCAGATAATAAAGGCAATTGTTGTCCATCTACATTCCAACATGAGGAAGAGGGACTCTGGTGGTACAGTGATAGTGTCCCTCCCCTCTCCTCCCCCAAGTCCCTCCTCCCTACCTTTTATCTTAGCCTGCTGGACACACTTTCCTCATTCCTGAAGAAGGGCTGATGCCCGAAACGTCGATTCTCCTGCTCCTTGGATGCTGCCTGACCTGCTGCGCTTTTCCAGCAACACATTTTCAACTCTGATCTCCAGCATCTGCAGTCCTCACTTTCTCCTCAGAGATAGTGTCCATAAGGTTCAGGTTCAAATCCCAACCATGCTGGAAGTGATGTCTGAACAGGTTTAAATTAAAAATGACTAGAGCTTGTAAACTGTAAAACACTTGAAGAAAGTCAATTTGAGAGCTGTTGTGATGCAGTGGTAGTCTTCCTCCCTCTGAGCCAAGAGGCCAGTCCCACTACCACAGAGATGTGTAATAATATCCTTGCACAGGTACATTTATTTAAAAATCAAATCTACAACATGAGAATAACAGCTAGCGAATGTTAACTTCCTTATTCTCACAATTTTTTTTCTGATTGATCAGGCCTAACCTCAAATGAAAATACACTTAATAATGATGAGTTTAGGAGACTCCTTTCCTTGTTCCATTCCTGCATTGCCCACAACAAAGTTTGAATTTTAAAAGGGAGATGATATTACCAAACATATAGTTCCAGACGACAAAAGGGCTCATTACAGAGAGATGACTGGTGATGGTTTAACCTGAGGGTTACCACACCTCAGGCCAGGAGAGATGTTGAGGAGACCCCTTTATGGTAACCTCAGCCATTATGGGAATTGAACCCATGTTGTTAACATCAATCTGCATCACAAACCAGCCATCAAACTAATTGATGCTTCCCCCCCCCGCCCCAAGTACAATATATAGCAATGTATATATAGTGTGTTTATGGTTCAGTATCAGAAACAAGTCAGCCAGGCTCTTTGCGTAACAAGTAAAGAACGTTTATTTCAAATAATTTATGCAAAAATGAACCTCCCAGGCCTTGAAAATAAATTAGAGCTCTGCAGGGTGTTATCATAAAACAGGGGTGGCACAGTGGCTTTGTGGTTAGCACCACTGTCTCAAACTGCCAGGGAGCTGGGTTTGGTTCCAGCCTCAGGTGACTGTCTGTGTGGAGATTGCACGTTCTCCCCGTGTCTGCGTGGGTTTCCGCCAACAATCCAAAAATGTGCATTCAATAGAGGTAAAATGTAACATGATAGGGTTCGGGAATGAGTTTGGGTGGATTACTCTTCAGAGGGTCGGTATGGACATGTAGGGCCAAATGGCCTGTTTCCACACTGTAGGGATTCTATGATTTAAGAGCTTTTTGGTGGAGTAACAGTTAAATTTGGGACAAAGAATTATCCTTAGATTATCCAAAATGCTGGTTAGCAGCTGAACCCATTTTCCACACAAGGTGTTGGCATTGTTTACGGCTGGCTCAATTTACGCTCTCTGGGGAACAGTGGTGGAAAGTTTTAAATCCACCTTCATGAACATCCCAGTTAAGGTGATGAGATCTTTCTGCTTGTTTTCGACTTAGAAGTCTGATGACGGGTATTTTCAAAGAGAGAGAGAGAGAGAGAGAGAGGGCAACCATAAGTATCTCAAAATCTTTTGGCTAAGTGTGAGTTACCTTGAGTGTTATTTGCATAATCTTTTTTGTGAGCCCTGTGTTTTCTCATTGTATCTTAACAAACTCCCCTCATAACTTCTTATCCTTTCCCTTATAGAATCCCTCGACTGATTCTAGCCCAATATCACCACTGTCCAATGTCAGACCAATTTTCCACTTATACCCACCAAAAGACCAACACTCCCAGTGCCTGCACTGTATCTAAAGGGCAGCTCTATGCCCTGGCATTCTAAGACTCCCTTGTTTGCTGGCAGACACATTGCGAAGATCTCACAAAAGGGGAAGATGGTACCATGACTACCTGACAGGAAGGTCCTAGCAGACAGAGCATACACAGGAGGGTCAGCAAAGGAGTCTATTGCCACCGAGGTCTCCACAGTCTGATGGGACAACTATCAATTCCTGAAGAGGGTCAATGACTTTCTCCCCAGTGCCAGGGTAAGTGCCACACTCTTATCTCTGCCACCTCACACTCACTCCATCTCACGGATGCCATTTGCTCTATTGTCTGCAACATATCACACATCTCAGAGGGAGATCATTTAGCCCATGATGCTTGTGCCAGCTCTATCACCTTGTGCCATCTCCTGCCTTTTCCCCTTACCCCTGCATTTCATCACTATCCAATTTGAATGCTTCAATTGAACAGGCCTACACCTCATTTTCAGGTAGTGCATTGCATTCATAGAATCCCTACAGTGTACTAGGAGGCCATTCGGCCCATTGAGTGCACACCAAAGACCATCTCACCCAGACCCACCTTATCCCTGTAACCCTGCATTTCCCATGGCCATTCCACCTAGCCTGCACATTCCTGAACACTATGAGCAATTTAACATGGCCAGTCCATCTAGCTTGCATATCTTTCGACTGTGGGAGGAAACCAGAGGACCCAGAGGAAATCCACGGAGTCACGGGGAGAACGGGCAAACTCCACATGCCTGAGGGTGAATTGAACTGGGTCCCTAGCACTGTGAGGCAGCAGTGCTAACCACCGTGCTGCCATCAAATTCAGCTTTCACCATCTGCTACAACAGGATTTGAACTTGGGTCCCCAAAACATTACCAATGCCTTCAGATTAATAGTCTAGCAATAACACCACTGCTCCCTTTCCCCCTCAAATTCTTGCTGCTTTTTCTCACATTAACTTTGCTTCTTTCCTTTGTTGGTCTCTCTCTGTCCCACACCCTCTCACAACGCTGACCCTGCATAGCCTTTACACTGCCTCCTCACTCCCTCACATCACCACACCTCCTGCATTGCTTCTAACAGTTGGATAACTTGTACACTTCTGCCACAAATCTCTCCAGATCCCTCGCTGTTCTGGCCCCAAGAAAGATTCTGCTCTCGGTATTGAAATCCCATATCATTTTGCATCCACGCTCTCTGACCTCTCTCATCCCGGCCACTTGTGTTGCCAGCATCATTGTTGCTGCTGGAGCCCGTGTCCTCTGTTTTTCAAAATGTTCTTTCCAAAAAGTTCGATATGTTCACCCTATAGTATTCCAAATTAATAATTTGGAGAACGCATCTTCATAACAACAGAACATTGTCATTAGAGATTATTATGGTGTCAATGTTCCAGAACATTCTTCTGACTGGAACAAAGCCTATTTTTGTTTTGGGAGGGAGTGTGTGTGCAAGAAGGCTGGATTTGAATCCATTGAACTCATTAAAAATGGGCATTGAGCTCTCTAATCAGGTACAATCTCTGACGTATTGAATGGACTCTGAGTCTTTGGCACAGTGCCATACAGGGAAATCATGGCGTATAGTCAACATAGTCCACTGCCATTGACCAGGGACTGCTTTCATACTCAATGACCCGCAGGTCCTGGCACTGATTTGAAACGACCTGAATCTGTTCAATAACAACAACAGCCTGCATCTTTCACGGAGAATTCTCTGAACTGGGAATTCTAAACAGCTGGGAGCTGAATGGGTGTTTTTCCACTGATGGACATGAGGAGTTAGAACATATGGTGAGACTGCAGGCTGGGTCAATCCAATGGAAGGGTAGACCACTCAGTAAAGAGGTGTCAGGAACATTGGGAGATTTGGGAATAAAACATCGAGCTCAGAACATCAGAACCAGGAGCCCCTGAAGCCTGCCCTGCCATGGCTGATTTAATCTCGGCCTTGACACCACTTTCCTGTCTGCTCTCCATAACCCTTCACCCCATTACTGATTCAAAATCCATCACTTCTTTAAATGTATTCAATGTCCCAGCATCCACTGCACTCTGCAACAGTCAATTCCACTGAATCCCTTTAAGCATTGAGTATAGGAATTGGGAGGTCATGTTGCGGCTGTACAGGACATTGGAAAGGCCACTTTTGGAATATTGTGTGCAGTTCTGGTCTCCCTCCTATCGGAAGTATGTTATGAAACTTGAAAGGGTTCAAAAAAGAATGACAAGAATGTTGCCAGGGTTGGAGGCTTTGAGCTACAGGGAGAGGCTGAATAGGCTGGGGCTTTTTTCCCCAGAGCATCAGAGGCTGAGGGGTAACAATAAAGAGGTTTATAAAATCAATAGGGGCATGGCTAGGATAAACAGACAAGATCTTTTCCCTGGGTTGGGGTGTCTAGAACTAGAGGGCGTGGGTTTAGGGTGAGAGGGGAAAGATTTAAAAGGGACATAAGGGCAATTTTTTCACACAGAGGGTGGTGTGTGTATGGAATGACCTGTCACAGGAAGTGGTGGAGGCTGGTACAATTACAACATTTAAAAGGCATCTGGATGGGTATATGAATAGGAAGGGTTTAGAGGGATATGGGCCAAGTGCTGGCAAATGGGACTACATTAATTTAAAATATCTAGTTGGCATGGATGAGTTGGACCAAAAGGTCTGTTTCATGCTGTACATCTCTATGACTCTTTGACTAAGTAATTCTTTCTCATCTTGAATTAAACTTGCCCTTGTCCTTAACCTATAACCCCTCATTCTAGATTGCCCAACATGACAAAACATTGTCTCTATGACTACTTTGTCAGTCCCCTTTAGCATCTTATATACTTCAATTACATTTCTTCTTATTCTCCAAAGCTCTAGAGAGTATAGGACTAAATCTCTCTTCATAAGACAAACCTTTTATCTCTGGAATTACTCGAGTGAACCTTCTCTGAACTATCTCGAATACTAATACATTCTTCCTCAATTAAGAGGCCAGAACTGTAGGCAGTACTCCAGATGATGAACACTACAGATCTAATGGAGGTGCTAAGAAATGTCAAGCTGGAATTTGATAAAATCCTGTCATTTGGGTTAGCACACATCAAAATCATCTTTACCTTTGTATGGAATGATTCAGGGCATTTTATCACGTAGAAAGTGAATGAAACAGTATGAGGAACCCCTTCCTGAGCGAGCTTTCTCAGCTTCAGAATCCAGTTGTCCAGTTCCTCCATCCAGCTCCTGCCTTCTCATTTTTGTCCATCCCTGATACATTGCCTCCAAATGTTAACTTCCCGACGGGTTTGATTCCAGGTCAAAGTTAACCAGATTACATGGGCCAATGTTTATTCTCCAAAAATTTATTTTCACATATTTTTAAAAGCAATGAAAGATTTCCCAAATTTCAAAATGCATTTTAATTAATTAAACTAATTCCTTACTGTTACTGCGCAATTGTTTCTTGCGTCAAGTTCAAGAGACATGAAGAGGGATCATAAATTGTTTTAAAAGTTATGTTTTGTTTAAATTTTAAAATCAACTTTGCAGGACTAAAACAAGGCTATTATAAATCATATAATGCAAGCTCATTCCAATTTCTGGAAAGTTCTAGACAAGAGTTACTAAGCAACAATATCGCCATCCCCTGTAGTCTCGCATGCTTGCATTGTATGGGTCTTACAGTCATTAAATAGAAAAAATGGTGGACACTGCATTGAATGTACAAGGAAGGACAAAATGATTTTTTTTTGATGCATAGACTCTTGCAAAACAAATTGGACTCACTCCTCCCTCCCTCATACTGCTGCTTCATGTCTGTTACGTGAGTGTTAGCTCTTAGAATCCTGACAGTGTGGAAGCCCATTTCACCCATTGAGTCCACACCAACCCCATGCCCACCCAATCGCTGTATTTCCCATGGCTAACCCAATATTGAACACACATTTATTATAAAAATGTGTTTTAATAGGAGCGTCACAGTGATTCGAATAAAGCATTGATGGTACAAAATCTTCAGACAATAAAAACAATAAGGCACAAAAGCAAATCCCTACCTTATATTAAAACAGGGCAAATTTGAGAGCAGGAAAAGAAAACCTGTCATAATTGTTTAGTATTGAGATGACTAAAGTATTACCTAACAGGAGCTAGCTGCACACTTCATTCGGTGTTCCGGACCTGAAGCAGAGAGTGACTCTAAACCAGTAAATATTAATGTTTAAACAATGTAACCCACATTCTATGAAGCAGTATGAATCACATTGAATGCATAGATTACAATTGGGTTTTAAATCAGGATTGGGGTCTGTTAATTCTATAAATATTGAGTCATAATTAGAAAATATTTCTGTTTGTTTTGGATTTTAGCTCCTAATCCCTCCCCATCCCCTGCTTCTCATTCTCCCCACCAACCCACAAGCCAGCCTATCCTTTACATGGGAACACTGAACTGCAAATTATTGAACAAACATGATCTGTGCTCAGCTAGAGAACACAACAGAGAGACACGCAGAGAGATGGCATTTACACAGAGGCACACAGTAGATATACACAGAGGTATAGCAGGTACACACTGACACACAGTACACAGACACACAGCAGACTCACTGAAACAGGGACATACAAATTGCCAGTGCAGCAGACATCATTATGTAGAATTTTCTACTTGAATTTTCCCTCCTTAATCCGTGATGCATTGAGGACTGTTGCTCTGATATCTTTCATGGTGACGCAAATAAACCCAACACAGGTCAACAGCTAAGCAAGGGAAGTAGGCGCTCCTGGTCTGCACAGATTGGTTACTTGCTCCCTTAACCAGGAGTGTCCCAATCTTTGGCGTCTCACTCTCTCATTACAACTGACTTATTCTTTGTTCCAACTGCAACAGCTGATTGGCCACGTCACAGGGAAGGTCAGTGTTGACCTGATCGTCAAAGTATTTTCGGATCTCTTTGATTTCCTCTTCCCAGAATCCTTTGTCAATACTGAAGATTTCGTCCATGTTCACGTGGCTGAGACCATTGAGGTTGAGGGCACCGTCTGCGGGAATGTAGCCCAAAGGAGACATCTTGGCGCAGTCCTCTCCCTCGATTCTCCGGAACATCCACTCCAGAACTCGACAGTTCTCCCCGAAACCTGGCCACAGGAAGTTGTTCTGTTTATCTTTGCGGAACCAGTTGACGTGGAAGATCTTGGGAAGTTTTGAGCAGGTCCTGTGCTCCATGCTGAGCCAGTGCGACAGGTACCTCCCAAAGTTGTAGCCAAAGAAAGGCCGCATGGCGAAAGGGTCATGCATAATGATCTTACCTGAGAAACAATGACAAGAGCAACAGTGAACAACTGGCTTGGAGATGACAACAAAAAACAAATTAACTGCACATTAATATGGGGACAAATATGAGCAAGTCAACGTCTTAGATTCTTCACTCCACATCCACTTATCTCACTTTACATTGGCTGGGGTCTTCCAGTGACTATTGGAATTTCCTGGAGAGGTGACACACTTTTCACAGTGATACACTCAGTCCAGCCCACTGATCATTCACAGATTGGTACAGATCACGGGCACCCAGCCTCCTGCTCCCACCGACAGCCAGCTCCCACAGATTGACCTACTGAATTAACAGTTCTTTCTCATCCTGCTGGAGCTCAGATCATTCTAGCCCATTTAGGAATATGCCTTATTAAATGATCACAAACTGACCGTTTAAAGGCCTCAATTGAAGGGAGAATGAGAAGGTCCCAACAAGACCCTGGCTTTGGTGGAAATGGAAGGCAATGGGGAGCCACCAATGTGTCACTTCAATCGCAATCCCACCTCCAGGCACACTGTCTTCTGCAAAAGAATATTCCACTCACTATTACGGGTAAATTCTGAGTCCCAGGGTTATTGGTCAATTGTATTCTGAGTCCCAGTATTACTCTTTGTCTGTAGATTACTGGTTTCCTGTGTCCCAGTGTTACTGGTATACTCTACGTCCCAGCATTACTAATCAATTGTGTCCCACTTTAACACTGATGTACCCTGTGCTCTGAGATTACTGACATACTGTTTCCCATTATTACTGGTAGACACAGTTTCACAAGATTACTGATCTATTGTGCTCAGTATTTCTGTATAGTCTTTCTCCACAGTATTACTGGTATCCTCTGTGTCCCAGGTTTACTGGTCTGTTATGTCTCAATATTTCAGGTATACTTGGTGTCCCAGCATCACTGATCTATGGAGTCCCAGTTTTACTGGAATACTTCATGTACCACCATTATTTATCTGTTGTGTTCCAGTATGGCTGTCCTTCTCTGTGTCCCTGATTTACTGATCCACTGAGTCCCAGTATTCCTCATCTATTGTGTCCCAATGTTACTGATATACGCCATTGCCCAGGGTTACTGATCTATTGTGTTCCCAGTATTACTGGTGTACACTGTGTCTCAAGGTCCTGTTTCCTATTATTGTTGGTAGACACAGTTTCACAAGGATACTGGTCGATTGCGTTCTCAGTCTTATTGGTTTACACAGTGTCATAGTATTATTGTATACATTTTATCCGTTATAGTGATGGTATAGTCTGTGCCTTCAGGTTCCTGAACTATTGTGTCCCCATTCTACTGGTATACTCACTGCCCCTGATTTACTAATCTGGTGTCTCCCAGAATTACTGGCATATTCTGCGTCCTATTATTCCTGATCTCTTATGTCCACTAATACTGTTTTAATCTACATTGCAGAGTTACTGATGTACTGTGTCCCACTAATACTGGTAATTCCTGTGTCCCAGCGCAACTATCCCGCTCAAGCATTACTATACACCCTATTTCTGTACCTTACTCTTCTATTGTGTCCAGTATTACTGAAATGCTCTGCGTTCCTGGTTTACTGATCTATTGTGTCCCTGTATTACTCTGTGACCCAGTATAACTAATCTATTGTATCCCAGTATTACTGGTATACTTTGTGCTCCAGCCTTACTGTTCTGTTGCATTCCAGTATTATTGGTCTACTATGTGTCTCAGCCTTACTGATCTATTACTTTCCAGAATTATTGACATTATCTCTATCGCTGGGATACTGAGCTACCGTGTATGAGAATTCCTGTAAAATCTGTATCCCAGTGTGACGGATCTATTGTATCCCTGTATGACTGATCTCTTTGTGTCCCAGCATTGCGGATCCATTGTATCCAAGTATCACGGTGTACTCTGTGTTCCACAGTTAATGTTGTACAGTTATTCCTGATGAAGGGCTTTTGCCCGAAACGTCGATTTGGAAGCTACTTGGATGCTGCCTGAACTGCTGTGCTCTTCCAGCACCACTAATCCAGAATGTTGTACAGTTACCAAGTATTTATGGTATACACTGCATCCTAAATTTACTGATTTATTGTGCACACTATAACTACCATGTTCTCTGCTCCTGGATCACAAATCTATTCTAACTCAGTATTACTGGTTTACTCAATTGTATTGTGTCCCAGTTTTACTGGTAAAATCTGATCTGTTGTGTCCGATTATTACTGTATGCTCTGTGTCCCAGGGTTACTGATGCATAGGGTCCTGGTAGTGCTGGTATACTCTGTGTCTGCCAGTTACTCATCTTTATGTCCCAATATTAATGGTGTGCTTTT
This sequence comes from Chiloscyllium punctatum, assembly GCF_047496795.1. Taxonomy (NCBI): domain Eukaryota; kingdom Metazoa; phylum Chordata; class Chondrichthyes; order Orectolobiformes; family Hemiscylliidae; genus Chiloscyllium; species Chiloscyllium punctatum. The sequence goes on from NC_092775.1 coordinate 53,241,344, forward strand.
TATCCTCAGGTTACTGATCTACTCTGTCCCAGTATGACTGGTATACTTTGTGTCCCAGCAATACAGATTTATTGTGTACCAGTATTACTGGTATGCTTGCTTGCTGTATTTACTGCTCTATTGTGGCCAGTATTAATGGTATATTTGGTGTCCCTGGTTTATTGATTTATTGTATCTCAGTATCACTGGTGTACTTATGGTCCTAGGTTTACTCATCTAATGTGTGCCAATATTACTCTGTGTTCCAGCTTTACTGATCTACTGTGTCCCAGTCATAGAATCATACAGTCCGACAGCATGAAGAGAGGCCTTTTGACCCAAACTGGGACGTGCCAACCAAAATGTCCATCAACACTATCCCAACTTCATTGGCCCATATCCTTCCAAACATTTCCTATCCGTGCATTTGTCCTTTTAAATGTTGTTAATGTACCCGCCTCAACCACTTCCACTGACAGCTCATTCCATATGTGTATTACCCTCTGTGTAAAAATGTTGCCCCTCAGGTTCCCTTTTATTCTTTCCCCTCTAACCTCAAACTGATGCACTTCTGTCCTCGATTCCCCAACCCTGGGAAAAAGACTGAGTGCATTTACCCCATCTATACTTCTCATGATCTTATACACTTCTGTTAGATCCCCCTCAGTCTCCTATGCTCTAAAGAAAGAAGTCCAAGTTGTTGAACATCTCCCTATAACTCAGACTGTCGAGTCCTGGCAACATCCTTGTAAATTTCTTCTGCACTCTTTCCAGTTTAATACCATCCTTCCTATAACAAGATGATCAAAACTGAACACAATACTCCAAGTGCGTCCTCATCAACATTGTGTACAACTGCAACATAACTTCCCAACTTCTATACTCAATGCCCTGTCAGTGTGGCAAAAGCCTCCTTCACTGCCCTGTCTATCTGTGACTCCACTTTCAGAGAACAGTGCACCTGAACTCCCAGATCCCTCTGTTCCATTACATTTCTTAAGGCCGTACTGTTCACCATGAAACCCCTGCCTTGATTTGACTTTCCAAAATGCAAGACCTCACACTTATCTATATTACCCTCCATTTGCCATTTATTGGCCCACGTCCCCAGCTAATCAAGGTCCTGCTGTAATTTCTGATAAACTTCCTCACCATCCACGATACCTCCTATTTTAGTGTCATCTGCAAACTTATTAATCATGCCTTATACATTCCCATCCAAATCATTGATATAGATAACAAACAGCAATGGGCCCAGCACCGACCCCTGAGGCACTCCACTAGTCACAGGTCTCCAGTCCGACAAGCATCTTTCCACCATCATGGGGTGAAAGTGAGGACTGCAGATGTTGGAGATCAGAATCAATCACCTCCTGATGAAGGGCTCCTGCCTGAAACATCGATTTTTCTGCTCCTCGGGATGCTGCCTGACCTGCTGTGCTTTTCCAGCAACACTCTAATCTTGACTCTATCCACCATCACGTCAATTGTCTATCCAATTTGCAAGCTTCCCCAGATTCTGTGCGATCTAACCTTCCAGAGCAGCTTACCATGTGGAATCTGTATTTCGTGCGTACACTTTTTCTTAGGTATACTGATCTATTGTGGCCAGTATTAATAATATATTCTGTGTCCATGGTTTATTATCCATTGTATTACTGGGGTACTTTGTGTCCTAGCTTTACTGATCTATTATGTCCCAGTATTACTAGTATACTTTGAGTCCAAGCATTATGGATTTGTGTTCTCGCATTCCTGATTTATTGTGTCCCCTTATAATTACTTGCATACCCTGTGTCTCAGGGTTCCTCATCTATTAGGGACCAGTATTACTGGTGTACTCTGTATCCCAGCTTTTCTGATCGATTGTGTCTGAGTATTACTGGTACATTTTCTGTTCCAAAGTTACTGATCTGTGGTGTCCCAGTATTACTGGAAAACTCTGTGTCCTAGTGTTACTGACATATTGTGTCCCAGTATTGGTGCTTTACAGTGTACCCCACTGTTACTGATGTGCTATGTCCAAGAATCACGGGTATAGTCTGTCCACACATTACTTGTGTATTGTGCCCCAATATTACTGGTATCCTTAGAGTCTCTGGTTTACTTATCTGTTGTGTCCCACTATCACCAGTAGACTGCTTATCTGAGGTTTACTGATCTAATGTGCCTGGGTAGTCCCAGTCTTCTCTGTATCCCGAGCATTACTAATATATCGCGTTCCATTTTTACTGGCATTACCTGTGTCCCTGTTTTACTAATCTATTGTATCCCAGCATTACTGGTATACTTTGTGTCTTAGGGTTTCTGGGAGAAAGTGAGGACTGCAGATGCTGGAGACCAGAGTTGAAAAATGTGGTGCTGGAAAAAGACAGCAGGACAGGCAGCATCCGAGGAGCAGGAGAATTGCATTTCGGGCATTAGCCCTTCTTCAGGAATGAGGCTGGTGTGCCAGGTGGGCAGGGATAAAAGGTAGGGGGGAGGGAATTTGGGGGAGGGGTGCTGGGAATATGATAGGTGGAAGGAAGAATGTAGATTTCTCCAGCTTCCTCATTTCCCCTCCCCCCACCTTATCTAAGTCCCAACCCTCGGATTCAGCACCGCCCTCTTGACCTGCAATCTTCTTCCCGACCTCTCTGCCCCCACCTCCTCTCCGGCCTATCACCCTCGCCCTCAACTCCTTCCACCTATCGTATTCCCAGCGATATTACTCACATAAACTTATGATTGATGAATTGGGGATAGTGTTTCTAAAGTGGCAACTTTTAAACTGTGCGGTGGCTTTAATGCGATTACAGTGCCAACACTTTAAGCGCTGTTTTTAAAGCATGATTTTTCTATAATATGGGGTTGCATATGAACGCAACTATCACGTTATAGAAGAACTGAATGTATAATCTGTTTCCCAGAGTCATTGATCTATCGTGTCCCAGGATTGCTGGTATATTCAGTGTCCCTGAGTTACTGATCTGGTGTCTCAGTATTACTAGCATACTCAGTGTCACAGGATTACTGAGCTATTCTGTCCCAGTATTACTAATTTGCATTGTTCTGTGATCCTCCCCAATATTACTGTGTTCCTGGCCCCAGCTATGCCTGTCTCTTTGTTGGCTATGTAGAGCAGTTGATCTTCCGTAGTTACACTGACACCACTCCCCACCTCTTCCTCCGCTACATTGATGACTGCACTGGCGCCACCTTGTGCTCCCGCGAGGAGGTTGAGCAATTTATCAACTTCACCAACACATTCCACCCTGACCTCACATTTACCTGGACCATGTCTCTGACACCTCCCTCCCCTTCCTGGATCTCTCCATCTCCATTAATGATGACCGACTTGACACCGACATTTTTTACAAACCCACCGACTCCCACAGCTACCTGGATTACACCTCTTCCCACCCTACCTCCTCCAAAAATGCCATCCCGTATTCCCAATTCCTCCGCCTCTGCCGTATCTGTTCCCAGAAGGACCAGTTCCACCACAGAACACACTAGATGGCCTCCTTCTTTAGAGACCGCAATTTCCCTTCCCACGTGGTTAAAGATCCATCTCGTCCACATCCCGCACCTCCGCCCTCAGACCCTACCCCTCCAACCGTATCAAGGACAGAACGCCCCTGGTGCTCACCTTCCACCCTACCAACCTTCGCATTAAACCAAATCATCTGCCGACATTTCCGCCACCTCCAAACGGACCCCACCACCAGGGAGATATTTCCCTCCCCACCCCTTTCCGCCTTCCGCAAAGACCGTTCCCTCCGTGACTACCTGGTCAGATTCCCCCCCCCACCCCCACAACCCACCCTCCCATCCTGGCACTTTCCCCTGCCACCGCAGGAATTGCAAAACCTGTGCCCACCCCTCCTCCCTCACCTCCATCCAAGGCCCTAAAGGAGCCTTCCACATCCATCAAAGTTTTACCTGCACATCCACCAATATCATTTATTGTATCCGTTGCTCCCGATGTGGTCTCCTCTACATTGGGGAGACAGGACACCTCCTAGCAGAGCGCTTTAGGGAACATCTCTGGGACACCCGCACCAATCAACCACACTGCCCCGTGGCCCAACATTTCAACTCCCCCTCCCACTCTGCCGAGGACATGGAGGTCCTGGGCCTCCTTCACCGCCACTCCCTCACCACCCGCTGCCTGGAGGAAGAACGCCTCATCTTCCACCTCGGAACACTTCAACCCCAGGGCATCAATGTGGACTTCACCAGTTTCCTCATTTCCCCTTCCCCCACCTCACCCCAGTTCCAACCTTCCAGTTCAGCACGGTCCACACAACCTGTCCTACCGGCCTATCTTCTTTTCCACCTAACCGCTCCACCCTCCTCTCTGACCTATCACCTTCATTCCACCCCCATTCACCCATTGTACTCTTTGCTACCTTCCTCCACCCTCCTCTCTGACCTATCACCTCCATCCCCACCCCCACTCACCTATTGTACTCTATGCTACTTTCTCCCCACCCCCACCCTCCTCTCATTTATCTCTCCACCCTTCAGGCACTCTGCCTGCATTCCTGATTATGGGCTTTTGTCCGAAATGTCGATTTTCCTGCTCCTCGGATGCTGCCTGAACTGCTGTGCTTTTCCAGCACCACTCTCATCTAGACTCTGGTTTCCAGCATCTGCAGTCCTTGTTTTTACCCTGTTTTTACCCTGTGTTACTTGCCTGCCCAGTATTGGTGCATTCTGTGTCCTGGTGTTACTACGTTCTGGGTCTCAGTGCTACTGTGGTCTGTATTCCCTCAATGTTGGTGTTTTCTATGTCCTGGTGTTTTATTGTGTATCAGGTCCCGGGGTTATCCACATACCTTTGTGTTCTGCTGCAGCTGTAGCTTCTGATCTCATGGATGCCCCAATGTAAACTCCATGCTGCCAGTTAAAAGCTTCATAAACCAGAGGGACACCTGTAATGGAATGACAGAAATGTCTATGAAATAATGATGTGGAGGGTGGACAAAGTTAAAAATCACACAACACCAATCACACCACCGCATGAAGGAGCAGCGCTCCGAAAGCTAGTTCTTCCAAACAAACCTGTTGGACTATAACCTGGTGTTGTGTGATTTTTAACTTTGTGAAGTAATGCTTGTCAATATACAAAAGTTTCAGGTAGTGCGTTTTGGTCTGAAGAGGACGCTTTGGAAAATATGCATCAACGTCAATTAGGGGATCAGAGAGATCTGGATATAAATATATTGTGGTGTTACAGTTTAAAAAGCCATAAAAAAACAATAAGACACTAGGATTAATTTCTAAAGGGACAGAACTGAAACACAAACAAGGGGAGAGAGTTTGTTCGACTACATTTTGAATACTGTGCAGATTTCCAGCGTCCATTTTCACTAAAGGACAGAGACACCAGAGAAGGAACAAAAAGCATTTTATCAGCATGAGGCCAGAACTGAGAGGTTGCACCTGTAAGGGAAAATTGAATTGTTCATGGATGTTTTGTCTATAAAATAGAAGACAATAGGTCTCCAAGGAAAGGCCTTTCAGGTTATAAAGGTGCTTGACGGATTAGGTGTAAAGATGGCTCCAAGGCTAAGGTCAATCAATAGACCGTGATGACAAACAAATCCAATTGTAAATTCTTGACCTCGAGGATTGAATGATGAACTTACGACCGTAAGGAATTATTGAGGTGAGTACGCATTGCAGGGCATGATAAAAATAGACCACGGAGAAAAGGTTTATGATGATAGGGTGAGACAGGGATGAAGTAAAAGCAAGCTCAGGTGGAGAATAGATCCTGATGTAGAGGTGGGCTGAAAGGGCTATTCTAATTACTAAGGTGTACTATGGTGTTACTGTGCAACAAACTGTTGTTTTTCTCTTGTATTTGTTTATGGCTTGTGTGTGTCGCAGGTTAGACCAGCATTTATTGCCCATCTTTAATTACCCAGAGGTAAAAACAATGGCTGCAGATGCTGGAAACCAGAGTCTAGATTAGAATGGTGCTGGAAAAGCACAGCAGTTCAGGCAGCATCCGAGGGGCAGTAAAATCGATGTTTCGGGCAAAAGCCCTTCATCAGGAATACAGGCTATGTATTCCTGTGTTCCTGAGGAAGGGCTTTTGCCTGAAACGTCGATTTTACTGCTCCTCAGATGCTGCCTGAAGTGCTGTGCTTTTCCAGCACCATTCTAATCTAGACTTTAATTACCCAGAGGTCAACCAAGAGGCAACCACATTGCTATGTGGCTGGAGTCACCTGTAGGACAGACCTGGTAAGCCCATATGACTGTAAAACATAGGAGCACTATTCAACCCATAGAGTCTGCTCTTCCATTCAATCATGGCTGATAAGTTTCTTAACTTCATTCTCCCACTTTCTCCCTGTAACCCTTGATGCCCTTGACAATCAAGAACTTATCTGCCTCCATCTTAAATATACTCAATGACCTGGCCTCCACAGCGTTCTCCACAGACTCACCACTCTCTGGCTGAAGTCGTTTCTCCTGATCTCTGGTCTAAATGGTCTTCCTTTTACTCTAAGTCTGAGCTCTTGGGCCCCAGTCTCTCCTACCAATGGAAACAGCTTCCTAACATCCATCCTGTCCAGGTCATTCAGAATTCTGTAAATTTCAATTAGATTCCACCCTCATCCATCTCAACTCCATCGAGTACAGACCCAGAATTATCAAACGATTCAAATGTGTTAAGGTTTTCTTTCCTGGCATCATACTCATGAACCTCCCCTGAACACGCTCCATGGCTAGTGCATCCCTCCTGAGGCATGGGGCCCAGAACTGCGCACAGTTCTCCAAATGTGTGCTAACCAGAGCTTTATTAGAGCCTCAGAAATACATCCCTGTGTTTATATTCAAGTCCTTTCAAAATAAATGCTGAAAATATGTTGCTGGAAAAGCGCAGCAGGTCGGGCAGCGTCCAAGGAGCAGGAGGATCGACATTTCGGGCATAAGCCCTTCTTTAGGAATCCTGAAGAAGGGCTTATGCCCGAAACATCGATCCTCCTGCTCCTTGGACGCTGCCTGACCTGCTGCACTTTTCCAGCAACACATTTTCAGCTCTGATCTCCAGCATCTGCAGTCCTCACTTTCTCCTTTCAAAATAAATGCCAACACTGCATTTGCGTTCCTAACTACTGACTCAACCTGCAAGTTTAGCTTGAGAGAATCCTGGACTAGAACTCCTAAGTCTCTTTGCACTTCTGACTTTTGGATTTTTCTCCCCATTCAGAAAATAGTCCATGCCTCTATTCTTCCTACAAGTGTAGACCTCACACTTTCCCACATTGTACTTCATCTGTCACTTCTTTGCCCACTCTCCAAACCTTCCTGCCACCTCAATACTACCTGTCCCTCTACCTATCTTTGTATCATTTACAAACTTAGCCAGAATTCCCTTAGTTCCTTCATCTAGATCATTAATGTATAAAGTGAAAAGTTGTGGTCCCAACACTGAGCTTTGCAGAACACCACTTGTCACTGGTGCCGTCCTGAAAAAGACCCTTTTATCGCTGCTTTCTGGAAGACAGCCAAGCTTCTATCCATGCTAGCACCTTACCTCTAACACCATGGTACCTTATCTTACTCAGTAGCCTCCTGTGCAGCACCTTGTCAAAGGCCTTCTTGAAGTCCAGGTAGACAACATCCAGTGGCTCTCCTTGGTCTAACCTGGTCGTTACTTCCTCAATGAATTCTAGCAGGTTTGTCAGGCATGACCTCTCCTGGATGAAACCATGCTGACTTTACCCTATTTTACTTTACACTTCCAAGTATTCCGAAATCTCACTCTTCATAGCGGATTCCCAAAATCTTAGCCACGACCAAGGTTAGGCTAATTAGCCTAAAATTTTCTGTCTATTGCTTTACTTTTGCCTCAACGATGATAGCTTTCCTTCCTGGAAGGCCATTAGCTGAACCAGATGGGTATCTCCTGTACACATATTCACCACATAATTAACAATTTAACACCATTACCCTGTTGTCCCACTTCCAGACTTTCACTAAAGATCTGTTGAAGAGTTTCTGAACTCAGTGAGAAGCAGTCCTCTACAAAACTACTGCAGTTAGGGAGCAGTGTCTCATGTTTAGTTCTGGTGCTCTACAGTTTAGACTATTGTACCTTTTGGTCTCCGTCCTCCGAAGATAATTCCTTCAATGGGGACCCCTTCAGGAGACTCCCAGTTTGGGTCAATAATTGGACACTGTCTGGCAGGAGTACAGAACCTGGAGTTGGGGTGTGCACATGGTTCTCCATCATCAGGACTCCATTTTTTGTTTTTCCATGAAGTCACTGTGATACCTGGGGGCAGAGTTTCATCGATTCCTTCCCAGTAAACACCCCCATCGCTGGTTTCTCCCACATTGGTGTAGATGGTGTTCTTGCTGATGGTGTGCATTGCATTTGGATTTGTCTTCATAGATGTCCCAGGAGCTACACCAAAGAAGCCATTTTCTGGGTTGATTGCTCTTAGTTTACCTGTGGGAAGGCCCAATAAATGGATGCATTAATAAACTCATTGGATTTTCACAGACAATAAAAAACAGATACTTCCTCAGTTAAATTATTGAATGACTGCCTTATTTCATTGGATCTGACCTTGATCATCGAATTTCAGCCAGGCGATGTCATCTCCCACACACTCGACTTTCCAACCGGGTAATGTTGGATTCATCATGGCCAAGTTTGTTTTCCCACAAGCACTAGGGAATGCAGCAGCAAGGTACTTCTTCTGGCCTTTAGGGTTGGTCGCTCCCATGATCTGGGGAGGGAGAGAAGCTGATGAGAAGTTTTCAGAAAAATTATCTTATGGGATGTGGGTCTCACTAGCAAAGCCATGGTTTGATGCTCAATTGTCCTAACAGAGTGGCTTGTCACATCATTACTATAGAATGACAACTTAACCTAATTAGGTCAAGTTGACAGATTTCCTCCCCTCAGGACACTTTAAATCAAGTGGATTTTTTTGCGAGAAGGGATGGTCATCCTTATTGAGACTACCTTTGCATTCTGGATTTAATTAATCAAATTCAAAATCCACCTTGAGATTAGGTTGGGCTAACAGATCATTAAAATAGATAATAGATGATCCACCATGAGGCCATCTTCCTAAAGTCACCAACGGACATTGAAACTAAACTCTAGAAATTCATAAGCTCAGTGTGAGACTGGGAAATATGACTCATTTCTGAGGGCATGAGATGAAGGTTTTGGTTTGGTATAGCACCTTTCATCACCTCTTGATGACCCAAAGCATCTTACAGCAAAAATGTACTTTTGAAGTGGAGTCACTGTTGTGTTGGAAACATGGCCTCCAACATTTGCATAGCAAGATCGCCCAAACCTGAATACAAAAGTAAAATCCTGCCATGCTGTAAATCTATAATCAAAACAAAAATACTGGAAACACTCAGCAGGACAGGCAATATGTGTGGAGAGAATCACAGGTAAATTTTCAAAGCAGTGACTTTTCATTAGGATTGAAGACAGGTACGAGAGTAAGGGTCTTCCCTGCTTTCTCCCCTCAGTATTCTGAAGGCCTCATTTACTCATGACATCTTCATCCAGCTGTCAGACCTCCTCACCTTCTTCTGGTCCCTTCCCTGTGAAAGCATAGGAGCTGCAACACCTGCCTTTTAGCCTCCTCTCATCCCAATGTCCAAGACCTCAAACACTCTTTCCAGTTTAGTCTATATAATTCACTACTCACCACATGGTCTCCTCTACGGGGGGAGGCGGGGGAACAAACACTGAGCACCACCTTGTGGAATGCCTTTGCTCTGTCTCAAAAATGACTGAAGTTTCTGGTTTGCTTGTTATTTTAATTCTTTATCTTTGTTCCTACTCTGACCATGGCCAGCTGCAACACTTCAATGAAACCTAACCTAAGGAATGGCATCTTGTCCATTGATTCAACACGGTGGGCACCTGATGGGGCAGGTGGTGGTGTTCTGGCTACGGTGGTATGTGGGGACAAGGGAAAATTGACAGACTGAGGGATGGACTTTGTGGATAAAAATTGACAGAACTGCGGACGCTTTAAATCGGAAACAAAAACAGAAATTGCTGGAAAAGCTCAGCAGGTCGGGCAGCATCTGTGGAGAGAAATCAGAGTTAACATTTCAGATCCTGTGACCCTTCCTCAAAACTGCAAGAGTTCTGAGGGTCACTGGACCCGAAACGTTAACTCTGATTTCTCTCCATGGATGCTGCCAGACCTGCTGAGCTTTTCCAGCAATTTTGATGGGTGATGGACGTTGTGCCTTTGTTTTTCTGGTTGTAAGGACTGATGGCAGAGGTGAGGGAATAATCCAAACAGCTCTTTTTTGATTTCTGCTTCTGTTTTTAATCCTGTCTTTTGTATCTAATATAGAACACAGAACAGAACAGTACAGCATAGGTCCTTCGGCCCACAATGTTGTGCCGAACATTTATCTTAATCTAAGATCAACCTAATCTACACTCCCTGCAATTTACTACAGTCCATGTGCTTGTCCAGCAGTCACTTCAGTGTGGAGAAAGTGAGGACTGCAAATGCTGGGGATCAGAGTCAAAGACTGTGTTGCTGGAAAAGCACAGCCTGTTAGGCGGCATCTGAGGAGCAGGAGAATCAACATTTTGAGTATAAGCCTGACGAAGGGCTAATGCCCGAAACATCGATTCTCCTGATCCTTCGATGCTGCCTGACAGGCTGTGCTTTTCCAGCATGACACTCGTCAACTCAGTCACTTAAATGTCCCTAATGTCTCTGACTCTACTATCACCACTGGCAGTGCATACCACACACCCACTATTCTCTGTATAAAGAACCTACCTTTGATATCTCCCCTATCCCTTCCTCCAATCATCTTATAATTATGACCCCCTCTTAACAGCCATTTCTACCCTGGGGAAAAGCCTCTGGTTATCTACTCGCTCTATGCCTCCCATTACCCTGTACACTTCTGTTAAGTCACCTCTCTTCCTCCTCCTCTCCAGTGTGAAAAGTCTGAGCTCACTCAACCTTTCTTCATCAGATCTGCCCTCCAATCCAGGCAGCATCCTGATAAATCTGCTCTGCACCCTCTCTAAAGCATCTACATCCTTCCTATAATGAGGCGAAGAGAACTGAATGCAATATTCCAAATGTGGTCGAACCAGGGTTTTATAGAGCTGCAACAAAACCTCGCGGCTCTTAAACTCAATCGCCCTGTTAATGAAAACCAACACACCATACGCCTCCTTAACAACCCTATCAACTTGGGTGGCAACTTTGAGGGATTTATGTGTGTAGATCCCAAGATCCTGCTGTTCCCCCACACTGCCAAGAATCCTGTCTTTAACTCTGTATTCAGCATTCTAATTCTACCTTCCAAAACATATCACTATGCATTTATCCAGGTTGAACTCTGTCTGCTGCTTCTCAGCCCAGCTCTGCATCCTGTCAATGTCTTGTTGTAGCCTGCAACAGCCCTCGTCACTATCTACAACACCACCGACCTTTCTGTCATCAGCAAACATACTAACCCACTCTTCCACTTCCTCATCCAAGTCATTTATAAAAACTACAAAGAGCAGAGGCCCAAGAACTGATCCCTATGGGACACCACTGGTCACCGACCTTCAGGCAGAAATCTTTCCATCCACTACCACTCGCTGTCTTCTTCCTGATAGCGAACTCTGTATCCAGTCAGACAAATTTCCTTACATCCCATTCCTGCTAACTTTCTGAATAAGCCTACCATGGGGAACCTTATCAAATGCCTTACTGAAATCCATATACACCACATCCATTGCGCAACCTTCATCCACTTGTCTTGTCACATCCGCAAAGAACTCAATAAAACTTGTGAGGCATGACCTTCCCCTCACAAAGCCATGCTGAGTACCTTTAATCAACCTATGTTCTTTCAAATAGTCATAAATCCTATCTCTCAGAATCCTTTCCAGTACCTTGCTTACCACAGATATAAGACTAACTGGTCTGTAATTCCCAGGCATTTCCCTATTCTCTTTCTTAAACAGAGGTACAACATCCCCTCCCTCCAATCATCAGGAACACATCCTGTTGAAAGTGAGGATGTAAAGATCATCGCCATAGGTACAGCAATCTTGTTTCTCACTTCCCGTAGTAACCTTGGATATATCTGGTCTGGCCCTGGGGACTTATCCATCTTGATGCTTCCCAGAATTTCCAGCACATCCACTTCCTTAATATCAATCTGTTGAAGCATGTTAACCTGGTCCATGGTGTTCTCACTATCAACAAGGTCCCTCTCTCTAGTGAATACTGAAGCAAGAACTCATTTAGGGCCTCCCCTATCTCTTCTGACTCCAGGCACATGTTCCCTCCACTGTTCCTGATTGGCCCTACACTCTCTCTGATCAGTGTCTTATTCCTTATGTAAGTGTAGCACACCTTTGGGTTTTCTCTAATCCATCCTGCTTTTTTGTGCCCCCTCAGTCCATTTCTGAGTTCTTTCCTAGCTGCCCTGTAATCCTCTAAAGCTGTAGCAGATCCTTGTTTCCTCAACCTTAAGTAACCCTATCAACTTGGGTGGCAACTTTGAGGGATCTATGTGAGTAGATCCCAAGATCCCACTGCTCCTCCGCACTGCCAAGAATCCTGTCTTCAACCTTAAGTAAGCTTCCTTCTTCCTCTTGACGAGAAGCTCCTCTTCTCCTGTTATCCAAGGCCCCTTCACCTTACCATTCCTTGCCTGTCTCAGTGGGACAAAGTTATCCAACACTCGCAACAAGTGCTCCTTAAACAGCCTCCATGTTTCTGTTGTCCATTTCCCAGAGAACAATTATTCCCAATTTATATTCCACAACTCCTGTCTAATAACAGTATAATTTCCCCTCCCCCAATTAAATACCTCCCACACTGTCTGTTCCTATCCCTATACATGGCTTTGGTAAAGGTGAGATAGTTGTGGTCACTGTCATCGAAATGTTCTCGATGCCTGCCTCGTTGCCTAGCACCAAATCCAATATGGCCTTCCCCAATCGGCCTATCTATGTATTGTGTCAGGAATCCTTCCTGAATGCACCTGACAAAATTGGCTCCATCCAGACCCACATCTACACTATGGAGGTTCCAATCAATATTGGGGAAGTTGAAGTCACCCATAACAACAACTCTGTTACATCTGCACTTTTCCAGGATCTGCTCTCTAATCTGTTCATCCATTTCTCTGCTGCTATTGGGGTTTGGGGGCGCGGGGGTGGGTGGGGTGGGGGTGGGGGGGGGGTGCTCTGTAACAAATACCCAATAAAGTGTCAGCTCCTTTCCTGTTACTGACTCCCACCCCATACTGACTCCGTGGACAAACCCTCATCAACAATCTCCTTTTCTGAAGCTGTCATGCACTCTCTAATTAACAATGCTACTCCCCCTCCTCCTTTACCCCCCTCCCTGTTCCTTTTAAAAGAGCTAAACCCTGGAACATCCAGCAACCATTCCTGCCCCAGTGAGATCCATCTCCCTCCGATATGGCCACAACATCGTAGTTCCAAGAACTGATCCATGCTTTAAGTTCTTCACTCTTATTCCTGACACTCCTTGTATTGAAACAGACACACTTTAACCCATCCCTTTGCCCTATCAACTGTGTATCCTTCCTAATGGACTCTCTGCATTCTATTTTTGCCCATTCAACAACTACCTTCTCCTCTGAGCTGTAACTCTGGTTCCTATCCCCCTGCCAAACTAGCTTAAATCCTCACAAAGTGTTCCCCAAGATGGTGCCACAGAATGGTGATTTTGTACACTTTTCACTGTACAAACTCCTGTATTCCTGTATTCAAATACATGTGACAATAAAATCTAATTCTCATTCTAACTCCACTGGAGCCTCTGGACTGTACAACAATTTCAACAACTCTGCTATCAGTTCATTCAATCTATTTGCCTTTCCCTTTGTTTTGTAGAGTTGGTCTTTATCCTGGTTTCTCTTTTCCCTTCATGTTGTTTTCAGATGATAGATTCCCTACAGTGTGGAAGTAGGTGGAAATAACTGCACATAGGTCCATACCCTGTCACCAAGTCACCCTTTATTTACATATGCACAGTACATGGACTCTGACCAGCCAGCTCAGAGCCAGACCTTAGAGTGAGGAGACTCTTTGAATCTCCTGTTTATTTTTTTTCCCTCAGAGCCCAAGACCCTTGTTTAATTTTTTTTTGTTTTTTTTACCCCCACACTACTGCCTAACTGCGGTGAATCTCCTGATTATATCTGTCAGCCAGGGTTCCCTGATTGGCCAGAAACCACAACCAAGGGTCATAAGGTCAATGAGGTCCACCTGGCCCACATTCTAACCCCTGCATAGGACATTCAGCCCATCGAGTCAACACCGACCCTCAAAAGAGAATTCCACCCAGATTCACCCACCTACCCTATCCCTGTTCCCCTGCCTGTCCCACGGTTAATCCACCTCATCTGTACATTCCTGGACACAATGGGCAATTTAGCATGGTCAATCCACCTAACCTGCACATCTTTGGAGTCTGGGAGGAAACTGGAGGAAACCCACGTAGACACGTGGAGAACATGCAAACACCACACAGTCACCTGAGGGTGGAATTAAACTTTGATGGCATGAGGATAGGTTGGCTAAGGATAATTAAGGGGTTGACAGTGGAGAGGCAATCACAGACATTTAAAGAACACAGGGATGAACTTCAACACTTGTACTGGTATAAGAGTAAAACAGGGAAAATGGCTCAACCATGGTGAACAGGGGAAATCAGGGAGAGTGTCAAATCCAAACAGGAGGCATATAAATTGGCCAGAAAAAGCAGCAAACCTGAGGACTGGGAGAAATGTAAAATTCAGGAGAGAAGGACAAAGAGTTTAATTCAGAGGGCAAAATAGAATAGAATACAAGAGTAAGTTGGTGAATAAACTCTGCATCCCAGAGTTTTTAAGGAAGGGACCCTTGAAATAGGGGACTCATTGGTGATCATTTTCCAGCATTCTATAGAATCTGGAAGAGTTCCAAGGCATTGGAGAGTACCTAATGTAACCCCATTCTTTATAAAAAGAGGGAGAGAGAAAATGGGGAATTATAAGCTGATTCGCCTGACATCGACAGTGGGGAATATGCTGGAGTCAGTTATTAAGGATGAACCTACTGAGCACTTGGAAAGCAGTGAGAGGATTGGTCCAAGTCAATATGGATTCACTGAAGGGAAATCATGCTTGACAAATCTTCTAGAAGTTTTGGAGGATGTGGCCAGTAGAGTGGACAAGTGTGAATGAGTGGATATTTTTATATCTGCACTTTCAAAAGGCTTTTGACAAAGCCCCATACAAGGGATTAATAACAAAATGACAGTTCATGGTATCAGAGGTAATGTACTGACACGGATAGAGAACTGGTTGGCAGACAAGAAGCAGACAGTTGGAATAAACGTATCCGTTTCAGAGTGGCAGAGTGATGAGTGGGGTAGAGAGGGGTTCAGTGCTGTTCACAACATATATTAATCATTTGGATGAAGGAACTGAATGCAATATCTCCAAATTTGCAGATGACACTGTAAGGAGGATGCTAAGAGGCTGCAGGGTGACTTGGACAGACTGGCTGAGTGGGCAGATACTCGGCATGTGCAATATAATGTGGATAAATGTAAGGTTATCCACTTCAATGGCAAAAACAGGAAGGCAGATTACTATCATAATGGTCATGATTTGGAGATGCCAGTGTTGGACTGGGGTGGACAAAGTAAAAAAATCACACAACACCAGGTTATAGTCCAACAGGTTTAATTGGAACCACACTAGCTTTCGGAGCGACGCTCCTTCATCAGGTGTCCTCAGCAGCGCTCCGAAAGCTAGTGTGGTTCCAATTCAACCTGTTGGACTATAACCTGGGGTTGTGTGATTTTTAACTTTGTATCATAATGGTGACAGTTTAGGAAAAGGTGAGGTGCAGGTGCAGCAGATGATGAGGAAAGCTAATGGCATGGTAGTCTTCACAGCGCGAGGATTCATGTATAGGAGTAAGGGTGTCTTGCTGCAGTTATACAGGGCGTGGCGAGGTGTGTTTTGTGTGCAGTTTTGGTCTCCTCGTCTGAGGAAGGATATTCTTACTATTGAGGGAGTCCAGTGAAGATTCACCAGACTGATTCCTGGGATAGCAGGACTGACAGATGAAGAAAGTCTAGACTAACTGGGCTTGTACTCATTACACATTAGAAAAATAAAGGGATCTCATAGAAACATATAAAATCCTGATGGGACTAGACAGGCTGGCTGTGGGAAGCATGTTCCTGATGTTGGGAAGTCCAGAAATAGGGGTCACAGTCTAAGAATATATGGTAAGTCAATCAGGACTGAGATGAGGATAAATTTCTTCATTCAGACTTCTGAACCAGTGGAATTCTGTACCCCAACAACAGGAACATTCTTCCCGCATCTAGCCTGTCCCTGATGCTGTGAGGTAGCAGCTCTAATCACTGAGCCACCGTGTAGCAGATGGGACAGTTGGTGTCTCATTTGCCTCAACCTTGGTTTTTGTCACTGTTACTCCTGTTGGCTGATGCCTCATTAAACCTTCTGCTAATTGATCTCCCTGGGCTTTCACCGTGTCACAGAGTTTCTCCTGTGTTTATCCTGCCACCACCAAACCTCCCTTCCCCTTTCCTACCACCTTCCAGACTCTCACACTTTGCTTTCTCTTCAATCCTGATGAAAGTTCAAACAACTTCGGCTTCTCATCACAGATTCTGCCTGACCTGCTGGCTTTGTCCAGATAATCTCACTTTATCCCAGAATAATGTGATACAGCCAACTTATTATTAATAGTGATGTTGGTTAATGGATACATATTGACCAGAATACCAGGGAAGAAACTTCAAAATAGTGGTGTGAGACTGTTTAAAGCCACAAGAGATAGCAGATGGGCCTTCAGTTTAACATCTCATCCTAAAGGCACTAGACTCAATGATGTTATATTCCTTTAGTGCTGCACTGATTGTCAACCTGGATAATGTTCCCAAGTTCCCAAATGCGGCTTAGATCCATGTACCCTGATTCAGAGACCAGAGAGCTAACAATGGTCGAGGCTTCAAGACCAGGGTTAAATATGAAATTCAGGTTATTACAATTTGTCTGTGTCTCAGGAAAGAGGTTATGACTGAAAAGCTCCACGGATACATATGCAGAAGAGGGTTAACCCCTGTATGTGCTTACCAGCATGTGCTCAGCAAGCCAGCCCTCTTCTTCACCAATCCGGGAGGCAATGCGGAGAGCAAAACACTTCTTTCCCAGCAGCGAGTTACCTCCATAACCACTCCCGAATGAAATAATCTCCCTGCGCTGAGGGATGTGGGCGACCAGTGTTAGCTCAGGATTGCAGGCCCAGTTATTGACCAGTGGTTCTAAATACAGAGACAGATTGTCACCAAAGAGTTCATTACAAAACTGTTAGATTGGAGAATAAAACTCTTCTCTCTTTCCCTCTCCTACACCCAGATAGCAACAACTAATCTAAAGATGCTGAAACCAAACTCACTCTTTAGAGGTAAAGGGCATCCGACTGAGTGAAGGCATTTGACAAACTGGCCATTGCCCAGGGTCTCCAGTACAGCTGATCCCATGCGAGTCATGATCCTCATACTTGCCACGACATAAGGAGAATCTGTCAACTGGATCCCGATCTTGGACAAAGGTGATCCCACAGGTCCCATGCTGAATGGAATCAGGTACATTGTACGGCCTAGAGATTAACAGCAAGAGTATTAGAAGAGAATTCCTCTGGAGAGTACTCTGGGATGGAATTTGTTTGATGGTCAAATCTTTATGAGCTCAGGTGGAGTGATAATCGCTGCTGCCTATCTGTCAGCATTCACACGATTACGGGAGGAATAACAAACATTGGGAGCTATGCAAGAACAGATTAGGGTAGGATTATAAACCACAAGAGGGGAGCTCAGAATCTCGATCTATAAATCAAATGTTAACTCACTAGCAACTATCGTTTATGCAGCATACACTATGAGCCACTGAGGGGTGAGTCGGGATAACATTTTAGCTGCATTTCTGGCTGGTCTCATTCAGCTGCTGTTGACTTTCATAAAAACTCATCTGGTTCATTAATGTTCTAGCGCTCCAAAAGCTTGTACTCCCAAAAGAAACCTGTTGGACTATGACCTGGTGTTGTGTGATTTTTACCTTTGGCCTAGACAGTGACACTCACATCCCAGGAACAAATATTTCCTGTTCCAGTTGCTGTCTTTCATTTTCTCATGCAAACCTCTCACTGCACGGCTACTATTAGGATAACTGACTGATAGAGTTGGGTGGAAAAAGTGAGGACTGCAGATGCTGGAGATCAGAGCTGAAAATGTGTTGCTGGAAAAGCGCAGCAGGTCAGGCAGCATCCAAGGGGCAGGGGAATCGACGTTTCGGGCACGAAGAAGGGCTGATTCCTGAAACGTCGATTCTCCTGCTCCTTGGATGCTGCCTGACCTGCTGCGCTTTTCCAGCAACACATTTTCAGCTCTGATAGAGTTGGGTACTTTGTCAGAAGTTGTCACAGTCATTAACAAAAGATCTGGACCCTCCTGGATAGTTGTTGGGCGTACCAAGTATATTGCAGGGTGTGAAGGAGGTGAAGTGAAAGGGTGAATTAACATCTGGCTATGTCACCACTATAGAAGCTTGAACACACGTACCAACAGGTTCAAGAACAGCTTCTTCCCTGCTCTTATCGGAGGGCTGAATGAACGCCTCTAATTTCAAATTTATGTTGATCTTGTTTTTGTGCAGCTCCTGTGCAGCCATAACCTTGTGTGCCTTGCTCTGTCTAAACACCCCATGATCCATATGTCTTTGTATGCTATGATTTGCCGATACTGCTCACAAAACAA